>NC_137146.1:10223982-10838982 GCF_949319135.1 Squalius cephalus
ACTCAAGGCCTTCTCTTTTTACATGAAGCATTTTGCTTGTCTCAATTGTTGTTTTAGGTTAATAGTCACTGTCACTCATGTTGCCTCAAATCTTCAACTTATTGAAAAAAAGATCAATTCATTAAAAAAAAAAAAAAAAAATCAGTTCTATCAGTGCAAAATTACTTAAATTGTGAACGCCCCATTCTGCATAAAATGAAGCGTGCACACAAAAAGTTGCTGCCTTAAGTTTTTTCAATCAACTTGGATATTTAAATCATTTCAACTTAAATTACATTAAAATGACATAAAAAAAATGTGTTGAATCTTGTATAACTTTAACTTATTTTGATGAGTTAAAGCAATGTGAAAACATGTTGTCATAACTTATTTATCCAATTTTTTTACAGTGCAGTGTAGACAACTTTGTCAATAGCAATGAGAGCAAACTGTTTTTTGCTTGCAGTTTAGACACAAGTTGCTAACAATGAATCCTCTTATCAGCTTATCTAATATAAAAAAGCACATTTTTCCTTTTTATGATTGTAAGCTGTTTCCCACCACCTTTTGTTTTGTTTTCATAGAAATGTACCGAGATGCATCTATTTTTCCTTTTTTCCCTGTTTTTCCGCTGATATAGGATGCTGAGACATGGGACCTGCAGTGAAGATTAAAGTTTATGAATGCACAATAATGATGCCTACATCTGGATATTTTCCTTTTTCTCCTGGAAACAATATTTCAGATGCAGTTAACATGATTAAGAGAGAGAGAGAGAGAGAGAGAGAGAGAGAGAGAGAGAGAGAGAGAGAGAGAGAGAGAGAGAGAGAGAGAGGGAAAACACAGATCTATTCCTTGGAGAAATGCATGTTTATACCAGCAGTCACCTGTCACAGCGGAGCCCAAATGAGATTCAGCAGCCTATTGTCCCAATCAGCATTTTCCTTCGTTCTAAATGCTCCCCAGAGACCATCATTATTACATGACATGCTCTTCATCGTGGATAAACGGTGCTTAGTGTGCCAGGCCCGTCTGGGGTAGATGGACAGCTCTGGACCCGAAAAATGAAAGGGCCTGCAGCTTCATTGACATTTTAATCAAAAACAGTTAGCGAAGAATCACTTGCTTGTGGGAGGGCTTTGTATTCAAGCATATTCTCAAAATTCACTGGCTGCATCACGCAACCTTCTGACAAGCAATTTACCTGCTGTCAGTGGGATTGTGGCTGTCACCAGCAGGGCTACCTGTTGTGACGGGTCTTTCTGAAGCTGGGCACAGAAAAAAGAAGAGAATAAAAGGGGAACAGGGTGGTCAAAAAGTCTGGGACACAGCATGGAGTCGCAAGCAGATTGGGGGATCATAGATGGCCTATTGACTTTAATGGGAGGGAGGATATTCAATTAAACTGTATTTGATTTTCTGAGAAGAACCAGAAAGTTTCTGCCTTGCCATCACAAAAATAATATTTCTAGACCCTTTCTCATACCATGTAGGTTACAGAAAGAATAATTATTTTTAAGCCTGTTAAATGACAAAAAAACTGAAATAAATAATTTGCAGGGTGATTAATTTCTTATATGAATTTGGTTGAGAAAGTTATATTGTTGTGGCAGATGAGTGAAGCAAATTCCTATTTTATTGAAAATACATGCAGGTCAGCGGACATGATTAATTGTGTTAAACTTTAATCACTGAATTTTTTTATTACTATTATTATACATTATTATAGTACATTATTAAGTGATAAGTATGAATTATTATTTCATTTATGTCTCTAGAGATGAAAAAGCTTTTATATTGTTCACAGAGTTGGATCCCGATGCAATTGATAATCTTTCATATTTTAAGGTCAGTTTTTTCTTGTGCTGCAGGAACAAGCATTAAGATGTGTTATGTTCTTAAGATCTCTTGAGACTCTCAGCATCATTCATTTACTCGCTCGTTGTTTGGCACCATTTTCACTTGTCACTGTTTCAATAATCAGGCTGGGAAATATGCATTTCCAACTGTGCAACGGTCCAACCAAGTATTTACATAAATGTTGAACGAACAATTTCCGCCTCATGAAGGTTATTTTGACTCCTTTTGTCAGATTTAATGTCCTCCGTGAGTTGGAATGTGCAGACGATATTAGGCACGCAAAATGATAACATTAGCATTTCTGTTAAATAATTCATAGTGTTCTGAAGCCCCTGAGTAAGTTTAAACATTGCAGACAACAATCCTCAAACCTGATCCCATACAACTAATTGTTAAATACACTCCATTGGGTTTTAAAGATGTTGTCACAGACTTTTCATTAAACATTAATGTGCAATCCCAGTGATTTCATGCTATCCAATTTTTATATCTCCCTTTTAATGGCACTTTCCGAAAAGCATTAAACTCATCATAAATCGCTTAGTAATAATGATGGTGAGGAAAAATCCTGTTTCTAGCCTGTCAAAAGTTGATCTATGTTGAGAGGTGCAGAGTCTTGATTCCAGCTCTGTAATGAATTACACCCTGACACCAGGTAACAAAACAATCTGATACTGAAATAGAGAGATATTCTGAATTTCATCCACCCCTTCCAAGTTACAAAACTTTTTTTAAGCAACAAAAATTAAGCAACAACATACTGTCAGACCAAAAAAACTCCTTGTTATTTCATCGCCCCAAATGAGTAGCCTATTATGGTTAAAGTTTTAAATTGAGATTTGGTTCTTATACCGTGTAAAAAAAAAAAAAAAAAAAAAAAAACAGAACTCAATGAAATTTATTTTTGGTTTCATATGCACTCATTGTACTGAAATACTCTGAGACTAGCGGCACCACTTTTGAATCTACATCGCAAATCTAAAAACCTGGTTGTTTTAAGTGGATCAGAACATACGCGACCAGTGTATTCACGATTACTCTTAAGTTATGAGTCAGCTCTTTTTATTGAATCAAAACATATAGCACGACCAGTGTATTCTGATAGTATGAATGAAATCCAAACTACTACATTTTCTATGCTCTCATTGTCATGTGACCTACAGTACCAGCATCAGTTGTGTCACTTCACTCTCCCGTGGCCTCATGGGATAGTAAAGTTTCCATTAGATTAAGTGTCCATTCCAACTTTAGAGTCTCGCAGAAAGTATTAGTCTATACTTTTCGCCTCCTGTTTTATAACTACTGTGAATTCATACATACTACACTTTTCACATACTGTTTTTCGCCTACTAGTAGGCAAGTGTGTATATTCGGATGTAGCTCTACATCGCGAACAGTACATTATGATTCCCGTATACTCTGAGCCGATTCTTTTTAGTGAATCAAACACATACAGATCCCAAAAGAATTACTCTTAGAGAATCAGTCCCATACAGCTTTCAAGTTACTGTTTTATTGTACTTAAAGTCCCACAGAATTGTAGTCTATTCTTTTATCCCTTAAAACTCATCTTTGATCACCAAAATGACATATTTAAGCGTTTTTTCTTTGAAAAAAATGTCTTCATGTCTTAAAATAGCTTGAATGTACCTCTACACCCTTGCCTCATTTAGTATACACGGTTCTATGAATATGCTAATTGGCCCCACCCCCACTGACTTACACGTTGACGTGATTGGTTACAAGGTGTAATGTCAGAAACACCAGCGATTTCAAACCACGTTTTTGAGACTGTCTTTGATTCACTGCAGTTTTAAGGAGAAAATACTCAGCAATGGTGTTGACTTGTGAATTTACACATGGTTTGTGTATTAAAAACACAATAATATTATGTATAAAAAATATTTAAAACACCACATAGAAATATAAACAATATTAAAACCTTGATTTTCACCACATGGGGACTTTAAGGCTCGTGAGACTTAAATCACTCACTGACTGCAATAAAAATGCATATCTTTTTTCAAATAAACGTAATACTTAAAAATCATTTTAAAAGTTTTTAATGAAACTGTTATCATTAAGAGGAAACAGAATTGTTAAATTCTTTATGATTCCTTTCCCTAGTTATGATTCTCTAGTATAAAATGAAAAAATCTAGTAAACTTACTCTTTAGGGGCCGTTTACACAACACCGTAAAAACAAAACAAAAAAAAACTGAATACTTTTTATGTATTTTTGCCGTTCATTTACACGACAACAGAGTTTTGGGGCCCTGAAAATGCAAGCTTTTGAAAAGGGTTTTCAAAGTGCAAGTTTTTGAAACCGATACCGTTATCATTTCAGTGTAAATTACAAAAATGCAAATCTGTGAAAACGGTGTCGTCATGCGCATGCGTATTATGTGTTCAGTCTGTAGTCGTTTTAGTCGTTTTGGCAGATCCGTGTGAACGGGGATCGTTTTGGCAATGTTGTCATCTGTACGGGAAAAAAGCACAGAAAAAAATTAGCACATAGTTTACGTGTAAATGTACCATTAGTTTGCTACTGCTCTGTCTGTATGATATTATTTCCCTGAAATAGAGGCGAAGCATGGCCTGACAGCTGCCTAATTTACTTGTGTCACCAGGGTGACTTAATTGAGCAGCAGTCCTTCTGACAGCACGCACACAGACGGCACAAGAAAGGTGGTGGTGTCTGCTTTTTTGATGCACACAGAACAACCAAGGTCACTTTAATTAACTGCCAAATTGCTATTTAAATGATGATACTGATCACTCACTTTGCAATATAGGAAAGCTACTTGCTGTCATGGTAATTTAGTGCCATAGGGGGAACGGACGTCTCATGTCCTGCCACGTAGCAGGTTTTATGTCTCTGTGCTCAATATTTATTTGGAGGAGATGCATTGCATTCCTCAGGAGAATTTCAATTAGAGACCTCTTATGTTTTTTTTTGTGATCCCTTTGTTTTGCATGCTAGGACAAAGCACCTGATTGCATACTGAGATTGAAAAAAACAAACTGTTTCCTCCAATGTAATTCCCTTGCTAATGGACACAAGGTTACTGTGAATCACTGTGCTCATTTAGTTGCTAAGGACCAGGGATGTGAACATGTCCCTAAAATAGTCTACATTTGGACTATATGAACATATTACATCAACAAATGCCTTTCTCAAACAGTCCTCCTCACACATGAGAGCCTGGCTGGAGACCACCAGACTAGGATCCAGACCGTTTGAGATTTATTCTAGTCAGTCTCCACCCCATTACCATTAGCGTCCATCTGGCACTGTAGCCGTGTGCAGGACTCCTAAAGGTTACTCATTTACATACAGTAAATGCTCCACCAATAATTGCGGCCCTTTAATCAGTTAGCAACTAGCTTGTGAGCTGTATGGCCAATCCCTACAGTGAAATAAAACTCAGATTGAAGGAGGGAACAGGAAATGAAGTCCTGAAATGTCATCACAACGGCTTTCTCTTTCAGTTAAACAGTGCATAATTTTGTCATATATTACGATGGGTGATCAGAACCTGATTTATTGTTGTAATCATTTGCCATATGGCACAAACTGTGTTCCCCCCTTATAGTCAAATAAGAAGAGATTATAAGATGAGGTCATAACCTTCTGCACAGCATAAAATGAATCTCAGTCTGTTTGGAGAAACTAAAAGGCCAAAAAATTATGCAAATATATTTATCTGTTGACAACGCAGGCCTCTGCTGTTTACAGCTCTTTAAAATATGAAACACCCTCAAGAAATGTTTGGCAACATCTATAAACTAAATGTGATTTCTGTCAGAAAATCAGTGTTGAGGAAGCTGTAGCAGGAAGCTCATTTCCACCACATAAGTAAACATTTTAATAAACGATAATTATGAGATAAAAAGTCAAAATTATAACATAAAATGTCATGATTATACAAGTTATAAAAATATGTATAATTAGATATGATTTACCAAAATATGTTTGTTTGTAGCAGAAATACAAACTACAATCTACTCATTAACTCTAATGTTAAACTAACTTTATGAAACTTTTTTCTAGTGAAAAACGTCCATGTTTGGTAATGCTGATCAATAGTATTGTTGATTGATTAATTAAATTAAATATCCCCAACTGAGCAAGCCAAAGGCAACAGTGGCAAGGAACCGAAAAACTCCATCAGGTGACCTAATGGAGAAAAGAAAACCTTGGGAGAACCCAGGCTCAGTCGGGGGCCAGTTCTCCTCTGGCATTTATGAACTAGAGACCGGATTTAACTGTAAGATTAAAAGTATTATATGAATGCCTGGCTGAAGAGATGCGTCTTTAATCTAGTTTTAAACTGGGAGAGCGAGTCTGAGCAACGAACAGTATCTGGAAGACTATTCCAGAGTTTTGGAGCTAAATGTGAAAATGCTCTCCCTCCTTTGGTGGACCTAGATATCCTAGGTATGACCAAAAGCCTAGAATTTAGTGATCTTAAAAAGCGCGACGGATTATAGGGCGATAGAAGGTCCGTTAAATAGACTGGAGCTAAGCCGTTTAGGGCTTTATAAGTCAGTAGCAATACCTTGTAATTAATACGGAACTTTATAGGTAACCAATGTAGTGATGATAAAATTGGTGTTATATGATCATATTTTCTTGATCTAGTAAGAACTCTAGCGGCGGCATTTTGGACTAACTGTAGCTTGTTTATTGAGGATGCAGGACAACCGGCTAATAAAGCATTACAGTAATCTAGTCTCGATGTCATGAATGCATGAACTAACTTTTCTGCATCAGAAACTGATAGCATGTTACGTAGCTTAGCAATGTTTCTAAGGTGGAAAAAGGCTGTTCTTGTAACATATGAAATATGATTTTCAAAAGACAGGTTGCAGTCTAGTATAACACCCAGGTCTTTTACTGTAGAGGATAAAGTAACAGGACATCCTACTATGTTAAAGTTGTAGTGTGAGAGGTTTTGTGGGCGGTTTTTTGAACCGATGATTAGTACCTCTGTCTTGTCTGGATTTAATAAAAGAAAATTGCGCATCATCCAATCTTTTATATCTTTAACACACTCTGTCAATTTGGATAATTTAGCGTTTTCATCTGGCCGTGATGAAATATAGATTTGAGTATCATCAGCATAACAATGGAAACTAATTCCATGTTTCCTTATAATATTTCCAAGTGGCAGCATATATATTGAGAATAACAAGAGGGCCTAACACAGATCCCTGCGGCACTCCATAGTTTACTGGAGTTATGATCGATTTTTCTCCATTTAAATAGACAAAATGGTAGCGGTCAGATAAGTATGATCTAAACCAGCTTAATGCTGGTATATAAAATATATAAACAATTAGGATTTCAGTTAGTGTGACAGCATTAAACTCAAAATACAATGGAAAAACTTTAAAAATATATATAAAATGACACAGGGACATTTGCACAGGGAAGTTTGAATGAACCAGTTCAATAAAATGAATCAGATTTTCCAATTCTGAATGTCATATGAAGATATTCTAGTGAGTGTGTTTATTACTATAGTGCGATAGTAAAAATGTTTTAAAACGGAACGTTTTTTTAATAGGATCCATTTTGTGCATATATGTTGGTTGTCTTAGTGATCTTGTCACCACCCTGGAACTTCCTCCCATCTTCCCACTGTTTACTAATTGAAGAAAAATATTAGTATTCATATATTTAAATGGCCATTGTGGCTGATTTTAATAGATTACAGCTTCTCTTTGATGGTTTTCTGATGTAAACGTGATGTGTCATGAGGAAAAAAGATGGCATGATTGAGCTGCCGCAGCGGGCTCGTGTGAGTGACGGGTGGTTGGCAGGTCAGGCCCTCTCTGTTGAGTCTGGCCTGCTTCAGCACACTCACCTGTCATCTCAGGTGAAGTCCGCTGCACATCTAAGAGCAGAGGCAGTAGGACGGCTAAAGAGCTGGGATTTGACTTTGACATGAAGTAGGTCTCTATTTGTCTAGTGTCTGAATAATATGTGGATTATATGTTATCTGAGATATTGTGCAGTTAGCAAACAAAAATTGTGCAATATTTTGATTTTTAGAAATAAAATTAAATTCTATATATACTCACCCTCATGTGATTCAGAACCAGTATCAGTGCGAACAAAATAATTTGAGTCTTTTCTTAACACAAACCTACACCTTATAAAGAATTTAACAATTAGTCATGTACCACTTTATGATAGTTTATGTTTTTAAAGCTTGAAAGCCCTGTACAATTCTTAAAAATTTCTCCTTTTGTGCTCCACTAATGAAAGAAAGTCATATGTTTTCAACTACATGAAGGTGAGTAAATAATGTCAGAATATTTTAGAAATAAAAATAATTGAATGCTCTTTTTTTTGCTTTATAACTGCCATAATTTTAATTATTTTGATTAATTTTACGCAGGCGTTGATCTGACTTGTAAAAACTCACAAAGGCCATAAATGTGTATCAAATATTGCTTTAAATATTCAAATATCAAAAAATGTATTTTAGACATTTTTCACATTTCTGGAAATGTCAGAAGTGGAAGTCATAGTTGGGTAAACTTTAATAGTGGTCAACCGGAGACCAAAGCAAAAGTTTTTTTTGTATTCCCATTTTCTCTTATAGTCCACCATAGTGATTTCATGACTTTCCAAAACAGGAAAAAAAAAATTGATTACAGAAGTCAGAAGAGAAAATTAGGTCAAATTTACCATCACTCCCTCAGCCATTGTATTAGAAACACACTTGCAGCATTGTTAACTGTCACGTCTTAGGTTGTGCTCTTAATTTATTTGTTTCATGCGTTTCCTTTGTCTCTGTTAATTTGTTTCTGATTTGCCCTCATGTGTCTCACCTGTGTCTAGTTAATTATCTTGTTTAGTCCCGAGGGTTTCTTTGTATATATAGCCCTCATTTTCAGTTGTTCTTTGTCACTTCTTGTCATTGCTTTGGTGGTTGTTCTCTGTGTATGGTGTTTTGTTCCTCTGCTATAACTGTGAAAATACATTTAAGCATTTTTTTTTCTTACAATATAGTGCACAAATCACATTACTGCCACATACTCAGCCTACTAAGTATACGTAATACTAATGAAAAAGATGAAGCTCATTTGTTATCATACTTTTCACACATTACTGTGCTGGATGTACTGAGTAGAACTGGTATCACTGTATATCATGGCAAGCCCAAAGTCTCTGTTAGCATTTATGGTTTTTATTCTTGTTTTTTGTATTTTGTCATGGATGCAACAATTAACATATTCTAGATATAGGGCACAACAACCCATATTAATCGACCACTAATCTGAATTTTGTTTCTCCCTCAATGTTTTCACATCGAGATCCTTTAGATCCTTTCCAAATGTTGTTTAAATATCACACGACGCCCTCATTTAAACAGCAATGCTCAAATGTTAAGGTGTATTCAGAAAATTTGCACCAAGTGAATAAGACTATCTAAGGTTAGAACAAGTGGTGCCTGAGATTTAACTAAATGTGAAGTCCATCACATTCATTATCATAAACTACAGTAAGGAGGCACCGTAATTAGGCCAAATCTGCTCTGACGTCTTTCTGCTTCAACTCGCCGGCTTCTGTCCTCCAAGACAGCAGCAGATTTAACATTACGTTACAACTCTTTCACCATTAATCCTGGAACTGATGGGAAAAGCAAAAGATTCTTGCTTCAGACACATACACACAAACACATATCTCTCTCAGACATGTCAAGGGAAATCGGGAACTGGCTACACATACATGCCACATTTTTTTCTGTCTGTTTCAAAAGAATGTCCTGACAAGTATCGTGGGCCATGTGTCCATCAAAGTCAGTCTGATACAGGCAGCAAAGACTAAGGAATGATGGGAAGGTGGAGCAGTTCCTGACTCAGCCTAACCAGAGCACAGGAGACCAAAACACTGCAGCTGGTTTCTAAAGCGAATGATTTAAGGAAAAAGATTAAGACAAGAAAAAGAATAAACTGTTTTAAACAGTTCAAAATGTATTCAACAGTTTTCAGCTAGAAAGATTGAAAGTGAAAAAATATATTTATATTATAACATATTTATATTTATGCACATACTTAATTCTTAGGATTCGATGTAGCATCAAACATTTCTTTAAAATCATGATTTCACATTAGTTAGAAAAATAAGATGTAAATTCTAAATTAATTAGTAAAAAATACCCCCGCTTCAGGAAATGTGTTTTCATCTATATGTTGCCTGTTTAAAAGCTGTGTATCAATGACTCATTGCTGCAGGTGATTTCTGTCCCCTGGGCGTTCGAGGGGTGAACATCAAAAAATTGCATCTGCATTTTAAATATTATGATTTTCATTGTCACATTAAAAAGCATTTGCCTGTGTGTTCTCCATGTAGAGCGCTAAAGCGTGCCTTGGGAGTCTAGGCCCTGTCGAAGAGATTTGCATCAAGGCATCGCCGGTGTCCCACGTCTCTCTCTGGAGAGTGGCACGCATCAATCCTGAATCAACAAACAGCTCAGCTAATTAATAGTTGCACCATGAGGGAGAGCTTTTGAACAATGTTGACTGGTCCTTGCCTCCAGACCCACAGCACTAAAAGCTACTGCTGGATTCCCGAGGATAGGTGACCTAGAGGTTGCTCCAAGGCTCTCTTTGAATGCACATGTTTGTGGGTTTGAATTTTTGTGAGGTTTTAATTTGAATCCCACAGGAGGTGTCCCCTAATTACTTTTAAATTACCGTTTCTTCACAGCGCCTACCTGCTGAGAGGCAGGCTACCCGTTATTTGGAAGTGCTGTGCATGTGTAACTGTGTTTAATACAATAACTTGGGAGTGATATGATCTTTTTTTTTTTTATACATGTTTATAATAAACGAGACAAAGAATTAGATAGCTAAAAATCATTTTGGCAGACCAACCTTCACAGTTTGATGTAGAATTGTTTTATTATAAGTGACAAATAACTGAGTAGGATTAATTGATTAGATGTTTAAGCTGAAAACAAGGTATGGTTGCATTTTATTTTACAGTATGTGCACTTACGTGTACTTACAGTGTACTTACCTAAGAAAGTACTGGTTAATATAAGGAAACTACCTGTACAGGGGTTAAGGTTAGGTTTAGAGGTAGGTTCAGGGTTAGTTATTACCAGTTACTAATAACTGGGTTATGCTGTTAACTCACTTGCAGTTGGTGCAGATTGCTGCTGCTAGATTGCTGATGGGTGTTCGTAAACACCAGCATATAACACCGATCTTAGTTACTTTAAATTAGCTTCCTATCTACTACAGGGTTGATTTTGAATGACTTTAGTATATAAAGTTTTACACAATCTGGCTCCCTCTTATTTAATTTTGCACTTGCATAAACCTCAAAGGAATCTAAGGTCATCAAATCAGATGATTCTAGACGTCCTTAGGACTAGATTAAAAACGAGTGGTGACCGGGCGTTTTCAGTGGTGGCCCCAAAGCGTTGGAATAGCTTGCCTATATATCTTAGACTATTACCCACATTGGGTTCTTTTAAAAGAAATTTTAAGTTGTATTTGCTAGAGTTAGCCTTTGGCTCTACACATTGAGTAAACAAAGCGGGTCTCATTCTTTGCTATGATGTTTGTTTATTTATTTATTACTCTCTCTCCTTCTGTGCTATTGGTCTCCTTTTTACTATTACTATTGTACAGCACATTGGTCAACCTTGTGTTGTTTTAATTGTGCTCTATAAAAATGTATAAAAGAAAGAAAGAAAGAAAGAAAGAAAGAAAGAAAGAAAGAAAGAAAGAAAGAAAGAAAGAAAGAAAGAAAGAAAGAAAGAAAGAAAGAAAGAAAGAAAGAAAGAAAGAAAGAAAGAAGCTATTGTAATTACGTACATGGAGAACAGGACTGTAAAATAAAGTGCTACCCAAGATGTCTTTAAGTACAATGAAAGTAAGGGTTTGTTCACACTTGGCAGGTTTGGTTCGAACTCTGGTGTGATTTCTCTATTAGTGCATTTCATTTGAATAAGTGTGAATGCCATCCGAACCCTGGTGCGCACCAAACAAGCGCACTGAGATCCACATATTCTGGGGGTCTTGGTCCACTTCCAAACAAACTCTGGTGCGGTTTGACTGAAATATGAATGCAACACGGACCAAAGACATCTAAAGAACCAAAAACAGGATGTGATGTATCTTGATGTGTGACGTAAACATTGATTTGTGGAGGAATTGCAGGCACTATTTTTTAACGACTCCTTTACACATTTTATAAGCTGCGTGTGAGTTAAAATACCACCTCTTCATTTTAATGTAGAATCTTATTTCATTTTAACTAATGTATGTCTTTTCATTTCTTTCTTTTATTGTATTTTTTTATTTCTTATGAAACTTTTTTATGATTGCTATTCTTTTTTTTTTTTAAATCTGTAAAGCACTTTGAATTACCACTGTGTATGAAATAAACTTGCCTTGCCTACAAATATAAACACACACCTTAAATGGAGACCAGAGGGTGTCAAGCTCCAAAAAGGACAAAAAAAAAGCTCTATAAAAGAAATCCAAATGATTCATAAACTACATTCCTAGTCTTCTGCAGCCATACAGTATAATACCTTTATGTGGCCTGAGTATATACAAGTTTTGAAGAGTAAATGATGATAGTATTTTCATTTTGTGAACTATCTCTTTAAGTACAATGAATGCCAAAGTCCTGTTTATTTGTTCATTTGGGATGAGTGAGGATATTTAGTCACCTTTTGTGTAGGCATGCTAGCAAACAGCTCTCGTGAAAGGTGCCCTCCCACCATCCCACCCCAAACACAAGGCCCCATCTGCTTAGAGAATGCCACAACATTTATCAAAGCACAGATGATAATGGCCTTGGCATCCTCATTATGAGCGCAGAGTAATCTTCATTTGTACATGGCCATGACAATGAGACGGGCATGGCGTTGGATACACAAATAGCTTAATATCTTCTAGTTTTCCGTTGGTTAATGGCATGATGAAAAACAAAAATACTATTTTAACAATATTTCATGTGAAGCTGATAAAGCTCAAGTCAGTCATTTTTGCACCACTAGCATCACTAAATGTTATTGTGTTCTGATTCACAGGGTTTCTATGCAGTGTTCACTGTGCCCTATAGAGTGCAATATTGCCCGCCCACTTTTCAGCAGCGTTGGTTCCGGAAGTATTTGGTATCCGGAAGTACTTGCTGTAGTTCTCTGATTGGTGGAACTTTCTATGGTGGAATACCCTGTGAAGTCTACTTGGTCAAATGGAACGCACCAAGCGCCAGATTTACTAAACAGGGCAAATTAGCATGAGAGCGCATTTCCAAAAAAGTGCAGATGGGAGTGGAAAGTTCTGTGCGTGATCTACTGATGACGCACAAATTAAAGAACACAGATGGATCATTTTCATTATGACCAACGCAATCTACAGTACCAAGAGCAGTGCAAATTAGCATCCGGTTTAAGACATGCTTTTTTTGGGCAGTAAATAACAGAGCAAATACCAGTAATTTGACTAGCGCAAACCTTAGTAAATCACTTTGCATGATTCATTTAAATACTCTCCTCCCATAAATTTTCCATCTGAAAGGGAAAATCCTACAAATGCATATGAAAAAAAGGTCAGCCACAAAAATAACCCTGTCCACGTCTTTTCAATGCTAATTTTTCACCGAGTGTCCTTAGTAATTGTTTTTTTAACGCCAAAAAAAAAAAAAAAAAGAGTTTGCGCTTGCACAAGCTGTTAGTAAATCTGGCCCCAGTGTCTTCCAACAGGTTTTCTCCCTATATTCCATTGGTCAGACAAACAGATAGCCCCACCCCAAACTCACAGCATTGGCAGAGCTAATGCTCAAACATAAAATACATTGTTTCTTTTATTTTTTTAGTTGTCATTGTCATAATAGATAAAAATATATATTAGTTTAGGAATATTAAAAATCACATTCTACTTCCTTAAATATCTTTATTAATACAAACAGAATATCACTGTTTAAAGATTCCTTTTACACTTGAGGTTGAATATGCACCCCCAAAAATCAGATGTGCAAAAGGGGGACAAGCACGATTTCTTGCCCCTGCTTGGCAGGAACATGCAGACGGCCACTTCCCTTTATGTGGGTCACACACGGTTCCCAGCTGTTTGAAAGAGTCAGCTGTGCCACTACTGCGCCCACCAACATCTGCTCCACAAAAACAATCTCCAGCTTTTAGCACTCAAATGGAGGTTACACCATATGCCAGCCAGCCACTTAGTTTATGCCAGGGGAGCCAGGCTCGCGCTCGTCTCAGCAACAATGAGGAGACGAGAGAAAACGGGTGATGTGACTGCAGCCTCACATGCTCTGTGCGGCTCCATCAGGCCATCAAGGATGTGCCATGTGCATCTGTTCAAGGTGTTGGCAGCGGTGCCTGCTGAATATTAATGCCTCTAAACAACGGTTTATCTGCAAGGTCTGCTCCAAGGTCTGTTCAAGTTTTTCCTGGGCGTGTGTGGCACGCACGACAGGTAAACACGCAGGCGCTGAATGTAATCAGACTGCGGGCAATAAGCGCTGTCACCGCACGCGTGTGGATTTGCGACTCTCTGCGGGCTGGAGGTGTTTGTGTTGGCGTGGAGAAAATGTCAACACATCTGTTAAAAGAGGTCGGTGCTGTATTAGAGATTTTAGGTGACTTATGTAATTGGCTCTTAACTTTTGCCCCTTAATTGTGATGAGTTTAAATGGCAGAAATATTGAAAGTATTCTGGAGCTGTTTTGTTAACTGAGACAGCCGATTCATTGAAAAGATCCGACACAAATAAATAATCATTCAGTTATCAAACTTCTCTCACGACCATGAACTTGTAACATGTAACTTATGGCCCTCTAGCGGTTAAAAAACAAAACCGTGTGTATTTTGCAGAACAACATTGTTTTGGTTCAGCTCTGCGATTGTGCGGATGAATGAGGTTATCCTACTGCTCATAAAACATTTACTACTAGACTTAATAGATATAACCACTTCAGATGAAAATGATCTTTAAAGGAGAACTCCGGTCAATTTTAACATTGAGCTCATTTTTTTAAAATTTGTAGTGCTGTCAGTACAGAGAACAACGACAAAAATCGGTGTTGCCTACACTGTATTATCCTCTTTTTAAAATTTGCACCCTGTTGACTTCAATGGGGCAAGTTTTAAACCTGCTTTTAGCCTCTTAACATCCTTGATGTCTCATTACAAGTGCCCCGCCATGTGAGTGATTCCTTCAGAATCAACACGCGGTGAATCTGACTGCAGTAGATGTGAAAGATATGAATAAAAGTGATGTTAATTCAGCCAGCGCACATACCTGTATTTACATCCTGTTTTCGGTTGAAGTCCACAGTAGTCGATTGTCGAGTTCGGCCGCATGATCGTACGTACTAAACCTATGCGCGTGAACTCGACAATCGATTACTGTGGGCTTCGACCGAAAACAGGATGTAAATACAGGTATGTGCGCTGGCTGAAATAACATCATTTTTATTCATATCTTTCACATCTACTGCAGTCAGATTCACCCGTGTTCACTCTGAAGGAATCACTCACATGGCGGGGCACTTGTAATGACACATCAAGGATGTTAAGAGGCTAAAAGCAGGTTTAGTACTTGCCCCATTGAAGTCAACAGGGTGCAAATTTTAAAAAGAGGATAACACGGTGTAGGCAACACCGATTTTTGTCGTTGTTCTCTGTACTGACAGCACTCCAAATTTACAAAAAAAATGAGCTCAATGTTAAAATTGACCGGAGTTCTCCTTTAAGCTGATTTGCTGAAGACGTTACTAGCTAACCCATTAATAGACACGGAACTTCCTTGAAAATAAATTCCAGCACAATAAACATAATGAAAAGACCCTTCACAATAGAAAAAGCTTTACAATGAACTCTGTTAGAGAGCTACATATTAAAATGTATCTGTTAAATAAAATACATGACCAACCCGTTGAGAAGTAAAAACACCATCTCCGCATCACTTTTACAACATTTCAAATCCCTTCTCCGAAAAGCCAAGACAATGTTGATTCTTGTTTTATTACGAGCTGTCACATTCTTTTTTTGCCTCTGTCTGCTTTTTTTTTTTTAAACAAGAAAAAAAAATCTGAGGTGAGAGACTTTTTATTTTGTAAAAAACGAACGACGTTGCGAAAATAACGTTAGAATAATGACTATGACATATAGCCTGACAACATCTCATCTGACAGAGCAGATAGTGAATCAGGACAACGTGTTTTTCTGAGGCAGTCCTTACTTAAACTACGTCTGACAAAACAGTCAACAGCTTTCACGCACGTCTTTCAAAATAAATGTCTTGCATCAGAAAAACATTTAGAATTAAGTTTTTTTGTTTCTTTGACTGCACACTCCGCAACCCACTCAAAACGGTCTTGCGACCCACCAGCTGAGAAACACAGACACCTTTAAAAACGAACTACTTTTAAACTAAACCTTTCTTCTAAAAACATGATGGTGCCGTGTTCATAAAAGCATGCGACCGAATAATTGCACTTTAACTTTGCTTCACTATTCAGCGAAAAAAGGCAGAGCATGTGATATGCAATCTACCCATTAAGACCAATTAAGAAAACCGGTCTGAATTGTATCTGCTGTAACACAGCTCAGTACACAGAGAGGTGATAATGACGTTTTAATTAAATATGGGAGGAAAAGGTCCCAAAATGAAGCTTACAGCTAACCAAGCAGCAACCATTTGGTAACTCTGCACACAAGGCCCTGTTAATGTCTCCAGCCTCTGTCTGCACATGTGACTCTCTTGGTTTCCTTCAAGCTAAAAGCTCATCATTAATCAGAGTTAAGTGAGAAAATAAAGGTCCTTACAGCTGTAGGTTAGAAGAACTCAGATCCTGATCGTTTATTTGCACCACAGCACATTTTAGTTATGTCTCATCCCATCAGAGAACTGCTCCAGTTTTATTTTGCAGCTACAGTCCCCGTTAAAGTTTTTTTTTAATTCCCATTTAAATGCTCTATTTATTTCCTTGTAAGAAAGAAATGCATGGATTTATAATATAACAGATATAAAGAGACTTGGAGCTAAGGTGGGAGGGAATCATGGGAGTTTGTCCTTGTGGCTGTGCAGATGAGAAATCGATTGCTTTGGACTGGGCAGGGTGAACAGATGAGATTGTGAGGTCAGGTTGGCGCTGTGTGCCGGAGGTCATGGTTTGTGAGGTGTTTAATAGTGACGTGCAAGTCGCACAAGGGAATCTTCTGACGGAAGGTGAAAGTTCAGTGGAGGTGTATGAAATCAAAGTGAACGCTCACATATATCAAACCCTGAATAGGGCAGGACAAGAGTGTTCATAGAATAACTGCTGAATGGAAATGTAATAAAATGGTTACTGCGCAAATAATGCAAGGAATCATCTGGAGAGTAGAAATCTGTATGGACTACATTATTAAAAACAATAACACAGCTGAATGACTTGAATCACTGAGGTACCAACGAAATCGAAAGGTTTGTTTTAGTCATTTAAGGTATTTAATGACTTCAGGCATTTTTCATCTAATTTAAAAGGGTTTTACACATAAATGAATGGTGCTTTTGAAAAATATGCCTACCTAGCTAACAAGGAACGTACTCAGAACTTTATCTAACATTCTATCAATGTTTTCTCAAAATGATCTAGTCTTTAATAATGTTCTCAAAATGTTAACACAAAAATGTTATTAATACATTGTTCACAGAGCATTTTTTGTTAAACAGAGCATTAAATGTTACTTGTTTCAGAATGTTCAGAGAACATTCATAAGTAACATTCCCATATCGTTTGAAGAATGATAAAATGTATGTTTCCTTAAAGGTAGCTACACTTTTAGTTGTGGATCCTCGTCGCAGCTGAAAGTGACACTTGAGGGATCATGATCAAGAATATTCCAATGACCATATAAGATTTCCTTTGATTCCTCTGTCCTTGCATCCTTCCCTCACATCCTTCAGGAGGGGTGGAGCTGAGATGCGAGGAAAGGATGCAAGGACAGAGGAATAAAAGGAAATCTTATATGGTCATTGGAATATTCTTGATCATGATCCCTCAAGTGTCACTTTCAGCTGCGCTCAAGGGATCTGCCATTGTGAGATTTGTGGTTTGTTTAAACAGCAAAGTAGAGATGTAGGCTAAATTAAAATTATCGTGACAATAGGAGAGGAGAATTTATACGTGCGTCAGGTTTTTCGACAAGAAAGATTTCCACATAGAATACACCTGTGCATCCTCGCTCGAACAGTGGCTCCTCCGGAAGCTTCCTCATTCCGCGTTTCTCACCTCCTCCTCCTCCGTGCAATTAGAGAATTGAGATGTCCTTCAAGATGGCTTTCTTAGATCGGTTTCTGGGCCACAGTCTGGAGGGAAGAAATGAGGAAGCATCAGATTGAGAAGCACCCTACTGTATGTAAATGTTGGCCTTCAAGCAATTAATAAACAAAACTGTGGAACTACATTGTTTTGGTTGTGCTTCAGCTCTGCATGACTTTGCGGATGAATAAATCCTAATGCTCATAAAACATTCACTGTTAGGCTTAACAGATATAACCAGTTTAGATGAAAGAATATTATTAGATGTTACTATAGCTAACCCATTAACATACACGGTACTTCCTTGAAAATAAATTCCAGCATAACAAACATACTGAAATTACCCTTCACAATAGAAAAAGCTTTACATTGAACTCTGTTAGAGAGTGCCATAAGGACATTTATCTGTTCAATAAAATACCATACTCAACTGTTGAGTAATAAAAACGCCTTCTCGTGTCACTTTTGACAACATTTCAAATCCCTCAGTTCTCGCCATCTCCGAAAAGCCAAACCAATTTGTATTCTTTTTCTATTACGATCTCTGTCGCGTTCTATTTATGCCAGCAGACTTTCCTCTATTCGGCATTTTTTAAACGGTTGATTCTCTGGAGGTTTCCATGTTTCTCGCTGGTTTTGTCAACTAACGTAACCCATGCCGCCCACTCCCCTATTTTTTACAGTCTATGCCGCTCCCGAAAATTAGGCAGCTGACTTGTTGCCTCACTGCCTTATTAGGTAATGAGTAGGCAGCGTTTGCGCGCGAAGGTACCTCATGGAATTATGTTTTATTAGCAAAGTTCGGGGGGTGCACGTTCAAATGACCTAACCAATCAATACTATTGGAGTGCTATATATAGCCGACTCACCTCTGTTCCTCTTTTTTTCTGCATCCCTTCGCCGCCGTTCGGGTCACTTTCCGAGCTCGAAGCCCTCCCCCAAACCAAACACACTTTTTTACCCCACTTATTAATTATTTTTAAGTGTGAAACTGATTTCGGACAGACTTGAGTCAGCGCAAGCTTTCGTTATAAAGTTATCAAGGAAATATTTAATTACTACAATAGTAATTTCTTGCTAGCCAAGAAATAACATCAGCAGTGGAAAACGTTGGTCAAAAATGTACATTTATACACAAACTTACCACCAACCACAACTTTCAGACGCCATCTTTTTTTTTTTTTTTTAGCTCCACTGTCATAGAATGGAACGCACAGGATTGTGGGATATCAAAAGGCAGCGAAGGATACATCTATGCTGCCCTCAAAAAACGATCTCAGGAGACAGGAAGTGAAGCTAACATTGGATTAGACCATGGATTAGACGTGCCTTGATGCCTTCACCTTGAAATGCATGCTCCAAAGGCAACATTTGTAAGCTTTCGTATGCTGTGGTTACATGATGCCACTGCTGTAAGAGATTAAAAGAGACATTTTTGTCTTGTAAAATATTCTGGTTCAAATGAACTAGAGAAATAGAGCATTTTCCATAACAATCTCCCCTCTTCAACTGAGATGACAGAATGTGAACATGTACCTCAGATTTTCTGCAATATACACTCCAGGTCATTTTGATCATAAGACTGAATATTATTTACTATATCTATTTTCAAAAACGAAGCATTGGTCTTGAAAGTACATATTTATGTTTGAATTTTAGGTCACAGAAAATACTTTCAGAGAAATGTATTAATTCTTGCAAATGTTTTTCATTCTGTAATCTTGTAAAGAGATTTCAGACAACATCTTAATCTGCTTTGAATGCAGGATGATGGAATAAAGCCCTTATTTATTGCTCCAATACATTTTGTTTACTCCTTTTGTCAAGATATATTCAGTTTTTCAATTTCACACATTAATCTGATCACACTTTTAAAGGCGTATCATCCTCAAGCGAATGGGGTTTTGTAAGCATTTCCGATTGCAGTCAGAGGAGGGCGCTGTTAAAGAAGGAGCCG
This sequence comes from Squalius cephalus, assembly GCF_949319135.1. Lineage (NCBI taxonomy): Eukaryota > Metazoa > Chordata > Actinopteri > Cypriniformes > Leuciscidae > Squalius > Squalius cephalus. The sequence goes on from NC_137146.1 coordinate 10,244,091, forward strand.
TGATTTGTTTTCAGTAGTTTATAGAAAAAGAGCCCAGAGCATTTATTAGTCTGGCTGAAACAGTAGCCATAAAAAGGAAGTGCTCTTGATGCAATCATATTCTCCAAACTACATATTAAAATTCACATTTTTGTTGTATTTGTAATTCATATTCACAGAAATGTCAGCATGTTGTTTTATCTGCTCTTCATCTGTATATGATAAATAACATGGACAAATAAGCTCTGTGATTATGCAAATAGTACAATGATTATGTTAATTTGGGCAGAAAGGTCTAGAAAGCTGTGATGAAGTTTTCACATTATTATTAAGATGATATGAACCAGTTATATCAAATACTATTTGCATGTTTTCTGTTTTTTTTTTTTTTAAATAGGGATTAATTATATTTGATCTTTTAACAAAATACTTTTAAAATTCATTATTATTAGTTTAATACAGATTTCGTGTTTAATTTGGTTTCAACTACTAACCATGTCATTCTGTTTTTTTTATTATACATCACCTGTTTAAATATCTAACACTTATAAAATATCTTTTTAATTTGTGGCTCAATTGAAAAGCTAGAAATGTTACGTTTCAGGTTTTTATTGTGAAATTTGTGTTTAACAACTGCTTATGATAGGGAATGGTAGGAAGTGATAGAAATAAAATGTAATTTTAGTAATGTGCATTATTTAAACTGCCATTAAAACTTCAGACTTCAGCAAGAATCTAATATTAAACATCCAGATGCTTTTGGAGCAGGAACGTTGACATGTAGCTGTCATGTTCATCTTTAATTTAGACTAAGAATCACAGACACGTTCTATTGTCACAAAGTTTGCGCAAAGCCATTTTCACACTGCTCTGATTTATTCATGGCCAACCAAATGTATGTGATCCTGTGCGTCAAATGTTAGGCGCATCAACCCGATACCCAAATACATTGCCAAAGCTGGAAATGGAGCTCAATGCCACGCGTCATTGCCTTTAATGGTCAGTGCCTCAGAGCTGTGCGCTGACAATGGCTTTAATCTCCCTTCAGCTCCGCTCCTGATGCCGAAGATGTTCCAGGAGGATGCTGTAGGTGCAGTTAGGGTGGCATGTGTAGCACTCGCTCTGTAGGATGGTGCTCTCGGCGGGCACCGCGGGGCAGGACCTGGTGCTGTCGGATGAAGGCTGGGGCTTGGTGGCACTGCCATCTGCTGTGGAGCGAGGCATGCTGATGAAAGATTCAGGGCCTGAGACTCACTCATCTGTTATCGATTATGCTGCAGATGTGGAAGCATCCCACTTGGAGACTGTGACAAAACCCTGCCAGATTCAAACATACAGCTATGACACTTGCCATTCATAAACCATGCATCACTGTTGATAGGATATTAGATCAGGATTTAATGTTTTGTAAAGGAAAAGTAAATCTAAATGCTCTCTAAGGCACAGGAAATGGAAAAAGCATACTGAGGCACTTACAATGTAAGGGGCCAGTCCATAACTGTTAAAATACTCTGTTTCAATAGTCATAGTCAGACATAAACTATATGCAAGTTAACATTTTGGTGTGAAAACATTGCTTAATAACCTTTTCTGTGCAAAGTTATTCTGCTTATAAGGTTATAAAGGTGCTTTTTCTGAAAATGAGGGACTAGTCGAAATTCTTTTTTGTGGCACAAATGACTTGTATTGAACTTGGAATATTCCATAAACGCTGATATATTTATGCAAGATAAATGCTTAAAGACAGCAAAACACAAAGCTATGACGTTTCTGCATTCTATAGTACCAGTTCAACAAAAAACATTTACTGTATCTCAACAGGGTTTTGATTGATTAAGTGGCGTGTTGTGAAGCATCCATTTGTTATTGGCTGGTAAAACCTTTATACATTTTAATTCTTGGTTTATTTCTGCAGCTGTGAACCTCGCTCTCAACGAGACTGAAAAATGTATGTAAATGTATTGGGGAGGTTGAAAAAGTGAAATGAAGCAAACCAGTCGTGCACACCGAAAAAAGCAAGAACCTTCCTCTTCCAAAGAGCAGGGGTGACCTCAATAATTAAAGGACCATTTTCAAATGCAATTCTAATTTTCTACTAGACTGAAAAGCTTTATTATCCAATGGCTGACAAAAAAAAAAAAAAACTCCCCTGAATAGTCTCGACTCTTGGGCTTTCACTAAACTGGTCATGAATGCACAAACCATCTGTTTTTCTGGACGTTTGTCAGCGTGAGCGTGGCAGAGGCAGCTGCCAGAGTGGCACTGGACTGAATGATGAACCACACAACCTTTGTTTGCCGTGCGCTGGGCTTTGTGTGGCTTGGAGCTGTCCAGTGAGCGACTACAGGCCTTTCTTTGCCTTCCCCCCCGGCCTCCCACCTCTGTGCGCACCAGTAACCATGAAGGAGCAGAGGAGATGAGAGGAGAGGAGAGGAGAGGAGAGGAGAGGAGAGGAGAGGAGAGGAGAGGAGAGGAGAGAGGAGAGGATGGACACTGGCTGCATTGTAGCTGCGAGGAGGGATTTGGGGTATTGTGCGCCTTCCAATCTGTAGCGCAGTGGGCGAAGATGTCGAGAGCCAAAGAAGCTGTGTGTGTGTGCCAGTGGGGCAGGGGAGAGGTGAGAGCAGCCAGAGGGGCTGAGAGACACAGAAACAGAGAGTGAGATAGAAGAGAGAGACAGAAACATGGAGAGAGAGAGAGAGAGAGAGAGAGAGAGAGAGAGAGAGAGAGAGAGAGAGAGAGAGAGAGAGACAGACACACAGGGCGGAGGGGCCCCTCTAGAATATTACACACTTAAAATATAATCATGTCCTGGCAGTCGGGACACAATCTGTCTGCATATTTTCAAATTAAAAAAAGGCCAGCGTCGGGCAGCCCCGGCATATTGGAGCATAATTTGATCCTTATCATGTGTGTTGCACATCTCACTGTCTTTGTAGTTTATTTATTTGCGATCTTGTCATGTTGTTTAGGAGATTGCTTTCTAACTTATTTATTTTCTTCTTTTTATTTCACTTGTATGAAATATCACTTTCATTTTGTATCAGCGTCGACTAATAAGTGCCCCCTTGCACTGGCCATCGTTGTGACCTAATTGCATAAATTTGCCTCTCTGGTACACTTGACCAGAACAACAACAAAAAAAAGGCAATCTGTGATTTGAGGAGACAAGATCAACCTGTCTGAGCAGTCCGGGTGAAATAATCTGCTCTATTTCTAAGCAACCTTAAATTATAATAAAAAGATCAGCATCAAATGTAAACATATCCTCTGTTATGAAGCTTAAACATAATAAATAGGTAGACTAAATTCTATATATGATAGATAGATAGATAGATAGATAGATAGATAGATAGATAGATAGATAGATAGATAGATAGATAGATAGATAGATAGATAGATAGATAGATAGATAGATAGATAATATATCAACATATATAGATGGATGGATAGATAGAAGGATAGATAATATATCGACATAGATGGAAGGATGGATATAGAAAGAATATATTTAAAAATATATAAATATATTTCTCTCTCTGTGATATATATCATGTAGATATACACTCACCTAAAGGATTATTAGGAACACCTGTTCAATTTCTCATTAATGCAATTATCTAATCAACCAATCACATGGCAGTTGCTTCAATGCATTTAGGGGTGTGGTCCTGGTCAAGACATTAAGCAATTTTGAGCGTGGCATGGTTGTTGGTGCCAGACGGGCCGGTCTGAGTATTTCACAATCTGCTCAGTTACTGGGATTTTCACGCAAAACCATTTCTAGGGTTTACAAAGAATGGTGTGAAAAGGGAAAAACATCCAGTATGCGGCAGTCCTGTGGGCGAAAATACCTTGTTGATGCTAGAGGTCAGAGGAGAATGGGCCGACTGATTCAAGCTGATAGAAGAGCAACTTTGACTGAAATAACCACTCGTTACAACCGAGGTATGCAGCAAAGCATTTGTGAAGCCACAACACGCACAACCTTGAGGCGGATGGGCTACAACAGCAGAAGACCCCACCGGGTACCACTCATCTCCACTACAAATAGGAAAAAGAGGCTACAATTTGCACGAGCTCACCAAAATTGGACAGTTGAAGACTGGAAAAATGTTGCCTGGTCTGATGAGTCTCGATTTCTGTTGAGACATTCAGATGGTAGAGTCAGATTTTGGCGTAAACAGAATGAGAACATGGATCCATCATGCCTTGTTACCACTGTGCAGGCTGGTAGTGGTGGTGTAATGGTGTGGGGGATGTTTTCTTGGCACACTTTAGGCCCCTTAGTGCCAATTGGGCATCGTTTAAATGCCACGGCCTACCTGAGCATTGTTTCTGACCATGTCCATCCCTTTATGACCACCATGTACCCATCCTCTGATGGCTACTTCCAGCAGGATAATGCACCATGTCACAAAGCTCGAATCATTTCAAATTGGTTTCTTGAACATGACAATGAGTTCACTGTACTAAAATGGCCCCCACAGTCACCAGATCTCAACCCAATAGAGCATCTTTGGGATGTGGTGGAACGGGAGCTTCGTGCCCTGGATGTGCATCCCACAAATCTCCATCAACTGCAAGATGCTATCCTATCAATATGGGCCAACATTTCTAAAGAATGCTTTCAGCACCTTGTTGAATCAATGCCACGTAGAATTAAGGCAGTTCTGAAGGCGAAAGGGGGTCAAACACAGTATTAGTATGGTGTTCCTAATAATCCTTTAGGTGAGTGTATACACAACTATCATAACGTTCACAACAATTTTTGTTTTGTTTAAATTCAACATTTAGAGTGTGAAATGCTTGATTTTACACTTTCCACCAAGGAGTGAGCGACACCTAAATAGCGTAATGGACGTCTCGGTCTGATGGGAAGAATTTGGATGAATGGACGTTTGGTTGAGCTTGTGAAGTCTTTCCTGATTAGCAGTCTATTGTGTCTCATCACTGAGCTTCAATAATTTCTTGTTCCTGCTCATTGGGTTTCAGCCTCATTAGGAAGCAGGCTAATAACTCTTTAATTGTTATAAAAGATTGTGGTGAATTTTTTTCTTCTTCTGTATAATCAACATGGCTACATGTTCTGTTGCAAAATAGAAAGAAAATCCATTTACGTTATTAATCATTAGATATTTTAGCGTTCCAGTGAATGCTCCTGCGACCCATCGCAAAACAAAAAAGCCCTGTTTACAGTGGCCTACATAATTGTGCAAGGCCGCTGCTGGTAAAGGAAGGTTTTAGCAGGAAACAGTTGTGCGCTTTCACACAGCGGTCAGAGCACGGCGGGTTTCTTTAGCCCGAGGGGCTGTAGGCACCCAGCACCGATGCTATGAGCTTCTCTCCCTCTGAGCGGCGTGTCATGAGTCAGACCCGATTACCGATGACGGCTTTGTGATGTGGGCAAATTGTCACTAAGGGCAGATCTGGAGCTCCGGCTCTCTCGCCGCACTCGGAAGTGAAAGTCAAAGCACCAGAGACCTTGTTAGAGCTAATTCTGTACTCCTGTCTGCGAGACAAACCGTGCTAGTGTTGCATGCTTTGCCGTGCATAACAAAGATGATAGAGAGAAACCGCTTTGAGAAATGAAAACCCAAATTCTTAGATTTAGAAACAGGTGCGTGGTTTCGGCGTGAAACTGTTAGTCTTGTATTGTGAGACATTCATTGTGATTCAAATCTACAATAGACTGAGAGTCACTCATTGGGGATTTGGTGCTTTGTCTCAGACTTTAAAACTGCACAATAGACTGTGGTTATTGAGTAGCGTTCTTTTTTAACGGTTAGTGGGCCGTGTTAGCCTGAGCATATAAGCTTTTGACTTCAGTTGGGGCCAGAGAAACATATGGAGAGCTAAATAAAATTCAGATCAAGCACAATGATCCCTGCAAATCCTTTGTTATGCCACGTCCCCCTGTGAAAGACAGTGGGAGGAGAAGGGAGTTAGATACTTATAATGAGCTCATGAGGCATGAGCAAATGAATGTATAGCTCAATAATCTGGCCTTCTTTTAAAGGCAGGGGAAGTGCGGCACTGCTTGGGGAATTCTCTGAGCCCCCTTTCTCTAAGTTTGACGGTTGAGGGTTTTGAAGCCTCACTGGCCGCCCCGTGTTGTCCTGTAATCAATGACAGTGACACTTGACAGATTGTCCAAGCTTGCGTCCTTTGTTGCAGATTGGTGAAGTGAAAAGGCTTGGGAAGTAGCCAATGAATAAAGATGTTTAAAGCCAATAAATAAAGCTTATAAGGCTATCAGTGTGAGCAGAACAGGGAATAGCTTTCTTTCACACCAGAAAAAAAAAAAATCTGCCACCTTTGAAGGACTTGTGAAGCCCAAGGCGTCTCATTGCTCAATCAAACAGATTAAGTCAGTCAGACAAGCAGCAATCTGTCCTTTTCAATAAAGTTACTTTTGTCATGTGGAATCGCACAGGCTCACATTCATCCAATATTTTTCATATATTTATTCTGTAAAAAATGATTGTGATTTTAACGGCAAAAGACCATGTAAAAATACTACGGTGAAACACTGTTAATTGGTTAACAGAAAGTTTCCGTACTATATACGGTAAATGACTGTGATAGATCTAACCGTTAATTTAATGTCATTTTACTGTAAAATACCGTTAAATTTACAGTTTTTGGAAGTGAAAAAGAACAAGCCATTGTATAATTTGCAGTGAAATCCCACAATTCCCTGCGTGACACTTCACATTTTATGTATTTTTGTTGAAATAACTGTTTCTTCATAGTTTTTCTACGTTTTTTCTAATCAGTTAGCCTATGTACATTAGGGTTTTATGTTACATTTCATGTTGTTAAATTAATGTTTATTGTGTTAAATTCATGTGTGTTACCATGATTGTGTCAAGTGTTTGTGTGAATGACAATGTGCAGCTTCTTTATATTAGTATTAGCCTTCTTGTGGAAAAGCTGCTTGTGATGAGCTTTAATTCATAATGTCACTCATCACCACTGTGATTGGTGTTTGTCAGTACAATGGTACAAAACAGATAATAGTACTTTGATAGGTCAGTAAATTAACATTATATCAGATAATGAAATATGTTTTTTTACTGTAAATTTAAGTCTGTAAAACCTAAAATGTTGCTACCATGTTTTTTATGGTAAATTTCTGGCAACCACAGCTGCCGATTTTCTTTTTACAGTGTATGTTTATATATATATATATATATATATATACACACACATTTTTAAAAGAATAAATGTTGATTTATAATTTTAGAGTGATTTTGTAATCTTAATATAAAGCAAGGGCAAAATAGGAGTCACCCACAGTCACTCAATACGATTTGCTGTTTACTAATAGCAGTATGTTGTCTTTTAAAGCGGTTGCGACCCAGTAATGAGGACATCTGTTTTCATATGGTGGTTGACGCGTAGCACCAGAAATTTGATGTCATCCTGTCCAAACTTGTACATGGCTGGCAGATACCATTAGATTCTCTGATTGGTTCTGACAAGTCACTGACAGCTCTGGAGGTGAGGAGGGCGCATGACAAAGGGCAAGAAAAGGCTGAGTGGATGTCAGCTGGAGTCCACTACTGCACGCTACTCCTCACAACCCCCAAAGCCCAGTCTCTGTATCTCATCGTCCCCCATTCCCGACCTCTGTGGCCTCGAATCGACACAAGCCCGTCAGCAGTGTCACAACCCTGCAAGCCATGTTGTGAGGCCCCTCCCACTTTAATATCAAAACCACGTCCACTTGCCAATACCTCTGGACAACTGTTCTCTCAGAATACTGAAAATTCTTCATTTACAGCTTTTTCACAGGTGTGCGATGACCTTAAAACATTTTGTGAGGGCATTTGTTATGTACGGTAATTTGATGCAGATTGACGCTTGCTGTGATATTCTCTTGAAAAAGGTTGTTATGCAAGTAAATACCATTAGTCAATTTTAGCAGGCAGACATAGCTAATCTATTTTGTTATTTAATCATAGTTTACCATCCTGGAATCTCTTAGATTGTCTACTTTTGTGTTCCAAGATTCACAAATGCTTCGTTTCCCAGATTGGCTCTGGGTTTGGCAACATCTTGCCAATTCATGCACAAATTTTTTGGCCATTTTTTACGCTAAACTTGGCAAATGGCAATACTCTGTAAATTAATAGCATAGTGGCCATGTGTAGTTTAAAATAAATGAATCTTTATTTATGTCTCTAATATTTTTCAGTACAGAGCAATTTTCAGAGCCTTTTCCCTTCAAAATCTTTTTTTACATTTTTTTTTTTTTAGATGTATATGCTTCTTCATCCTCTTCAGCATCATTGCAGGATAACCCCAAAACCTTGGCTTTCAAACTGTGATTTTTGCACTCGGATAATAGAATATATTTTAGGAAAATCACTTCTTCTTTTTTTTCCAGACTAAACCTTCATGTTGGTGTGAAAAAGATTTGAAGCCATTTTATATCAAACATGATGCACAATTATAGATTTTATTAGAATATAAAGAAAGAAACCCTCTGCCACATGCATCAAGGGCCAAAACATAGGGCTGCTGTGTCTCCTGACATCATGTGTTGAGCAGATTTTTGGCTTTCAATTATCGTTAGCACCTTTTTTTGTCCCCTTGTCAAAAAATGAAATTGTCCTTTAAAAAGATGATTCACAAGAAAAGAAAAGAAAAGAAAAGAAAAGAAAAGAAAAGAAAAGAAAAGAAAAGAAAAGAAAAGAAAAGAAAAGAAAGAAAAAAAAACGTGACTTTCTGATGAATTCCACAGGAAAGCATCCCAAACAATTCAGATGCTATTTTAAGTTTTAGTGTTTCTGGCAAATACATTAAAAAAGTATTATAATAGTTACATTTTTATTTAGTCACTAGCACAGATGCTATTTTGTAACAGATAAACTTACAACAACAGAATTGTCACAGAGGTGAAAACCCTATGTTTGTACATTTCAGTATTTATTATTCTACATAAAATGAAAATTTCATTTCAAATGAAATTTCATTAAAAAAAAATTATTTTTAAATTCCACATGCAATCAAAGAATTAAGGCACCATTCACACGAAGAACGCTAATTATAAAGATAACTATATTAGTGTCCACACCTATGCATGATATTGTTTTGTTTTTTCAAGCACGTTGCATTTTTGTCGTCTGCCGCTTTAAATGCTCGAGCTCTTTAATGCAGGAGGGATTCTGATTGGCTGTCAATGTTTTTCTCCTTCATCAGCTCGACAAAATCGTTCTGATAGTGATTCCAACGATATCGTTTCACTGTGTCGTCAATATTGTTATAGTTGTGGTGTGGACTCTGCTGTTCTTTTACATTTACAACAATTTTAAGAACTATATCTTTATCGCTATAGTCATCGTCCTTGGTGTGAATGGGTCTTTATTTTATATAATTGGCTGTTAATTATGAATTCTGTACAGATTTAATCACAGCATGCTAACAGAGATTTGAAATGCATAATGTGTTTATAGTATCCTAGAGAAGTTCAGATCAGCGGGGTCATCTAAGGGGAAACATGGCCCTCTAAGCAGCCTTACTGTTGCGCACTCGACCCTCAAATCTCTCTAGCGTGTCAGTCTGGGTATGCACTAACCTGCCATGTTTCATTTGACCTGTGGTGGTGAGATTGCCATCTCAGTGCTACAGGGGCATCCTTCCCTCCCTGCTGTGTCGGGATACATAAATGACCCTGGCCTCATCTCATCAGATAATAACATCCTTTACAATTATAATAACAGGCTCTGAATATGATCATGTCCTGACCCCTTTGTTAGTGTTTTATGTTATTATCATAATTAGTGGTAATTTATAGCATATTATTTTTGCTTTTTTATTATTTTTGCTTTATTAGTTTATGCATTCCTTGCTAGCACCATGCTAACTGTTTGAGCTACAGGAAGTGCTATTACTTTCTGATGCAATTGGACTAATGTCTGGTACACATTTGTCCTACGTTGTACAGTGAGTGAGATTCAAAGATGGCCGCTGTCACGGTCTTGCGACCAAAGATAGCCTGCGATTATTTTCTGGCAGTGTCAGAAATGTAGCATGATCATCTCACAGTGTGTTTGCTGCTACGACCTACGTAGCCAATAAAACTGCAACAGGAAATGGCGCATTGATCAACGCTATGGCGGTAAAACGTAATACTACTTACCTCAAACTCCACTTACAAAATTGTCATGCCAAGTTGGCTTCTTTTCCCTAGCCATACTACGTTCATATTCTCCTCTTTCGCCTACTCCTTTATTTTTGAGCACACATATAAACCACAAATGCCAAATTGTGATTCATCTTGGTCTATTTGTTTACCACTAGCGCATGCTGATGATGTTTTATTCTTCAATACTAACTTGCGTCATAGTCTACGATTCAACATCATACCCAAGTTTATTAGATCCATGTCGTACATTTGTAATGATCTTATAGGACTGCCGAAATTGCAGTTTGTAGCAGGCATAAGGATAAAACAACTAATAAATAAAATTGATAATAACCCATAATGAAAACTATGAGTTGTATTATCAATTAATCAGTGTGCACTGTGCACAAAAAAAGTTGTGCTGATGATGTAACTTTATTGTTGCGAAAAAAGTTTTGCGTGAGTTCAAAAATTATATCTGCAAAATTTGGCATGTTTCATTGTGTTATCACAAAAAAAAACAATTGACTGCATACAAACATACACTGTGTGAATATACAGTATATATAGCATACAGTATTTTAGTGTTCAAACAATACCTTTTCATTTTACAGAGATATGAGGTTTCACCACCCCATAGCGTCTGTTCAACACACCTGAGACGGGTTGAATCACAGGAAATGTCCTGTTATGATGCTTTTGCTGCACATTTTCTTTGTCAAAAGAGCATTGATGTCTCAGAAGCCGCAGGCCATGCCAAGCTCTGCCAGTTTGGGCCATGACATGACCACCTCAAGACCTGTAATGCCAAACTTTAGTATGTCACTGCAAGTATGAATATAATAGTGATCTGTACATGCATCTTCAGTCTGACAGATGGACAACCTTTGATTTGTTTGCCTGCCAACCAGATACAAAACGATTATATGTAACCCAGCCTGACCACGGCTGACCACAAAAAAGGGTTTTCAATGAGAACCATGTGTTTTCATGATTACAGTTTGACCTGTGGCATTTTGTTTTAACGAAGCGAAATGCTAATAATGAGGATGTTGAATACCCAACGAGACGGGCTTATTTTATATGCCGCCTGGTTAGCATTCTATCAGCAGTTTCCTTCATGACATTGCAGTTTTACAGTCAATCACCCCTGAATTTAAAGCTTATTCTTATCTTAATGTAAATTAAGGAGAGCTGGAAGCAGCATTGCTGCAAACGCTCCAGTGTTCTGTTTAGCCATTGATACAAAAGCATTGATTCTCTAGTGCAGTTCTTGCCATGAAAATTATAATATGGAACAGAGATTAGAAGGAAATTATTATAGCCAGAAGGCATTTACCCAGAGATGGTGGGCAGAGAGGAAGAAAAAGCCCTCAACCCAAGAATAATGATAATCCATTTGGTTGGGCACGCGTGGTATTATTGCTGTACATTATGTATGTTCCATTTATACTACTACACACGCCACAGCCATGCTGACAGATAGGTAATTACTCTCTGCGCCAATGAACACTTATCAGCCCCACTGCTGTTTATTGCCAAAATGAAGAGCACTTGTCTGTCAAGGTCACTGCTTTGTACGTCCTCTTTAATAGTTCTTTCTTCACAGTTGTTGAACTTTGCATGCGAGCACTTTAAGTGGCGGTGCCCTTACGAGAGCTCAGAGCTGAATCTTCCTCTCTCGAGGGAGATCTTGCTTTATTAATCACTGTTTCAAGGCATACGGAGATGTACTATAGACCACATAAAAAGAAGGGGAAAAATTGGGTTTGTGTAAAGCTCTTGTCAAGGTAGAGATTATCAAAAATATATATTTATTTGTACATTTAAATGTGTGTGCGAACAAATTGTATAATTTTGAAGCGAGTTGCTTTACAAAAGGAAACATTTTTAAAAAAAAAAGTTTTAATTGTAATTGCGATTTCATGCCTTGGAAAGTTGTAGAAATTAACAAAATATGTAAAGTCATGGGACGGTTAAAGCGTTAGTTCATTCAAAAAGGAAAATTCTGACATTAATTACTCACCCTCATGTCGTTAAAACCTGTAAGACTTTCGGAACACAAATGAAAGCTTTCTGTTCCTCCATTGACAGCCATATGCAGCTTTCAAGCCCCTGAAAGGTTGTAAAGACATCATTAAAGTAATCCATGTGACCCAAGTGGTTTTGCAGCAGAACATGATTTCACCAATTGCAACATGTTGCAACATGATCAACATCTTTGATGATCCTGGAACAACATTCATGGTTAGGGTTAGTGGTAGGCATATGGTTATGATTACATTTTTGACAGGAATGTTGTTCCAGGATCAACAAAATATGTTGTAACTCACCAAAATCAGGACGTGCCGTATTGCAGCAGTTCGATAGTGGTAAAAGGTTAATACTCTGTTGATGTACCCCTACCCTAAACATAAGCGATAGCTTGAGTAAAAGCAAATGTGAGATCTTAAAATGGATTTTTTATAGTAAAAATATCAGATAATATAAAAAATTATTGCTTATTGTTATTGGCCAGAATTTTTATATTGTGCATCCCTGTTGCCTTGATATCGCTCTTTGTAAGTGTTTTTCTCACACTTACAAAGACGGTGGGGTAACTCTTTTGATTGTTTTTACACTCACTATTAATGTTTCATGAGAAACTTTGCCCAAAACTAATATCTGAGGGTAATCTTTTACCCTAATGTTGTTTAAACCACAAAAGTTTCTTTTTTTGCAGAATGTTCTATCTGCTCTTTTCAGCATGTTGAAAATGAACAGATTTTTACTGCCATGCTCCAAAAATAACAAAAGATTCAGGTCTTATGAAGTCATACAATGACTTTGTTTAGTCACGATTTCCCCTGTGTTCTGTTTTCAAGGACTCTTATTTTGATATTCTGTTGTCTTGCTGTTTCTGGTTTTTATTTCCTGTTTGCCTTTGTATCCATAGTTACCCTTGTTAGTCTCCATAGTAATTCATTACCCACACCTGTATAAAAATATTAAAGCTTATTGTAGTTGAACCCATTCTTTTTCGTGTGTGTGTGTGTGTGTGTGTGTGTGTCTCATTCAAACACAATAATATACAAAGTTTGTTGAGGCTTAGGGGCCATTTACATGACACAGTTTTCACTAAAACTGAAAACTTTTATGCGTTTTGGCTATTCAACACGTCAACGGCGTTTTGCGGGCGTAAAAACGGGGTTCAAAATGCACATTTGAACAATACCGTTATCTCTCTGTGTAAATTACAAAAAACATAATTTTGTGAAAACGGTGACATCATGCACATGCATATTACGTGTTCAGTCAATAGGCACATAGTAGTGTTTCTTTACAAAGTGACATCGCCAACTACTGGCCTGGCATGTATGATACAGCGTCTTTTGTCGTTTTCGCAAATCCATGTGAACGGGGATCGTTTTGACAAAGTTTTCGTCTGTATGCGAAATACACAAAGGAACATTTTTTCAGTTTGTAGTACATCATGTAAATGTACATTCTAAAATTGCTGGGTTGTTTCAACCCATGTTTGGGTCAAATATGGATAAACCCAACCATTAAAAAAATAATAATAATTAAACCAACAGTTAGGTTTGTCCATATTTGACGCAAACATGGGTTGAAACAATCCAGCATTTTGTACCCTAAGATGGAATCCTCTGAACTGCGGTGAGAATGTCATAAAAGCAATGCTTTGGTAGTGCAGGATAAAAGTCTCTACAGCAACGTTTCCCTTATGAAGCCGCCTGGGTGTGTACGATAAGTTCAGCTGACAGGAACCAAAGAGCCTGTTCCTATCTTAAGGGGCAATAGTAATGCATGAATGCCTTTGTTACTCCAGTTAACACTAAAATTACAAGTAACCCATAGTGCAGGGCATGCTATGGCCTTGGGATAAAAACATATTTTTGTTGCCTGGGCCTCTTATTGCCTAAAGCTGCAGATTTTTGCCATGTGAAGCCCGGAGATTCTGCCCTGTCTCATATCAGTAGTGTGGAGACATGTGTTCGCTATACGTATTCAGACTGTTTAGGTAGTTTGGTGTGCCCCGTGGTAACTGTCTGCTGTAGTTTAATGTTGTGTTTGAATATCAGTGCTGTAATATTGCTCACTTCATTACCATTTCAATTAGTTTGCTCACACTCCCTCAAAGGAAATGTTTTTAGATTGCAGTATTAGTTCAGACATTTTCTATCAGATTGGTTTAATATTTAATATAATAAGTTTGACATACGTTTTAAAGCAAAACCTGATTAAAAATTTTAATGATTTGAATGTTTTTGATATGAAGTCTCAAGTGTCATCCATTAATGATTTGATATGGGACTTTATCATATTTACTGATGTTTCAAGCCTCTTCGAAGCCTTCTGTGTATAGACAGATTAGATTGAAGAAATGAACAGTTCTTTCTACTCCCTCTGACGCGAGGCTGACAGGAGTCACTTTGATACACTTTTGGAGCTGGGATTTTTCTATCAGTTGTGTGCGTTTTTTTTCCCGGGGCTTCATCTTTGCAGACGTTGTGAGCTGTCATTTCGTTACTCCCTGTGACACGCTTGACACTCACAGGTTATGACAAGTGCTGGACATCAGCCTCAGCGCAGACCCAACTGATAATATTTCTTTAGGTGAAAAGCCACAATGTGTAAACATAAATGTGTAAATTCTTCCCGTTTTCACTTTTTTTGCGGGAAAAAAATGATTGTGGATAATGAAAAATATTTGATTAGTTTTAAATTTTGATTGAATAGATAGATTGAAAAGCTAAAAAATGATACGCAAAATATGTGGGATTGTTGTAGGCTGGACATTAACCGGTCTGTAAATATACTTTAAAACTAGCCAAAGTTTTATGGAAATTTCAACTAGAGTAGTTAGGGTTATACAACTTATTTTTTTCTTATTAAACACATAAAAGCTTCAATGACATGGTGCACATTTCCCTCAACAGTTTCTTTCTTAAAGGGATACTCCACTTTTTTTGGAAATAGGCTCATTTTACAACTCCCCCAGAGTTAAACAGTTTTCGTTTTCGAATCCATTCAGCCCAACTCCGGGTCTGGTGGTACCACTTTTAGCATAGCTTAGCATAGATCATTGAATCGGACAGGACCATTAGCATCTCTCTCTCAAAAAAATGACCAAAGAGTTTCGATATTTTTCCGATTTAAAACTTGACTCTTCTGTAGTTACATCGTGTACTAAGACCGACGGAAAATGAAAAGTTGCGATTTTCTAGGCTGATATGGCTAGGAACTATACTCTCATTCCTGCGTAATAATCAAGAAACTTTGCTGCCGTGCAGCAGGCATAATGATATGACGCAGTGCCTGAAAATAGTCCCCAGCTCAGTAAATTCCAACGTGACCAGGACTAAGTTTGTCTAACCTATTAGACCTATTTTCAGGCGCTGTGTCATATCATTACGCCTGCTGGACTCATGGTACGGCAGCAACGTTTCTTGATTATTACGCAGGAATGAGAGTATAGTTCCTAGCCATATCAGCCTAGAAAATCGCAACTTTTCATTTTCCGTCGGTCTTAGTACACGATGTAACTACAGAAGAGTCAAGTTTTAAATCGGAAAAATATCGAAACTCTTTGGTCATTTTTTTATGAGAGATGCTAATGGTCCTGTCTGATTCAATGATCTATGCTAAGCTATGCTAAAAGTGGTACCGGCAGACCCGGAGATCAGCTGAATGGATTCGAAAACGGTAAAACTCAACTGTTTAACTCTGGGGGAGTTGTAAAATGAACCTATTTCCAAAAAAAGTGGAGTATACCTTTAAAAGAAGGACATTTTCTGTATCCTCTACTTGACCTCTATTGCTTTTAAGGTTGTTGTGAAATATTTTCTGAATATATCCTTTTTTTTTTTTTTTTTTTTTTTTAGCCTTGAGGCACATTTTCACAGTTCTGTGTAGACGAGACACCTACGAACGGCCTGTTGTGAGCTGGTTGCGGCACAGCTCTTATACACTATGTCTTGGTCATCTAACCTACAAAAATGCTTGAAAAGCCACAATATATGATTAAACAGAAACACAGATAGCTATATTTAAGATACATTCAGTAAATAGCACATTAAAATACTGGTTATTTACTGAATATATATATATATATATATATATATATATATATATATACATATATATATATACACACACATACATATACATATACACATACATATATATATACATATATTTACATACATACACACACACACACATTTTAAATAAATAAAAAATACTGTGTGCACTTTTAAAGTATGCCTTGACAAATAGTCTGTTCTGTGTTAACTGAGGTTGTTCAGTGGGGTGTCAGAGAGAGTGTGTGCTCATGGTATTGATGGAGGTGGAGAGTATGTGATGGGCTTCAGATCTGTTGGCATATGACCTTCAGGGCTGCCGCTGATGCCGGTCCAGGGCGCAGAACTGAGCCCACGTCGCACTTCACAGCTAGAGAGGGAATCTTGTCACCACGCACCACTCCAGGCCAGCCTCGCCACAAACTCACACACACACACACACACACACACACACACACACACACACACACACACACACACACACACACACACACACACACATACGTCTCTAAATTCATCCATCACCACGGAAACCGCCACAGGCTTCAGTTCCCTCACAAAGACAGTTTTGACTGGAGTGCTAAGAGCCAAGATGCACACAGTCAAAATGCCAGAGATTTTACATGCCAAATTAAAAAGGGGACAAATGCTGATTTGGAACACTTAATGAGATGAAGCGATAGGAGAAGACATGCTTGTGTATACTTGGGGAGAAACGTCTCACTGATCTAATCTCTCCATCTCTTTTTTAAGAAGGCATATTTATAGACAGATTGTTTTTCGCAGATATGTTTTTTTTATTTATTTTCATTGCTCTCTTTTAAAAATGTTACAAATATTTATGAAAGAAGTCTCTTATGCTCACCAAGGCATTGCATTTATTTGATCAAATATACAGTAAAACAGTAATATTGTGAAATATTATAGCAATTTAAAATAACCGTTTTCTATTTTAATATATTTTGAAATGTAATTTATGTGTGTGGCAAAGCCTAATTTTCAGCATCATTACTCAAGTCTTCAGTGTCACATGATCCTTCAGAAATCATTGTAATATGCTGATTTGGTGCTCATGTAACATTTCTTATAATTATCAATAGAAATAGAAATAACAGCATTATTTTTTTTTTGTAACATAGAAGTCACTTTTGATGAATTTAATGCATCCTTGCTGAACAAAAGTATTAATTTCTTTACAAAAAATGTAAAATTGACCCCAATCTTTTGAAGAGTAGTGTATACAGTATATGTAGACCATGCATTGACACCTTTACCTCTAATCTACCTTGATGTTTTTATGTAGCCTTGAAAAAGTTTCCCTTTCAAAGTAAGTATACTGTTAATGAATTCTAATTTTACCTCGAACTTTCAAATTTTGTCCAGCGTTTCATTTTCACAGCTAGGAGCACTTAGGGTGTGGTCCTAGCTTTGTTTACTTCATGGAGTGAACTGTAAGTAGCCATTATTATCATTATTTTGCATCTGCGATCGCTCAAGAAACAGCTGTTGGATTTGAGCACAATGCAAAGTGGCAGAGCCTGGAGTTGTTCTTGTTCATTCGGCTAACTACGCTTTGACGTGATGAATTCTGGCAGGGTTTTGTGCTGAATTCCACATCTTTGACAAGCATCAGTGCCACTGACCAGCAGTCATGCTATTGCCATGTTTGAAGGGGAAAGAGGAGGGGAAATGTGGAAATTCTCCACCTTCTGCTGTGGGTGCCACTGGATCACTGCCTGCTGCCAAATCTCATCCACGTCATTGGCTTGTCAGCAGGTCCCTTGGTCCTGGGGTCAGCCCAACATCTGGCCCCTCTGCCTCGTCCTTTACGGACTGTCACTGGGCAGCATCTGTTTATAGACACTGGTCCCATACCCTCCCAGACTGCGGCCAGGAACCGATTCAGTCACCTCCATGGTGTCAACACATCTGCGTGAAGTAAATGCGTCTGCTCACAAATTGTCCCCACATTAGCGTCATTTACGAAAAAAATTATGTTCATTAAGGCTCTTTTTTAACTGTGTTTGAGTTGGGGGTATTTGAGGAAGGCCATAATATTGCACAAATGCTTGTTTTCTCTAGCAGTGGTGAAACATGTTGCTTTTAAAACTCATTGTTCTTAAATTTTGACATTTTTCATTAAATTTATGTTCCAAACAATCAATAAGTTACCATAAATATCAGGTTGGAGCAAGCAGACATACGTGTTGCATTTGTAATTTTATAAAATGCATAAATTAACATTTCTGTTGACTAACCAGTGATTTGATGTATATTTTTGCAATTTTTGCCGTTTCTTTATTTTGTGTTAATTGTTTATCTCTTTAAAGAGCTATTTTAGCAGAAAAGCCATTATTTAGAACATCATAATTTACTAGATTGTATGCCATATTTCAGAAAAGATATTCTTCTCAATTCACCAGATTCCCAAGTGTGACAACTTGCCCCGCTAATGAGGCATGTTGTCATTAATTTATTTATTTATTTTGTAGCCAAGGCTTTAAGGTATAGCATCTGTAAAGAATTAGACTTTAAATAAGCTCAGCCTGAGAACTAATTACTAAAGTGATTAAAAAGTGTGAGAACTCGCTCTGGTATCCCATCCCATTTATACTTCCCTTGCTATTAGCTCATGCATTAAAAATATTTAAATAAAGCTTCATATGTAGTACAGTTGCGTACCAGAGAACATTTTAATACAAGTCTTCTCAAAGACTTTTTTGTTTGGATATCTGTTCTTATCCTTTGCCTACCATCAAAACACCAGTCACATGACTGTTTGTTTGTCACAAAGCAAAGTTTCCGTTTGTGGTAAGCTGGGAGCGTCACAGCCTCAGAAGGGTCATGACAGAAATTATTGAACACAGGTTGAGTGACAGAGGGAGCTGGCTCAGGGATCAAGCAGATGTTGCAATCATAAAGAAATACACAAGTCCTGAATTAAATATGAGGCCTTAAGGCACAGAAAACACAGACCTGAAAAGACATGGATTATTGCTGTTCTACTGGCATTTTCGATGCAACAGGACCATAGATTGATTGTAGCGCGTCACAAATGCAAGGAAATCCCTGTGAACATAAACGCATTGGATTATATGAAATAACTGTAGTTATGTCTAATGCCGTCATCTCTTAATGTGTCAGTCTTGAAGAACACTTCATTTCTGGCGAGTAGACAGCTGTTCTTAACATATTGCAAATTCATTATTCAAATGGCTGGGATCCCTGAACAGCCCCTTTTATGTCAAAGGGTTTTAAAGCATTTACTTTGCATGCACAGAGATGAAATTTGTAAAAAGGCAAAGAACTTGACAGAATCTCCTCAGAACATGATTTTACCAGGAAATGATTTGTTAACCAATCATTCCTCTATGTTGCAACATGTTTTAAGAGACCGTGTTGTGGGATCTGTGAATATTTTACAGTAAATCTGCTGGGCGATTCCAGAGTATTTCATAAAAACAGATAAATGCCAACATTGTATTAAAATATAGCCATAAAGTCTTTACAGAAACAATAACTTTATTTAATCCTAAGCTTCTTTTTTTCACAAAAGGTTAAATCATTTACTCTTACACTTTTTAATTTAATTGATTTTGAAATATATAAATTAATGGTGATTAAAACAACATTGGATCACATTGACTTTCATTTTATGGACCAAAAACACAACAACACAAATTTCTTATTATGTGTTCCAAGTCATACAGGTTTGAAACAACATGAGAGTAAATGATGATCATTTTTAAGTGAAATACCCCTTTTAGTACATTAATTAAAGAAACAAGCAAACAACAAAACAATAGTGAGTCATAAAAAAAATAGAAATTAAAATAGTGAAAAATAAGGAAGAGTTTTTTCATAGAAATGCATACTTGTCATTTAACGGATTTACAATATATGTTAGCTGTGTTATTGATATCAAGACAACATTACCAAATCTGCAAATATATATATGCCAGTATGAAGCTTTTTTACATCTGGTTAATGTTTCAGACTGATTAAAGTTTTATCGCTTTCCTCGTAATGGGACCTTTTAGTAAAGCTGACATTTGCATGATCATTTCGCATGCCAAAATACAATTCTCTCAATGGTACTCTTCCATTTAGAGAACAATACAACAAGTGTGGCAGTGATTCTCAACCAGGCCTCAGCAAACTGGCCATTTAAATGAATATATTGTTATCATAATGGCTATTAATAATATGTTGTGAAGATTAGACAAGAAAATACTATTTCAGTCTTTCTACTTCAAAATTTCACATTTAATTCAATGTGTTATTTGCTGTTTTTTTGTAATTATTTGGGTTTACTAGCAATTTCTGAGTAAAAAAAATGTTTTAGTGTAGATATTAAAATAATATAACTTAACTGAGTTGCTAAAAAACATACAATCAAGATGTAAACTGACTTTATATTTCATTATTCTTTTCTTCCGTAACTAACTTTTTTGAACAAAATTCTTGAAATGTCTGGAATCACAAACCAAATTATTAATTTATAAATCGACACTTATAATAATAAAAAAGCAGCTTTGTTATCCCAGAGGAAATATCTGATCTTGTTTTGGGCGGCATTGAATATCGTGTTGGACAACAGGGGGCTTTCGAGTCAAAAAGGTTGAGAACTACTGGTCTATTTGCAAGACTATTTGACTCTACATTTAGAGTCAGTGGCCTTTTGCCAACGTGGCCAGTCAACTCTGCCTCCATATCAGTTCAACACTGTCAACAATGTCAGGGTCAGAACCAGATGAGTGATGTAAGAATCAACACACTCCCTGAAATCACATTTTCTTTGCAAAGAAAGGAAGTTACAGAAGAAAACAATGGTGCTGTGAATTCTTGGCAGCGGGTTGAGAGGCGCCATTGACAAAAGCAAATGTGATTAAATTTTACTGGGATGGCTAGAGTCTCCGCGATCATCAGTGAGCTCGGGCTAAAGAGAGATGACAAATAAATTACTCTGCCTCTTTGCCTCTAATGGGACTCGTCACTGTGGGGAAGTATCTTGCACAGAGAGCAAATGACAGAAATGTTCACAGCTAATAGGCTAACAATTTGCCAAAGCATCTCCATCGTTAGGATAGAAATCACAGAGAGGCGAGGTGATCATCTCCTCTAGATGGGCTTTTTCGGAAAACCTCAGCATTGCTGGGATTGAAATTTTGAATTATGACATGCTGACATTTAGTGAAGACACTGAAAAGTCCGATTTTGGATGGAAACAAGAAGAAATATGATATTTCCGTCCTCTTGCATTTGTAACCAAAGAGCAAACCTCTGAATATGTGTGTCTGTCCGAGCCGGTCTATGTTTTGGCGTGTTATTGCACGTCGGCAGTGTCTGGGAAAGGAGTCTAACTTGCGTCTCTGTGTGGACAGACCCCTGGGGAGTGACATTTTCCACAGGAGGACGCAGGGCAGCCGTGTGACTGTTTGACTCGCTCAGTAGTCAAGCACCACATCTAATGCCACACACCTCTTCCACTCAGTCAACATGCTCTCAGCTGACACTTCACTGAGCACAAATCGCTTCTGCCAAGGGTTTGTTTAAAATGTTACCTGAGCATGATGGGTAGACTGGGTCTCAATAATGGGTGAGAAAATAATTATCGTAATGTTTTTTTTTTTTTGAATTGTAATGCTCAGACTTTATAGGTTATAGTTTCTTCAACTATGGGAATTTTTGGCTTAGCGGACAGTCTCTTAAAACACGTTTCTACGGAGCCCCTAAAGGGACATGGTGATGGAAAAAATAGGAGATGGGAGAAAAATATATATTTCGCTCACAAAAGTTTTGAGTTCCCCCGAAAAACTTTGCGAAAAACGCAAAACACTTTGCAAGCGATATTTACATTTTTAAAAGTGATTTTAAGCTTTAAAAAAATTTTTTTAAATGAATGTTTATTTATTTATGTCTCACACACTATATGCCCTTGGTAAACAAGTACACTATCTTTTTTTTATAGCTGCAAAATTGTTAAGAGTGGTAGAAATGAAACGACAACTGTGGGACATTAAAAAAACAAAACAATTATAATCCCTTTTACACAGTTTTAATTTAATATGACCTTCATATAACCCAAAAGAATAAAATAAAAATACATTTATTTTTTTGTATAATATTTTATACAACTCAATCCAAATGGTGATTTTAACAATTGTGTGTCTGTGTGAGAAAGCAACCATGAAGAAATCTGTGTGTGTTTTAGTGTGTCTTATAAGGTTAACAGCGGTGTGTAAATTCCTGGGCAGCATGAGATATAGACTTGTGATCCTCTGATCTCTGATTATGTCTGAGCCTGTAAATATCATGTGATTAATCAAGAGGGCTTGTTCTGCACACGGCTTCCTCAGTCACCTTCACAGCTGGGAGACCAGCTCTGCCTTGTTTGCACGGATTTGTTTCAGTCCCGTCTGCCCGCAGCTTATTTCATTTAATAGACCTTAAATCTGCTGCGCTCTTTACTGTCTCTGTGTTTCTGTTTTCTCCGGTGGCTTGAGACGCACAATTTATACCACGTCACATGTATTTTGTGCTGTTCTTTTTATGCTATTTATGCACATCACACCTTGAATGTGTCTTCAACCTCTACAACCATGAGGTTTTGTCACAGCACATTTGCTCTGCGTTCCTTTCCCAAACGCATTCAGAGGTTGTGAACATAAGAGAAAATATATTTCTCTTGTTTGCATGTGATGTATGAAAAGTGGTTTTGCGAACAAAAACTTTTGTCATGTTTCATTTTGACAATGTCGGGCTTTTATTATGAAATCAGTGTCTTTTATTTTGAAATTATCAGGCCTTGTGCTTTGTTTGCTAATTGTTAGCACGTGTATAGGTTGTGTCCTCCTAGGGATGCTTACACAACAACAACGATGTGCGAAAAACTGATTTTTCGCGTACAGACGAACACTGTCAAAAAGATCCCCGTTAACACGGATCCACGAAAAACCTTAAAACGCTGTATTATGCTGCCAGGCCAGTAGTTAGCGAGGTCACTTTGTAAAGAAAAACTATGTGCATATAGACTGAACACGTAATATGCATGCGTGTGATGTCACCGTGTTCACAAATTGGTGTTTTTGTAGTTTACACAGAGACAATAACATTATCGTTTTCAAAAGTTTGTGTTTTCAAGCCCCCAAAACGCTGTTGTCGTGTAAATGTACGGCAAAAACACACTAAAAAAATCTGTTTTTCCGTCGAGTGAACAACCCTCTAGGCCTGGCTGCCTAGAGAGTGAATGACTAAACAGGCAACAGTTTTGTTTGAAGGTACCAACTGTAGAAACTGTAGAAAAAAATGTTTTAAATGTAATGTCAACAATGCTTATTTCTTGGTAGAAATAGAATAATAGGTGGGAAAAATATGGAATTTGGGTCACACTCGCGTTGTGACGTAGTTACACGTTACTACTTACTATAACAGTAAATTATAATATTACAAGTAACTAACCCTAAACCTAACTGTAACTCTTTAGTAACTCATGTGTTAATATTACTCAGTACTTATCTGAGTAAGTACAATGTAACTAGAGCACCTTAAATTAAAGTGTAACTGGAATTTGTATTCTCTCAACTGCCAACTCACGCACACAGGATTATGAGATATCGTTAAGAAGGATACATTGATGCTGCCTTGAACTGATGTAATGTAAATGTAAGATTAGGTGGGTCTTGATTCCTTTCTGGCATCATCTGGTGCCATTTTGAGTTATCATAATAAACATAGTACTTTATACTCATTATATAGATGCATTTTCATCAAGTTATGCTTTAGAGCAGATTTTTGAGTAGCACTTTATTTCACATGTACATACTATATACTTATTGTAGCAATTATGGAGTAATAACTAGTTACTAGTCCCGAACCTACACCTAAACCTAATCTTAACCCATGTAGTAACCTTATATTACTCAGTACTTTCTTGGTAAGCACATTGTTAGTACATTTTAAGTGCAAGTACTGTAAAATAAAATTGATTTTTGTTACTTTTTACATAGTTCACACATGCCGTTTTTAAACAGAGTGAAGTACCTTGAAGCCAAGTAACACTAATGTGGCCTTTAAGTGAAGTCAGAAATGTTGTACATGTATGACCAAGCAAAGTTGTATTTAAATGTGTGAAACTTAGACGTCTAGACTAACTACATTTAAGTTGTGATGTTGGAAAGGGCGTGTCGATGTGATAAATGGGGGCAAAAAAAGTCTGTTGTGAGTGGTTATTTTACTTTTTCATGCTGCATTTCAGCAATATTATGGTGCTATGTACAAAAGAGCACAAAAGCAACAAATGTAAAGTTAATTACTCACCTAATGTAAAATAAATGTGATAGAATGTGGTGAATGTAGCTTGAAATGTGGATTTTATTGTCTTCAATTCAGAAGTAGTAGAACATAGTTTTTGTCGGTCATCCATTGTTTTGTTTAGGCTACTTCCGTATTGTTTTTCCAAAATGCATGGCTTATCACAACGAGGAACACCCAACTTGAAAGTAGGAGCTTCCCAGGCACACTCGAAGGCTTGACCTCTTAGAAACATGCATACGCAGAGGCAAAAGTCTCCTTTCTGCATTTTCAAGAGCGTTTGACAAATACCCTGTCATCTCCTACTGCCGTTATCTACCAATTACCCCTTTTCAAACCAGTTCACTTGGAAAACGCAGTCGGATGTCGCGGGTAACTCAACATGGGCTCGAAGAGGGTGAGTGATTCGCCTGATTGCTGAAACCTCAATGATTGTCATTCTAAGATGGTGTAAGGGACATATATGTCAGCTTAATCAAGACATTAAACCTAGCGCCCGTCCGCCAGGATGTCCGCCCTGACCTGTCTGAGAAAATAGTTCTCTAATTGGTTTTGTGTGGTGGTACAGCGTTCCCGTTCCCTCCCAACCGTCATCCCCACACACTCCCAGTGCACATCACTGTCAGCAAGCTCGGAAAATCTCCTTAACAAGCTCCACGTTACATAAACACTCCTTTTTTATTGAAGCTTTAAGTGAGACACTCAAGGAGAGGTTGCATTTTAATATCCAAGACGAGGCCAGATGAGTGGACATGGTGGGAAAAACAACAACCGCTAACCTGGGAATGCATCCAAACCTTAGCTATGCTAATTTTGTCAGTATCACAGCTTGACCATGGAAAGATGGAATTAAGTTCTTGAGCAATTTGAAAGGGGCGTGAGGGTGGATGACAGGCCTGGTGAAATATGCCACGCGCTGCCCTTCTTCAGGTTAAGATCAGGGAGAAAATGCAAATTCACTGGATGTGCTTGTAGAGGTCATGAGCCATTCTATTTACCTCTCGACAATAAACAAATACTACTACCGTTATTGTTTAGACATCATATATGTTATACTTGTGGCATATAGTATTTTTTCTAATGTTGTTTAACAACAAGGTGCAATTGATAAATCTCATCATAAACAGATTACTTTATGATGTAAGCATGCAAATTATTTTGCATGTTCTTCACTTTAAAAAAAAAAGTTGCCGTCTTAAATTAAGTGCAATCAACTTGAATGTTTAAGTCATTTCAAGTTAAATTACATTCAAAAAACGAGTTGAATCTTGTGTAACTTATTTAAAAAAGTTTTTAAAAAAAAGTTAAAAACTTATTTTGATGAGTTAAAGCAATGTAAAAAACATGTTGTCATAACTTTGTCATACATTTTTTACAGTGTAAGAAAATGTATGTTTCTATTTAGAAAATGTTGCAGTGGTGTTTTGTAAAGTATATGGTTGCTTTTTTAGCTCTATATATTTACATTACATACTCATTTACTTTTTTTACATTGTTTACTTATATAAATAATACATTTACGCAAGTCAATTTTTACACAGGTAAATAAGCAAAAAAGTAAATTAGTATACAATTAAATAAGATATATATTATAGATTTACTTTTTACATATTTTTTTTACTAACATGTAAATTTACGGCTGTAAAATTGTTAAAAACTTACTTTATACTAATTTATATATTCTCTTATAATTTACTTTATTTAGACATACCCGTTTACTTTTTTACATAAAATGCAAAAAGTAAATGAGTATTTATGTACTTATATAATTATTACTTGTATACTTTATACTTTACTGTATTAGTATGCTAGTATCTGTACTGAGGTTTTATATTAACCAGCAGTATGTTGATAATTAATGATTATATTCAAGCCTTGTGTCAAGGTTCTGATGTCTATTCAGAAACTAAAAGTAAGGCTCTCTTCTAGATAAATTCCATATGCAAATATCATATTGGCAGAGTTATTTATTTAATCTAAAATATGCATGACTTTAGACACAGTCATTAGTTTCTCAATGAATTGTTATATTTTATTTAGCCTAATCATGTCTGACTACACTCCTTAAATAGCTGAGCGGTTTTTAGGTTAATGCATGCAAACACACTGATTGAGATATGCAACTTTTATTTATATATTCAGATAATAGGTTGTTGAAACATCATTTAAAACCAGCATTAGAGAGCACTCATGTTGAGCATTCAGCATGCTTTATTTTTAATCTGGCTCATTACTGATGATAAATTACATCTTAATTATAATGATAAACATCCTGTGTAAATGAATGAGGTGTATCTGACAGGAGGACTAATTTGCTAATAACTATCACCCTGTGAATAAATGATGACACCTCTCATTTTGCTTTACACATTAGTCATGTCTCTTTTGTATTCCTCTGTCTTACTATCTTTTTTTATTGAGCTTTTGGAAAACAGTGTCAGTATGATAGGCTTAATATTTAATATTTATTAAATACAAGCTTCCAGCTTCAGGTCTACTTTATTTTCTTAGCTTGTCATCTTACACCTCAAATGTACGTTTTTTATATTTATTTCAATTCCTGGGATTGATATCAACTCGTTATGCACTGTAAAAAAAAATTATATGATCAATAAGTTATGACAACATGTTTTTTATCCAATCAATGACACTGTCAGTTTATGAATACCCAAGATTAATTGTTAACCCTGGGTAATTATGAGCAGTGTGAAATGTGAAAAAAGATAACCAAGAATTTTGTTTACCCATGGTTTAGAATGACCCAGGGCTAACAATTTCAAGTGTGAAAAGCCCTAATCAGACAGAAGTCCTCTACGCAAAATGTCCATGTCACTCTATTGACAAGCTTAAGTGTTCAGATAAGCCTTGATTCATTGCACTACGCCTCGGAGCAAATCATGAACGACTCAATAGTGAGCTAAACCTCTTCAGTGATAAACATTAACATGAGGCAAACAGACAGAGAGCTCATCCATTAAAATATACAGCTCTAGTTACTTCACAAGAGACCGCTCATAAGACAGGACAAGGGTGGGTGACCTTGAAGGATTAACTATTCCTGCTAATTGACTAATAATAAAATGTTTTTATTGTGCAAAAAAAAAGCCTTTAGGATAATTGAAATTCGCTCCACTTTGTGGTAGGTCTGGATTTTTGCTGAGGCTGTAAAACATGACTCTTAATTGGCATAATGAAAAAGATTACAGTGATGGCTGTGATTACTGTCCTCCGTTTCTGGAGCCTCCGCTCTGTCAAACTTTACATTGAAACCAGACTCATTAAGCTGCAAATTACAGCACACAAACCTATTGGTCCTCATTAGCATTGACTGATCCTTGTCTGGGTGGACACCCGCACATTTTTTAATTAGCTACACCTCACATCCAATCAGTCTAATAACAGGTGTTAATTTTCGATGTCCTCTTTTCTTTCTCCTTATCGATGTTGATTGTGTAATAGAAATGGGTGTCTTAGATTACATGATCCATTCGACCTGTCTTGTAGTACTAAAGTAGTTTGCCAACTTATTTGGCTCAAGTACCCCCTTTATCAAATGTGTTAATATTAACTCTGGATACTAGGGTTGTGCACCACCCAGAATTGAATTGACAATGCCTTTTAAATTCCAATTTAGTTCCTGAATTTGAATTGAGGTAGCAAACAGAATGCAGTATTACAATTGGAATTTGAAGATGGCTGAATTAAAATGAACTGAAATTCTTATATTTTATGTTATTTAATTGATATGTAGTTTATTTATTTTATGATATTTAATTTTAACTTAAATTTCATATTTATACCAGTACTTGGTAGATTGCTTACAAATTGTAGTCGGTTACTGATTCCAAATTGCATGACAACGTTAATGTAATCAATTACATTACACATTTAAGATAGTATCATCTCATTACTTTTTGATTACTTTTATATTACTTTTGACCTAACTCATTAATTAGATTAATTTGAATAGGACAATCTTGTACCATTTTGCAATAAAAAAAACTAAGAGAAAGAAAAAATTAAACATTACATTACGTCAGTGTTTCCCTGATTGGGGTTCCTGATGGAACTGTAGGGGGTTCATGAGTTTAATTAAAAGCTGAATAAATAAATACATTTTACAATAAAAACAATCAAAATAAAACACTTACTAAAAAAGATGAATTATTTTATTTGTTTATCTGCATGTCATGTCACCATTAATCAACATCAGAGAACGTAAACTTAATTTTATTATTTAGTATTATTATTGAATGAATTGTATTATTGGCCTAATAATAGATGGTAAATTATATAACATTAAATTTGTACATTTTATATTAAATTGTTATTATTATTATTATTTATTCACTCTTTTAATACATTTTTTATATATTTTACAAAACAAAATCTCTCTAAGTATCCCCATGAACCCCCTGCATACACATATCTAAGCTATTGTGGTTTCAAATCTTTCATAAATCAAGATTATAGCCAGGTTAAAGAAGGTAAGTGGAGCTGTTCTGATTAAACTTACAGGAGTATCAGACAAGTTTTGTCATGTTATCATGTATTCTGCTACATGAAAACTGTGGCGCTGGCTCTGCCCTGAAGGCATACAGTCAAAATGCATCAATCTCAGCTGAAGTTTTGCTTGCATGCCTGCAAATATAAATTCTGCAACTGTGTCTAAATTTGTGTGGTTTCTGTTGTGTACATTTTTAGATTTTACTGTGCATAAATGACCAGCATTTTAAATTTACATCCCTTTTGGTGATACATCCCCATGCAGCACGATGCAAACTAAAGATCAGGCTGTGGTCTATGCTGCGCTGTGCCATATATAACGGGGACTGACGGGTCTTCTGATAGGGTGTCAGTTTGGCTGTGTGTTAATGTTAAGTTGCCGGGCCATGCTCCCAGACTCATTACAGCACATTTAGTCCTCTGAGCACAAGGGAACTGCTCACGTGCACATTATGACAAAGAGATATGTTTTGATATTAGGTCTAATACTGATATATTTGGCAAATAAACCATAACAGTTCAGCCTACACTCTTAAAAATAAAGGTTATTTATTCCATGAAGAACCTTTCACACCCATGGAACCTTTCCATAGCATAAAAGGTTCTTTGTAGTGGAAAATATTCTTTGGATTATTAAAAAATATTCTTTACGTTAAGGTGTGAAGAACTAAATGGTTATTTTAAGAACTGTCGTTTGGGGAACGAAACATGTTTTTTCTATTGCATCACTACAAAAAAACAAAACAACAAAAAAAAAACCTTTTGGAACCGTTATTTTTAAGAGTTTTGATTATGGTACTGAATGCTTCTAGTGTTCATGCTAGCCATCATGTGAATGGCAGGACAGCTGGTCCGATACTGAAAAAGGCATCAGTGTTGGGCAGTGCAGATTCCCTAGACAGCAAAATCCTTGGCAGATTGTGTATTTAGTTCTCCTTGATAAATGGTCATTCTCTCTTTAGATAGACCAGTACAACAAAACCACCACTAGGACCACTGATAGTAATCAATAACACAGTAAATAAACTGCTTGTTGCCTTCCGGCTTAGATTTATCATAACATGTTGTGAATCAGGAAGGACATGGACATCTGGAACACCAGCCATCATCCATCATCCCTTACCCAGCAGAATAATTGTTAGCATGTGGATGTCAATAGTTTTAAGATGCTGTTAACACAGCCAGATTAAGTGTCGTCTCACTTCAGTGACTTGTGAAGCGTTGTACGATTTTTATGGTAACACTTTACAATATGGTCTCATTTCTTGACATGTATTAGTTAACATGATACATTGTTACAGCATTTATGAAGCTTTGTTAATGTTAGTTCATAAAAATACAATCGTTCGTTGTTTGTTCATGTTCATGTCAATGATAACAAATAGCAATTTTGTATTAGTACAACATATATTAGTAACGTTGTATATAGAAATGAACACAAACTAAGATTAATAATGCTGTAGAAGTATTGTTCTTTGTTATGTTGTGTTAACTAATGTAAGAAAGCAAATGATCCCATCCACCCTTCAGAGCTTCTCCAAAGCCACGCCTCCTTTAAAGCACATGAACGCACACAGCAGCGTTTGCAAAGCGTCACGAGACCAGAGACGGTTAAATTACCTAATTTTTTAAAGCACATAACATTACAATAATAATGAACGTGAACAACTTACAGAACTCTAGTTGTACCGCCTGACTGCTGCATATTCATTTCGCCAATGATAGTGTTGACATAGAAACGCTGAGTCACGTGAACAGCTCCGGTCACAGGTCGTCACAGGTTTCCATCTCGTACTGTTCCAACATGGAGTGAACGCAGCATAAGCTCGTTGTTTTTGTTCAGGAGGAACTGTAAAAGATGGATGCTGTTTGTTTGCAGTGATTGTCCACAACTCTGCATAGCCTTATGGAACGCGTTGATGACGTGTAATGTCTGCGCGATAAGGGTGCGCGGAGGAATGGATATACTTGTTGACAGGCAGGTAGGACATCGTATCATTGCATTCGGACCGAATGCACCATTTTTTGGTCCTGTGACTTCCATAGAAGATATATGTACATGTTTTAATATTTAGACCACTTATATTAATGATTGCTATCAGGATGTGAAGAGAGTTTCAACCACAAAAGTGTTTTTAAAACAAATTCCTAACTTTAATTAGGAGTTTAGTGAGGGAAAACTTCTAGTTATTGGTGAATATGTGTTCCCTAATCTAAAGTGTTGCCAAAAGTTTAAGTTTCTATTTAATTTCATATCTAGTTAACAAAAAAAGAAAAATTCTATGGTTTTAGTTTTTAATTAACAATAATAACCCTGCATAGTAGGTATACGCAAAAAGAAAGACTGTTCTGCAGTTTCACTCTACATGATGCTTGATGTCATTTGAAGCTAGAAGCTAGAAGATCTTGGCCTGGTTTACAGACAGGGCTTAGATTAAGCCAGGATTAGGCCTTAGTTCAATTAGGACATTTAAATATCTTTTATAAACATGCCTTAGAAAATTACTGGTGTGCATCTTGAGACAAAACAATGGCACTGACATATTTTAAGATATGCCAGTGCAAGTTGCTTTCAGTTGAAACAGCTCAAACTTGCATTTTAGTCTGGGACTAGCTTAAGCCTTGTCTGTGAAACTGGGGGCTAGACTTTTGTATTGATTAACAGCTTCAGAATTCAATAATTATCGGTTATTGTATCATCCGTATCAATGCATCTATCTACATCACATTCCATTATATGTCATTTATGGATTTATTGGTGTTTGACTGAATAAATTGTGCACTCAGAGGGAGGGGAGGGACTGTGTTTATGGCTGATCCCTTGACATGCCCTAAATTGCCTTGTTTGCTCAGCACATGCACAGAAACAGATGCTGCTTCACTGCACTGGGTCATTCACTCCATCTCCTGGTGCTTAGTGGAAAACCTCCTTATTTACTCTCGTCCTCTCGCACACAAACACGCTTTAGTTTGTTCATACATGCACTACCGTTAATGTAAAAGCAACCATTTTTGTACACATAAGATGCATTGTCGTTACAAAACTGCTACGTTTAGGAAGCAAGCCATTCAAAATGAATGAATCTACTTTGGCTGGGGCTAATGTGACTGCCATCATTTACTAATTAACGTCTGGCTTTCCGAAAACCTGTGTTAACTGAGGGACCACCCCACCCCCCGGAGAGGAGGTCGTGTGCAGACATGTCATTCGGAGCTTTGTTATGAAGGTCTGTGCTCCCTGGCCTAGATTATTATGATTAAGATCCACCTAGCAGATGACTGTCCAATTGTCACCTTCATTACGGCACTGGATCTGGAAGGGCACATGTGTTGTGCCAATTCATCGTGCCACCAAACAAATGCTTATTGTTTTGCTGTCCTCTGATGGCTTTCTCTGTGTCATTACTGATTTTATATAAATATATTTTTCACATCTTTACCCATAATGCACATCTAACCTCTGCTGATTATAGTAAGAAAGGCGATCCAGGAGAATGTGCATGGGCGTACAGGACGTCACATTGGATCATGACACAGTCGCTGGTAAACTAACCACGATCCCTTCTCTTCTGACAAATGTATGAAGAGGCAAAAGGCTAAGCAATTGCCGTAAAGCCCACAAATGAAATATCCTGATGCTGAATGTCTTCTTTTGTGCACTGGCAGGGTGGCACGTATACCTCGTGCACATTTAGGTATACACAGTGTATTTGCAGTCATATCGGTGACTTAAAAAAAAAAATTCTTGGCAGTGTTGGTAAAATATATGTTAAATAGGCCTACGTAGATTAGATAAATCAAATAAAAATTTTAATTAAATATTAATGTGTATTTTATTAAGTATATTAATATGATTAATTAATCATAATTTATTAAGTTAAATTATTTAAACAAATTGTAAATAAATAAAAAAACTGCATAACAATTAAATACATTGATTCATTCATAAAATTTGTTAATAATAATGAATCATTTAAATTCATTCATTCTTTCTTGTGTTTGTGGAAGTTATATTTTCATTTTTTTAAGTTGAAAAGGAAAGTTGGACAGTTCATTATTTTGCTTAACAGCAGTGTTGTTTCAGCATCAAGATATTGTCATAAGTTTTTACTAATGTTTTCTGATAATTTAATTAGTTATTTTATATTATCTGACTTGATT
This sequence comes from Squalius cephalus, assembly GCF_949319135.1. Classification (NCBI taxonomy): domain Eukaryota; kingdom Metazoa; phylum Chordata; class Actinopteri; order Cypriniformes; family Leuciscidae; genus Squalius; species Squalius cephalus. Next base: position 10,277,268 of record NC_137146.1, read on the forward strand.
GTAATTTTCAAGTTTTAGTCATTTTGTTTTCTGTTTTTGTTATTTATTATTTAAAATGTATCCATAAAGGTTTTATGAATTTGTATTTCAGTTTTAGTACATCAAGTTAAAATAAACAAAAATGAGAAGTTTTTTTTAATATTATTTAAGTTAAAGGTTATTTTATTTCAATTAACAAGATATATATATATATATATATATATATATATATATATATATATTTAGTCAACGATAGTATCCCGCATAGGCCTATACATTTGTTAAATGGTTGTGAGAAAAGAAAAAAGAAACATTTTTTTGTCACTCTAACTGATGCTTGATGTCATTTGAAGCACATATACCGTAGATCTGGACTATTATATTGATTATCTGCTCCAAAATATAAAAACATTTTGTATCGTATTGTATCGGCCATCGTTATCGTATCGGCCATCAGTGTAGGCCTATCTATACATGATATTCCATTACATGTCTTTTGTGGATTTATTGGTGGCTGCTACAGATTATTAAGCAGATGAGGCTAAGGCTTTTGTGGTCAGACCTTCGGATTCTGTGGAGAGAAGTCAGCTTTGATTACAAACTAAGTGCCGTGCTGCCAGACGGGGGAGGGTCTACATGCTGATATGCATTCTATCAGAATGATTCATGCAAATTATGCACATTATTCCTGCAGGAATTTCCACTGAAACTGCCTGGAGAAATTGCCGGAAATTAGCCATAAAATTCACTGTGTCTGGAGTGCAAGGTGAAGGCCACTAGGAAGCCAAGGACACTTGGCTTGTAGTTATTCCGCATGTGTGTGTGTAGTGTGTGTGTGGTAACCTGGTGTTTAGTCCATGTGGCGTTCGTGGATGCGAATACACAGCGAAGTGTTCATTAGAGGATTTTCCTTTACTAACGCACTGATGAGAATTTCAGTCACATGTTTGATAATGAGGCTGTGAGATGATGAGAAGCGTAATGTCCATGAGTGTTACACTAAAATGAATCCCCAGCTGCTCATTCATTGTGTCCCGCACGCACCCCTCCTTGTTAGTTCCTGTTGTAGCATTCATTCATGTTATCTTGCAACAGATTATTATCTTATTTGGCAGACTGATCAGTTGACATCTTGATTAACAGGTTTGCTTTTCAGCACCTGCATTAAGATTTGTTAACTGAATGTTAAATACATTAACAGTTGATTTGATAAAAGAGTTTTAAAGAGTTGATTCAGAGTTTGAATGTATCTCCAAACAATAGAAATAAAAAATTTTTGGTCAGCGAGACCCCAGAAGCCTGTTGTGATCACAAAAAATACCATTTGTCTATTTGACTACTCTGTTTTATAGATTTTTAGTAAATTTTTTGTATTTGATTTTTTAAAAGACATTTAAAAACACACACACACACACACACACACACACACACACACACACATAAATATATATATAGCTGCTCTTCAAGTTATTGAACTATGTGTGTGTGTGTGTGTGTGTGTAATGTTGGAGTTAGTTGCTCTTCAAATTATTGCTAGAAATAATTTTGTCAATGTTTAGGTGTTCATTTGCATATTAAAAAATATAAACAGACAGCTTCAAGAGGTTAAAATAACCTTTTTATTTATTTGTTTATTCTAGCAATATTACTGTAATAGAAAAGTCACATTTATGAGAATAACATGCCTAGTTTGTGTAGATACAGAACATGTTAGAACATCAATAATATCTGTCAAATTGGTTTTGATTAGGTTACAGTAACATTAAAACAATTTACAAATAAGAGGTCAAGTTTTCAATCTTTCAAACAGAACACGAGTTTTAATTTCTACCCCAAATTTCTTTCATTATTTTAACGAATTAAGGTTGATCAATTCAAATGACAGATCTCAACCAAGAAACATAGTCCTCACTTATGAAAAATATCAATAGGCTGCAGAACCATTAATTGCCTTCTCATTAGGAACACAAAGCCTTACATAAACGGCATGCGTAATGTAGAACATGAATGTCTACATTAATCCTGAACCACAATCAGCAGGGGGCTTGCTTTAACTCCATATGTCCGCTCTGTGCCTCATATGGCTGATGCTGGATGCCTGGCCTGCCTCACTTGGGCAGAACTGCCTCATGGAGCGAGAGAGCAGGGCTGTGGATGTTTCTCTGACTGACTCCCCTGGTAATGATGTTGTCCCGCTGGCACTTTAGGCCTTCCCCCACAGCCACAAGTTTGTATTTCAAAGTATATGATTGTCACAAGTGTTGAGCATAACCGTATCCCTTATCTGATCGTCCTGAACAGGTGCTGCTCTATTTAGCTCATAAGTGTACCTTTGAATATACACATTAATATTCATGTGCCATTTACAGAGGTAAAAATGAATCATTTTAGAAATGAGTCATTTGATATGGCAAGAATCAGACTGTGATCACACTTTGTCATTTTTTTTCCGTTCCGGACACATATGGTGATTATGTGATGTAATGAAACTCCGATGCCAAAGTATTTGTACTTTTTTTTTTAACTTTTCAGATACGTGCTGCTTATATCCGCACTGCTTTTAATTAGGTATATTGAAAACAAATGACACATTTTCTGTGCCATAACCCCCAAACTGTCTCTAATTGGGCTGAACCAAACACTGGGTTTGTTGCAAATTGAAACATTCTCCCTGGAAGCCTAACGAGAGCGTAGTTATTGGTGCAGCTGGTCCGTTACCTTTGACCTCTTGTGCAATACTAATCTGTCACTATAGCAGCACTGTGAATTAGAACCCTGTCTGAGCAAAGATGTAATCCGAAAACAACTCCAAGAACATCATTATTTAAAGAAAAGGACAGTGTTGGAAAGGGATTAAGATCTTAAAACTCTCCATTAATCTCATTCATCCAGACAATAGACAATACTCAACAAATGTAATTCAGTAATTCCTGTTTTAAAGAATAGCTCGTAATCACCAGTGACAGATCTAGACCATGATTCTTAAAAGATTTCCAATACTTTCCCTGACACATCTGGCATAATTACAGCACATAAACATACATGAAGATCAAGAGATTGAAGTCTAGACCAAATACATGGATGTATAATAAGATGCATACTTGTTAAACAGGACCTAAATTCAATATAAATTCTGTCTATACATAATACAATTTAAAAGAACTGTTCTATTTTAATATATATATATATGAAAGTGACATTTATTCCTGTGATGGCAAAGCTGATTTTTTTTAGCAGCCATTACTACAATCTTCAGGGTCACATGATCCTTTCTTTCATGATCCTCATTTCTTGATATTAACAATATTCAAATAAACTATTAAGCAGCACAACTGTTTTCAAAATGTATATTATTATTAACTGAGCACCAATAGTAATTGATAAGAAAAAAAATGTTCACCAATATTAAAGTAATTTCTGAAGGATCAAGTGACACTGAAGACTTGAGTAACGACTGCAATCAATTAATTAAATTGTAGTAAGATTGGACAATATTACTGTTTTTACTGTATTTTTTAATAAATAAATGAAGCGTTGGTGAGCAAGAGACTTCTTTCAAAAACAAACCTTAATTATTCCAAACTTCTGACCTGTGTGTGTGTGTGTGTGTGTAAACCTTAATTATTCCAAACTTCTGACCTGTGTGTGTGTGTGTGTGTGTGTGTGTGTGTGTGTGTGTGTGTGTGTGTGTGTGTGTGTGTGTGTGTGTGTGTGTGTGTGTGTGTGTGTGTGTGTGTGTGTGTGTGTGTGTGTGTGTGTGTGTGTGTGTGTGTGTGTAATTTTAGGCTCACCATTTCTTCAGTTATTTTCACAAGACAAGTTACCAAACGTCTGCATACTGTGCATAAATGTTTAGAGAGAGCAAGTAGTGTTTAACTTTTCAGTCTTTTTAACCTGCAAATGAATCATGCCAGTCCAACTTAACATTGACAAAATGACTTCTAGCATTACATATTTCATGTGAAGAGCAATTAACCTTAACACTATTTCGCTCTCTGTTCCTTTAATTTAACAACATCATTTGCACAGCTCTCCCACAGCCAAGTGTAAATTACAGCGCGTGACATTGGGCTACTGTCACATGTACAGCATATTTCTTCTTTTAAGAACAGAGAGATGATTCAATTCCTCGGCTGTGAGCCTGATGCTGATATGAAGAGGGTCTGACAGGGTACTCTTATGTATACTTTGTATATCCTTGTTTATCACCCCCAGCAAACATCACATCTATATAACAAATAGGTGCCCTGGTAGCTCTTGATATGGTAAATTGGATATTTTATGGTTTATGAAAAGCCGCCTTTCTTATCTTTCACTTTTATTCATGACCTCTGAAGCTCCAATGCAGACATTGTAAAGACAGGTTAAGCGTTATTAGGTTCATGAATACAAACACTGCTTTGATTCTGTGTCACTAGTAAGGTGGTTATCTCTTAGTTGCCTCATTGGTTTTGAGTTTATGTGAGTTTGAGCAGTACAAACTCAATCCTACAGTGATGCTCACTGAGGATCTGTGTGATAGCACTGCCTCTTAAGAGAGTTCAGACTTCTTTTGATGGATCCCATCCTAGTTCTTTTGAATCAAACCCTTTGTCGTAAGCTAATCGCTGTATTAAATAATGCATCCCAGTGCAATCTATAATTAATGCACTCTCGTTATTGTCTCGCGCTGATGCTGCCTGTTAAGGTATGTGGAACTAGCGAATAAAAAGTTGGTGAACATGATGGAAATCATGTAAATGGGGTCCTGAAAGTAGTTGACTCCACACAGTAATTGCTGACAGTATTTATCCAGGCAAGGCTTTGTGATGGCTGATTACTGCTGGCCCTGATTAACGACTCCTGCATGTGTCTCCACATCTGTGCTGTGCAGAGAATTAGAGGGGACAGAGCAATACCATAATACTAGTGCTTTCCAAATGGCTAATATACAGAGTTGAAACATTGGAGAGAGTTAAGATGTTTTATACCCCCCTTCTGTTTTGTGGTTGAGTAATATGCTTTTGTTTTTGGATTGGGTAACTTTTTTGTGTGTTTTGTAGTATTTTTTAATTTTCTGTAATTGCATGCTATAAGAGTTAGGCCTTTTTTCCCCATCTGACTCTGAATTTTATTATGCAAGCTAGTCATTGAATCCATGTTTTTTGGATGTTTTGTGATCCATTAAAAATGTCACTGGTTTAGAAAAACGCACCGTTTCCCCCTACCTCGAATCAAATTGTATGTGGTTATTGTAATTGGCTGATGTGTAAAATTAGTAAGGTCTTGGCTTTTTAAATTATGGATGATTTTGACTCATTAAACGGTGGCTGGGCAGGGTTACCAGGTCGGCCCATATAAAACTGATAGAAAATCTGGTTAAAAAAAAAAAGTCCCTAATAATCCTTTCCTTTTATTATAGTACTTTTTATTATCCCCATTAACTGAAAAGGTATTTCCGGTGACGTAGTTCAGAAGGTTGTGATGTGATGGTGCTGTCCCTGGTGCTGAACTAAACGAGTTATATGGGGTGCGTGAAAACATTTTGTAATTGTTAAAAGTGTTCGCAAGAAACAGTTCTGTCCTTGACACCCCAAAAAGTCTCACTTTTTTGATGATTGGATTGAAGATTTCATCTTCCTCCACAAAGATCTCTAAAAATGTCCAGCGACAAGACAAATTAAAAAACTTCCTTTCGATAGAGAAATCGAGGTTCTCTGTAATGTTTAAAAGTACACGTTTATCTTATAGGCTACATCGGTCTACATACATGTGAGGTCGTTAAATAAACGAATTGTTTTTATTTTACGTGCAGGCGCTGCATCAACCCATTTATTTTTAAAGGAAAATATATAATTCACTGTCTTTAATGTTAACAATGTTAGACCTTTAGCGTTTTCCCGTTTATTATTATTAATATTATTATTGTGTTAGTGATTGATTCATGATATTTTAATTAATTATATTCTTAATAAGCTTTTTATCCTTTGCTGTTCTGATTTTAAAAAATATTTCAGTTGGCCTAATTAATTCTAAATAATGAATTTTAGTGATTTAGTGATTTTATATACAGCCTATGTAGTTTTAAAATGCATAATTGAATTGCCTTACTTCAGCATTCTTGAAACTTCAACTTTATTTAAATTTAGAAAAAATCTTAAGCTAAATGATAAACGTGATTGTTTGTTGTAGAAGTGAAGTTTTTAAGTGAAAACGGAATTGCTGTTGCACTTCATATCAGCATTGTGTGAACGGGTCTAATTCTTTCGATGTGGATACCAGAACTAGAACAATGCAAAATAATGACACTGATGTTCATGACTGTTTCCTGTGATTAAAGACACCCAATTACGGCAGTGAACAGTGTCGTAATTATGTTCCTTAATCACATCCAGGAGTTTAATTGCCTTAACGATGTGCTTAATTAAAAGGAATATAGGTATTGCAGTCGACAGTTTTGATACACTGTTGTTTTCAAATTAACATTATTAGACAACGTCACGGATTTTTTTTTAATAATCATGATCGGGGTGACTAAGCTTTATCTTGTAATACTAACAGACATCCTCCTTTGGCCGAAGGGCATTGCTGTCCATAACGTCTGGTCTTTTTTCCCAGGGCTGGAATCGCCCGTTTATGTAAACGAGCAGAAAATTAAAAACACTCATGTTCAACAAACCACTGCTAATTTAGTGAGAGAAATATTAAACATCTTGCTTCTTAATCGTTAAATGAATCATAACACTATTGCTGTCAGATGCCGAAGTTTAACATTTCACAAATAACTCTCTTCCGTAATTTTTTTTTTTTTTCCCGGCGACTTATCGATCGTAATCTCTCGAGCCAACAGGAGCCATGAATCACTTTACTACCAGAGGCATCGCAACATAAACCAGGCATAATATGTTGGATCAAAATATTTTAATAAAGCTTTCCAATACATCAACACATACAAATGGCCCTCTGTGGTCATATTGAAACTAATATATCTACATTGCTTCCAGCCTCGACCTGACAACAAGTTGAAACCGCCACGTCCCTAGTCAAACTGCATGTGTGTTTGTAAAAAGCCAAATCGGCGAGATTTACAGCAATTATGACAATGCTTAATCAGACCAGGCATGCAGACCCACTTGATTTCATCCATTTAGAGAAATGAAAAAAGCAAAACAACTTTTTAAGATTCCACCAAACTAACAATATATTATATTACAATTTTGAAAATGAACAATCTCAACTATGCTTTCGAAATAACACGTAGGCTACTTTGGAATAAAGTCCAAAAAACGCTGCTCCTTCCAGCTGCTGCTTTTTAAAACACGGATGCACTTGAAAGCAAACATTTACATAACATAAATTCAAAGTAGCAGGAATACGTATTATTGCAAGTTAGAGTTTAAAAACCTTGAAACGTTTGGCATCATAAACAAGGTAAAACGTGGTTGCATGTTGTCAGGTCAGTGATACACGTCATTCTGAAGGGTCCACGTTAATGAACTGTTCATTCTTCATCAACAGACATAGACTTTTAGTTTGGATTTGATCCCACTCTCACCAGCACTTAAAGTATAGGCTATACCGTATGTACACAATCAGTTTTTTCTTGGAATGAAGTTGTAAGAAAAGTTTTTAGCATTCTTCTATATTGAGCTCATTGTAAAACTGCTGGAAAACATCAGTCTCTCTTTTTTTTTTTTTTCAGAGTCAAACGTTGCGCATGTGCTTCTACCAGAGTCAGTACCGCTGCAGAGTTTAAGGCTTGTCAGTGCATTGCTTACAGAGGCTGGAGGTGACGTTGTTGAAAAGGGCACATTTGTCCGGACAGGAGGATGCTCCAACTCCTGCGGGGAACGGGTAACCAGTCGGCTGCTCGTATGCGCTCAAACCCGGTGCTGCGAGAGCTGTGGTCGCGGGCAGCGAGGCTGCAGAGATAGCCTGGCCTTGGTTGAGATACGCAACCAGCCGTCTCATCTCCTCCAGCGCCTGTGCCTGCATGAGGATGTAATTTTTGGCTAAGAGCAAGGTGGCAATTTTGGAGAGTTTCCGTACAGACGGACTGTGCGCGTAAGGGATGACCGCGCGCAGCTCATCGAGCGCATCGTTCAGATCGTGCATTCTCCGTCTCTCCCGGGCGTTGATGTTTAGTCTCAGAGTTTTCTGCTCTTTGTTTTTCTTACCTCCCTCTGACTTTGCGCCGGGCACCATCGTTCTCCCGTCCGCCATGAGCATCATCTCGCATCGGTCGTCACTGTCATCGTCCTGGCTCTGTTCGCCGCCGCTGCTCTCCGCGGTCGAAGTTCTGTTTGCGCTCTCGCCGTACTTCACACACAAAGATCCGGTCGGCAGACCCAGCGTGCCCGCTCGCCCCCCGGGCTGCACCGGGTCTGGGTCGGTCTGGTCGAAACAGCTGATGGGCGACTGGCTGTCGCGGGAACCAAGATCAATACCCGCAGCCGGTCGAAACGAGTCCATCTTTTTGCTCGACACTGCGCTGAGAGTTTTGTGAAAAATGTCTCCACCCAAGTTTAATCTCCTGTCCATAGTCTCCAGAAAGTCGGACGCGATGGTGGGGCTTCACTCAGCCACTGTCCTCTCCTTAAGTTTCTACTCTATGAAGTGGAGTTGATGTTGATGGCTGCTCCACTTGTCAAGTGAGGTGTAGAGGCAGTAGCTCCTCCTAAAGTGCTCTACACTGCGTTTATCGTGTTGAGACACACTTTGTAGATCTCGGCAGCGATCAGCATCAGCAGCAGAAGGGGGAGTCTTTTACATCATTATCTCAAGTCGGGCTATTAATGTGAAGAAGATTCGCCTATCGGGATTGAGCGCGCGCTACCCAATCAGGTTAACGTTTTAATTAATGGGATTAAAACGGTAACAAACAATCCAAACGGGTTTCTCACAGCTTTACAAAAGCACAGCTCCTTCATTCCTATGCCCATCTGTGTACACCCAGTGAACAACTGTATTCAAGCCGCTTGAGCTTTGCTTTATGTTTTAATGTTAATGTTTTTTTTGTTTCCTGGAGGCTGCAGTCTTTTTCATAGGCTGGGGGAGGGTCAGTGAGTGTGTGGGCCTAATTTCTAATGCAAATAATAAAAAGGGGGCACACATTTAGATCAAGTGTCCTGGTAACAACATTGGGGGAAAAAAGTAGCTGCCTTACATTTTTAAGTACAATCAACTTGGATGTTAAGTAATTTCAACTTATATTACATTAAACTGACTTAAAAAAAAGTTGTAAATTGCATAATTTATTTTGATGAGTTAAAGCAATGTAAAAACATATGTTGTCGTAACTTATTGATAATTTTTTACAGTAAAACTCGCATCGCTTCACTATTTTTATCTAAACGAAGAATTCACTATATTAAATAAACCCCTTGGATTATATGAAAAAAAAAATATCTTCAAAAAAAGTACTCTTAGAAATTCACATCTGCAGCATTAAATAAACACACAGAGCAGCAACTATTTGGATAATCGTAATTTTGCATTTGGGAGCATAGGCTACTCTTACAGGGTAGGAAGGCCAACATAATAAAGTTTATCTTCACTTGGCCCTTTTTTATAGGCTACTTTGCATCACAGTGGCAGACAATGGTAGTGTGCGAACTTTTGGGACAATGCTTCTAAAAAGAAAGAGGACACATTTGTGAGCGAGAGTCTCCCTCACGTGGCCATAATGAATTTTGCGCCCACTCGTATTTTTTAGGTGGTCTCACTTATTTGTCAGCAATAGGCATCTTTTGTAGGTCTCAGTAGTGATCATCTCAGTAGTGATGTTCAGCTGTTCCTATAAACTCTTTAAAATTTTTTGTAGACATTTTTGAACATAAATCAGATTAAGTTATGTCTAGATTATACTTTTTTTTTTTTACTAAACAAAACAGATAAAATTCCAATTCATATTTCCTATTTAACTGCATTATTACAATGCAGTAAAAAGGTTACAACCGCACTATAAAGCGTAAACCGTACAGTAGCTCGGGCTGTGGTAAATGTTTTTTGCAATACTGTCCTGTGCCACATGGTCTCAGACTGCGCACATTATTAAACATTCGGACAGACTTACCGAAACATTTAATAGGACTAATACAAATTACATTTATGACCAATACATTTAAAAAAAAAAAAGAAAGTAAAATAGTAATGGCGTGACCAGTTGGGTGAGTAGCCTACGTGTTTGGTTTATAATTTCACATTTCAGATGTACAAAACATCAATATCGGGATCTCTATTATTTTATAGGCTATATGTTTTATGATTTTGCCACTAAAACACACGCGCGTGCACATTTGCATATGGTTAGTTGTTCGTTATTCACTTTTATCTGTTACCAGTGATGCAGTAAGAGATCTGCAAAGAGAAATTCAGGCGCTGTCCACATGTGGTACTGTTGCTGCAGCATTGATGAGCAATACACAGTTTCCAGTGTGATGGATGAACCGGAAGTATTTTCCATCTCCTTCTAAACTCTGTATTTAGGACCGCCGAACGTAAACCATTTTTTTCTTTACAAAATTTGATTTTTTTAGCCAACACATTAACATATGGACCTATTATAATTATTTCCAAAATGATACACGAACGCAGCTTATTAAACATGCAACGTGATCTCATGCGACAACGATGTAGTGTAGGCCTACTATTCTTTTAAACCATCACTTACCATAAATAATATAGGGGCAATATTCAGATAGCATACCGCTAGTATTTAATTCAGTCTCTTTCTCTGTTCCTCTGTTTGTTTTCTCTCACTCACCCTCGGCATGTCTGTCGTTTAATAAGTATTAGCCTATTATACATCACTTAGCAACGGCTTAGATGCTCGACTCCACGAATGAATGTGTTTACATGCAAGTAATGATTTAACGTCCGTTAATTCCTGCTGTTCCTGCAGGTGGCAGAGTTGCTCTTTACATGCCATTTCAACTCTCCTCTTGCGCCATATTATGTTCTGATCTTTTCGTTCTTTTAACAAACACTGGTTGCATAGCAACACAATGAACCGAGGCATGTTATTTTTTTAGTGAGTAGCAATTTTATCATTTCAAAGTGGTCACTTCATACCAATTACTGCATACTTCTGATGCGAGAGTAGCTCGCCTCGCGCAATTGTGGCCGCGCGTGCTGATATGTCAAGGCTCGCGCGTGATCTGAATAATGCTGGCAGTTTAAGTGATGCATTACTGTTCTGCATTGAGCGTCTACGCTTATTTAATGCAAGTTATGTAGCGTACATTTACCAGGTAAGCTACGTTCTTAGGAAAACTGCGTTTTATTACGCCTACGTTTTTGTAGCAAAGGGCCATGGAATTCGATGTGGATATAAATATATTTAATTCCGCCAACATCTTGAAATGTTCTGTCGCCGTGTGTTATGTAACTGCTGGGGCAGCATTATGATGCCTTGCTCCTTTAGTACGACTTATTTAATTGTCCTTGAACCCTGGGCAGGTTATTTATTCTCTCTCTTTTATTTATTTGTTTTTGTTATTAAAGACAAAGTGCTGCGCGCAGGCTATTTAAGACTAGATTTAAGAAATGCTACTCTTCTTCGCTCTCAAATACATAAAGCATTATAGCCTTTATGTATATGGTGTTTCTTGAGTAAAGAAAATGTTGTACTTGTTCAAACAACCAGTTCTTTATTTACCTTTGCATTGCAAACAAGCAGAGACGGTCCAAGCTGCGTGCGGCACTTCATGGGTGGAGTTATGATGTCTCGCCGACAGTTTGATGATCCAATGAGTCATGAGGTTTAGTCACAAGCTCTTTTTAATACTTTTCATTGGTTAAATATTTGCAAAAACAGACAGACAGACGTAAAGGGTAAAAAATAGTAATGATTTATAAAGAAAAAAAAAAAAGGATAAAGGATGGTTTCTGCCCGACAGCGACAATATCTTTTTACATTTATTAATGTATAAAGTAATTGTAGGCTACTTACAGAGTTTTAGCATTAGAGTGAAATAATAACAATAATCACACCACCACTTCGTGGTTTATTTCAGATCCTCATGTTTAGTCTCAACGCAGCATCATTTGAGTAGATTTGTATGCTTGTCTTAAAGGGATAGTTCACCCAAAAATAAAAAATGTTTTTTTCCCATATTAAGTCAATAGTTACCCAAACTGTTTTGTTACTAGCATTCATCAAAATGTCTTTTGTGTTCTGCAAAAGAAAGAATGTCATGCAGGTTTGGAACGACATGAAGATGAGTAAATTATGACAGAATTGTCCTTTTTGGATGAACTGTCTCTTTAAGTAGCTATTTCTCTTCTCTCTCGTCACGGTTTTAGCCGTTAGGGGTCGACATCTCCTTAGGGATCATTCAATTGGATTGAAGATTACTGTAGGTGAAAATCAACTCTAAGCAGGCCGTTCCCACCTTTTCTTTCAACAAAGATACATTTGTGGACATATTGCTGTTAATGCCATTCTCTCTTAAGATTCTCTTAAAATATTCATCTCAGGGTCTCAAGAATATTTGTGGTGTAAAATACAAAACAACGTGACCAGTTGGGTTAATACATGTTTGGTTTATATCATTTCAGATTCATAAAACAACAATATCGTGATCTCTTTTGCAAATTAATGATACAATTAATGCTGTTTTATGATTTTAAAAATATCAGCTGTCTTTTGACACTCAAACACACTCGGTTGCACGTGTGAATATTAGTTGTTAGTTGTTTCCTTTTATCGCTTTGCTGTGATGCGGTTTTTCGTCACAGAGAAATTCAGCACCACGCGTATTGGACAGCGCCTCACCTTCAAGCCGCAGCGTATCGCATAGTTTCCCTTTTTATACTTTTACAGATTGCAGTACACACATACTTTAGCAATTATTTAGCACAATATCCACAACACACAGACCAGAACTATCAAAACCAGCTTTTATTGGTAAAATGCAATTTAATCAAATGAAAAGTTCAGGTAGAATTTGCAGTATTTTTGGCCTGGTGCTGGCGGAAGGCTCCGCTCTTGGCATTCACCGCGTGCCTTAATTGTAAGACATTAAATCAAGGTCCGCTGTGAACACGGAGAGCCAGAGTCTCAAATCACGCAAAGCCTGTCTAAAATATGCTACAAACCCTCTCCATCACTGTAACCATCGCAAAGCAGCTGGATTACCATGAAATCCTTCGTTTATCCAGTCATTCCTCAGCCTCTGGTTTTAGTGTCCCGGCGCGTATGACTTGAGTAGCCCACTACGGCGGATTCACTATTAAATTAATGGTTTTCAAACCCCCATCTCAGTGATGTTCTGTGCTACTGAAACCATTCCGTTAACTGTTTAAACAGCACAGATCTGATAAAAGCGAAGCGAATGCTCAAAAGGATTACTTAACCACCATATGATGAAATATGGCCATGAAATGATGACAGCAAAGGGATAAGGCCTTCGTTATTTTTTGTAGCTGGTATCAAAATGACAGCCAGTCTGGGACAAAGAGGGAACATGGGGGGGTTGACCATTTGATCTGCTTGAAAGGACCTCTGAGAAAAAGGGGGGAAAAAGCTTCAGGGGCTTCGACCACGTCCGTACGTACTCAAACACCTACAAGAAGAAAACACAAAAAATACATATTAGACACATGATAGGCTTCCAGTTAAATGTGAAACAAAATACTCAACCCTCGAATACGTCAAAAAGAATTCAGATATATTCCAGGAAAACGTCGCGTTAAGCTAATACGCATGTTCGAGAAAAGATGCATCCAAAATGCGTTCGAAAAAGACGCATAACTGTATTCCATTCGCAAGGAACAAGCGACAAAAGCAACGTACTTCCCACAGCTCCTTCTGGGACTGAAGATGGGCTGAATATTCCCAATGTCCGTGCTGTTAAACGGTACCGGTCTTTCTCTGTCCAGTCTTTTCCCCATACCGACTGACTTAAGGATTAATGGCTCTCCAGCCAAACAAATAAGGCATCTGCTTTTAGCAGAAGAGGATTGCTTGGGGGTGGTGACGTCACTGGGCAAACAGATGTTTGCGACCAACGTCCTGACCGTCTCCTTATGTCCTTGAGAGTAAAAGAAGCGCACGTTTGCTCTGACATAACCGCGCTTTTTGTTTCCCTTTAATAATTACTCCTCCTTTAGCCTTCCTCTGCTTACAAGACGCCTGTCATCATTGTCAATCGATCAGCGTATAGGCCTATAGAACTAAGAGGGAAAAGAATTAGCTATTGAATTTTTTAAGTTTGCCATCATCAGCATTTTCTGTGCAGAATTCCTTATACGGATTTCTGAACGCTGTATTCGTGTATGTAGACGGAGATAAGATTACTTTAGAGTTTTATCCGGATAGTTTTGCTTGAAATGCAAAGGCTTGTCTTACTCGCACAGATACAGGTACAGTTTGCTGCACCGTGTCCAATCTTTCTCTATGCATACATTAAAAAAGAACCTGTCATTAACGAACTTGCAGATCATTTTCTCTGATCATATTCCTCAGCCCTGGTGCAGCAAACAGCCTGAGAATAATCTCAAAGTCGAGTTGTATGCGCAGTAATCCGCATTCTGTTTACATCAGTGTCAATAGACCTCTCAAAAACCTACTGTGTGCTGTTTTTAATTTGCAATGATACTGTATGTCAGTGGTGTATGTTCATGGGAATAGGAAAGAATGCAGATTCAATAATCAAAAACATTGACAATTAAAGAACGCCATTGCCATCCATACCAAGAGACTTCAACAGCCGTCCTAACATCTTTAGTCCATGGGACTACTGCTTAGTTTTTATGTTCTATTTCTTGTTTTTATATTCTATGTCACGCGTTTTCTTTCAGTCATTAGTAGCTAACATCTTTAAGCTGATTTTTTTTGCATATGATGGTCGAATGAATGGAATCGAGAAACAAAGGGAAACGCCATTTTTGATCAAAAATGTTTGTGCATTGCATTATAATTCGTGCATGTTTCTCGATCCTGGTCTTAAGCCCACGCGCTTCTGATTTATCAGTGTTTGTACTCTCATAATGAGCAGTAAAATATGACCTAGTTGACCCAGCGTCCATTAATCTATTGTCTGTGGGAATCAAGCGGGTACAAACAAAGCGAAACCAACACGTAACGAGTCCTCGTGCGTTTTGCGTGAAAAAAAACAGTTATCGTTTGCAATAAACGATTAATAAACCGTTAGAAGCATTCGCGTGGTTGTATTTTGCATGCGTTTTATCCATTGCGCTGTAAAAACAATAGCAAGTGCAACGTGGGAAAAAGCTTTCCCGTTATTCTGATGATGCCGATCGCGAGCAAATGCAAACAATTAGCTACATTTGGTCTAATATCAGACACGTTTAGCCTTCTCTTTATGCATGTGTTGCTTTATTTTGTATTCGTAATCCCACATATGTATCCTATAGCTATTCCACACTTACGCGCTCGCTCGCTCCACATCCTCAGCAGGAGGTCGTTGCTTTTCCTTGCTTTCATATCCATTCATTTTTCACGAGGCTGTTTTCGCAATATAATGCAATATAAAGAAACTTAATTGTATTCCCGAGGTTTCTGTCGATGTGTAGTTGGATGCCTCCGCTAAGCGACTTGCCCTATCTTGTAGTGAGTCAGGGGCTGGAGCCCCTGCAAAGCATGGCTGCGTTTTTCTCTTTTTTTCAAAAGAGGGCAGGTCGCTATGCATTATAATGAGTTAAATCTCTCTCTCTTTCGCTCTGCCCCTCGCACGCACACACACACACACACACACATACACACACACAGTTGCAAATTTAAAATTGCAATAGACCTATCAACAAAAACATCAAGCTTTTGTACCGTTGAAGTGCCAACCCGTTGTGTCTAATGTATATATCTACTGATAATACATTCATCAGTGCATTATATAAAACTCATTCAGATGTGTTGCCTGAGCCATAATCTCATTTTAGATTTTCTTGTGCACATTGTCGAATGGTTGCGTTAGTGTTTTGAACGCAATTTGTCACGTTCAGTCCATTACGACGCCCCAGTTGTCCACGTTATAGCCTATGGAAGAATCAATGCTCAGTCGCATTGTATTTGTTAGAGTACATTTTGTTGCTTCAAATGAATCATTTGGATAGACAAATGACGTTTTATTCCACGCGCACTGGAATCAGTTGCGCAACCGTAACTTAAATGGGAACAGCAGGCACATTTGCTTCATTATTATTATTTTTTATATAAATATAGGCTACTAAGAAGGTTACATTCACAGCCAATCGGGATATCCAGGCTGTAGTGCACTATATCCCCTGCAGTAACCTAGCCTATATACCCAAATGATAATTATATAATTTCTGCACGTTATCATTATTGCACACAGAAAACCAAATCAGAACTTATCATGTTTTGTAAAAAATTAAAAACAGCAAATTTAGGTGCATATTAAATGTATTTCCATATTAAAGAAAACATCTTAAATCGATTAGGTTTAATTTCTCTAAAGATCCCTTTGGACAAAAAAAAATGCTTTTGGTTCTTCAAGAAAAGCAAGTGAGACGTGATGTTGCATTAATAATTAATCGAAGTATCCTGCCGTTGTCCACCATGTCAGTGGTTGTATTTCTTTTACTTTTAGCATCGACACGTAAGGATTCAACCAGGAACAACGCAGAAATATAAAACAGACAAAATGAGAATAACTTTCTTCCGCACAGTGTTTGTCTCTTGATGCAATAGCATAGGTTACGGTTTAATGTAGCCTACTTTATTTTTAGGAGGAGCTACAGAGGTTAGAGTGTCTAAATTCATTTTTTATCACACTTGCTATTTTTTGATCATAACGTTTCTGTCTGCAATGGAGAACCAGCTGGAAGGCAGATTTAATAACTTGATCAAATGGAACAAATAAAACTAAAACACAATGATTAATATTCAATTAATAAGCAATTCGTTTGCCTTTGCATCGTCAGTCAAATCTTGCTACTGCTGCAACTTTAAAGGGAATTTTTAAAGAGATTATTTTCCCTGGGAAAACGCCATTGTTCGTCCTGAAACAATAGGAGCTGCAGGCAACCGCAGTGAGGCGGCATGAATGACTGAAGCTCCGGGTCAGTGCATTGGGTCTCAGGCCCCAAAAGCCTTCTTTCCCCGTGCACCACAATGACCCTGCGCGAGGTCGAGGCTCCGCGGGGTCACAGGGCATCACCTATTGTTCTGCACTTCAAAACAGATAAACATTTATTAATCAAGGCTGGCCAGAAAGGGCCCTGTTTCTCAGGAAAAAGTGGGGTAAAGTCGTACCTACGAGTGCTATGGGCCAGAAGGACTTCTGATGTTGTGTATGAATAAGGGTAGCCTATATTAGAAGTCAATGATTATCTTTTCCAGGATGAAAGGACCTCAAATATTCGCTCTCAAGTAAGGCCGAATTTTTAGATGTTTACATACAATGTACAGCTTTGCATTAACTTGCATATATAGTAGCCTATTATTTCTGTGTTTTAACCGTGAACACACGATGTTTTGCTGCAGGTTCTTTTTCATAGAAGTCTGTCGTGTAAGGATACAAAAGAAAAATACAATAGGAAACTAGCTTGACGATATGAATTAAGCCTTAAAGAGTTAAATGATGACTTTCTTTACAGGCCCAAAATCATTCTTAAAAATCTTCATGACGTTTTGTTTATGCTAGTTTTTCGTCTCATGCTAAGTGTTTTAGATGTCGCGTCATTTTAAATTGATGTATTGTTTTGGCAATGCACCGACCATGAAACATTTTTGTGAAGATGAGTGGAAACATTGGATTTAATAAATTAATTCAATTGTCAACTGGACGTCAGAACCACATTAGGCTATTTGAACGAAATACGCTATAATCAAAGTAACATTAAGTGAACTTATGTTGCAGCTAAGTGAAATAAGTAGACTATTGAGTCTGTAAATTAGTTTACACAAGCACGCATGTCACAGCAATTCAAACCGTGCTCTGAACTATTCATCTAAATAATTGTGCATTTAAATGCAACGTGCATTAAAAATATTTAGGTGCGTTTATTTTTCTAAGCTTTCCGAAATGCAAATCGCACAACTTGAAACCACGAGACGAGACGCTGATGCTCTAATTTAAATTTCTTTATATTTGTGCAAATTTAACATGCATAATTCTTACGCGAGAAACAAATTGCATAATAATCAGTTTCAAGACTGCGAATGGAAACTGCTGTGCTTCCGTCACAAATCAAATGCATTGTGGTTAGATTACGGGCATCATGGCTCAGCTCCCTTCATCTATACCGACCGAGCTATCGTCATATTCAGTGCGATTAAATATTATAATAATAATATAGGCTATTTAAAGCGTTTTCCCCCTTTAAATCTCTTAACGTGTAGCTACGTTGACTCAACATGGCACACGGAGTATTATCTTTAAAGTCTTTCAGATAAACTATAGGTAATTGATTTTATGAGCTTGTAAATGCATACTTTTGAGGAGATCTGACCTTCTCTTACAATTGCATTTTGCAGTTTCAAATAACAGATATAGTGCTGTTTACATACTATTATAGTCAATCAAATATCTACTTTTATCTAAATTAATGTGTAGAAAGCTAATCACTTCATGATCTGTATTAGTTACTACTGTGGAATTATCAATTTAATGCAACATTTGGTTTAATTGTTTGTCATATGCAATATACTGCATCTAAATCATCATAAGCGAAACTGAATCATTTTGATTTGTTTTAAGAGGAATGCAGTTAGCAGCAATGTTTATGTATCAGACCTGGTCAACCCTGCTAATGTCCACTATGGATTTTAGTATCAGACCTCAGCGTTTGTATACTGTATCTGTGCTGAGCAAACTGCAGCGGATCAGTGATCGAATGATGTTTATGAAGTCCCTGTTTAGATTTGTGCTCCTCACTCTCCACATTATGCTCTCAGCTGGATTGGGAGGGGGGGTCTTCCTTTTTTCTTTTTTTCTGAATAACGGATACGGTCCTCATCTATGTAAAAGAATGTAACTAAGGTTTTTTCTTCTCACCCACTGTGACCTAATTTGGTTGTTAATAAGCTGTTAAAACTCCTGATGAGGGATTTCTATGCACTGGACCCTTTTAGTCTATCTGGAGAGGAGTTGAGCCAGGTCAGGATGTATGAACCAATCAGGATGCACTACAGGCCTATGAAGTTAATTTTAAGAGTTGTTTTGCCCTTTAAGTATTTTGTACTGTGCACTTAGCACAAATATCATGGTTGAATCTGCGTTCATTGATTAAGCTTTGTATTTTATATAAAATGATCTTCATTAGCACTCACTCACATGCTAAGCATATGTGTGTGTACCATTCATATGCATGAACCATTGTCAGGTTTGAGCATCTAGCACCTTTGTTGTTTTCCTGGCGGGTCGAGAGAGCTCATGACTGTGTTTGGGCCTCTCATGTCTTACATCTCTTAGGGTCAAACATGCATGTTGAGGCATCTGATCTACTAGCCACTCTCACACTGAGCTGTTAAATGTCAGAAAGAACAGATAATGAAGGCCATTACAGTCTGTTCTCATGAGCCTCACTACTTTTATTTCCTTACCAGCTTCAGTTTTTTTTGACTGACAATTAAAGGAGACGAGAAGAAATTGAACAGTAGTGCTCTGACTTGTGTGAATGCCCCCGTTGGTCACCTGTCCACACTTAACTCACCTTGCAAAAATGAGCCATTGTTTATATTCAAAGGCTTAAGTGAGTAGGAGAAACTTTCATATAAAAAAACGTGGAAAATTGCTTAAATTATTTTTAAGTTATGCAGGATTCAACTCATTAGGATTCAACTCAAGCCAGTTTAATGTAATTTAAGTTCAAATGACTTAAACATCATCTAAGTTGATTGTACTTAAAAATGTAGGCAGCACTTTTGTTTTTTACAGTGTGTGCATTATAAAGGGCATACTGCCTACATTTATTGTTAGTAGGTGAAACAGTTGGCATTATTATATATATTGCATTATAAATGTTCTTTTGGCCTCTTTGATGGAGATAGTCATTCAATAATCATCTTGGAATTAAAAACAGTTATTGATAAAACAGAAAATTTGCATAGAGTATACACACTAAACAGTACTAAGAGTAATATGTGTGTGTACTATTCTGCGCATAGTCTGCTAAAACATTATCAAACTGTGTGATGCTGTAATATTTACATAACAATATGGAATTTGCCTAACCGTTATAGTTAAAGTTATAGTTTGCCCAAAAATTAAAATTGTTATCATCATTGTCTCTGTGCTTTTTGTCCATACAGTGAAAGTCTGCGGTGTCTAATGTCATCTGGAATATCTTCAAAAGATCTTCAAGCATCATCTTTTGCATAAAGTCCTACAGGTTTTGAACAGCATGAGGGTGAGTAAATGATGACAGAATTTTTAATTTTGGGTGAACTGCCCCTTTAAGGTTTCATCCATGCAAGGAACATTTTAAGCACATCTGCAATCTCATCTAACCTCCCTCAGCACTGAACTACATCCAGATAAATAAATAAATATCCAGATATCTAGCGAAAAAACATATAATCAAAGATACAAGGCAGCATGGGAATATCTCATAATCTGTCATTTTATTACAATGCATCTCTGTGATGTCACCTGCAAAGTGACAGATATGTATATGGTTTATAATAAAACTAATGTGTAATGGCAAGAGTATTACAACGTAAACATGCTTTACGGGGACACTTACGGTAATGGCTTAAAAAACATACTAAACAGTGTTTTTTTGTGTTTTTGTTTTTAATAAAAGAAATGGCAAAAGTTTTCTGTGATGGGTAGGTTTAGGAGTAGGGTTAGTGTAGGGGAATAGAATATACAGTTATATAAACACGTACTATATAAACACGTCCCTGTAAACACATATACGCGTGTGTGTGTGTGTGCGTGTGCGCACGTGTGTGTTCTGCATTTCATCAAATGCCACATTTGTTCCAATAGGTTTGCATATAGCTTTGCAACAAACATTTTAATCTTTTGAAAATATCACTTAACCCCCACAGATTTTGAAAGCTGTACAACCGGCTTACGCAGTTCCACTGGAAATAGTCAATTTGTCAGCATAAACAAATAGACAGATAGAACCAAAGGGGCTGGAAATTTCAATTGCTGCTCAAGCTTCGCATTGCACATCCACCCACACGCGCTACTGAATCTTCATGTGCTTTGGTGGGTCTGCTAAAGGATCTAAAGGCTTAAGCTAAATTTAAATGAATTGATGGGAGATTTATGCTGTATGTGGTTGTAAAGAAATTTGCATACAATCTGTACAAGCAAGAAATTTAATTGAGAGCCAGGTCTGTTGTTAACTGAAATCTGATTGATGCATTGGTTTTAATTCTTAAAAGCAGAAAGACATTACTACAAGCAGATGCTTTCTTAAGTATAAATAAAATCAGTTTTGTTGGTGTAAATAATGTACTTTGGTTGAGTTAGTCATATTTTTGACTTCAATAGAACTGGTTGATTTAGATGAAATAACATGAAGCACGTTTTAGCACGCTTTGTCTTTACCTGAAAAAAAAAAAAAAAAAAAAATTCTCATCATATGCAACATTTCACTATTTTCATTAAGCATAGGTTGTCTTTATAGCCATAAACGGGTGTAAACCACAAACCACTTTAATATTGGGCCATCAGACATTAAAATGAATATTTGATTCTAGCAGGCATTATTTGCACCAAACTTCGGTGATCATTTTGGCCATTTATAATGCTATTAATGCAGCGAATGATAGGTGAACATATGTTTTTATGCGATTACTATCCTAGTGACTTGCTGTCCTAGTTGCCTGCTATCGCCTGACTGCTGGAATGAGAATATGTGCCTTGAGTTAATGCTGATTGCAGCAGCTGCCAACACGTGAATCTCCATGGCAACAATAATGGTTGCCTAGCAACCACGTTCTTTTAGGGACACTGGAAGTGCCCAAAGGCTTACTAAAAATATATGAGTATAATTCCCCATTAATGCTTCAGCTACCTTTACTGCTGCTCCTACTGCATTTTCCTACAGTGACGGTCAAAGATGCACAAACCAACTCACTGAGGGTCGGAATAGAAGCGCTTTGAATTTGGATTGTAATTTCAAATACATAAACATTTCAAAGCTAAATTTGAAATCAGACTTAAAATAATTGAACATCCACTGTGACTAACACTAGATGTCAGATATGCGATAAGACGTGCCTGTGTTTTTTACAGCGTTCGGATTGCATAAGCCTTTGGTGGCTGGTGTAATTGAATGAAGCGTCAGCCATCTTGCAGCACACTCAGCGTGCATCTCGCAGGCTCTTGCTCAGACCCAGGTGGCATGCGCACACGCTGAGGAACAAAGCATTCCATCAGTGCAAGTGACATCACTGCAGTCAGCTCAGCTGTTTCGGCCCACATTCTTCTAGAAATTGTGAAGGAGAGTGAGATGGGCTAATGCAGAAGCCCTTTCAGGCCCATATTGTGATAGATACCACGAGATGCGTGAAGTATATTCTCTTGTGTGCAGTTCTTAAGGTTGGCTTTAGTAGGTTTTGTCTCTGAAGCTGTTTTGTGTTTTGATGAGGTGGCTTGGTGGATTTGACGAGTCGATGGCCCGTATTTTTCTCTTGCTTTGCACATACTGTACTATAACAATCATTAGTCCACACTCATAAAAGAGCTGAAATCTTATTTTTATTTGACCCACTTTTCAAGTTAGTTTCAAGTTATTGCATTTATTGTGCATAGAAAATAACATCACTGAAACTACCTTGCGTACAAAAATGTACTGTTATTTAAAATATGATACATACATACATATACATATATGTGTGTGTGCGTGTGTGTGTGTGTGTGTGTGTGTGTATATATATATATATATATATATATATATATATGTGTGTGTGTGTGTGTGTGTGTTTACAATATATACTGTATGTATGTATGTGTGTGTGTGTACACAATATGTATGTATGTATGTATGTATGTACTGTAGATTAGTGCTGTCAAATTGATTAATCATGATTAATTGCATCTAACATAACAGTTTGTGTTAACATAATATATATATGTGTGCATATATATATATATATATATATATATATATATATATATATATATAATGTCTGTGTGTATACTGCATATATACAGTGTGTGTGTGACACATAAACATAAACATATATAATACATAAACATATAATGTATAAATATAATAATATATACACACACATATATTCATCGATTCATCAATTTGACTGCACAAATATACAAATATGTATGTTTAAAAAAGAGCATTTATTTGAAATAGAAATCTTTTGTAGCTAAATGTCATGTCACTTTCGATCAGTTTAATACGTCCTTGCTGAATGAAGAATTTCTTTACAAAAAATTTACTAACCCCAATTTTTTTGAAAGATATGTAGATTTATTGTGACAAATTATTTTACATTTTAAAATAATTTTCTGCATTTAGTTTTTTTTTTTTTTTTTTTTTTCAGTAAAGAAACATATTTTTCCATTTAAAGACTTAACCACAGGACCTGTCAGACCAGCTTCAGAATATCCACTATTTTCCCAGCATGCCACGATGGAGGCTTTGGTGAAGGGGCGCACCTGCTTGCAGGCTGATAACGCCTCAGCCGTACAGTGGATAGGCCAACTTTCCTATCTTTCACTATTGATCCCCTCTCAGGAGATAATGGCTCTCAGACCTGAGTAACTGACTGATTATAGTCACTTGATTCCTTCCCTCTCACACACACACGCACACACACACCAAGTTCTGCCGAGAACACAATAGCGAACCCTCTCTCTCTGGCACTGAAGGGGGAGTTAATGCACGTGCAGCTTAAGCTGTCACTGCAGCGAACTGGGCTGGTCTGCAGCCGCTGGCACGGTGCCAGTTCTGCCGTGTGCCCGCAATGTTCCCGTGCATCCACTGCTCGGCCAAGCCCCGCCAGGCACTCTCTCATGCAGAAGAGGGCTGAGGTGGTACTGGCTGAGAGCCAGGACGTGTGCGTGCGGGATGGATGCCATGGGTGCAACGCTACAGGCTGGCAGCAATGGGGAGCATGACGGTATTCAGAGTGGGTGAATGTGCTTTTTGTCTCTGCGCACAGTGCCAGACAGCCTCTAATGAGACGCGTCTTTGTGGCAGGCCTCTCGACATCAAGTGGGCTGGTGGGCTCATTAACCTGACGATGGCAAATAAAAAGCCCCACACAAGAGATGCCATGATAGCATACTTAAGGCTGTTCGAACCCTCTTGCAAGCTTTGTTGCCACGGAATTGATGGAACAGCACGTGTGAGAGTAGCTTCGGGTGTTTTTCTTACTGTCACATTTCTGCTTTCCCTAAAAATAACTCTGACACAACATTTCATATGCCCAGTATTGCCAACAATGATTGACATTACTTTTTGAGCACAGTTAAACAAATAGTTCTGCTTTTGTGATCATTGTTGGCACATTCTCCATTCTGAGAAGAACAAAGAGGCAATAGGTTTGCCAAAATGGACTTTTGGATTAAACCTAAAATGCATGTTTTTTTTTTTGGCTCGGTTTTCTCTGCTCTTAGCAATATGCTTTTATCAAAGCCTGTGGTTTCAGTTTTCTCATTATTTGGACTATCCCTCTGCAGTCTGATTCTATATTTTGAGTATTTAAAGGGATAGTTCACCCAAAATGAAAAAATTCTGTCATCATTTACTCACCGTCTTTCCAAATCTGGATAACCCACTTTCTATTGTGGAACGTAATATTTTGAAGAACATGCTATTTTATAACTATACAATTCTTCTAAACTATTCGTCTGTACATTTGAGTTCATAATTAAGAGATAAGGAGTCATTATGACAAAAAGTAAAGATTATGATTTTATAATTATGACATGGCAAAATTGCCATAAGAAGTTATGACATGCTAAGCCATAATATGAGATAAAAGTCGAAATGATGACATACTAAGCCGTAATTATAAGATAAAGTTGAAATTTACACAATTCAAATTTGAGGTACTTTTTATCTCATAATTATGATTACCAAAGCATGATCTTTCTTATGTGGCAGAAATGGGCTTACTATGAAGATGAATAAATGATGACATTTTTGGGTGAACTATCTCTTTAAGAATATAGATACATAAAGAGCTCTCTTTAGCATTTTGATGTTTTAAAGCATATGGCGCAGACCGTTTTTATGATTTCTGAAGCATTTGATCGGGTGGCTCGTATATGTTAGCCTTAATTAGATATTCACCATTTACCATTTTTTTTAAATGTTTCTCTTCCTTTATGATTCTTAATGTGATTTACTTTCTAAATTATTTTCCGCTGTTTAGGCTACACAGAAACATGCTGTCTTTTTCAGGCTGCGCTATCTAATTCTGGGATGTGGGAGCTCATGCTAAGGATTAGCATTAGTCAGGGTCGTCCTGCGGAGAGAAAAAAAAAAATGAATATCGGTATAAATATCAAAGGGATGACTGTGTGTGACACTGACAAATTGCAGTTGAGGCACCATTAATTAAACGGGATCAGTAATGTGTGTTTAAATGAATTTACTGTTGCATTATTGATTCACTCGCTGCACAAATTATCTTTCGAGGTGCACATGGAGGTTTCGGGTCCGGCTCCCCATGAAGGATTTGTCAGGGTGAGGTCTGTGGATGTGATCTAGGCCTAAGGATGTGGCCGTCCCCATTTATCTGCCGAGGAAAGCCTGGGGGGATAGAGGAGGGGTGGTGGTGCTTGCCGGCTTTGTTTGCATTCAAACTGCAGATAACAAGGAAGCCCGGCTCAGAGAAATCACTGGCGCTGCCCGTGCTGCCAGACTGAATGGTGAATTAGAGAGGTGTGCTTGCGTACTTCACACATGGCTGATTGTTAGCGCACGTGCTTTGTTCTTTTCTCTCATTTTTCCCTCATTTTTTCTTCTTCTACCAGAAATAAAGTGCTGACAGCATGCTGAAGCTTCCTCTATCGGTGTTTATTTAGCCTGTGAACCATTTGTGCGCAAGATAATGTCTGATTGCCTTTACTTTGTCGGCATGCGGAAAATAGATTTTTTGGAGGGGGTGGAATTGAAACTGCTGCTCTTTTCTCTTTTCTCTTTCTAATGTAAAAAAAGAAATGAAAATTCTACATTTAATCAGCCCATTAAAGCACATAGCTAACAAAGCCCCCTGCTGCTCTAACATAGATCTGAATTCTATTCGATTACATCTATACAGGCTCTCCATTGCATTAAACACCAACCAGGCCTGTGACATTTTCTTTGCATTGTTCCCAAGGGCAAGATCGAGTCTGTCCATGCATCCCAGCATGCCTCTGGCGGAGTGAGGGAGAGAGTGCGTTAACACACAGCAATTTGTCAGGACAGCAGCATTCTCTGAATTGCAGTTCATTGACAGGTACACAATGCACCAAAGGCAAGCGCTCTGACTCGATAAAAGTGAATGATGCCCTCTTCTAGATGTTCGCTCTTTCTAATTTCCTGTAATGGACTTTTGTATGCTTTGAGATTTGATTTAAGTCGAAGCGGTCAGTTTTAGGAGTCTGTTAGCCAGTTTGCTTCCTCTCTAATTGTTTCAGAGTAATTCAAAAGCGGTGTGTAAAATGCTACTGCCTCTCAGCTGCGTGTGTATAATCAAAGACACAGAGTATATAAATCAACCTAGTTTGCCACCTGCCTCAAATAGCATTCCATTCATAATAACTCTGATTCTGATTTACTTGTGTTCATTATTATCAGAAATAGAAGTGTGCAGTAGCATAAGTCATCATGTGTTTTGGTTTACAGGTATACAGAGAAATATTGGCATTTCTTTGTCTGCAGCAATTCGCTGTATGCACAACAATAAAAGTGATTCACAGGAGGTGATGATCTTATTTTTTACAATGTTTGTATTGACATTTTGTTTGGGTTCATGATTGGTGCCCTTAGCAAACCACAGAAATAACTGCCATTATACAGGTTCGACGGCAACTTAGATGCTGCTACACTACAAAAAAATACTATAATAAAATAAATGAAATAATTAGTAATTAATTTAATGAGGCTTGTGCTTAAAACAAGTGAAAAATCTGCCAATGGAACAAGATAATTCTTGTTTATTCAAGATCTATTCTTAGTTAACAAATCAGTTTTTTGTTTTTTTTTCTCGTAATTTTGCTTACATGTAATGTTTTTACTGGAAAGTAAGATAAAGACACTTGAAAAAAATCTTAATTAAATAATTGTATTTTTCTGCCTTGTTTTCCAATAAAATATCTAAACAAATTTGCTATAACTTAGTGTATATATATATATATATATGTGGATATATATATGGATAAATACATCTGTCAAATGCACAAATACATATATTTACATGTGATTATTTATGTCATAACATTATATTATCACAATTTAGTTTCTCAAGGAAATTTAGCATGTTTTAAGGAATTTGTTTTAGATATTTTTTCCTGTAAAATGAGATATACTTTGTATTTTTGTTATTTCATTTTAGTTTCATTTATTATTATTTTTTTTTATTTAATTTCTTTTTTACTGTGTAGCTAATTTTTGTAATTTTACAATTTCTAACAAGAATTGTGTCTTGATCAGGTTCATTTTAAATTTTGCATTACTGTCCTCCTCGGCACAGGATAGCTTTGGGTCTGTGGCGAGGTTGGCTAGATTCCCATGGCACGCAGAGCAGCTGCCTGAGTTTCAGGGCTCTGGATAAAACTGTTTTTCTTCCCTGCCGAGAGAGCATAATGACAGTAGGGCCCTATGGGCCTGCCAGCCATCTGCAGGTACAGGTACACACTCCACCTCCAGCTCTCTCTCTCTCTCTCTCTCTCTTTCCGTGCGGCGCTGCTCCAGCTAACTTCCTCTGCACTTTACACTTGTTGAACGTACCCTTTCCATCTGTCCATCATGGCGCCTGCCCCTAGTCTTGGCATGCATGTGGTGCATCTGCTGCCAAGGGAGGGACAGAGGGAGAAAAAGAGAGATGGTGAGAAGGAGAGCAATAGCAGGCAGTATAGGGCAGATAGCGTATGACATTGTGACAGCAGACAGAGGTCAAACTCAGCAGGCACAGAACCAAGCAATATCATCAGAAGTGGCGCTGTGGGCCTGAACCCCACGGGCCGACCTCCCTGCCACTGCGTCCAAATCTCTAAATCTGTTTTTGTTTGTGCTATGTGTTAATTTGACGCAATTACGTTGTCAATATGTTACAAATAAGCAGCTCGTTTTTGATCTCTGCTGATTTATTTTATGGTTATGCGAGATTCTGCATGTGTGTGGTTTACCTAAACATAGCCGTGCTGTACGAAAAACTCACAAAGCCGTCGTGGGATGACCTAGATAACTGAAGCTGAAACGCTGCTCACCCACATAATATTGCCAGATAATTTATGCAGGATTGGCTCGTTTATCTCTTCTAATCATGGTGGTTATCTGGAAAAAAAACCAGCAACTGTCATTTTCTCTACCACACGGAATTTATATATTTTAATACAGATTTATTACAAACATATTAGAGATGCATTTGCAGGCAATGTTTATGTTGAATATATTATGATAAAAAAAAACAAAAAGACTGTGCTACTCGTGCCTAAATGCAGATCATTTTAATTACAGATGAAGGTATCCAATTAAAATGATTTGCATTTGAGGAGATGCGCAGTATTCATTGATATATATGATATATATATATATACATATACACAAAGAAACGGCAAGTAACACATTTAATTAAACGTTTGAAGGTGAAAAACTTAAATTGTATTTTCTTGTAAAATGTACTCCAGTAATCTTTGATTTATTTACAACTTTGAAAATCCATTTTTTACAGTGTAATAAATATGCCACTATTTTAGAAATTATTTTATTATTGTTATATATATATATATTTAATTTTTTTCATCCCTCACTCCCATACCTATGCACTAAACACACAGTCATTATTTTGTGCCGCTATCATGACCCCTGCACACATGCAGCGTATGAGCTGGAGAGACGGAGGGGAGGAGGGGTGGAAGATGATGGCGTCTTTCTTTCTTTGCCTTTCTCTGTCCTTGTCACTCCCTCTATTTCCTCTTATTCCAATTTTACATTCGGTTTCACTCCAATTTTCCATCTTCCATCTCCTGTTCGTTTCATATACACCGACACACAATGGATAATGAAAGTCAAATAATATCTGTTTGGCAAATGGCGTTCACCACTTCAGCATAAACTGCACTGAAGGTTCAATTAATCTCTTTTTGACTGTGTGTTTATATGCAGGAAAATATCACCTAGTGTAGAAGATGATTTAAAATAGGAGAGATCTAATGTAATTTAACTAATACATTTAAGGTGAAGAATATTGTTTACAAATTGCTTTGTATTGGTATGCACTCAGTGCTCATGCATGTACGCCTGCATGCTTTCATGAGCATGTGTGTGTGTGTGTGCTCACTGGCTCTCACAGACAGTTAATAATGTTGCATATTAATCAGGGCCCAGGCGCCCTATGGCGGATCAAAGCCTTCAGGTTGAGATTTTCTGCCATTAATTTTCTGAGGATGTGGAAGAGGCATTTAACCCAGCTGGGGCTGCCAAATAGAAGGCAAAACGTTCAATGTCCTTCCCATTACATTCTCCTAAAAACCTTAAATGCTCCTTAAAGGGATAGGTCTCCCAAAAATAAACGTTTAATTTCCAAACCTGTATAACATACTTTCTTCTGTGGAATGCAATCATTATTTGCAGAATGTCTGATAGGGTAAATAGGGACTAGGTGCAAAAAAAGCACTATAAAAGCATCATTCCATATGACCTAAGTGCTGTAAATCTTCTCAAGCCATTTTTAGCATTGTGTGAGAAACAGACTGAAAGTCTATATTCATTCACTTAATAGACTTGGTCACTATTCACTTACATTTCATGGAAAAGAGCACTTCTGTTTGCATTTCACAGAAGAAACAAAGTCAGGTTTGCGTAGAAATGTTAGAGAGTAAATGATAATCCCTTTTTTTTTTTTAATCCCCTTAAATATTCCAATCTGGTGACGTTATTGAATTCTGTCGGCAAAAATAATCAAATTAAATGTTTTTTGCTAAACATTATACAGCAATTTTTTTAATGTTGTTTACGGTGCTCAAATGTATTCTGTCTTAAGCAGCTCATTTTGTGTTAAATATATAATGTGCATCATTTAGTTATCAAACACATGCAGTTTTTGATTGCAAACCCTTCATTAAGCTCTTGTTTCTTTTTGTTGTCTTATATCACCCAGGTCCAAGTCCAGGTTAAGCATGACCAGGTGCAGGAGAAAAGTCTTCTTGCTTCCTCTCAGCTGATTAGTGGAGCTGCTTCATTGGTGCAAATGAGGAAGCTTTTATCCTGCTTGAGTATAATCTGCTTGCATCTTTATTGGCTAAAATGCTGGCATGACCCAGGCTGGCCCAGGTACTGTCCTCAAAAAGGATACTGACACTAATGTCTTCTGACACACACATCCCCCCCCCCATGCCCTTCCTGTTAAAGGTACACATACACACACACACGTGCGCTGTAGAAAGAAATCTCCAAAGCCTATGCATGCACTTTTCAATTACACTATTCGTGCAAAAATATTCTAAAAAATATACACCATATTAAAATACACAATCGCAGTGAAGGCGAACGCTTTATAGCTGTCGGTTTTGGTGTAATGGCTGCCTGTTTTCTTCTTATCCTCTTTTGTCCTTAAAAGACGCTGCCTTGCCTAGCTGCACAGATCCTTGGAGCATCTTTCCTATCTGTCCGTCCCTCTCTGTGCTGCAACACAGCCTGTTATTTCAAGGAAAGTGCAACCTTTGCCTTGGGCTTTAATTATGTTCAATTTGCCAAGCCGAGCCTGAAAAATTCAGAGGGTAAAAAAGCTCTATGACCTATTTATTAATGCTGCGTTGGGTCTAAAGCTACACTGAGATCAGCACTGAATCACTCAACAATAACACCCATCTCTAGAGAACAGAATGCATCAATTGCGCTGCACTCCCCTCTTACAGCACGGAAATCATTATTTTATAATAGATCACTGACCAGTTAAATGACTTTATCATTATTAAAATAAATGTAAAATTTTGTAGTTGAGCGTGATCTGTCTTTGGCTTATATTATTTAAAAGAAATGATCTAAGAACCTTAAATCTTTATATATATAATTTGTTCTTTATTATTATTATTTTATTTATTTTTGTACGCATTTTTCTCAAACAAGGCAATCGATTTTTGGTTTGTTTTTTTGTGTTCCTTGTACTGTTTGGTTGAGCTCTGCTCTATCTAAAGCGGTGGAAGAGCGAATTTTCTTTGTGTCGATACCGAAGGAAAAGCATGAATGATTTATGGGTCAATCTGAAGGTTTCCCCAGCAGTGCAGTCAGTTCTTCAGCCCTACAGCAGGCAGAGACCCCCTTCCACACACTCAAACGCTCCCTTCTGCAGTCATGCAAATGAGAACATTCTCCAGCCAAGGCATTTGACAATTAGTTTTATTTTTAGAGCTTGTCCGATTTAACGATTAAGGCAAGCGTTTGTTATAGTCAGGGAGAATGAAAGCGAGCGAGAGAACGAATGTGTGCCATTCTGATTTAGGTTCAAAAATATGCGTGGAATATTTGACAAACATTAGATTTATCTGAAGAGGGCATTGGTATTTCATAAATCAGATTTTAGTAAAGAAAAAATGTCTGTGCTCCTTGACAGTCATCATTATGTCTATAGAAAATCCCCATAAAAACCCAAACCCAACGTGTGTGTGTGTATGAGAGAGAGAGAGAGTGGAGAGAGTCCCCTGTCATTTCACCTTCCTCTCTCTTCTCCATAGCACACACCTCTACATTCTCACAATTCAGCTGTGTGGGAAAGATGTTATCAAGATTATATTCAGCTCATGTCAACATCATGATTTACTTTATTTAGAGAGCAACCACTTAAATATTTAAATGCAGAAAAAACGCTTTTGTTATTACAGTCACTGTTCATCCACAATACAAAAAGCATCATGTAAATTTACTGATGACATGTTTGTGGTGTTAAAGAGGTAATTTGTAGTTATAATAGCTAGAAAGCAAAATATCTTCTGAGATCTACTATGTTGCCATGTTTTTGACACACTGTTTCCCTGAAGCCTGCACAGAAATAGAATCCAGATTGCAGTTTTAACTGAAGTGTGTTTGTCCCGCTCACCTTCCACTCTAAACCGTTTTCCTTACTGAAAACAGAGGAACTCAGGAATTTTTCTAAAAGCAATTTTCTTTGGTATCTTTTGGTTTCAAAATTAGTGTTTGACTCTCAGAATGACCCTGAAAAGAAAATCGAGTATTTCATCTCCCAACCCTATGACCCTTAATCATCAGTTATTTAAGTCTTAATTCTGAAAAGAAGAAAAAAACATTGATTTAGAAAGACATTGATTTTAATTATAATCAGGCTGACATATTACACTCAAATATGATCTTATTTTTCTCCATTGAGGTGATACACTACCGTTCAAAAGTTTGGGGTATTTTTTTAAAGAAATTATTACAT
The DNA here is from genome assembly GCF_949319135.1 of Squalius cephalus. Lineage (NCBI taxonomy): Eukaryota > Metazoa > Chordata > Actinopteri > Cypriniformes > Leuciscidae > Squalius > Squalius cephalus. The sequence goes on from NC_137146.1 coordinate 10,309,729, forward strand.
TTATTGAGTAATAATGCATTAAATAAAAACATTAAAATGCATTTATAATGTAACAAAATATTTCGATTTCAAATAAATTCTGTTCTTTTGGACTTTCTATTCATTTAAGAATCCTGGGGGGGAAGTATCATGGTTTCCTCAAAAATATGAAACAACTGTTTTAAACATTGATAATAATAAGACATATTTCTTGAGCACCAAATCAGCATATTAGACTGATTTCTAAAGGATCATGTGACACTGATGACTGAATTAATGATGCTGAAAATTCAGCTTTGCCATGGCAGGAATAAATGACATTTTACAATATATTAAAATAGAAAACAGTTATTTTAAATTATAATAAATTTTAATAATATTCCAGTTTTTATCAAACAAATACAGCCTTAATTGGTGAGCATAAAAGATTTCTTTCAAAAACATTCAAAATTCTTACAGACCGTAATATATATACCCATTTCTGCAGCAAATCTGGATCATGTCTGAATGCGATATAAAGATGATGTAAACTGCAAAATTAACCTCAATAGATCTGGAGTTGTGAATAATAAGATCAGCTTTCATGGATGCAAATAAACAAATGCTAATATCCCCCAATTATTCGTGGCAATAAAGACTCCTTGCATATAAATAATTTGGTTCAAGACTGCTGTAAGAACTAACATTTTGCATATGCATACACTTTTATAAATTCTAAAGGGTCGTTGAAGCAATTTTAGAAGTTTGTACAATATAATAAATGCATCCGTCATCTAATCGTTCCACCCATATAGTACGCCACAAGGATGTCTGACCTCCAAAGCCCAGGTGGAGGTACAAAATATCAAAGTTGTTCAATTTCATTCCATATTAACATGTAGCTCGTAACCCTCCAATGGCTTCATTTACGGTTATTTGTTTACTTTCAATTGAGGGATAGAGAGATGCAGCATTGCTATATTTAAGCATCATTACACTGGTGGAGAGTAGCTCCATCTCACTTCACCTACGATTCCAGTTAATCGGTCTGTATTGATCTCCCTGATGACGACGCATTTGATTGTGTTTTGACAGAAAATGTCACAACGCTGTAATCTTTGTTGGTGGTGGCAAAGACTTTCAGAATAGACTCACAACACATTTAAGGCCTATTGTGTCACAATATAAAGACCAAGTGCATCACTAATGCAATTTGACTAGACCGAGCAATTGTGTGGAAGAAGGTAGCGCGTTTTCATGGGAGGGGAGAAGCTTTTAAACTGTCACCTCAGCTGTCTTCCCTTCCAGAGAGGAAACCTTTTAACTGGGAATGTCCTCGTGTTGGCCTAAGTTCTCTAATGGTGGAAAAACGGTGCCTCCTCCTCCTCCCATAATAGGGTGACGATCTTTGTTTTTTTTCACCCACTAAGCATTTGTCTCATTCTCTTAAAGGAAAGATACTAGATTGAATGGAAGTAATGGTAAAAATGTATAGTCAGTTGTTGTGGAACGCAATGCAGCGCCAAGCGTGACGCAAGTGTTTTTTGCTAGTTTCAGCCCGACGCAGTTATCATTTTCACGTCCTGCGCCATGTTGTTTAAATAGCAAATGCATTTGCGCCTATCTGTGCGCCCATGGGCGTGCTGGACTGAAAACGAGGTGTGTTCAGGCGCATTGTTGGTGAGTTGCTATTTTGAGGCAACTGATTGCGCCATTGACCAACAAAAACCTGGTCTAAAGTCAATGGCGCAGTATTTTTTTTTGTTATTTAAAGAGCGCATTAGTAATGTGCGCCTATAGGCGGGTCCACAACGCGTGTACACTCAATGCAGCAGCACACAAACATGCCAAATATTAAATAAAAGGATTACAATGTAAAATATTAATAATGTTTAATATTAAGACTAAGTGCACTTGCGCCCTGCGCTTTAGACCTTGCGCTTCTCAGTCCGTTCTGAGTCTTATAGCTTACTCATAAAAAAAAAATTGTCATTTACTTACCCTCATGTTGTTCCAAACATGCATTTCTTTCTTCTTTTCATGCTCTTTTGCTGTGCAATTACAATAAACGGGGAGCTGTTCAAAGCTTTCAAGCTTCAAAAAGGATGCAAATCACAGTAAGAATGTCACAAAAGTAGTCTATGACTTGCACAGTGTATTTCAAGACTTAAGATAGCTTTGTGTGATGTCAACAAATTATTCTTTGGAGTCTAGGATTTATTTTTAGAAGTTTCTAACTGCAATTATCTTTGGTTTCCAGGTGTCTGACTCTCTGAATGACCCTGAAAAGACATAAATTGGTGGAAAATAGAGTGTTCGAGTTATTTCAAGTTGATTCAGTTTACAATTCTGTCTGGGATTCATTCACAAATTAGACTGATTCGGTTCTTGAGTTCACCCCGCTGACTCTGGAGGTACATTATCAATTAATAACGACTTGAATTCAAGTCATATAAACTGCTTTTAATGATACATATGATTCTTTTATGGGGTTTTTGCATCCTCTTTCAAGCTTCAGTCTCCATTTATTGTAATTGCATGGAAAAGACTGCTCAAGATGTTCAAAACTTCACCTTTTGTGTTCCACAGAAGAAAGATAGCGAGTAAATGATGAAAGAGTTTTCATTTTGGGTGAATGATTCCTTTAAGCCTGAGGGAGATGAGATGTCAGCCATGATTCAGAGTGGCTCCTTTTATCAATTTGTTTATTTCCACTTCTTGTTTCTTGATCTCACAGGAGAATCGCTTGAAAATATGCAAGTGAAGTCATTCATTTTGATATTTTTTTCCCCATACTTAGCAACCCACACAGCTCTGTATCATGTAAATAGAAGCTTTTTTGGATTACTCTGTGTGCTGCTGTGAAACTCTCTGCAACTGTGGAATAAAAGTAAATAAATTTACAAAATGTTCAAAGTTCAAGATTGTTTATTTAAAAAAATGAAATTATCATTAGCCATGACAAAGATGATGCGCCTGCATTTCGCGCACCAAGCATGAATAATGTATAGTAAGCCTTGGGCTATAGATTGAGCGTGAATATTCATTAATCTGTTTGCCCTTTGGGAGGTTATGCATATTCAAACAAAAGCGTGCTCAAGCCCCATGTTTGCCAACTTGTCTGTCCACAGTTTGTGCGAGTAAATGGCGGAATAAGTGCCGATAGCTCGAGTCACTGTGCCTGTCCCTCTTTAGAAGGACATCATGTCAACTTTGCTAGTGGGTAAAGGGTTTAAACTTAGATTACTTATTTCACAGAAGGAACCCAGCTAGCTCTTTAAGTGCTAAATCACTAAATCCTATTACTTAGCCAGAAAGAATCAGCTCTGATTGCACTGATAGGATGCAGCAGACCTGCACTTCACAGGTCAAGACTAATAAGCCTCAGAATAGACAATTGGCTTCAAATAGGGACTGTCCCAAACAAACAAGTGCAAACTATACTCCGTCCAACTGATCTTTCTAGTTGCAAACCCTTCCATAACACTTCTAAAGATAGAGAGTATTTACACCAGCAGGCCAGAAATGGATGGAAAGGTGAGGACCTGAATCAAGGGTTCAGGTTTTGGCAGGTGAACATAACGCCATGAGCCCCTGCTGGTAGGTGTCGTAACTACACCATCTGGACCCCCAAAACACCATTTTTTTTCATTGGCACCACTAAAAAAAAATAGCCCATTTATTTAATTGTGTGTTTGTTTAATAATAATAAGTTACTATCCTTAATTATTATAATTATAAATTATATTAATAAATTATTGTTGTTGTTGTTTAATAAATGATAATAATTCTCTAGCTACTATTCCTAATTATTACAATTGATTTTATTTTATAATAATAATAATAAATCATTCATTTGTAGTAGTATATATTTTTGTTTGATAATAATAAATAATAATAATTCACTAACTACTAGCTATGTATTTATTTATTTGGAGCTGTTAAATGTGTGATGCACATTTTGTCCTTTATTTGTATTTTTATTTGTATTTTTATTTGCTTGATGTCAAGGACTTAGTGAAGGACTTGGGACTGTGCACATTCTTATGTGCCATCAGTGAATCATTTTCATTGCGTCATTTTCTTGCGTGTCCAGAGCAATTGGTCACGTTGCATTTACAAATAGCTTTCTCCAGGTATAATAGACCACCTTGATTTGAATGATAGTCGACATGCAGTACTTTGTTTAGAATCATGATGGACATTTGAAGGACAATTATCCAAAAAATCCAAAGCATGTTAAATTTTTTTTGTTGAAATAAAAAGATATTACTCTAATGAAAAGAAAAAAGATCCTGCTCTGCAAACATTGCATTCACACTGGTTACAGCACCACTCACATACAATGCAGAAATGCTACTGAGGACAAATTGCTTTTGTTTAGATGTTGATTTGCAAAGGGTTCATCAGCGACCTCTAGCTCTGGCTGTCCTCGGAGTGAGGGTGGGGTACTGAATGGACCAAGATGAATGACTCATTAGCTGTAGATTGATCACAGGCTGTAGGCCCACATGGACATTTCAGTCATTAATATTCCAATTTAATTATTCAGCCGGCTCGGCATGCATGTTGACTTTGTAGCCCTAATTGACACGTCACCATGTGATATATGAATTATAATAATGAACGTCATTTTGGTTTTAATAGTTTGTGTGTTATGCGAATGTGTGTGTGTGCAAGTACGTTCATGCATCGGGGATTCATAAACATTCAGGCATTTATCAATACAGTCCAATCAGTCTGTTATGTCTCTGACCTAAAAGGTCATCAGCATTTCTATATGAAGTGGCTTTGATAGAACCAAAACTTTAAGCTATGAATGATCTGATTCTGTACGTAGGCAAACGCTCAGTGCGGGATGGCCCAGATAGCCTGTGGGCTTTGGTGGGTTGTGTTCGAGATAAAACCAGTGTGTGTTTTGTCGTTGTTAACACTTCCTGTTCTGACGGCTGTCAGTTCTCTGTCTGTGGAGTCATTTGTCATTGCAGGGTAGGTGAATAGACAGTCTTGTTTCGGCTTCTCTGCCGAATTGAAAGGCAAGAGAAACTTAATTTCCTCTTCCAACTTGAGTAACATGACGAATTACACATGCATTTATACCTATGTCAATTTTATTTCACTCTTCCTCCAATCTGATCTGGTAAATAGGCTATTTATTAATGCATAGCCTTTGACATCCCGAATAGGGTGCTAGAGCGAGAGGTGAATCAAAACCTGTGCATCAGCATGTCTTAATCTCAAAGGCCATAATCTGGGATTATTTCTCATGCGGAAACGGATCAGTTTTGGTGCAATATTGGTGCAACTTGCTATGCTTTTGCATAGAAGTGTGTGCATGTGTGTTATTTAATTTTTTTGTGTGTGTGTTGAAATGCACTCACGCATGTATAAATATATATATATATCTGCACGTGTATGGCACCATACACACTGGGGTGTGGGAGGAGCATGAGTCAGTCGAGTGGACCGTGATTGGTTGGTTTTTGGCTTAAGCCTCTGTGTTGCCGGATCTGAGAAACAGCTCAGATAGGGTATAAATGATTATACATGACAGAGCTCAAGATGCACGTTTTGGCAAAAGACCTTCACGATGTTCAGACCTGGCTAATAAATGAGTCAGTTCTAGGAAATTCTATAAAACAGTCATGCTATGAAACAAGTGCTTTTTCAGTTTGATCAGGGGATTTTTAGAGGAAATATTTGTAAGCTTATATAAGCTTATATACTACTTTCGTTAAAAAAATGTTTTAGTTAAAGACACTTAATATAATGTGGATAAAAATGATATATATATATAAGAATTAGATCATAATATATATATATATTTATATAGTCCATATATATTAACATATATATTAGCTTTAATAATGTATGTCTTATTTACCAGTGGTTGTGTAACTCTCATTTCAAGTGCTGCGGGCTGCATTATCTGGCTTTTTCCTGTTTTTTAGCACCTTGGATTACATTTCCAGCAGTGTTTGTTTTAATAAGTTCCTCTCAGACGGACTCCGAGGTTAATGTAGAGCAGAGGTAGTTCTCGCCTGTAGGCGCATCATAAATGAGATTGAACGCTGACTGTCTGTGTGTAGGACTGTTCCCACAGCTCTTAATTTGGACAGGTTTTGCTCCAGGGACTTCATGTGCCGTGAGACTGCAATTTCCAAACCTGACATAAGCCCCTCGGCTCTTTTAGCCAGTTTCTTTACTGCTGTCATATTTATTTACCAGTGTAGATTATGAGCATAAGTCATTCTGAAGTAGTTTATGGATAGTTTTGTACACCTTGCATGCAATGGGTATTCCGTGGTATGAAAAAATATGGGATTATTAATCTGCCGTGCTGTACAAAAGAAAGGGTTCTGTCAGGCACTTCCCATCATTTGTGGATTTATTTTTTACTTTGATTAAATTTCATGAATTATCACTTGAAACATGAAAGTATCATGCGATCATTTCAGACATTTCTCCTTGTATAGAACCTTTTTGGCATAAAGGGTTCATTAAAATTGAGTTTTCTATATAGAATCCCATTGAACCTTTTTTCTAAGAGCGCATATTAGAAATGCAATGTATGAGAATTTACTTTACAAGGACAATAGATTGCATTCATTTTGAGACAGCATTTGCTCTTATAAAGACTTGAAGTACAGATCAACAAACGAAAACATCACATTAAATAACTGATTTAGTTCAGAGTCGTATTTCTGAAATCAATGTTATTTATTAATATTCTGAAAGTGTATCATTTTCAATAAATATTCTGCTAAATGCAGCACCATGCTTTTTTAATTAACCTTGTTTATAATGTATGAATAACTGCTTTATTTAATTATTTTTAAAAAAATCACTTTTATATAACAATTTGCACACACAAAAAATGCCATTTAAGCTATACAGTTAATTTCTAATTAGACTAGCTAAACAAATAGTGCCCAATTAATTTGTTTTCACTTGTTTTGTCAACACTCTGTGTAGTAAGACTATTCTTTTTAATTATATGTGTTTTATGAATAAATTTTGATTTTGTGCATGTCTAATCTGAAAGGATTGTTCTGCGTTTCACTTTAGATGTACGCTGCATTTATAGCCGTAATCTGGCCGTCCCTTTCCCACACGATAGTGGTATTAAACTAGGCCCATTCAGAAGAATTTAATGCACCATAATCTGCTTTCCAATCCCAGATTAGATATTCACATCAGAACAAATCATCAGGATGACACAGAGTGCACAAGCCGTAGGCTTTGAATATATTATTTTCTCTCAGCATTATTCTGGTTGGTTGCAGGAGAGAGAGAGGTAATGGGCTCTAGTGCTGGATGTTTTAACTCACTCACACACACACACACACACACACACACACACACAAGATTATTCCGGAGAGCTGCCCGAATGAATATTAAAACATTTTCAGATTGTACACGTCCAATGCCTTATTACTCCCATTCTACGGCGCTAGTCATAAAACTAGCCAAAATGGAAGGTGACATAATACGGAGCTGAAATTGAATAAAATAATGAACACACAATTTAATACATCAGCGACATCGCTGGATTAAAATGGAGGCCATGCCATGATTTAGGACATGTGTGCGAAATAAGAACAATTTACTTATTTATGGCACCGATTTATGAAGGTGATCCATGACATCGTTATAATGACATCGTCAATGGCTGAATATGTGAGTGTTTGTACACAGAGGAGTGTGTGTGTGTGTGTATGAGTGTGCAGGCAGGGAGCAGGTGAGAACGGTGATGCTGAGGGGAGAGGGTAACGATCAGGATGGTCTGTTTTTCAGTCAGGCCTGTCAGACCTGCAGCTCAGCAGCCTGTCAATGCCAACACAAAGCTGAGAGACTGGAATACATTTCATCCCTGGCCTCCTACAGGTCAGCAATGACAGGCATGTTCTTCAATTACCAAGCATCACTGCTTTCTCTCTCTCTCTCTGTCACACACACAAATACACACACCTTTGCTCATGCGTGTGTCCCAGTAGAGTGGTGTATGTTTATGGTTTGACTGCATGTATTTTATGTGTGCATATGTGTTTATGGGTGTTTCCTGTGGACTTTTCACACACTAACTTGTTTATTTGTCTGTTAACAATATCCAACAGTGCATGACAGAAGAATTCTTTAAGTATTGTGAGAATAATGTGGTGGAAATTACATTTTAGAAATTTTTGGGATGTCTTGCCGAGGCTAAATTCATAACTAGCATTTTATGTATGCTACATACAATTAAATAATATTTTCACACATTTTGCATATATTTGACTAAGCTGTAATGGTAACACTTTACAATAAGATTTCATTTGTTAACATTAGTTAATGTATTAACTAACTATGATCAATACATTTGTTACAGTGTTTATTCATCTTTGTTACTGGGTTAATCACGATTAATCGCATCCAAAATAAAAGTTTGTGATTACATAATATATATTTGTGTGTACTGTGTATAATTATTTTGTATATATAAATACACACACATGCATGAATATATTTAAGAAATATTTGCATGTATATACTGTATATATATTTATATATAATTTATATTATATATATATATATATATATATATATATATTAACACATTTTTTCTTAAATATATACATGCATGTGTGTGTACTTATAAATATATATATAAATACAAAATAATTATACACAGTACCCACATACACTCACCTAAAGGATTATTAGGAACACCTGTTCAATTTCTCATTAATGCAATTATCTAATCAACCAATCACATGGCAGTTGCTTCAATGCATTTAGGGGTGTGGTCCTGGTCAAGACAATCTCCTTAACTCCAAACTGAATGTCAGAATGGGAAAGAAAGGTGATTTAAGCAATTTTGAGCGTGGCATGGTTGTTGGTGCCAGACGGGCCGGTCTGAGTATTTCACAATCTGCTCAGTTACTGGGATTTTCACGCACAACCATTTCTAGGGTTTACAAAGAATGGTGTGAAAAGGGAAAAACATCCAGTATGCGGCAGTCCTGTGGGCGAAAATGCCTTGTTGATGCTAGAGGTCAGAGGAGAATGGGCCGACTAATTCAAGCTGATAGAAGAGCAACTTTGACTGAAATAACCACTCGTTACAACCGAGGGATGCAGCAAAGCATTTGTGAAGCCACAACACGCACAACCTTGAGGCGGATGGGCTACAACAGCAGAAGACCCCACCGGGTACCACTCATCTCCACTACAAATAGGAAAAAGAGGCTACAATTTGCACAAGCTCACCAAAATTGGACAGTTGAAGACTGGAAAAATGTTGCCTGGTCTGATGAGTCTTGATTTCTGTTGAGACATTCAGATGGTAGAGTCAGAATTTGGCGTAAACAGAATGAGAACATGGATCCATCATGCCTTGTTACCACTGTGCAGGCTGGTGGTGGTATAATGGTGTGGGGGATGTTTTCTTGGCACACTTTAGGCCCCTTAGTGCCAATTGGGCATCGTTTAAATGCCACGGCCTACCTGAGCATTGTTTCTGACCATGTCCATCCCTTTATGACCACCATGTACCCATCCTCTGATGGCTACTTCCAGCAGGATAATGCACCATGTCACAAAGCTCGAATCATTTCAAATTGGTTTCTTGAACATGAAAATAAGTTCACTGTACTAAAATGGCCCCCACAGTCACCAGATCTCAACCCAATAGAGCATCTTTGGGATGTGGTGGAACGGGAGCTTCGTGCCCTGGATGTGCATCCCACAAATCTCCATCAACTGCAAGATGCTATCCTATCAATATGGGCCAACATTTCTAAAGAATGCTTTCAGCACCCTGTTGAATCGATGCCACGTAGAATTAAGGCAGTTCTGAAGGCGAAAGGGGGTCAAACACAGTATTAGTATGGTGTTCCTAATAATCCTTTAGGTGAGTGTATATTATGTAAACACAAACTTTTATTTTGGATGCGATTAATCGTTGACCAGCACTAAAAATGTTCATTGTGTGTTCATGTTAGTTCACAGTGCATTAACTAATGTTAACAAATACAACTTTTGATTTTAATAATGTATTAGTACATTTTACTAAGAAATTAACTAAGATTAATAAATGCTATAGAAGTGCAGTTCATGTTAAATAATGTAGTTTACTAATGTTAACTAATAAAACCTTATTGTAAGGTGTTGCCACTATTTCTTTCATATTATGCAAAAAATTTGAAATTATTATTTGAAATGACACACAAAAATATTCTGTTGATATTTATGTTGATTTTTTTCATGCATCATGTCTTATATCTCTAGCACTTCTGGCACTGTAAGTGAAAAGTGGAGTGAAATCTGTGATTTGTGTAAAAACTGATTAAAATATTTCACTCTTTGTTTAAATCAATGTTTGTTTTAAAAATGTAATTGTTATAATTTATAGAGATGAGGGTAAAATATATATTTTTATACATAAAAGTCTACTGTTTACAGTAACCTTCCAATAAAAAAATCCAATAAAAAGCTTACAGTTGAAGAAATGCCCTTCTTTGTACGTGTGCATTTGTGAGTATTCATTATGAATCGTTGCAAGTGATGTTAAACTGTTTAGGTGACAAAAACTAAATCTCAACACCATCATCACGCATAATTCTTGACAAAGCATCATCGTCTCGTATAGACAAACTGTAGCTTCGCATATGCGCCCAAATGAGTGGGTTATCTAATAATCAAAGCTTGAACCGAGGGCCATGCATTTTAATGGGACCTCTAGGAGAACAGACACATGACCTTACAATAGAATAGATTTAGGATAAGTCAATACAATGGCAGATTGACCAGTTTGAGCCTGTACTCTGTGACCCAGGTCAGCAACCATCATAGATCCGATTCCATGCCCTCTCATTTAATTACATGCTCCTTTTTAAACTGGAAACAGCTCATTTTGGAATAATTTTCAGTAATGATCTATTCACCCTCTTGATTCTTCTAATCAGATCCATTTTGTGCCATTTATAATCATTTTTAATGCACAAATAGTCCAAATTCAGTGATGTTCTATGCACTAAGCAAATAAATTAAACATCATATGAGATAAACAGTGTTTCGAGGCTTCACAATTAAAATTTAAAGGGCCAGTTCACCCAGAAAAATAAAATTATGTCATCATTTACTCTCCTTTATGTCTTTCAAAAGACATGATTTATTTATAAGATAAAAAATCTTATATTAGCACTGTGTCATGGCATGCGAAGATACTCAAATGCTCAATTGTAAAAGCCGTCTTAGTTAGAGTGATTCAACTTGAAGTTGTTAAGTTGTGAAGAGCTATTAATAGTTAGGGTTAGTAGGTAAGTATAATAGGTAAGGTAGTTGTTAGGTATTGGGTAGGATTAAGGGATGTAGAATATGGTCATGCAGATTAAGGCATTCATATGTGCTTTATAAGTACTAATAAACAGCCAATATAGTAATATGCATGCTAACAAGCAACTATTAATAGTGAGAATTATCTTCCCCTCTGCTAACTGTACACAATATCATCCATATAGTTATATCATCTTTTTGTAAATGTAATTGGTCAAAAGCATAAAAGGTTGGAGGCCAATTGTCAGGTTATACTCTTTTTATATTTTGTCAATGTAACTTTCAGTGTGGTGATTTATGCTTTTGAGATGCTGGCTGAGAAAGTGTTCACTTTGCTCTTTGCTTTCAAACCCCTTTTCAGAGAAATACATGTAGCCTGAAGCTAACAGTGATGTCAGATATAAAGGACCTTCATGTTTCTCTGTGGCTGAAGTAACCAAACAGTTCTGGACTGACGGTAATGCTTACCATTAATAGAGAGATGGACTCAACAAAACACAGGCCTCGGAGGTTTGAATCTGTGGGCATCTATTGTTAGCTGTGAATGCCTGGCTGCCATCCCATAATATCTGGAGAGCTCTTTGTTCGCTCAAGCCTGTCACCAGCCGCTTTTCCTCACATTCTCTATAAGCTGCTTTTGCCTGATAGGCAGTTTGTTGTGGATTTCCCTCTGATATCTTCTTAAACGGACCAATTGGTTGAAAATTCCAAACTAAACTAACCTACATTTTTCAGTAGTGCGACATTAGCACAGCTGTTTTCAAAACCGTTACATTAAATGGTAAAGTACGATAAAACATTAGCTTTTTGTTCAGTCTATGAATTTAGTATGTTGCTCGGTTAACTTATATTTCTAATAACTATATGTGAAAAAAATCCTTTTATGATTTTATGATCAAGTTTGTGGTTGGAGAGATTTTTTAAATGTTTTTAAAAGAAGCAAGGCTGCATTTATTTGTTCAAAAATACAGTAAAAAATTGTGAAATATTATTGTATAATATTCTATTTTGATACATTTTTAAATGTCATTTTTCATGTGATGCAATGCAGAATTTTCAGTCTTTAGTGTCACATGATCCTTCAGGAATCATTCTACACTCTTTGAAAAAAAAAAATAGTCCCCTTAGAGGTACAAAAGCTTGTCGCTGGGGCAGTATCCTTAAAAGGACATCTTTTTTTACCCCTAAAAGCTGCATATTAGTATATTAGAGTAGCAATATGTACCTTAAGGTACTACTATGAACCTTTTAAGGGTAAATAACAAGTACAAAGGTGTCCTTTTAAGAGTACTGCCCTAGTGACAAGCTGTTGCACCTCTTAAGGGTACAATACACATTTCTTTCTGAGAGTGTAATATGCTGATTTGCTGCTCATGAAACATGTATTATTATTATCATCATTTTTATTATTCTACTATTCTGATTTATATTTTTGTGGAAACCGTAATAAATTTTTGTTTATAAAAATGATTGTGAATTTAACGGTAAAAGACTGTAAAAATGCTACAGTGAAAAACTGTTAATTGGTTAAGAGAAAGTTTCCTTACTATATACGGTAAACAACTGTGATAGATCTAACGGTACATTTAATGTAATTTTACTGTAACATACCGTTAAATTTACAGTTTTTGGAAGTGAAAAAGAACAAGTCATTGTATAATTTACAGTGAAAAAACGTAAATTGACATTCCCACAATTCCCTGCGTGACACTTCACATTTGATGTATTTTTGTTGAAATAACTATGTTTCTTCATAGTTTTCTTAGTTTTTTCTAATCAGTTATGTGCATTAGGGTTTTATGTTACATTTAATGTTGTTAAATTAATGCTTAGTAGTATTAACTTTCTTGTGAAAGAGCTGCTTGTGATGATCTTTAATTCATCATGTGACTTTCATCTTCACTGTGATTGGTGGTTGTCAGTGTATTACTATGGTACAAATCAGATATAAATACTTCAATAGGTCAGTAAATTAACATTATATCAGATAATAAAATACGGTTTATTACTGTAAATTTAAGTAAAGTCTGTAAAGTCTAAAATGTTGCTACCATACTTATTACGGTAAATTTCTGGCAACCACAGCTGCCGGTATTTTACCGTAAATGTAACCGATTTTTTTTTACAGTGTAGAAAGGTCAAAAGAGCAACATTTTCTTGAAATAGAAATCTTTTGTAACATTATGAATGTCTTTACTGTCACTTTCGATCAATTTATTGCGTCCTTGACGAATAAACGTTTATTTTATATTATTATTTACTTTTAGAATTTTTGGTCGCAATTGGTCACTAGCTATTTGCTAGCCAAAGAGTTGTATGCAGCTCCCATTTCTCTCAGTATTATGTCCTGTGTCTCAGAGGTTTCAAATCAATAACCGAACTACTGATGGAATTTGCAGCATGACTGCACACGGAACTCAGGCCGAGTTCTGGCCGGCCCAGCATGCTTTCTTATTCAACACTTTTTACTTGACTTTTCAATGCAAGAGGGATTGTATTTTTCATTAGGATTATTTTTTTCTTGTTTTTTTGCTCGATATAGTTCCCAGAGGTTGAAAGAGACTGATATATTTTGTACAACCATGGCAGACCCTTTTCAAAGAAGGTTTTATAAGACAGGAACACTGAGCGAAGAGAATTTAGAGACCCTCTGTAAGAGCATTGTGCACCTAATTCATACTGATATATCCAGGTTACCTTAGTGATGCGGCCTGATGGGTCTGTTCCTGATTTAGAAAAATGAAAATTCTATCATTTACTCAACCTCAAGTTGTTTCATGAATTTCTCTCTTCTGCTGAACCCAAAGGAAGATATTTTAAAGATTGTCGGTAACCGGACAGTTGATGAACCCCATTGACTTCCATAGTAGGAAAAAAAAAATAAATACTATGGAAGTCAATGGGGTTCATCAACTGTTTGGTTTCAATCATTCTTCAAAATATCTTCCTTTGTGTTCAACAGAAGAAAGAAATTGATACAGGTTTGAAACAACTTGAGGGTGAGTAAATGATGACAGAACTATTCCTTTAAATTCAATTCAAATGGGTCATCAATCATAATTTGCTGCCTTCTTTTGCATCAAACTTTATTTCCATAGGAGATCATTCTTTGGAATAATTTGTTTTGAATTGAATTTTGCTTGTTGTTTCCATACATTTGCATATCAAATACATGCAGTATATCTCGGTCAGCTCAAACTCATCTCAGTCTCAGTATAACTAAAGGAAAACACATTCTTTTAAAGTAGCAGTAGAAGAACTGAACTATTGGAATCACTCCTGCAAAACAGAATTAAACTAGTCTGAGCATCTCTGTATTTTCCTCGGACTTTCAGCCTGGACTGGGCACCGTGTACGACTGTGAAAGCACTGTGTGGCCTGTTGGAGAAAGACAGCGAGAGAAACAGTGTTTTAATCAGATTAATCTTGGCTACAGTCCCAAGATGAAGTGCAGTACTTGTGTTTTGGGCATGGCTTATCCTAAGTCTCATCCATGGAAATAATCTGCTTTTAAAAAGCAGGAAACAAATCAGCTACGGTAAGGACATTAGTCAGTGTCATTAGAGAGTGATTATGAGAAAATATTTTGCATGCGTTTTGTTGTGCATGTGGTCCATTTGAAGAGAAATGAGACTCATGCTCATGCAACTTCTCTTGAACAGGAGTCAAGGCATGCCGCCTACCTGCCTATTTTCTATGCAACTAAATATCACACTTACAGGCACAAACATAACACACACTCATAATGCATGCTGTCTCTATGTAATAATATAGAACAGTGGAGCTGCTATGACTCTAAGGGTCCCCCATTGTACAATTTATTCAAATCATTTTTGTTATTCTGCAGCCCCCTTGGAAGTCACAGAGTCCTGGACAATAATCCATAATGAGGCCATGGGAAAGGAGTCATCATGATTGCAATATATTCACAGATTATAATATTGTATATTGTCAATAGTTTTACCTGCAGTAATGAAGGCTAATCTCAACAGTTGCACATGCAAATAGATTGCCAGTAAATAGACCTAATTTATATATAGTACTGACATTTTAACCATATTCATCAAATGAAATTGCGAACCAAGGTACCTTTAAAAAAAACAAACAGCCAAAACGCATAAAACGCGTTGTGTAAATGGTGTTACCCCTTGATCTCTGTGTTTGAGTCCTCGCCTCATCCCTCTAAAAACCTGACACCCCAAACTTTGTACAAAACTGTACATCTGCTTTTAAGATGAAGACTATTTTAGGCGTAATAATTGGTATGATCTTAATAGTTTATGGGATAGTTTCATAGTCTTATTAATAGTTTCTTTTGCATGCATTATGTAGAGCTTTAGGAGTTGCAAATGCTTTTATAAATAATGCTGCTATTTAATAAGCCCAAATGCTTTCAGACCATAGCAGTTCACTTACAGTGATGATTCATCGCTTAATAATGAAATTATTTTTCGTTAAAGAGGTCTCCAAATAAGTCCAATGGTCTTGTGAAGTGTGTGTGTATGTGTGAGATCAGCTGGTGTGGTTTTGCAAAGAGTCTAAGGGCCATGGGACGAGCAGCAGGGATGTAAATTATTTATCAAAGGCCTCAGAGAAGTCACTGCAGTGGTTCATTTCTCTCGCAGCCTCTCATTCATTTCCCTTTTCCAGTCGAGCGTAAATATCTAACAAGGCAAAGATGAACATCATCCGACCAGATTTTAATGACACAGACCAATGTCTTTCATTAATTACATCCTCTTCAAATACTCCACAGTAGGACGGCGTGGTGAAGAACGGATTGATCGGGTCCTGGTTGGGTTTGTCCGTGTCAGCTGTTGCCACACTTACCTTGATTGGATTCCGATACAGCCTCATTATTTCCTTGGAGTTGACTCCATTTCATTTTCATGCTCTTTAGATTAAATGTAAGAAATGCCATAATGCAATTTTCGCTTATTGCGTGCTGGGGCTTTAATTGCATTAGGCCGGAGCGTTTGCACGCAGAGACATGCATGCATCCGCTGTGGAGCAGCAGGTGTTGTTTTCGCATGTGCCAGCACTCAGTCAGATTAGCTGCAATCCATCTATGCACCTTAGTGCGCAATAGCTGCTGTTATGTATAGCATATGCCTACAGGGCGATTGTCTGGTCTGCTTCGGGAGTTTTCCGTTGAAGGTTTCGTCCTTTATATAGCAGAAAGACATGCCTGCTCTTATACGTCTAACTAAGGACATGATATTTCACCCTCACACATATATAGCATGGTGATTGGAAACTGAAGGATGGAGACCTTGGGAGTGAGGTTGGTTCGGTGATCTAAGGCAGGCTATTGAGACGGGAAGTAATTATAGACAGCAGACATGGAGAGGCATTTTAGATCCCTTGTACATGTTTCTTTAGATTGGAAAACCGTTTTTTTTTTTTTTTTTTTTACAATATACCTCGAAAATGTACGTTTTTGAATCATAGATCTTTGAGTTTTCACATGTTAAGGATGTATCAAGGTAATACAACCATTTAGGTGTAATTTTGATAAGGTGTGACTCACAGGGTTTGAACATGAAGTGTGTCCTGTGAGGCCATCCGTGAAATCTGAAATGGGCCAATCTCTCTTGGTGTGCGATCTTTCTGCCTTCTTCCTGTGGGACGTGATATTCAGCTATGTGTGCAGCCTACTAATGGAGTTGATTTAGAGCTACTGTGTACATGTTGAATGTATGTTTGTTAAAGAATTTGTCATTTTGGTTTCTCAACCAGCCTCTCTGGATATATATACACACATACATACATATATGTGTACTGTATGTGTGTGTGTGGCCTGGTAATCCCTACATTATGGGGACAAAATGTCCCTACAAAGATGGCAATATCTGAAATCCTTGACCATGTGGGGACATTTTTAGGTCTCCATGAGGAAAACAGCTTATAAATCATATTAAGTGATGTTTTTTGAAAATGTAAAAATGCAAAGTTTGCTGTGACGGGTAGGTTTAGGGGTAGGGTTAGTGTAAGGGGATAGAATATACAGTTCGTACAGTATAAAAATCATTACGTCTATGGAAAGTGTAAGATATAAAAACAAGTTTGTATGTGTGTGTGTGTAAATATATCATACATTAAAATACTATATTATTTTATGAATAATTTTCAGAATATTCTCATAAATATATTATTATTATAAAAGACTGTTTATTTGATCAAATTTTTTATTTAATATAATATACATATATTATATATAATTTTAAATCAGTTGTGGACTATGGAAAATTATGTGATTTTAGAACATGTCTTGCTTCTAAGCTGATGCCAGTAACTTTCAGTACACTCAGTACAACAGTTTAGGAATTCTGCTGATGAATTAAATCAGTGGAGGTCCAAAAAAAAAAAAAGTGTTACAAGCCAACTGTACTGTGACTCTGGAGTGAGTGAGTGAGTGAATTTGCTCTATGAGTCATGGCATCCACTACTGCAACGCCATTGAATGGCAGAAAGGCAGACCCCAGTATTATACACGGCTCCACGCCGCAAGAATGGTCCTGTCAGGCTGTCGCCAATTACTGGGACAAGTGCCTAAAAGTAAACCAAACACGCCTGTCCTGCTTCCAGCAGACCCTACAAAGAACCAATTGACTAACTGAGTCTTCATTAATTCTCCAGCCAATTTGTAAACATCACGGGCATTAGCTTTGACACCCACAGGCCACTAACATCTTAAGCCTCAGAGTTGTGAGATTTCGCCCGATTGAGTGGAGGGAACGTGTCTGGCACGTGTGCATCAGGCCAACAGTGCATTCTTAATTAAAGCCAAAGGCCACAAACCCACAGACTCCCATCATGCATCATTCATGCAGATGGTGGAATTGAGATGATTTTTTTGTTTTGGCCATTAACTGAGTAGAAGGACTTTAGGGATTAAGACAATGCATTATATTTGTAATTATTCTAATCCAGTTTAGTGCATGGATAGCAGTTACTGCCAGTGCAAATGAATCTTACCACATGTCAATGTCTTTAAAGAGATAGTTCATCCACATATGAAAATTCTGTCTTCATTTATTCACTTTCATGTTGTTCCAAACCTGTATGTGTTTCTTTCTTCTGCAAAGCACAAAAATGATTTATATATATATATATATATATATATATATATATATATATATATATATATATATACAAAGTCACTGGGTCCATTGTTCGTTTGGACCCCACTGAGATTCATTGTGCGCAAAAACAGATGAAACATTCTTTAAAGTATAATTTTTTGTGCTCTGTAGAAGAATTTTCCTTTACAGCTCAGTAAAGCCACAGGAAAAGATTTGAATATAGTGGAATAAAAGATGCCTTAAATAAAGACGACATCAATAATTAGAAACATGAAAGCTTAAATAGATAGGTGGATAAGATCTAAGAAATATAAGAACAAAGTGGCGTATGAATGGAGAGAATGAAAATAGAGTCAATAGGGCAATGCTTTTTAACACTTTTTCCATTTTAAATACAAATCAGGCCATTTTTATTCCTCTCTACTATCTGCAAATGAACAGAATTTCTATAATTGCACAACCTTTAATGAAAAGAAGTAAAATAATACTTAATCAACATGGGTTTAGTTTAACTGACAAAAAAGTCCACTGATAATAAGCCAACCGAATTTTAGAGCAGCTATCAATGTTTAAATAAGGTCCTTTGCCCCTATAATTAATATTTTTGCTCATAATTTGCTCAGAAAATGTGTCTATTGTACAGTATGTGCACTTGTTCTCCTTTTTCTCCTCTACATTCATCCTGGTTCTTCTATATCTAATACGAAATTCGTCTTTATTTTACTTCCATAATGCTACATATTTTACACTGAAACGGAATATTCAACAAGCAAAGTGAAGGCCAGGATTTGCCAGGATTTTTAAATAGCTATTTAGCATTTGGTTAACATCGTCCGTTCAAAATAAAAACCAGGAACGTGCAAAAGAAAAAGTAAAAAGTAATCTTTGAACAACTCACTTGTATTCACTTTCTTTTTGGCTCTTACACCCAAACACATTCACACAATCTCTCATGCAGCGTAACTACACCATGCTGCTTGCTGCTAGGTATTATTACATTTTCATATTATTGAGTCTGACTCATAAAGATGTGATCACCTCAGTGTAATGATAAATTTACCTTCCAGCCTTTAAGAGAATATATGTGAGGAAAGGATTTAACACTTTTCCCTCCAACAACCAAGAACCTCCAAGATGCTAATGTATTAAAGATGCAGC
The DNA here is from genome assembly GCF_949319135.1 of Squalius cephalus. Taxonomy (NCBI): domain Eukaryota; kingdom Metazoa; phylum Chordata; class Actinopteri; order Cypriniformes; family Leuciscidae; genus Squalius; species Squalius cephalus. Next base: position 10,329,246 of record NC_137146.1, read on the forward strand.
TTTACGACTTTACCTTACTATTTTTGCAGCATAGCACGGATAAGATGTGTTAGACACTTTGTTTTTGTTTTGTGTCCTTGCTGCATTGCAGTTATATTAAACTATGTTTATACATTTTTCACTTGATTTTTTCATATGATTGTAACCTGGAAAGCTGCTCTCCTTCTCCAAGGATGTTCTTTGACTCCTTCCCATCACAACCGTGACTTTGCAGCAGGGCCCACGTTAAGCTTAATGCATTAGTTTGCGCATTACACGTTCATTTGCGTGATGTGACTTTCCTCGCTGAGCGCTGATGACAAACAAAGCTGTTTAATCCACAACAAGCACCTCGGTTTGATAAATAGCGGGATTAAAAGAATATGAAGACATCAGTTGGATGTGAAATCTTCTCGTTATGCTCCCTCTCGTGTGGCATGAGCAGAGGCCCTCATAACAAGTTCATAATTAGTCGCATGCATAACCCACGGTGATTAGCGCAGGCATAAGGTTGTTAACACTACGTTCCCTCATTTCCCTAAAGAGGTTCCATTTAATTAGAAAGCGTATTGTTAGTTTTTCTTCTGCCATCTTTCTCTTTGTGCTAAACGAAAATTGCATCTGTTATAATGTGAACCGAAATGTAAACTGCATAATGTATGTGTCAAATTCACCCATGCAGACCGGCAATAGCCTTTCTTTTTTATTTACAGCAAAATAACTATTTTACTTTTTTACAGAGGCATAAACAGCATCTCGCGGAAGTCTATTGTTCCTTGAAATTGAATTCTTACAATCCCCTAACCCTGGAAGGAAATAAACGAAACACAAAGCCATAAGATAACAAGAATGGCATGGCTATAAAATTAAGTATAATGAAGGTTTCCTCATCAATCCCAGGTCATGTGTGTCGTCCTCACACACATGGTCAGAATGTGTTGGTCATCCTCAAACACATGGTCGGAATGTGTTGGCCGTCCTCACCGTCCTCACACACATGGTCGGAATGGTTTGGTCGTCCTCACACACATGGTCAGAATGTGTTGGTCGTCCTCACACACATGGTTAGAATGTGTTGGTCGTCCTCACACACATAGTCGGAATGTGTTGGTCCAGAATGTGTTGGTCGTCCTCACACACATGGTCGGAATGTGTTGGTCGTCACACACATGGTTGGAATGTGTTGGTCGTCCTCACACACATGGTCGGAATGTATTCTGTCCTCACACACATGGTCGGAATGTATTCTGTCCTCACACACATGGTCGGAATGTGTTGTCCGTCCTCACACACATGTTCGGAATGTTTTGTCTGTCCTCACACACGTTCGGAATGTTTTGTCCGTCCTCACAGACGTTCGGAATGTTTTAGCCGTCCTCACACACATGTTCGAAATGTATTCTGTCCTCACACACATGGTCGGAATGTGTTGTCCGTCCTCACACACATGTTCGGAATGTTTTGTCTGTCTTCACACACGTTCGGAATGTTTTATCCGTCCTCACGCACGTTTGGAATGTTTTAGCCGTCCTCACACATATGTTCGGAATGTTTTGGCCGTCCTCACACATATGGTCAGAATGTGTTGGTCGTCCTCACACACAGTCAGAATGTGTTGGTCGTCCTCACACACGGTCGGAATGTATTGGTCTTCCTCACACATGGTCGGAACGTGTTGATCGTCCTCACACACGTTCGGAATGTTTTGGCCTTCCTCACACACATAGAATGTGTTGGTCGTCCTCACACACATGGTCAGAATGTGTTGGTCGTCCTCACACACATGGTCGGAATGTGTTGGTCGTCCTCACACACATATGGTCGGAATGTGTTGGTCGTCACATACATGGTCGGAATGTGTTGGTCGTCCTCACACACATGGTCGGAATGTATTCTGTCCTCACACACATGGTCGGAATGTGTTGTCCGTCCTCACACACATGTTCGGAATGTTTTGCCTGTCCTCACACACATGGTCGGAATGTGTTGGTCGTCCTCACACACATATGGTCGGAATGTGTTGGTCGTCCTCACACACATGGTCGGAATGTGTTGGTCGTCCTCACACACATATGGTCAGAATGTGTTGGTCGTCACATACATGGTCGGAATGTGTTGGTCGTCCTCACACACATGGTCGGAATGTATTCTGTCCTCACACACATGGTCGGAATGTGTTGTCCGTCCTCACACACATGTTCGGAATGTTTTAGCCGTCCTCACACACATGTTTGGAATGTTTTGGCCGTCCTCACACATATGATCAGAATGTGTTGGTCGTCCTCACACACAGTCAGAATGTGTTGGTCGTCCTCACACACGGTCGGAATGTATTGGTCTTCCTCACACATGGTCGGAACGTGTTGGTCGTCCTCACACACATGGTCGGAATGTGTTGGTCGTCCTCACACACATGGTCGGAACGTGTTGGTCGTCCTCACACACATGGTCGGAACGTGTTGGTCGTCCTCACACACACGTTCAGAATGTGTTGGTCGTCCTCACACACATGGTCGGAATATGTTGGTCGTCCTCACACACATGGTCGGAATGTGTTCGCCGTCCTCACACACATGGTCGGAATGTGTTGGTCGTCCTCACACACGTTCAGAATGTGTTGGTCGTCCTCACACACATGGTCGGAATGTGTTGGTCGTCCTCACACACGTTCAGAATGTGTTGGTCGTCCTCACACACATGGTCGGAATGTGTTGGTCGTCCTCACACACGTTCAGAATGTGTTGGTCGTCCTCACACACATGGTCGGAATGTGTTGGTCGTCCTCACACACATGGTCGGAATGTGTTGGCCATCCTCACACACATGGTCGGATGTGACCAACACACAGGATCTATTAAAGAGGCCAGGATTTTATCAGCACTGAATATTGATCCATTGCTATGCTAAGCCTACAAAAAATGCATAGAAACCGAAGGAAAGTGCCGCATGAGTTTGCTCCTTCCGATCTATCTCTCCATTCGTCACTCCATCCATCAATCTATCAATCTCTCCGTCCCTCACTCCATCCATCCATCCATCCATCCATATATCCATCCATCTAGCCTTTATTTTATATTTATTTATTGAAATAATTTATTTGATTTTTCGTTTATTATTATTTTTCTTATGTATTATTTTTTTATGTGAATTGTAAATTACAGATATACCATGCACATGTGTATTGGTTGGTTCAAAATTATTTTAACTTCCATAAACCTAACTGGAATTTTTACGAAAACTTCACTCATATTAAAATAATTATTGCTTTTTATGTGATGCGTTACTTCTCCTGTCCACATCGAATTCTAGGTGAATGTATGAAATCTTTTCGAAATTGCAAAACAATGCAACAATTCTGTGAAGTGTGCGCTCTCCCCCTGTGTCACCATTCATTTGCATGTTCTGTCAGCAGTGGTCAGGAGAGCTTTGATTCAGCAGAAAGAGGCATGCTCCGGTCTATAATATTGATGCCAAAAGAGAAAGAGGGGGAGATGTGGGGGGTGTAAAGGATGCAGAAGGGGTAGTGGGGGTGGGGCCTCTGGATTGGTGGGGGGTGGGGCTGAGCCTTAGCTGCAGATTATTCTAGAAATTGCCAGCTGCAGCAGTGTCTGCAATCAGGCTAAAACCGGTTTTGACTGGGGAGGTGGAAGTCACAGTCGATTTTTGTCAAGCCAGCCCGGGTGACTGTTTATCTCCAGGGCTCAATGGGACAACATGCATTACAGCGAATGTGAAAATGTCCCAACACTTCATAGTCAGTTTAATAATTCATTCACCTCCTTCTCCAGCCTGTCACAGATTGGGAGAGAGAGAGAGAGAGAGAGAGAGAGAGAGCTGTGATACTTCCGTTCAGCTCTGATAAACCATAACCCATGCATTTACATTCAAATAACAATAATATACCAAACAAAAAGTAAACGGTGTATTTTAGGAGTGCTGGGAGATTAGATACAGTGCAGAGTGTCGGGCCGCAGTCGTTTCTTTTTCTCCCTCAGGACGGTGTTCTCATTTCCACTGCACATCTCTATGGAGCCGACAGATGCCGGAGGTCCTGCAGGATCCAGAGCCCTGGGACAGTGCCTGATTAAAACACACTATTAATAACGAAGAGCCGGCCTGCCAGCGACCGCGCCCACGCGGATTTAATCTTAATCTGCATTACGGAGCCCAGAGCTCTGACCCCCCGTCGCCTTGATTCCCTATGACATCAGCAAAGGCAGGGCGGCCATTTTCCCGCACAGCGCCGAGAATTTGTAATGGAGGGAGAAGAGCTTGGTGAAGAGAGAGAAAGAGCGGAGGCGAGACGCATGGACGGCAATGCAGCAGATCTAATGCATGCAACTCCTAAAAAACTATAGGCTATACTACTGTTCAAAACAAGTTTGGGGCCAATAAGATATTTTTATGTTTTTGAAATAAGTATCTTATGCTCATCAAGGCTGCATTTATTTGATCAAAAATACAGTAAAACAGTGATGTTATGAAATAAAATAACTGTTGTAATTCATTTCCGGTGATGGTAAAGCTGAATTTTCAGCATCATTATCCAGTCTTCAGTGTCACATGTCATTCTAATATGCTGATTTGCTGCTAAAGAAACATTTCTAAATGTTATCAGTGTTGCAAATAGTTTAGCATTTTTTCAGGATTCTTTGATGAATAGAAAATTCAAAAGAACAGCATTCATTTGAAAATGAAATCTTTTGTAACATTATAAATATTTTTACTGTGATTTTTGATCAATTTACTGTATCCTTTCTGAATAAAGTATTAATTTCTTGGTAGTGTAGGCCTACTATTTATCAAGTTGAACTAGAGATTAGGTATAAATTGTTAACTATGTTGTTAACTGAAATGAAAAGATAGTCTATTGCACTGTTCCAAAACTAAATGAGATATAGGCAGCATTTTAGACAAATAACAAGGCAGCATCTTCCTGGAGAAGGCAATCCTAAAATGCATTGCAACTGTCTCTGTGGAAAAAACAACAACAACAAAATGGCGGACAAGGTGAAGAAAAAAACAGACTGTGTTGACCCATTTCCACAATAATTAACATCAAAACAACATTTTTATGTGTTCATTTTAGTTACAGTAAACACTGGCCTTTATTTTGTGCTCCCATGGAAGTGTGAAAAGGTTAGTAATGCTATTTGGGCTTAGGCCTATTAGAGTATCACTGTTAGCTTAGCAACGTGCTATATCAAGCTATTGAAATTGCTCGTTATTTGTGGTCTGTTCCTTTCTGCCTAAATAGAGCATTCTAAATTAGTCACTTGTAGACACAGAGGAAGCTCACAGAGCTTATATGACAGCAAATACAAGAGGCTCAACATCACTCCTCAGTAAACACAGTTTATCATGTTGATCACAGTGGGGATTCAGTTCAGATTAAAACTAGCACTGTTGTGCCTTATCACTCCATCTTTAACCTAAAAAAACTGGCATTTCATACAGAAATCAGTCCAGAGCAGAAGACTACAAACACGCACAATGAATTCTCACATGCTTAACTAGCCTAGCATACCTGTTTGTGAGTGTGTGTGTTTGTGGAGTTAAGTTGTGATAATATCTCTGGGCAGAGCAGTAGATGCCCTCTGGGAAGGTATAGTGGGCTAGTCAGAGATCAAATGGACAAATTGAACCTCACTCCATTTGTGTACAACTGTTTACATGTAAGAGAGACCCTCGTGACAACTTGCCCCTGCTTGTAGGCTATATATTTTTTAAATACAATTTTAAGCAATTTATGCTATCATTGATTTTAACAGATACAGACCTCTTTTATTTAAATATTTGATGTTGACCACTTTTGTTTTATATTTGAGGGAATGTGGATTTGAATGAGGGTGAAATCCCAGAAGCAATACAAGGCAGCACCTGAATTTCAGTCGATAGTTTGGCATCATGTAGAGGCTGATATTTCCTCTGTTGTTCTGCTCGTCGTCCTCTCTCTCTCCCTCTCTCTCCCTCTCTCTCTCTCTCTCTCTCTCGGTTTCGCAGAGCCATAATCCCTTGACATTTGATGTTCTCACGTTTACTGTTTGAAGTTCTCTGTGCTTTGCTGCTCGCTCTATTCCAAGCAAAGACAAGATCATTCGCCCTGCCTTTGCAGGCACAAAACAGCTTCTTCTACATATTCAGCTGTTGTCACAATCAATCTTTTGATGCATGTGGACAAGAAGCTCAGTATGAACATTAATGATTAAGAGAGTGACTACTACAGTGCATGCATTAGTTTGGTTTATTTTATCTGATAGGTTATAATATTTATATACAGTTTTTAGATTTTTTTTTTTTTAAACTGATCCTGACCCATTTACGTTTATAAGACAAAACACAGCAAAATCTAGTACTTACTTATGTACTTACACATACTTAACTAGTATGTTTGTCTCGTTGCTCAGTAAAATATCAGTACTTTTTGAATCCAAGATACATTTACTTGAGAATCAAAATAGTTTAAAATATTAAGAATTGTTTTTGGACAATTTATCCTTAATTAAGTTTGTTTCATACATCGCATTGCCAAATTGTTTGTAAACTATAAATTGTGTCAGATTAATGCTTAAAGCAAGAAAAAAAATGCTTATTGGATTTTAAAAATTACAGTAATATCTCTATTATGATGTATCTGATTTTATGATGTTTAAATAGGCTATTTTACGCAATAAAAATTACTGATTACGAAAACAATTTCATGTCAAAGTTACATTTATTGCATGATGTCAAAACATTTTGAATAGATGATGCAGCTGTGTGATGCAAAACATAATTGTGTTTCTAATAATAGTTTCTTTATACTAAAATATTCCCTAATTACTTTTAGTGATATTTAGTGATGTACTTTTCTGAGAAATTGGAGGTTAAGAAATTGGAAGAAAAAAATTAAGAAAAAATAATAATAACAATAATTCAACAGACTTGCATTTATAGACCATCATATGTGACTTAAGGCTGGGTTCTTTTGATGTTTTTCTGTTTTCTTCCTTCCAAACATCCGTCCCATGCACAGCAGTACGAAGGCCCATAGGTTAAGATATAATTATACAAAGAAAAAAAAAGAAAAGCAGTGGTTTGTATTTCAGCGACACTTGAGGAACAGGTGAAATCACTTGGAGTTGTGGTGAAGTGCCTCAAAAGTTTTAAAAAAAGTCATCATTCTGAAAGAAATTAGCCTGAAGAACCGAGCTAATCAGACACATCAAGTGGAACCTGGTCAAAAAAGCCACATGTGTTCATTAGATTGATCACATCTGCCAATTTGACTACAATTGCGAATTGAGGATCAATTGCATTTCATGACGTGAAACCTGTGTTTTTATTTTTATTGTATATGTCAAATGTTCTCTGGAAAACTTAACAAATGCAGTGCCTATTTGTTTGAACTGAAACAATCTCCTTATCTAAATTTAAATCTTAAATACTCAACACATTCATTTGCAAATTGAACAATGGGAACGTATGTGAGATGGACCCCTGTGTCATCACAGCTGTAATTTAAAGCAGTGATCCCCCTGTTCCTGCTTCAATTTGCAATCACTCAGGGGGGTGTACGATGTACTCAGTTCAAATTAGACTATTTGAATATGAATAACACAAGGTGTGGTGCATTATGATAATAGCTTTCAATTAACCACAGATATCTACATATACTCCTTAAAGAAGCTGGAGTGGAATATTAGCCTGATAACGACACTTTGCACAATAGGAAAAGCTGGTTATCATAACAACATGATATGATGATTTGCAATTTCATTATATCCTTGTATTTGTATTTGAATCTGTTGCCATTAATGTTAATGGATTATCTTGTTTTTCAAGCCCTCCTGAATTTAAAATCGCCTGGTGGCTGTCAATTGTGTAAGTCAATTTTCCAATAGTCACAAAACCATTTTGTTTTTCCCATTGGCTGGTGAAATTGGTCCTTTTGAGTGTCTCTTTTCACATTTTATGTGAATAGAGTATTGATCAGTACTTCAGAGTGTTGGCTTAAAATAACCTTTGATTAGTGCCAGAAATAACCATAGAAGAAAAATAAACCCAGACATTTTGCAGAGTCCGCCTTTGTAAGAGAAAAGAAATTGTAGAAACACCATTCTTTTTACGCCAAACAATTTTTACAATTTGAATTATTACTTGCGAACCATTTTACATCATTTTCATGTGGTATCCTTGGAAGTAAATAGAATATTAATATTGTGGGAACTTTTCTGGACAAATGGAAAGAAAATGGACAGTTAGGTTTAGATTTCAATTCAATTCAAGTTTATTTGTAGCGCTTCTCACAATGTAGTTTTAAAGCAGCTTTAAAGAAAATGCTTGTTTCACTGATTACAATATGGGAAGTATTCTTTTATTAATCAGAGATGAGTGTGTCAAAGTAATGCTAACTTGATTTTTGTTTTAACGACAAGCTCCTAAACTTTTCACAGGTGGCTCAGACCACTGTTTCATGAATTTAAAGGATCAGCCCCAAACTGTTTAAATTGACAACAGGAAAGATATTGCTTTTTCACTTAAAGAATTGGTTGTCAATTTACTTCAGGACCCAGATTTTATATTAGACATCAAATGACAACCCAAATAGTATCTTTATATCTTTAATTCAAACCAATTTATTAATATTAACAAGAACTGCAACGCATATAGCTAGTGAGTGTGTGTGTGTGTGTGTACAGTATAACTAACTAATATATAACTAATATATATATATATATATATATATATATATATACACATACATATATATTATATAAACAAACTTTTATGTTAGAATCGATTAATCAAAATATATATATATGATTTTTTTTAAAAAAATTGGATATATATATACATCCCAATTTAACAAAATTTGTTATCATTCGTCATGCATGAAGAAACAAAGTTGTGCTGTGTACTCATTCATCATGTTGATACAAAAAAAACTTTTTCATTAAATTGCCTTTTTTTCCTTTCTTTTTTTTTTTTAGATGATGTTGTTTAGACAATCAGTGTAGGTCCTGAATAATGTATTACTCGTGATTGGGAGCGTTTATGATTTGGAGAGGTCAGAACTGTAGACTTTTACTGAGAAAAAAAAGATTTATGGCAGTATAATGACATGGTTGCATGAATATTCATGAGAGAAAAATTAGAGTAGGCTATGATAATTCTAGGGTCCTTTGTTCTTATAATGGCTGAAAGCAGAAGAGCTTGTGTCTATCAGACAGATTCCATAAACAGGTGAAGCTTCAAGTGTACACTGAAAACGTCAAAGAGGATTGTTCTTCTTTATCTGTGTTTGTCTGCATATTTACCTAATTCAGATAAATTCAACATTCATGGCTGCCTAATTATCATAATTATACATGTTTCTATGGAAACCTACTTGTCCTTTATTTTTGATTCATTAAGTTTTACCTTCCGGCAGATTTTAATTATTATGTTTTGATGTACAAGAGAATGTTACAATTGTGTTTTAAAAAGGCTGGATTAGAGCGGAATTTCAGCTGACTTTAAAGTGTGTCCTTCAAGGGCATTTCACTGTTTCAGGGTGAAGAGAGCATTTTAATGTATACGGGCAGCATTTGAATATTGGCTTATACTGTTGGAGGAACAAAGCTAACCTCTTTCATTACCACATCTTTTCATAAATGTCCTCAGGTGACATTACTTTGGATTTGACTTGTCCTATCTGAATTAAATTACCAACACAGGAAAGGAAGTTTTTGCATTTCCATTACAAACAAGAATACTGGAAGAACTGTTTGGTGCCAATTAACTGCTCTTCTGGGGAAGATGTATTGCTTTCTATGCGTTTTATAGAAAAGACGATCTTATTTTCAAAATGCTTTGCCATCACCAAATAGTTTGCAGTTTCTGCTCATAATTGGGGGATATATATATATATAGACCTAAAAAATGAAAACACAAAGCTAAACATTTTCTGCATTTTTATTGCATTTTATTTTTGCTGCATCTTCATTCTGCCTGTGGTCTTGTTAAAATAAGTTGTATTCAGCAGAGAAAGTTGCAAATGTGTGAGATTCTCATTAAGGATGAATTGACCTCACACTGTAAAACTTTACTGTAAATTTACAGCGAATTTCCTACAGAATTGTACTGTATTTCCATAATACAGTATTAGGCTGTATATTTTACAGAACAGCTGTAAATATACAGCACATTTCTGTTTTCAACCCGATAAATTCGTAATACAGTATCATACTGTAAAAGCACTGCATTGTGGGATTGATTTCTTTCGCGCTCAATTCAGTTCAAATGTGACGCGAGCCGACATGTAGCTACTACAGGCAAACTTGATTTGTCAGCGGGATTCAACTGAACAGAATAATCATTCCTGTTAACAAGATAAACAGTGTCTGCGAATCTGTGAGCAATTTTTAAGCTTTTGTGAGCTTCGGTTCGTGTTTGAAACATTAGTTGTCTGTGACGCAGCAGAAAATGGGCGACATTAATGTTACATGAAGACGGATGGAAGAATTTGTCATCTGAATAACCTGCGCCTGTGACGATTAGTGGGATTTAGAGTTTGAGAAGATGGAAAATTGTTCAACTGAGTGATACGGTAAGCCAATATATTTTGTTTTTTTGCGTTCGCATTTCTACATTGTTTTCACAAATGCTTATTTGGTTTGATTTTGCGATCGCGGTTTTCTACCGCGGCCGCGCAAACAATTCACTCTGTTCCACCTGTTTACCAAGTAAGTTAACGTTAACTTCGATGTTTCACATAATAGGCAACATATACCATGTTATTTGCATGACCTGCTTTTGATATATATTTTGCGTTTCAGGCTTTGTAATCTGATGACGGTCCAGTGCTAATGTAAGTGCTTTTAAGTAGTGTTACAGTTATAGTCTATGTGGTAAAATAAAATAAAAAATGCTATCAAATGCTGTCAGTTCTGTGATCGTGCTTTTGAATCGTTGTCAGAATTTTCAATTTTGCTAGCATAAAAAAATCCATGTTAATGCTGTTTTCAAATGTAGTATTCCTGATTGCCATGCCATATGTTCCTACAAATTGCCTAACAATTCAAAGAGAAGTTAGACGGTGTTATCCTTCAAGCAGATAAGTAGATGATATTCAACAAATCTCATTAATCTGTAATATATGTTTTATGTTTTGGTTCTGTTGATCATGGTTGTGCTGTCCTTTTTAAAAATTGTTTCAGGAATTTGCAACGCTGATGTCCAGCAATCTACATTTGCCAGTGAGTCCACGCCTTATTTCCTGGTATGTAAACATTAAAGGTTTAAGTTTAAACCTAAAATGAAAAGCCATCATTTACTCACTCCACTGCAAAATATGTTTTTCTTAATTAGTGTTTTTTTCTTGTTTCCAGTCCAGATATCTAAAATTCTTACATGAAGAAGCATTTAATTGACAAGTAAAAAGTGTCTTGTTTTCTGAAAGAATAAGTAAAAATTTAGTGAGTTTATGCTTAAAACAAGCAAAATAATATGGCAGTGCGTTTTAGTGTTCTTCTAACCCTAATCAATTTTAATTTTTAGGTGAAAATTTTAATTTATAGAACTATGAATAGATAGACAACTACATCGAACCACAGTGGAACCCACAATAGTTATTTTAATTATTAATATTATTTATTAATTCATTTTATTTGTATTTTTTTTCAATTACAGGTCAATCTCTAAGCAACCAGTGCTGGACATTACGTTTGGAAGGTCAAGGTGTGTGTGGAAAGGATCACAGCCTAACTTCATCGCTGGCCTGGCAGCGCTGTTTGCCTCCTCCTATAACTTCAGCTTGCAGTACAGGAAGAGGCAGCACCTTGAGTTTGTTCAGAGGTTAGTCATTAGCATATTTGCCATTCATATAAATATTAGACTGAATTGTGACTTGTCTTGACAGTATTTATTAAGCTGACTGACTACTGGTATGAACAATATGGCCCTGGTTTCCATACTGGGCTTAGCTTAATTAGTTCACCCAAAAATGAAAATTATGTCATTAATGACTCACCCTCATGTCACTCCAAACCCGTAAGACCTCCGTTTCTCTTCTGAAGACATCTTAAGATATTTTAAATTTATTCCGAGAGGATTTCTGTCCCTCCATTGTAAGTGAATATATACATTTTGGTCCAAAATGAACAAAAACTACGACTTTATTCAACATTGTATTCTCTTCCGGTCTGTTTTCCATCCGCGTTCACGAGTCCACATTGACGCTGCTGACGTGTTATCTGGTGCGTCAATATGGACTCGTGAATGCGGATGGAAAACAGACCGGAAGAGAATACAATGTTGAATAAAGTCGTAGTTTTTGTTCATTTTGGACCAAAATGTATATTCGATGCTTCAAAACATTCTAAATAACCCACTGATGTCACATGGACTACTTTGATGATGTCTTTATTACCTTTATGGACGTGAACAGTGACACGTCCATTGACTTACAATGGAGGGACAGAAAGCTCTCGGAATAAATCTAAAATATCTTAAGATGTCTTCAGAAGAGTTCAGAGGTCTTACGGGTTTGGAGTGACATGAGGGTGAGTCATTAATGACATCATTTTCATTTTTGGGTGAACTAACCCTTTAAGACAGGTCTAGGCCTTAATAAAATTAGGGTATTTAAGCAGCTTTTATAAAAATGTCTAATAAAAAAAAAAAACATTACTGGTGTGCATCTTGAGACAAAACAGTGGCAGTCACATATTTAAGATATGTCTGTGCAAGTTGTTTTCAGTTGAAGGATTAGTGTAAATTCTATCATTAATTACTCACCCTCATGTTGTTCCAAACCTGTAAGACCTTTGTTAATCTTCAGAACACAAATGAAGATATTTTTGATGAAATCTGAGAGGTTTCTGAACCAGCCATAGACAGAAATGTCTTTGCAATTTTCAAGGCCCAGAAAGGTAGTAAAAACATTGTTTAAATAATCCATGCAACTACAGTGGTGCAACCTGTTTTGTGCACAAAAAAATTAAAAAAAATAACGACATTATTCAACAATCTCTACTCTTTCACGTCATTCTCCTACGCTGTTGACGTAGTGTAAACAGTGTCAAGTCACCTTCATTTATATAGCGCTTTTAACAATATAGATTGTTTCAAAGCAGCTTAACAGTGATAATAGGAAATTACAGTAACATAGATTGTTTTGGCTTTACAGCAGCTCTAGAATAAAGTTATTAGATCGACTATTTTTGACTGTCAAAATGCAGGCGGACACAGCTTCCGTGAGTTGTTCAAAATCTTTATTTTTGGTAAACTCTGTGTACACAAACAATGTTCTCAATGCTCTGGAGTTCATGTGTAGAGCCCCTGGTGATACTTAGAGCACAGTTTCATGTTGTGTCGAGCCTCCTTAGTGTTTTAAAAAATAGCGATTTTTAATGCTATCATAGTCCAAGCACTCCCATTCAAAAGGCAATTAGACCGAAAACGAAAATACGGTCAAACTTAAGTGGCGTTTCCATCCTAATTATGCTTTTAAATGAAAGTTTGCCTCTGGTAGATTAACAAAAAGACCCTAGGTTGCATTTTGGCGAGAGTTACCCTTTAATACACTCCGGCCTACTCATCCTCACAAAACAGTGTAGGAGAATGACATGTAAGAGAAGAGGTTATTTTGGGGTTATTTTGCGCACAAAAAGTATTCTCGTCACTTCATAATATTAAGGTTGAACCACTGTAGTTATATGTTCTATTTACCAATGTTTTTACCACCTTTCTGGGCTTTGAGAGTTGCAATGACATTGATGTCAATGGAGGGACAGAAACCTCCCAGATTTCATCAAAAATATCTTAATTTGTGTTCCAAAGACGAACGAAAGTCTTAAGGGTGAGCAATAATGACAGAATTTTCATTTTTGGGTGCAAACATGCATTTTAGTCTGGTAAATGTCATGTTTAACATTATCATGTAGTCATGTATGCAATAAACATTGCAAGGCTTGCAATTAAAGTTAAATTATTTCTGTCACAAAGGTTTGGGCTGGATTCTGGCAATGTGTGCTCTATATAAACAGAGTCTATGGCTGTCTTTCCACTGATACTCTGATGGGACCTGATGAGGGGATGATATTAAAAGTTGTAGAATAAAACTTTAAATCTGGCAACCCCACTTCCAAAAGTTTAGTTAGTTGACAGTGCGCATGTAAACAGACACATTGAGTTGATGTATTTTAACCAGGGCAGAAAAAATATCAGTTATTGATCACAACATCCAACATTGCATTTTTTTTTATGTTGTTCAGTTTTATCCAAACAGATTAGTCGTTAAAACCGATATCTGTTTTTTATTTACACATCTTTTGTGCTGTCTCTCTCTGTCAAAATATATAAACTCAGTCCATAATATTTCATTGTTTTTTTTCCTTTCTTTTCTGCCTTTTAGACGATTTCCTGACATCAATCCTGAACGTGGATCAAAAACAAAGAAAGGACAAGTAACTTCAAACAAAACTGGCCAAGTTGTGCAAAAAAAGAACACTGTAAGCCTACAGGTGTCCTCACTTCTGCGAAAACTTGAAGACTTTGAATGGGATTTCGTTTGCACTTGTATGGACTTCAAAACAGAAACAGCAATTCACTGCCATTATAAAGCTTGGAAGAGCCAGGACATTTTTTAATATATCTCCGATTGTATTCGTCTGAAAGAAGAATGTCATATAGACCTAGGATGACTTGAGGGTGAGTAAATTTGAGCTAATTTAATTTTTTGGGTGAACTATCCCTTTAATTAAGTGCTAAGTGTTACCTGTTTGTTGTTAAGTGTTAAAATTGCATTTTATGTTTAAAAAAAATTCAGCCAACATGTTCACAGAAGGCAATTTTCTGATCTTTGCTTTTAACCAAAATAAATGTTTTAAAACCCAGAAAATGTTGTTTTCTTTTTCCTAGTGTGACTACTATACAATTTATTGCTGTAGACAAGTTTAATATTGTAAAAGTATGTGGTGTATTTGGTAATTACAGTGGAGTACTGTAAATGCTGTTTACTGTACTAGTGCTGTAAAAATACAGTATGTGGCTGGCAACCCAGCTGCCAGTATTTTACTGTAAATTTACAGTACAATGTTTTACAGTACAATACTGTAAATGCTGTCTACAGTACTAGTTCTGTAAAAATACAGTATGTGGCTGGAAACCCAGCTGCCAGTATTTTACTGTAAATTTACAGTACAACGTTTTACAGTACAATACTGTAAATGCTGTTTACAGTACTAGTTCTGTAAAAATACAGTATGTGGCTGGCAACCCAGCTGCCAGTATTTTACTGTAAATTTACAGTGAAAAGTTTTACAGTGCACCTAGCTTAGCAAGAAATAATGAAATTAGCGAAGGTTTGTAAAAGTTTCTGTCTCTGTTGATGCATTTTATAGATCTAAGTGATAATCTCTTTTTTTGTAGCCTATTTGTTTATTTATTTAGTGCTTGTTTTATTATTTATATCATAATTTATGTGAGTGTTATTTGTAGAAGTGGTCTCCAAAGGCCCACCAAAGGAAGATGCCAGTCATAAACCATGCAGGATAACCATCTTTTATGCCTGGATATCTCTCTACTGCAGCAATAGGAGATCACTTCATTTCAGAGAGACACCCTGATAGCTCTAAACGGATTAGATAGAATCCATTCAGGATCATGCACTTATAAAAGGAGCCGTCAAGGCCTGTTTCTTTTTGGGGTTGTCTTAATCATACATCAAGGAATTATGTCATAGCTTTTGACATTTTTGCTACACCAACTTTTTTTTTTGTTTAAACCGAATTAACCGAATTTAAATAATGTGTCAATACATCATTAATCCTTCCTCTAAAACGTGTTTTGTCTTACCCTGAATCACCGTGGTAAGCCAATGCGGGATTTCGCAGGAAATTGCGTACACACGTCACTCACCCGTGCATGTCTCGTCATATCCATAAATAAAGAAAAGTTGCTCCGGCTTGTTTGACGCCTGTATGGTGTGGCATTTGTTAGTTGTCACAACGAGCGAGAAAGGTTGTCAAGGAGCACGCAGACTTTTTTTACGCGAACGCACAGCCTTGCAAAGTACACTTCTTTTGACTCGTACACGTACACAGGCGTTCGACGCATGCGCAGTTTGAGCAGTCTCTCGCCACGAGTTACAACCCATGTAAATATCTTTGTATTCTTTCATGCTATAGTTGTTCAAATAGGGTACTTTCTAACCTCTTCGCACAATCTCTCGTCTATGTAGGCCTCCATTGTCAATGCGTTCCGGTCTTTTCTGTTTATGCAGTTTTTCATCAAATACCTTGTGAATCGACGCCCACAGATCACAGTTGCCACCTTGTGAATAAACGAATTACTACCAAAAAATAATAATAATGCGCATGTGCAATCTGCGACGAAATTTGCGTCTCGCGCACTGTATCCTGACCCTAGCCTATGCGTTAAAAGTGAAGTATACTTTGGCCTTAAATCTCAAACTTCCAGGGAATCACTCGTTAAAAAATATGTAACAGAGGAGAGTCTGTTGGCAAAAAGAGAACAGGACAGAGCTCATAATAAAACATGAATCAACATTGGCTTGGCTTTTCGGAGATGGAGAAAAAATGACACAGAGATGGCTTCTCTTTATTACTCAGCAGGTGTGTAAGGCAAGCTATTTATTTTACAGATATAAAATAATCGTAGCTCGATTCATAGATATCATAGATATGTAGCTCTTTAACAGAGTGCATTGTGAAGCATTATTGTGAAGGGTCATTTCATTGTGGTTGTTGTAGCGCTGTGCTGGAATTTATTTTCAAGGAAGTACTGTGTCTATTAATGGGTGTAGCTACAGTAACATCTTCAGCTAGTCAGCTTGAGATCCTTTCCATTACAGACCGCAACATTGTGTTGGCCCAGATCCGGCCCACATTTGGTTCGCGTGGAATCCACATGATGTGGCCCGGATCTGGGCCAGCTCTATGTTGCTAACTGGTTATATCTCTTAAGCCTTGTAGTGAATGTTTTATGAGCAGTAGGATAACCTTATTTTTCCATAGTCACGCAGAGCCAAAGCACAACCAAAACAATGTTCCTCCGCAAAATGCATGTTTTTAACCGCTAGAGGGCCAAAAGTTGCATAGCGTACCTTTAATTATTTTCATGTTGCTTCTGTAGCATGTACTGTAAGTGATCTTTTAATACACATAATATGCGTAAACATGAAGTAAAATTTATTTAAGCTGAAATTATTTTATATTTTTACCTTTATATTATCTTAGTCTATTAAAAATAGTCTATTACAAGTTCATTGTCTAGCAACAAGACAAGATCTTTATTGAATTGTATATTGTATGAAATTAAACGAATGATACAAGAAACATAAATGTAGTTTAGATTTCAGTTACCCAGATGAGCGAACCAATATACAACTTTGCCTTTGCAAATATCAGAGTGCTGCGACTGACCAATCAGAATCAAGAATTACAGAGAGTCATGTATTAAGACATATTACTCTGACATTTTATCGTCATTTAAAGGTTGATGTAGTGTCTTTAAATGAGTTGGCTTTTAAAATTAAATTGAGAGAGATTTGACAAACACTATTAAACTTTGATAATGGAGTACAGTAGAAGAGCTACAGCAGCTGTGTGGACAGATGTCCGAACCTGGGAGAAATACACATCGTTATCCATCAAAGCAACTAGCGAACACACACACACACACACACACACACACACACACATGCCATTTTCACTACATTAACAAATTTGCATCTGTTATGTTGATAGAGTTTTACTGTGTGTGTGTGTGTGTGTGTGTGTGTGTGTGTGTGTGTGTGTGTGTGTGTGTGTGTGTATGAGAGAGATGTGCCTATAATAACACTAGTAAGGGGGAGGGAGCTGTCCACCAGCAGGTGCTGAAATCCACAGATGCACAGACAAATATTCCTGTTTGCATTTGAAACACAGCCTTACTCTCCTCGCATACGATTTAAAGCCAAATTCTCATAAATGTGTAAATGTTAAATATTTATTCACTAAATATCATATACTGTACCATACTATCTAGGTTCATTTTAGAAACCCTGTCTCTCCCTTCCTCCTCCCCAGACATGAGTGTATTGATGTGACACAGCAGCAGAGACACTGTTATTCTCCTCTTTCTGCTTTCATTCATTTTACTTGAGATGCAGGGGTCAGGCCACTGCACTGAAACATTAGCCCATCTATTTCTGGGCTTCCCCAGTAGTGCTCTTTCCTTTCTGGCTACATGTTTGCAAAGCATTTTCCTCTCTCACTATCCCTCTCCAACCTTCTCCACCTTTATTTGTTCTCCTCTTTTCATCCATTTCTGTCTTGTGTCAGGGAAAAAGTGGTCGTATGTCGCCCATTCTGCACTGTCCTCCTCGCGACCTTGGAAATGAGGCATGCGCCGCGCTGTCACTGTATTCGGCACAGGGCTCCTGTGGATCGTTGGGGCCAAGGCCTCTGCGGGGATCCATCCAGCATGAAGGCTACAGTGTTGGTTGCAGGAGTTAACTGAGCGTGGCGTTATCACGTGGAAGGCTAGGACTCTGTCTTTGGGGAAAAATGAGGGCGAGCAAGACATTCTACACAAGACATACAGTATTTCATCGGGCTGATGATTTTTGAACTGCAATAGTGTGCTCAAAATGTTTAGGTAAATATATATGTGTGTGTGTGTGTGTGTGTGTTGTTGACATATACATTGTGGTGCAATAAGTGTTTTTGTTCCTGTATTGAAGCAGTGTGTGGGAAATCCTAGTCTAGTCAGGTTAGATAAAACAGCGCCATCACCCGGTACCAGAAGGACATGCATCCAGCAAATCTCTAAATTCTGACCCCCCAAAAAAATCATCCCAGTCCTAAAATACACATCATTTGAATTCAGACTAACAACAATCACTGGTTCTTCTAATCAAATGCTTTGTTTGTTTTGAGTCGTAAAGGGAAAAATGAAAGGCTGAGTGTTACCTATTATCATTATCAAAATTACTAGAAGTCCTCATTTAATTCTTATTAGCATTTCATAAACACTCAGCCTATTTTCCTTTCATTTTTCTGTACCTGTTTATTGAATCCACCCACACATTCTGACACACAAATGAACCCATTAGAACACTGGCATTAAAAGCATTAAAATCAGTTTAATTCATAATGAAGTGCTTCATTTTAGAGCAATTCTTTTCACTCTAATGTTGCCACAATAATGCTGATGCTTCAGTGATATTTGTGGCAGGCTATTTTCCATTATTACCATGCTCAAGTCAAACTAAATGAATGCATTAGTAAGACCGTACCAAATTCTTTTGAGGAACAATGTGACCCAGAGGGGAGGCTTGATATTGTTTGGAATTTCTCCATGGTGACGCCTATAAACTTAAAAGAATAGACTTTAAAGTTGAAGTTAAATTATGTTAAGCCTTGTATTTTTTGCATAATTAATCGTACACTTTCATTTTACAGTCCTGGTTTTTAAGCGTCCTTTTGAAATCAAACATACAGACAGACCCAGGCCAATATTTAGACACAAACGATTCACACAAACGCACACAAGCCTGTCTTTGAGTCGATAACAGGCCTGCAAAGAGTGTAATATACTGTAGCTGTCTGGTAGTTGCTTGTGTAATTTTAGGTTCACACACTCTTTTTGTTTATGTTTATACTGTTCATTTTAAACGCCACAGACTGTGATTTACCTTTCGCTACATAATTGAAAAAGAAAATCGATAGAACTCACTTGAGATTGCTGTCTCTCAGGAACTCTGACTCTTGGCTAATGAATCGATCCATTTTTTTCTCTCTCCAGGTTTTGTTCTCAGCTGAAAGAGCAACCCACCTCTTGCATTCATATCCACATATCTTGAGCTGTCAATCAAACTGCCAGACTCCTGACATTACATATTAATTTGGACACATACCATCACCACATCTCACGTGATTGCAACATGACTTGTTAGCACTGCTATCACAAATCGATGGCAGGTGGAATTTGTTTCTGACATACATGGGCGTTTCTGAGTCCTGCTGTAATCTGTCCACTGGCTGAGGGAGGTGGAATCCTTTGTGCATCTCCGATATATGCTGCAATGCTGAAACAATCCAGCCTGCTTCCTCCAGATGTGGTGAGCACACATGACTGGGCGGATCAATGGTGCTGGCATGGGAAGCCTATTGATTTGAGTATAATCACAGGAGCAATTGCTGCTTCAAAAATTCACAATCCACAATCAAGGCTTATAGAGGGAGATTTATATCACATCTGACTCAAGACATTGGCTGTGTTGGAATGACTCTGGAATAAGAGTGCACTGCAGTGCATACTTTTAAAAATAGTTTGGGGAAAAATAGGTATTATGTTTCAAATAGTATATGCGTTATTTTTTGTCAACATGAATGGTTGTTTGCAGCCCGTATTATTTTCGTAATTTCGCATATTTCTAAGTGAAACAGAATTGACAATTGAAACAGAAAAACAGGCAAATTGATTTATCCCTCTGGAATTATTTTTTTTTTTTTTTTAAGCTGCAGTCCGTAACTTTCTTGGGTTAAAAATTATCCAAAATACATTTTTGAGCAAGTACATGACCAGCCAGTGTTCAAAACGACCTGCTTGCCTTAGCTCGATTCAGAACGGTAAGCTTGTAATAATGTTTCTAATTCCAGTGGTACTGGTGGATTTCCGTGGGAAATTCATGCATGTTTTTGCGTCATTACGTCATCTGTACACATAAAGAAGGAGTCTCGGCTAGTAGGCTATATTGCGAGTGAGGATGTTGGAGGTGGAGATTTATAGCCTTTTCTTACAGCACTTGATATAATTAAACTTATCAATTTGATGGTGGATCCAGAAAGATTCAAACGACAATCACAAGTGACAACTGGAGATTCACCCGTTGTAAAATGTAAAAGACTTCGGAGTGGCTACAGAAAAAAAGAGACTGCAAACGGGCCCATGCGAAAACAAGGATAAATATCGGAAGGGCTTTTGAAGGGGTTCAAAAACGGACGCAGAGACGGCTTTTTTTCTGCTGGACAGGTAAGAACCAGTTCTAAGGAACATTAATTTGTTGGTATGACAATTAGAAATTAGACTGCACAGAAATGGAAACTGAACTACAGGTAGCCCTAATAAACATTAAATGTAGTCACGCAATGCTGATGTTGTTAACATTAACAATTTGAGAACTAAGTATAATTTGCACAGTTTGCCGTGATATGATAAGCGATTGTTAGATTTAATCAGCGCAATTTAATGCTTTTTTCCCCTTAGTTGGTCAGAACAAAAGCGGATGTTACTTACTTGTTGAGATGACATTTTCCGGTGAAAATTCTTATGTTGGTCATACTTCCAAAAAGTAGAATCTGTGATTCCGAATGACAGTATCCACACCGGCGCGGTGACTGACAGCCGCACATTCTCCTCAAAACATTGGATTCATCCGCGCTGTGCCGTTCCGAGACACAACCCACGTAAAGTTGATAAATCCATGAATAACTGCAATTGCAGATTTCAAACAGAGATGGCGACATATAGGAAAAACTACGGACTGCAGCTTTAAGAAAAATGAATGGTCTTATTCAGCAAGGATGCATTCAATTGATCAAAATGCTGTTCTTTTGAACTTTATATTTATCAAAGAATCCTGAAACATGGTTTCAAGAACAATTTTAAGCAGCAAAACTGCTTTCATCATTGATAATAATAAGAAATGTTTCTTAAACCAAAACAGCATATTAGAATGATTTCTGATGGATCATGTGACACTGATATCACGGAGTAATTGCTACTGAAAATTCAGCTTTACGATCACAGATATTTTAGATTGTAATAATATTTTAAAATATTACTGTTTTTAAAATGTTTTTTAAAATGTATTTTGAATGGTAGTGTATGCTAGAATGGAAAAAAAAAATTGTTTGATGATTGATTAACATTATCCAATAATCTGTGCATCTTAAGTGACAAAAATGGAAAAGGATTTTTGTTTTAAAGGAAGAGCAAGTTGATTAAATGTTTAAAAAAAAAAAAAGTTCTTTGGAGTACGTACATTCAGTTAGCATCCTGGAAAAATAGTTATGTTATTTTTTTAATCCAGTTTGTGTCAAAATGTTATAGAGAAAAATGTGATGATGGCTAATATTTCCTCTGGATTATTCTTTACAAATGGAAGGCCAAGTTAATCACATTGCATTTTGGGATATAGTGTTCTGTGCTATAGTTACAACATGCAGATTCAACCTGAATTCATTGCATGTTTTTGACCACTTTGAATAACTGCAGAAAACTGAGGCTCATAATATTCATAAAATCAAGTAAAAATAACAGAAATCATTGTGACAAGATAAATGTTATTTTTTGTAAGTATTAGTTTTGCTCCTCAGTTAGATGAAATGTGAAGAGACTGGTTCACTGGAAATAATAGAAATTCTTCAGAATGTTAGAGTAAAAAATTTGAAAAGTACAAAATTAGAGGTTTGATAATAACATTACCAGTATAGAAAAAGTATTTATTTTCTACATAAAATAAAAATTAGGCACCAGCACATGGTTGCAAATTTGTAATTTCATTGTAATTTAGAAATAAAAAATTTGTGATCAATTTCTGACCAATTACATGCATCGAGATGTTAGATGTTTGTTTCTGCATGAACCGCAAGTCGCAGACAGAATGAGAGCAGCTCTCTTGCTTAAACCTGACTCTGCATGCTTGGAGTGTGTGAACGGCAGCTGACTGAAAGAGCTGTGCCATTTCTGAAGGTCAGCGCTGGGGGTGGCCTTTATCTCTCTCTAACTTCCCTTATCTCTTAATCACAGCTATTACCACAAAAAATGCTGTTTGTTTGTTTGGGCTGTCGTATTACAATGTTTGTTTCTTTCTGTGTGGCCCTCACAGCGGGAGCTAAGACTGTGGCACACATTCATGCTGACTGCTAACCCGCAACTTATTACACACAAACACACACACACAAGAAAACCTGCAGTGTTGCACAAGCTGATTGGCCTGATTGGCCAATGAGGTTGCTTGCTCAACATTTAAATAGCCTGGTTCATTGTTAGATGTAAGATAATCCGTGCTATCAGAGTTCATCTGAAACCCTCCCCCTCCCCCAGCTCCACCTGCCTAGATCTGCTACGGGTTTTATGTATATCTTTGTCTATTCATGCAGCAGCAGCATCTCTTACATGATCATGTCTGTGTATCTATTAGCAGTGGCATGGTCTGAATAATCATCAGCAGCAGCAGTAAAGCAGATATTATATATAGATTAATGGGCCATCTATGATTCTTCAGCATCACTGGGCAGGTAATTTCCTCCATCAGCCTTTCCGTAGATGTGACCTCTTTTTATATGGCAGATCTCCTCTCGCCAATCCATGTCACAGAGTGTGTTATTAGACAGCAAACAGGCTGTGTGGTGAATCAGAGAGGGCACCTCTATGAAGACGGTTAATCTAGTGAGTTCCTCTCACCTTTGCCTCGGGGAGAGACATCTACACTGTATAATTACCACATAAAACTTGCAGGAAACACCTCCAGCATGCTTAGAAAAATATAGAGTCTAGACTGTCATGCTTACCGTCTCTCACTCTCTCTCTCTCTCTCTCTCTCTCTCTCTCTCTCTCTCTCTCTCTCTCTCTCTCTCTCTCTCTCTCACACACACACTCTACCTTTGCTGATTATCCCACTGTGAATGTGAGAAGCTAATCATACAGCATTAGTGGTGGGGATTTTTCAGTGACTCCATCTGCAGGTTACATCATTACACCAGTAGGTGGCGAAAAGTTTTAAGTGCGTGAACTAAAAATTTGCTCAAAACACTGATTTAATCAGGAACGAAACAAGCGACCGTCTTCCGAATGAGCGTGAACTCATGAGTACGAACTTTTTTGTTCGAAACACTTTCATTAAACAAAACAAATGACGTCTTAATGAGCGAGTCATTGTATCTTTCAACCAACCGATTCGTTCACAAACACTGATTCATTCAGGAATGAAATAAACAACTGTTTTTATGAGCGAGTCATTGAATTTAAAGTGAGTAAAGTATGCTAATGAGTCTTTGAATCATTTACTCAACTGACTCGTTTTAAAACATTGATTGTTTCAGGAGTGCATCTAACGTATGTTGCACAAAGATTCATTCTACTTTTTGTTGGCAAACAGCACTCTTGATTGTGTGGTACTGCTTAATTATAAATACTTTTTCATTTTAGAAAAAAAAAATTGTATTTATTTTATTTATGAATAGATTTTACATTTGAGGATTCAGATTCAACTCATATTTGGGATAATAATTTTTTAGCTATATCTATATTTACTGTAAGTATTGTAGTCACACACACTGCAGACTGTATTTTATGCCATAATATTTATTTGTTTACATCTTCCCGAAAACTTTCTGTTTATTTCCAGGTTTATAGACTGACAGATATGTGGCCTCAGACTTTTGGACCCCGTTGCATCTCACATCATTTTCTCTCCCATATCTCTCCATCATTCCATCTTGCTTGTTATCTCACCCTCATATATTCTCTGAAAAATGTCCATACATGTCAACCAAACAGTGAGAGGAACAAAGCCACTGAGTTAATTGCCCATCATTTACAGCAGATGGCTGCTGACAATATGTAAATGGTAGTATTTGTTTTGTGTGTTCATGTGCTGTTAAGGCATGTATGTGTGTATTATATGGTCCAGAGGAGATTTGGTCAATGATTTTATTTCTCTTGATTGATAGTTAATGACTATGAGCTGATAACAGCTGCAATTACTGGTTGTATTTTTTTTCTGACTTCCTTTATGCTTAAATATTTAAGCATGTAAAAACATAATCACTGGTTATAAAGTAGGATGTTTTTTGTATTATAGGAACACCCCAAAATCAAAATACTGTTATCATGTTGTCAAATCCACACATGAAAGTGAATGGTGACCGTCAAGCAAGGATTTTAGTACATGAAGACATTTTAGTGATATTTACACAAAGCTATCATGTGATTTCAGAAGAGCTCTTTCATTAACTATATTGAAGAGAGGAGCTCGGACATTCTGCTAATCTTGTGTTCCACAAAAGAAGATCATACAGATTTGAAACAACATGAGTGTGAGTAAATTATGACATAATTTTCATTTTGGGTTGAATTATTGTACTGTAGAAACTCACATATTCGTATTCTCCCCTAAAATATCACACAGATGTACAAACATCACTAACTGTTTATCCATCCAGCAAAGCTCTCAAATGTTTATGTAATATGTGTCCTTTTTAGTTTTATTTAAGGCCCTTGAGGGTCTGCCTTTTGATTCAAGCACTCTATATAAAGAGCTTGGACTGTGTTGGTAATTTAAGACGGCTGGTTTTAATACTTGAATTGCTGATGAATGAATTGAATACGAGGCTGGGATCAATGGACCAGGCAGAAGCTCAGTCCACAGAGCGTGATCTATGTTCCAGTGGGCAGCGCACAGGAAGCTGTGAAACCACAGCCGTGCAGAATCTTCCTGTTGCTGGATCGATATGGCTTCTGTAAACACTCACTCTCTGACTCTCTTGCCGTGGCTATAAATCAAGACTAAGCGAATAGTGCTTCCACAACAAGCTGAGAGAGTGTGCATGTAAATATGAGGGTAGCTCCTTGGATATTAATAGTTGTATTCCCACATTGGTGATCCAAAATCTTTTGAATGGCTTTGGGCAATAGTAGAGAATTAAATATTGGGCATTAGTGAAGAATGCATTCCTAGAGGACAGTTTTATTGTTTGGAGCTTTGGAGACTTAATGAAGCTCTCAGTTATGCTTCAGTGAAATATCAACTTTGACTCAGAGATGTTTCTGAATAGCACAGCACAGAATTTGACGAGAAATGTTCGAGTTTAAACTTCTGACTGCAAATTATTATCATGTCAAATGTGAGCACAGACTGAGACATTGTTGAGATTTCAAAGTCTATAGGAGAGATGCGTGTGAGACTACTGGGGTCATTTTCAGGAGAAAAATGTGAGAAGCAAAAGTCTTAAATTGCTTTTAATTTGATCTAATTGTTGTCTAGAAGTAATTTTAATAAGATAATATTAAAACAAATGGTCCTTTTGCCCAATTTCTTTCATGATAATACTGTTCCAGTCTTATTATTTTTTGAAAGATTTCATTTAGTCATTTGTTTCTAAGCTGTATCTCAAAGGGTCCTTCCATGATAAAAAAAAAATTACCCTTATTAATGAGCCAAAAAGCAGATGTGGTCATGAAGTACATCAAATCTTGTGTGAAAATATGAAACGAGCAGTCTGTTAAAACATGTCCCTCTCTCACGCTGCATATTTTGATTAGATTAAACATTTGCTATTAAGTGTTATTGGAGCCAGATGGAGTCTTGTTCATTTTACAGTAATTAGGACAAGACGAATCACTAATGAAACACACACACTATGTGGTTCTGCTTCTGATGCGTCCCTTCATCTGCTCACACACACGATGCAATTTGATCAACTGCAATGGGTCTGGATGAAACGACATTTTGGTTAAACAGTATTAAAACGTTGTCTGACTTGATTTACTGAACTAGAACTGTGCTTTACTGGATTAAAATGGCAGATTTGTATTTGTAAATTCTCTAGTAAAGAGGATATACCAGTCTCAGTGCTATAACAGACAATAGTGTTGCCTCGAAATCCAGGATAAACCTCTAGTGATTGAGCCGGTGCATCACAGCTGGCCTCGAGTGCTTATTGGAGAGCAGAAACGGTCCTCAGAAACCGGCTTCAAAGCAAGGAGGACCTCTGTTGGTCAAGATCCAGCACTTCCACCACAACTGCAGAGGGAGGAATAAACTCACACTCATCTGTCAATATTCATTTGAATTGCAAATTCTGAGCACCATGGAAACAAATTGACAAATTCTGATTTGTCAGTGTTTAAGTTAGAATAATTAGAAAGATAATACAAACACATTCATTTTCCACGTTAAGAATGATTCCACCAAAGCAATGAATTAAAAAGGCCTTGATTCACATTGGCACTCTCGAAAATAAGGGTTCTTTATTGGCGTCTGTGGTTCCATGGAGAACCTTTAACATTCCTTTTCATTGCGCAAAAGGTGTATAGTGGAAAAACCTTTACGTTTTTAAAATGTACTTTAAATTAAGCAACAAAAAAAATAAAAGTTTAAGAACTGTTCACTGAAAGGTTCAATTAGAGCATTGTTGCAAAACCCCATTTTTGGAACCTTGTAGCCATTTAATTTAGTTCAATTTAGCAGCAGGTAAGCTAATAAAACCGTGCAGCATATCATCATTAAATACATACTCAACTTAGCTACACATCTTGCATTTACTTTGCTCATTACATGCCAGTAACACCCCCCTCCCCCTCTCTTTTCATACAACCCTCCACCTCCTCATCCCCATCACTTGCATCACTTTCTGCTTGCTAGCGGTGTGTGTGTGTAGCTCTTTGATCCTTCCCGATCGGAGGATAAACACGGGTCCCGTCCTGAAGCAGAAAGCCATTATATGCACTCTGTGTCTGCAGCCGCCCGTCATGCATCGGGAAGCTCAGATCCCGGCGAATCAAAGGTGTCCATTCTACCTCCAGCCCTGGCATGAATATTTATGAGTGCTGTGCCGGCTGCCCTCCTCTGTGATGTAATTGCAGTGCTGAGTGCCTCCGTGGCACAGAGTTCATCCAATACAAAATAAAACAACCACACCCCTCTGTGTACTAGCTTGTTTTTGACAAAAGAAAGTGAAATGCACTTTTTCAGTGCTAAAAAAACTCCACATGCTCCGCAATTTGGAAAAGATGGTTATATAACGCTTCAGGCTGTGGCTTTTACACACGTGTTAGTATTCAGGACAGAACTGCTTCTTTCCTTCTCTTGTTATGACTTTCTTTGTCTTTGTGACCATCTGCTCACAACACACATTCACATACTGATAAGCTCTTTATCTATATATTTATGATAGACTGTCATTCATTCGTGCAAGATACAATTTTAGTTAGCACAGTGATGAGATCAATTGTAGTGGTTAAACTAATTTACACATAGACATAAACTGTCCCAAATGGCTTTGCGGAATATATTCAGTATATACACTCACCTAAAGGATTATTAGGAACACCATACTAATACTGTGTTTGACCCCCTTTCGCCTTCAGAACTGCCTTAATTCTACGTGGCATTGATTCAACAAGGTGCTGAAAGCATTCTTTAGAAATGTTGGCCCATATTGATAGGATAGCATCTTGCAGTTGATGGAGATTTGTGGGATGCACATCCAGGGCACGAAGCTCCCGTTCCACCACATCCCGAAGATGCTCTATTGGGTTGAGATCTGGTGACTGTGGGGGCCATTTTAGTACAGTGAACTCATTGTCATGTTCAAGAAACCAATTTGAAATGATTCGAGCTTTGTCAAGTCAAGTCAAGTCAACTTTATTTATATAGCGCTTTTCACAATGCAGATTGTATCAAAGCAGCTTCACAGTATTAAATAAAATAGTACATCAGTGTTTGTTTCTAGTGTAAAACGTCCACGTTTGGTAATGCTGATCAATAGTATTGTTGTGACATGGTGCATTATCCTGCTGGAAGTAGCCATTAGAGGATGGGTACATGGTGGTCATAAAGGGATGGACATGGTCAGAAACAATGCAGGTAGGCCGTGGCATTTAAACGATGCCCAATTGGCACTAAGGGGCCTAAAGTGTGCCAAGAAAACATCCCCCACACCATTACACCACCACCACCAGCCTGCACAGTGGTAACAAGGCATGATGGATCCATGTTCTCATTCTGTTTACGCCAAAATCTGACTCTACCATCTGAATGTCTCAACAGAAATCGAGACTCATCAGACCAGGCAACATTTTTCCAGTCTTCAACTGTCCAATTTTGGTGAGCTCGTGCAAATTGTAGCCTCTTTTTCCTATTTGTAGTGGAGATGAGTGGTACCCGGTGGGGTCTTCTGCTGTTGTAGCCCATCCGCCTCAAGGTTGTGCGTGTTGTGGCTTCACAAATGCTTTGCTGCATACCTCGGTTGTAACGAGTGGTTATTTCAGTCAAAGTTGCTCTTCTATCAGCTTGAATCAGTCGGCCCATTCTCCTCTGACCTCTAGCATCAACAAGGCATTTTCGCCCACAGGACTGCCGCATACTGGATGTTTTTCCCTTTTCACACCATTCTTTGTAAACCCTAGAAATGGTTGTGCGTGAAAATCCCAGTAACTGAGCAGATTGTGAAATACTCAGACCGGCCCGTCTGGCACCTACAACCATGCCACGCTCAAAATTGCTTAAATCACCTTTCTTTCCCATTCTGACATTCAGTTTGGAGTTCAGGAGATTGTCTTGACCAGGACCACACCCCTAAATGCATTGAAGCAACTGCCATGTGATTGGTTGATTTGATAATTGCATTAATGAGAAATT
The DNA here is from genome assembly GCF_949319135.1 of Squalius cephalus. NCBI lineage: Eukaryota > Metazoa > Chordata > Actinopteri > Cypriniformes > Leuciscidae > Squalius > Squalius cephalus. Next base: position 10,358,623 of record NC_137146.1, read on the forward strand.
GAACAGGTGTTCCTAATAATCCTTTAGGTGAGTGTATATGCCTGTTTAATTTACTTAAAGTCATCATGAATTCAAAATGGACAATTCTTATTTTTCATGGATTATTGCAGTATTTATTATAAATGACTTATCTGCACAACATTAACATCACAGCAATAACTAACCACAAACATCCACCAATCCAATCAGTTCCCGATGGACAAAATCAAGTCCCGCCCTACATTCGACCAGCCATTTTACTTGGACATACGTCACAATAGGAGGGAACTTGGCAACTTCCGTTTCATGCAGACTTTAATATCTAAATGTAGCCTACATTATGATTATTTTCGTTAACGATTTTTCGCGTGCTTTCATCTACCGATGTTACAGCCTACAAAAATGCTTTTGCATTTTGTATCACTGAGTGGTTGTTCATAAGACAACGTGTAGTTGAAGATGCACATTATGAGATTTGTCATTATTTTATGTCTATGGAATCGTTAAGAGGAATCTGAATTTGAAACGCTAAATAGTTTCCCATATCAAGAGCATGCATGCTAAACGCAACACCGTGGCTCTGACCTTCATTTTTAACATTTTCTAAGCATCATTGAGCCTCTGTTTCTGATAAATGAAATAAATCCTATTGTGGTGAGACTTGGGAAGGGACCCTCTGTGGTAAATTCTCTTTTTCTACCACTGTCGAGGACCTTGGAACTTAACAAAAAATTCTGCTGTACTTAAGTTCTGAGAACTTTATGAGGTTTTTTTTCCTCAATCTTTTGGGTTTATTTGGCACGTTGTTTGTTTGTCCTGGATCTGTCAATCATGTGTTATGTGACAGATTAGAGTACAAAAACCAAAAGGATGGGAGAGACAGAGTGCGGTAATAACCAGCACCATCCACTCTGTGGGATAAGACCCAGTTCTGTCACGCTTTTCCTCAGAAAGGCTTATGAGCACTATAGAGACTGCTAGAATGAGATCCAACGTTCAGGTCCAGACAGAGAGCAGTCTGTAATTCTACCCCTGATGACTGGATAGGAAACATGCACACATTAGGTTACGTTAACTATTAAGATGGAGTATTTTAGTGGTGCTTGGCTGCTAAGGTTAGGGATTTCAACAAACCCATAACCCCAAGTATTAAACTTTGGCATGTAACTTAACCCGTTTTATTTTTGCCACACTTATATAGAGTTTTGAATGTCTGATTCCTTAGAGAATTGATCCATCCTGAACGGTCTTCTCTTTCATATATGGTTTAGAATGTCTGATTCATTATAGTGAATCGGTTCATCCTGAACGGTCTTCTCTCTCATATCTAGTTAAGAATGTCCATGTCCTCTCTCTCAGAAGAATGTCCAATACATTTCAGTGAATCGGTTAATCCTGAACTGTCCTCCCTCTCATATCTAGTTAAAAATGTCCATTTCCAGTTCATTCTAGTGAATCGTTTTTGTCCTGAACGGTCTTCTTTCTCATATCTATGTCCAATTCATTCCAATGAATCGGTTCATCCTGAACAGTCCTAGTTGCAGCAGTGTAAGGTTTATTTTCAAGAACACAGACTCTTTGCAAGAACAAAACAACCAAGCTAATACGCAGTGACAACAGATAACTAAACAGGACAAAAATAGATAGAAAACTGAGGAGCTAATTAACAAGTCACACCTGAACAGAACTAACAATCAATTAGAAACCATAGTGACAAACAGAGAGAGAACTGAGGAGAACTGAACTAATTAACAGACTGACAGTTACACTAGAACTGAAATACAAACATGAATCAAAACACATGACAGATTCTAATGAAAAATTTACGATTAATTTAAATGAACAGATTTACAAAAATGATTCAACTTGTATGATGTACTTTTTGACTCAATTAGGTAAATTAGGTTGTTTTTGTTGTGTTTAGTCTAAATTTACTCATTCAGATTCGATACTGTCAGCCTAATTGAGCTCATTCATTCAAAACCCCACATTGTTTTTAAATGAGCAAAATACAGCTTTCACTCTCAGAAAATAAAGTACATAATTGTACCTACAATATTGTACCTTAACCTTTAAAAGAAACGGTACATATATGTACCTTTTAATGCTTTTTCACCCTCAAAAAGGTATATATGTACCTTGAGGTCCAATAATAAGCCCTATTAGTGTAGATTGTACCTTGGGGGACAGAAATGGACTCCTACTGTACCCCTATTTCTGACAGTGTTTTTTAAATGATCTCATTGTAGGGCAGTTCTTTTTTTAATTAAAGTATTCTTTATATTGTGACTTTTTGTATCTGATGGTTTAATGCCCAACACTATAAAATGCTTGTTATTAGAATTATTGATTGTGTTGCATATACAGTATCTCATCAATTTACTGCAATATGAAGTTGTTACTGTGAGAATATGCCTGTTCTGGTCGTGAAACCACAGCTGCATTTGTAGTTTTTGCTATAATGGCTATTTTGTCATCATTCAGATTTAGAAAGAGGCAGAGAATCATAGAGAACTCTGATACCCGTGGGACACTGTGTAAATTAAAATCCAAACAGATTAATGAGAAGTTATGTCGATATTAATAACTGCAACGATTTGAAAGCGCTGCCCCTCGGGCTGGTCTTTCGATCCAGCAGTCCTGTCGAACTTCACTTCGTCTGGGCCGTTCTCACATCCTCAGCAATCAAGGCTGTCTGATTGCTGGACCTTGTAACCCAGACCTGTCATAATCTAGTTTGGCACAGCTGCAGTCCGGCCTACTTTGGCCTGCCTCGGTCTAGGTATGGAGCTTTAGGAAATGCACATGTCAGCATATGGTTCTATGGCACAACAGAGAACTTTAGCAGGGGACAGAAGGAAGAGGGCCAGGGGAGGGGTGACAACAGTTGTAATCGGATCATTGGCTAAAACAAGCTGAGTCGATGGGATCAATAGAAACTGCACATGCAGCAAAGAGCCTTTAATGGCCTTTAATCTCCATTAGGTCTTAGAGGGGAAGTCAGAGGAAAGAAGGTTCAAGCCCCTCCGAGTGTCTGCTTTTGTGAGGAAGATTTTTCTTTCTTTCTAAATTTCAGGATGATTATTTACTGTTATTACAATACATGTAGGCTAACATATGACACAAGGACAAAAAGTGTTACCCATTTTTTTTTAAAGAAAATAATAGCCTACTTTTCTTCGGCAAGGATGCATTAAATTGACAGTACATATTTATAATGTAAAAAGATTTAAAACTGTAAAGAATCCTGTTTATATGTTAAAAATATTCTACGCAATACTAAGACACTATTTTAACTATTTTAACATCGATAATAAGAAATGTTTCTTGAGCGCCAAATCAGGATTTCTTATCATGAAATATATTAAATATATTAAAATAGAAAGTTATTTTAAAATGTAATATTTCACAATATTACTGTTTTTCTGTATTTTCGTTCAAATAAATGCAGCCTTTAGCATAAGAGACTTCTTATCAAATAATTAAACCAACTCTTATCTTATATTTGTATATATTATTTTTATTTATATAAGAACTATTAGAATAAAAGAAAAAAAAATTGGTTACACTTTATTTGGTAACACTTTATTTTACAGCATCCTTGTTACACGTTACACATAGTTACTATAGTAATAGCTATAAATTATGCATAATTACATGCAACTAACCCTAAACCAAACCAAACTAACCCTATTGTAAGTACATGTAAATATTACTTACTACTTGAATGTATAATTACAGTGTAACAAAGACACCTTAAAATAAACTGTAACCCTTTATTTTAAGGTGTCAGTGTTACTGTGTAATAATAATGAACTATGTGTACTTACTATAGGGTTAGGTTTTGGTTTGGGGTTAGTTGCATGTAATTATGCATAATTTATAGTTAATACTACAGTAACTAACTACATGTAACATGTAACAAGAACACAGTAAAATAAAGTGTTACCAAAATTCTATCCCAGAAAACGGCATTGCCTGTGGAGAGAGTTCTCCATGGATTCAAATGAAATGCTTTTTAGACCACTCTGAACATCGTTATTTGTTTTTTTGCAAAGCCGTATCAGACGCATAAGTAAAATAATTTTTCAACAGGCACCCATCTTTATAAAGCTTCAGCGTAACCTTGCTCACAGCCATTTCTCTGCAGTTAAATACGACAGTTGCTTCAAAGAGAGCAGAATCAAAGGCCTTTGGCTGTGGCTCTCATCTCTTCCTAATTGGCTATGCTGAGCATTCGAAAGGAACATCTGTAGAATAACAGAACACCATTCAAACTGCATCAGAATGAATCAGCTTCTTCTGATAAAAAAAAGATTAAAATCTCTCACTCAGTTTGTCCATCTTGATAAAATACTAAAGTCTTGACTGCAGCTTTACCCTTTAGGATGCATGATACAATTACACCACATGATACAATTAAGTATGTTGCAGTACCACTCATTGTTTCACGGCCAAAGATGAGCCGATGCACGTTACGGCTGTTTAAATGTGTTAAACATACTTTAATCAGAATCTGCATGTTGGAAATCCTATGCAAAGGAGTGAAACTAAAAGTTGAGCGCTCTTTGAAAGTTCACTGGCAATCATTTGCAAAGCTAAGATCAAGATGCACTCTATAAAAAAATGCCCATAATATGATACAAACTGTTCTAGAGGTGCATTTACATTTTCACAGTGGTTGTTATAAAAACAGCTTCACACGTACATAGCACAGTTCTGCAGGTCTATTGATTTGCTGTGATTAATCTGAGATGTATGTTTAGTTCTAGAGGCCTGCTGTGATCTGCTCCGACTTCTCAAAAACAAGGGCCAGGAAACCCCAAGCTAGCACAAAGGCTGAAATAAAAACCATCATTTGCATATTCAGCCTTTGTTCTGTTCATGCCTGTGAGCCAAACTGGCAATTAGAGGGAGTGAAGCAAAGGTTATTAATAGCACTGTGTTGTACAAACTCACCTAAAAAAAAAAAAAAAGTAAAAGAAAGCATTTAGCAGTTCTAGCCAGATGGGTGTACTGATACATATGCGGTGAACATGGTAAAGTCTTAATTCAAAGCCTTCATCTTAGTAATTACAACTTTTTATACAGCAGCACCACACAAAAAGAAATTTCCCCTGTCACGCAAAGGGATTCTCTTGGCAAGCCACCATTAATTGACTTTACCCAAGGTGCAGATTGGACAACAAGTGCTATGTTCATGTTGTAATTGCCTGATTAAAGATGAAGGGGCTCTGGGCGAGAGATGAGAGAGAGCTCTGTCGTTTCACCTAAATGACATAAGGGCTTGTCATTGTGTTCATGTAGCCGCACATTCTCTCTCTCTCTCCCTTCCCGAAACACCAAGAACATAGACTCTTTTACAGGTAGTGGAACAGAATTCTTTTTAATGTAATTTTCTTTTCACTGGCATCGCTCTTATGTAACATACAGGTGTGCAAAAGATAACCAGGAGATATGATGTTAGTCACCCTCGCAAATCGCTGTAATAAGGGAATCTAGGACCACTGGCTTTAATTATAGTGCATTTTGTTAAATAAATAGTCTCTAAATAAATATAAAGAAGCATAAACTGGGAGATATATTAATGTCTTTAATAAAAAAATTATCCAAAACTTTTAAGAAATGTATATTTTAAAAAAAATCAACAAAATTATTTACATCAACAAAATTATTTCAGTTTACATCTTGATTGTGTTTTTAAGCATTTTAATTAAGTTAGAATATTTTATTATATTAATAAAAAAAACATTAACTGTTTTAAACTACCATTGTAACACTATACCGTTTATTAAAAAATAACTACAATTAATATTTAAATGGGGGGTGGGGGGTTCAAATCCCTGGTTAATTACTGACCCTGGCATAGACATTTGATTATATCTATTATAGCACAATAGCGGTTCAGACACTAGAACTGAAATGGAACGGGCAATAGCGCCACCTAATGTATGTTCTATTAAACAACAACTCCAGGCAAAATATAATCAGCCTGTTACAAATGTTTACATTTCATCTCAAACGAATCCACGTGAAAATGTTGCATTCAGACTTGTGTGTGAAATCTGTATGAGATAGAGTAATATTACAGCACATTTACATTAGTTTGGTATTCCCTAAAATTAAATGATGGCACGAAAAAAAACCGTATTAAATTTAATAAATTAATTTCACTCGAATATTACTGTAAGTTATTTGCAAAAAAAAGTTGTGTGAACTCAATAACAGATTATATGAAGCAGAACTCAGGGTGAATCAGTTTCAGCATATTTCTAGTTCCCAGCATGCTTTGCTAAAACTCTGGAAGGAGAGTAAATGTTGAAATTAAACGTTAGCCTTATGTTTTTGCACAATACTGATATTGGGAGAGATGTTAGTGCATGTTATGTCGGGATTTAAAAGGGTTTATGCTATGTCTGCGTTATTAGGCTACCTGTGCTGAAGAGTATAAAGCCTGTGGTTATGTCGATTTATATTTATACTGCTTTGAATAACAGTAGTAAATGCTCTTTACGATGTCGTTATATTATGTTTTAATATAGCACATGTGCGCTATAGCCTGCTAGCTAGTAAGTAAATATAGCAGAGCTCATGTTTTACTGACGAGTCAGCAACTCAAAACCCCGGTTTTACAGACGAAGGCTTAAGCCTAAGTCCCAGACTGAAATACACGTTTGAGCTGTTTTAACTGAACGCAACATTGACATATCTTAAAATATGTCACTGCCATTGTTTCGTCTCAAACCAGTAATGTTTTCTTTTTTCTTTTTCTAAGGTACGTTATTAAAAGTTTATTATTACCCTGTCTTAATCTAAGCCCTGTCTGTGAAACCAGGCCAAAGTGTTTTAATGGAGTTTATAATTTTGTATTAGGAAATAATCTTGTAGCGAACTCAAGAGAAATAAAATTCACATTACTCATTGCTGTTGGTTTCTAAACTTAAAAGAATTGAGACAATCAGTTTCCTCAACCGAAATGAGTTATCATAACTCAGGTTTAGTTTGTCATTTAAGATTAGATCTGGTGTGCTGCCATGCGATACATAAAACCAAACCTGCTGCAGTCAAGACAATTTTCAGAATGTTTTCATAAATCTATATTTATTTTTCAAATCAGATTAATCAATCACATCATACCTGTTAGCATCAGCATCATTAAGAAGCATTGATTTACAGTAACCTATACAAGCATGGCCTTAAACCAAAGCACACAGAGGAGGGGCGCGGAAGGTGTCTCTTTGCAGCAGTGTCATCGTCCCGCAACAGTAGAACGTGAACCCAGATGTGATGCCTGGTTCATCACTGGGACCAGTTCTTCTTACCCACATCATCCTGAAGCAAGAACAGCCTAAAGTGGCCTGTGGAGAAGGCAGCTTCCAGTGAACAAACAGGAAATGGCAGAGACTGTAATTACTTTGCATTACTCACAGATGTTTGAGAAGATCATGTCTTATGGTGGGAGTGTGATCTCAAGACACCGGCAGCCTGCGCAGCTGGACCCCAGCGGGGAAACATTCGGACTGTAACGTCAGTCCACAACGACAATATTACTTTATCATTCAATCAATCAATAGACTCAAGACCTAAATAGATTGTTTCATTTGCATGGCCTCTGAATAATGCTCAGTATATAGTTGCAAACAGCAAAAAACAAAAGTTCTCATGCAATACAAATTTGGACGATATCTTGCGCCCGTTAATTAAAGGAGTAAACAGCACATTCTGAAATGAAAAACTCAAAACGTGGCTTCGCTAAACATGTATAATGTTTATTTTAGCTAGCGAGTCACCTATAGGAGAAAACTGTCACATTCTCGCTGAGCTTCGGCAATTCGGACTAAATCCTGATTAGCAGCAGATCAGAATCCTGATCAGTCCAAAAAAAAAAAAAAAGCGTTAAAGAGGCTATCCTGAACACCAGGCCTGGTTACGTCTGAGGATGATGGACTTCAGAGGAACTTATGGCATTTTTGAGCAGGTTTCTCCTAAGACAAATGCACTTTTGAATTACAAGATTGCAAGAAAAATAAACAAACAAAAATACAACAAAAAAAAAAACATGTGCATTGGCTGGTGTCATTTTGCACCAAGCTGCAAAATTATCTTTTGGTACACAGAAATAGATGCTGATACACAAAGGTGAGAGGGCTACTGTGGAGTCAGTCTATAATATCGGATGTGATTATTCTGACTTGAGATTCAGTCAGGTGGGACGCAAGCTTCTGCGCCTCAATTACGTTTGTTACAGCTTCACGTAGATTCAAGTAAAGATTTGTCTTTCCTTGGATACATAATTCTAGTCTCCTCTGAGGGTGCTCAAATGTAGAGTGCTAAAATTGAATGATTTACAAAAACAAACACTAAACAATAAGCCTACAAATACATTTGAAATCCTCAGGGCCAGCTACACTGGTTAGTCAGTTAATACCAAACAGATGTCCGATGACAGTTAAGGGTACTGGTAGAAGCTTTTTAGAAGGTCTGAAAGTGCTTTAAGATACAGTTTACGTGAGTGATTTTCTATCCGTTTCGTGCGAGACTTGAGCGTAAGGGCAGATCCATCAGAAGTTGACTCAGAAAAGTCCACTGTCTTGATTAGGTGTTCGTACATCGTTCTTCCTCTGAGGTTACACAATATTTAAGGTACTACATCATTAGTGTTGATGTTCTACCAAGGAGATCTCTGTAAACCTACTGTTTATTTCTATTTCGCTCCTGTAAAGAAATACAAAAAGAGAAGAGACAAAATTAGATGATTAAATGCAACATGAAGCCATCAAGAAGATCTTTGTCTTTTACTAAGCCAGTTTGTGTAAACTCACAATGATAAAACGGAAGTGTCTTTAAAAACACTTATGGTATTTCACTTGCTCAGGAAGTCAATAGAATCTTTTCAACGCTGCAAGATGCTCTAGAATCTTTTCTGCTTGTTGTGATTTGGCTCATGCTTCTTGAGATCACAATTCAATCCAATTAACCGTAGGAATGAACTGATATTAAAATTCAAGTTGAGAATTATTTTCATTTAAATTGGCATTATAATATTTTGTCAAAATGAATAAAAATCAACTCTTTTATATGCTAACAATTTATGCACAATTTGAAAATGGAAATTAATTTTGAAATCTGACAAAGATTAAAAGCTAAAATGTAAGTTTACTAAAGCAGCAGGTCCAACAAATGCTTGCTGTATTGATGCATGTAACAGTAAAACAGTAGAGAATCTGGACTGCTGACACAGCCAGTGGTTTCCAAACAGTTTGGTAGATTAGATCTCTCCGACTTGCAGAGTAAAACTTTTCACCCTTAAAAGTGCAGTAAGCGATTGAAACGCTTTGAAAATTGAAATCAACACCCAAACAAACAATTTAGTGAATATTTACTAGATATCTGTTCTTTGTGTGTGCAAAACGATTGTGTCTGTACATAATCCTGGCTGTGTAAATAGGAGAAAAAACAATTGGACCGATCCACCAAGCACCAAAACACCATTGTAGCCAATCAGCGATAGGGGGCATACATCATTTTCAGCGCTGGAAAGGCGTTAGAGAGTGGGAAGGCCTGAAAACGGAAGCTTTGGACTTCAGAGGTTGCTTTGTTTGTGCTCAATACGTGAGTAAAGGCACCAATATACTGCTGAGAGTGGCTTTTAGATGAATATGTAAATTAATGAATATGCGCTGTGCGCTTTCCTCTCAATAATAAAAGAAACAACTAAAATGACAGCGGTGAGAAAACAGCAGCTAAGAAAAGCATCTGATCCTAGCGATGTGGATGTTTGCACAAGCTCTGCAATTCGGCACTTTCGCGTTCAGCACTTTATACAATAGATTGTTTAAAAGCAAGCAGCTTTACAGTATTAAATATGAAAAAAAGTATCAGTGTCTCTTTCAATTATAATAACTACTTCAATTTCAACTACAAAGCAGCTCTCAAGTGTGTTCATGTTTTTACTTGCATCTGACCTCGACGGACTGAATAGAAGAAATGAACCAGAGAAGATTTCCATGTCAAAGAAGGCGGAGCCTCAGCAAACACCTACCTATTACTTAATCACCACGGACCAATGGTAGTTTGAAACGAACAAAACAAAACCAATGGTAGCGTTCCCGAAACAAACACAAAATGAGCTTTGTTTTAGCCTGATTTTGTACGAAATGACATCACACCAGTTTGTTCTGTTATTGAATCACAGCTGATAATAAAAGTAGGCGTGTTCCTTTTGTGTGTCTATTTCAAATATTAACAGTGTTTCTCAGAAATTGCTTACTGCACCTTTAAAGCAATTCTTAAAGAAGCAAGTAAATGTTCACAGGAGTTGGAAGACCTGTCATATAAAAAGATTTTATTCTATATCGGGGTGGTTACCTCACATGATGGCTGCTATATGAACAGCTGAATACTACTCACTTACTTAGTAACCGCTTTTGGACATTTTATTGAAGAATAAATTAATCATGGGTGACAAATATGCTTGTGAATAGGGTATTTCTACAATGTCATCAAGTAACTGAAAACTTGCTTTTGAATGATGCTGCAACCACATCAATAGGTGTTAGTATAAAGGAGGCAAATTACATCAAATGTTCATGTTATTATCTTGAAGAGCTGAGAAACAACTTAACACATATTTCAACGCATAAGCCAATTAAATTTACTTTTACTTTGCTTACTGGGCAAAAACAGGCAGAGGGTACAAAACATTTAAAAGCTTTTTTAAAAAAAGAAAAGACGACAACAATGTGCTTACCACTGCTTTGCCAGTGAACATGAATGAATGTGAGGGAATGTTAGCTAAATCAGGAGACTATGAATACATGCTGAATATGTCTGAATACAGCTAGACTCATTAGTCTCTCCAAACAACATGAAGACGTGCCACTACAAGGCTTTAGTCCTCTTCGCTGGAGCTACTGATAATATTGTAGACGGTACTTTTACAACACAATGCTTTGTTTGGGGAAATAAAATTTAACAGTTGGTGAGTGGATCAGATGTCAAATTGATGAGCTAATGACTTAAAATCTTTATTTAATAAACGGCTGACATTTCTAATGATAATAAATAAAAAATATAATAAAAAAAATCAACAAAAAAAAAAAAAATCACACAGCTCTATATATGCATTAGATTTCACAATTTAAACCACAAGCCTTGGAGACCGTTTTAATTTAAATAGTTGATTTTATTATGGCTTTGGCAATCTAAACATGATTGGCAAGATAATGAAATAGACAGAAAATTAGGTTGGGAGAAAAACTAAATAGGAGGTTTTGATAAATCTCTCACGAAAAGAAGCTAAATTAGTCCAAGTGCAGCAAGACACCTTGATTAAGCCATTTTGATTGCAATTTTTCCATTTAAGTTCTTTACTAACAATCCTGTAGTGGCTTACGTAAAGATGCACAATATATTGTGTAAGTGACAAATACTCAATCAGCTGAATACAACTGACATCCTGATGTAATAAGGCCAACAGAGTTGCAGTTCTGCATACAGGCCATATGCATGTAGCAGCTAAATTCAGTCAGTTCACTATTTGGTTATTTACAGGAATAAAAGCAGCAGGTTAACATGCATAAATCACAGAACTCTGTTCAGTGGGAGTTTATTAACAATTGCCAGACAATTCAAACATTTCTGGTAGCTTTGGTCAAAATACCTAAAAATAAAAGTTAGACTACTGGTTTTCATTTATTTTCTTTACAGGCATGTGATGGTAAAATGTTGCTATTGTTATTACCAAGTCAGCCATCACATGTTTGGGAGTCACTCCCAAAACTTTGAAGTGAGTACATGACCACAGTAGCACAAAGTCATGCCAATGAGTCATGTAGGTTTTAAACCTATTGTCGAACATTTTCCAACAACTTCCAAACAAATTTAAGCTCTATACTGAATGACTCCATTGCAAGACATTCATCCTTAAGGGTCTGACCTGATAAACCCCCAAAATAGTGTGAAATCTGATCTAAATGCTGTAACTCATAACTCACATACAAGGATAAAATGCAGCTGGTGCCAAGGTAATGGGCACAGACATCAATTATTTGTGTTGGTTAGGCAGGAAATGATGTAAGTCCAATCTATTAATGGGACATCTGCCTGCTGTTTGAGCAGAGATACTGATTGGCGTCACCGCTCGACACCAGCCTTTTTTTCAATAGATGGGCAGAGACTTCTTAGTTGTTGTTTTTTAACACCATTTATTTCACAATACCTAGTATACTATACGCTGAGACTTTAGCAGTTTGGTTAATTGAAATATAGGGGAAATGGGTTATGAGCAAGCCATGTTGAGCAATAAAACACAAACAACATATTACATAACCTCCAGTAATTATGTACCGAGTTACCAGATCAGACATTTCATTTCTAATTATGACTGACTGTTCTGTTTTTGTCTGGTTTTTCAGAAATAGGCAGTAAAAAGAGAAACAAAGACTAATCTGGCTTAGATAGGAGTTGCTATGAAAAACCTACCTTTGGAAATAGATGGACATGCTGACAGCACTAAAACATAACAATGATTGCGAGATCTAAAGGTGCAGTGCTTGCCTTCTGCTATTGTGAAGAGTGGCAGAAAGCTGCGCTTACCCTTCGCATTGCTTCCTCTTCCTCCTGCCGCTTTTCGTAATGTGCAAAATCGTCAAAGATTGAGGTGGTATGCTTGAAAGTTGCAATAATTTTAAGCACTTGCTTTGCCTTCTCTAGGGGCACTTCTTGAGTGTCCCTGGAGTTGGTGACAGGCTTGTTGTCATTGTTTTCTAAGCGAATGTGCCTCAGTTGGTTATTGGGCACGTCCTTAACAAAGATCCATTTTACCTCAAACTTGCCCTTCCACTTATCCTGGGACCAGACGCCGGCATAGGCGTTATAGTCCACGGTGGACTTCATCTCAGCCACACCGCAGAAGTGTCCGCTACCATTGACACTAAAGAGCAGATAGAGTGGACCTTTGGCACCGAGCGAGCGGTAGGCGCCGTCCAGGCGCTTGTTTCCGTGCTCTGTGCTGCACCAGATAGAGTACTTGATGGAGCGGTGGATGTCGTCCTCAGAGTAGCTCTTGATGATGAAGACCCGTCCGTTTTTCAAGTTCCAGTCAAAGTCTTTGGGGTTGTAATTGTTGAGGGCTTTGAGCTTCTCCAGCACGGGGTGAACCTCGCCGGAAGAAGGTGACGAGCTCATGGGGACTCCCGTCCCAAGGCCAAAGTTCTCCATGCCGCAGTTCTGGTTAAACGTGGTTCCTCGGTTCCGAGGGGCCACCCAGCGATTTTGGGGTGGGGGATTCTGCACCTGAGATGGGTGCAGGGGCTGTGGAGGACCTGGTTGCGAGTGATGGTGAGGGTGGGGAGGACCTGGAGGCAGCTGGTGAGGGTGCTGAGGAGATTGTAGATGGAGCTGCTGGTGTTGGGGTTGAGGAGGCAATGGACTCTGCATCATGGGTTGAGGTTGGGCCATGAGTTGCTGCTGCACCAACGGCTGAGGGGGAAGCATCTGTTGCGCAAGAGGGGGTTTGGTGATGGAGCCTTTGTCCTCCCAGGTACCAATGTTCATGTTATGCTTTATCGGCGGAGGGGGGATCGTTGGGCCGCTTCCCAAACCCATGTTGGGCTTTGGCTTCAGCTTGGGCTGTGGTTTCGCGGGTTTTCTCGCGATGGCCGCCCAAGATGTGGGTTTTGGTGCGGAGGAGCTGACAGGCGGCATGCTGTTGGCAGCCATGCTACTCATACCCGGTGTCCCTCCTAAAGGAGACCCGACCGTTTTCGTAACGGCCGACATGTCGGAGCCAAGCTTGAGCCCGGCCATTCCCTGATCGATACTACTGAGCCCTGGAACTTTACTAAGTTGCGTGTCACTGCCGAATCCAGCCTGTCCATCAGCAATGGCCCGGCCCAAAGAGCTCGGGGGATATCCGTAACTGCTGCTGTACGCTGAGCTCTGTGTAGACTGTCCCTGAGAACCACTGGTGCCCCAGGTGGAAAAGTCTGCATTTCCAGGAAAGAAGTTAAATCCGTGTTGGCTGAGAAAAGGGGGCGTGTTCCCTAAAGCACCAGGCTGGCTGAAGACTCCGTCAGGAATGAAGTGATGCTCACCATTGCTCATCTGTCCATATGTGGTCAGGTACGGCATAGGCGGGTCTCCTGCGGTGGACCATGCAGCCTCTCCCAAGGAGTAAGGGAATCCGATAGAGGGAGCATAATAGCTGGGCATGTAGGGATCAGACATTTGTGGGTAGCTATTACTCTGTAGGGTGTAATTAAAGATAAGTCAGTAATGATTATGTAACGAACAAATGGCTAAATAAAGATGTGACAAAAACATAATAGGTGAAAGAAGTGTGATAAACAACACACTACCGTTCTAAAGTTTTTGTTGTTTAAAGAAACAAATACTTTTATTCAGCAAGGGCACAACTATTTCGAAAGTGACAGTAAATGCATTTGTAATGTTACAACAGATTTATATTTCAAATAAATGCTTTTCTTTTGAAATTTCTATTCTTCAAAGAATCCTGAAAAAATCAATGCATCACAGTTTCCACACAAAAAAATGTAGTAGTACAACTGATTTCAAAATAGATAATAAGAAATGTTTCTTGAGCAACAAATCAGAATGTTTTTGGAGGATCATGTGACACTGAAGACTGGAGTAATGATGCTGAAAATGTAGCTTTTCCATGACAGCAATAAATTACATTATAAAATATATAAAAATAGAAAACTTTGAATTGTAATAATATTTTACAATAATACTATATTTACTGTATTTTTATTGAAACAAATGCAGCCTTGGTGAGCATAAGAGACTTCTTTCAGAATCACTTTTTAAAAAAATCTTCCCATCCCCAAACTTTTGAACTGTAACTTAACATAAATTTATAGGTATCAACAAAAAATAAAAAAATATGAAAGAAGTGAGGGATTTGTTACAGATTTATTTTAGACAGTTGTACAAAGATCAACTGTAGTTTAATGTAATGAAGCACTGAAAAGGAAGGGAAAAACTGACTAATAATATTTTCAGAATGCAGATATGACTAATAACTAATGTCATAACTAATATGACAGCATAATGACAGAAACTCACCTGATTTGTCTGGCTGCTCAGATAATTGTCAAAGTCATCATCGTTTACAGCATCCTTCTGATGCATCGAACCGTTTTGCACTAAACAAAATTATATTAAAAAAAAAGACAGAGTGTCAGTTAATTTGACTTCAATACACCATGACGTTGATATGAAATAATGAGACAGCAATTGTACACAAGTAAATTCAATTTTGAAATGATTATCTAAAAATCTCTTAAATACAGTACATTAAATACAGTAAATTGCTTGCTTGTCGGGACTACGGAATCACAAAGAGAGCTAGATTAACATTAAGACTGATCTACTACATAAAATATGATTCACAGAAGGAGTGACTATTTATAAATCCACACAAGCAAGACAGTGAGAAACACATCAGTAAACTAAACACCCTTAAAGGGACAGTTCATCTTCCACATGATCATATGACTTTCTTTGGCTGAATGACATTCACAAGCACTTTCATTGAAAGGAAAAGGATGTAACACTGTGGATAATATTCTGTTCCATAGAAAATAGAAACAAAGTTTGTGAAAGGCTCATTTTAAGGACATTCCTGAAGAAAACGAGTGTTTGCATTACTTACCTTTGTTTCCTTGTCCTTTAGGTCTCTGATTTTGGGTTCAAGGTGTGCGGACAGTGACAAAGAGAGAGAGAAAAAAAAAAAACACCATGAACACCAGTTTACCAGGAACAACATGTACACAATAATTTGGCCTAGCAGGAACAGCTATCAAATATCAAGGGCTCTCAGTTTGTGGAAAAACGACTTGACAATGATTGATGTTGGCTTTCTTTCTTTCTTTTTTTACCGAATTAAGTACCTTCCTGTGGGTTCGTTTGTTTTGGAGCGTTCATTCGCTCAAAGCGCGCCAATGAAACCCAAAAATGCTGTCTAGGTAGGCAGCTCGCTATGGTTTGAGACACAGCCACTAACGTTACCTGAGCAGCACCATCATGTTTATGTAGTTTTATAGATGGAAACGCGTACGTTACCTGATCGACAGTTGTCGCAGACATCCTCCGGGAGCCCGAACTGATCGCTGTTATGACTGTCCACGGTCTCTCCTGCCACCGCTGCGGGTTCGCGTTATTTTTCCTCTCTCCGGGTTGCCCTATAATCACAGCGTATTCCTCAGGCGTTGATCTCCTCGCCCGGTCTCAAACGGTCGGCAGCGGTCCTCTCGGGCGGCAGTGACGGCGAATGTCAAACGGTTGGGGGAGCTTGGCGGCTGTGTGGTGTGTTTTAGTTATTCTGAAACATTCACACACTGTGTTAACGTCTGGAGAGAATATTACCCCTGCTCTGCTCCACAATGGCGGATGGGATCTGACTCTCACTTCCGTTTGAGCGCTGACCTTCCGCCGCTGACGTCAAAGAGGAGACATGCGCCTGCTTTTCATACTGTACAAAATACTACCCATCTTTTATTGGGTAAAATTGAGACTACAGCGGGTGATATTATATGAAAGTGATCTTTACATTTTACACAATTATTATTTTACTTATGGCATGTCTTTTCATAGGGATATACAAATTTTGGGGGAAATAAGCCTTTGTTTTTCATTTTAAAGGCAGAAGTTTCACAATACCTAAAAACAATATTATGTTTGGGAAAAAAAGAAAGCTGTGAAATGTGTTAATATTTGTAAAAATGTATTTTTTTTACTGTTTATCCTAATGTTCCCAGCTTATTTGTAATTTTATTATACCAATAATAAAATAAATCTGTACACAGAGGAAAAAATGTATACAGTTCAAACACTTCAACTAACAGATAATTTCTCTTAAAATATAGTTTTATAACTGCTTGGAAGTTATATCATTTTATATTTCAATGACCATGGGACATAACAATTTTTAAAAATGCACATTTTTAATTATTAATATTATGCAGACATTCCAAATGGCCTACATTAAAAACCTTTTATTCATTTTATACGTGACTTCATATATTGATAACTATATATGACAATATAATGTTTTGTACAAATGTTAAAGCAAAAATAAAACAATTAGAGTAAGAAATAATAATATAAAAACCTTTTTAATTGTAATTTAAGCAGTTATACTCTGTAAATGTTGTTCATTATTTTAATCATTACAAACATTTTACACAACAATTAAGAAAGCACCTATATACATTTTAATATCTAGGGTGCATAACCAAACAGAGGTGGGTGAGACTGAGAAATAGAAATATCCTCATGAAAAGACAACATTCTGCTATAACTGTTCTTTTTTCTGTTTTAATTATTCTTATTTCTTTTTATTATTTTAATTTCTTCAATGTAAAGCACTTTGAATTGCCATTGTGTATGAAATGTGCTATATAAATAAACTTGCCTTTCCTTGCCTTACCGCTTGGTGACACTGTTCTATTTCACGAAAATAACATGACCGTAAATGACGAGCTTTACAAGTCTTCAAAATAAAAGTCCTATTACTGCTTATAACTCAGAACAATCAGAAAGATAGGCCTAGTAACTACATGAACATTTGCATTCATCAAGAAGACGGAGTCTATCTTTTAATTTATGTGTCATAAATAATTTCTCACAAGTAATTACAAAATAAAAGTGTAACTCAGTCATTCTGCCAGACTATTCATTTTTCTTGCTTACCTAATGAGTTGCTTTTCTTTCTATCTATCTATCTATCTATCTATCTATCTATCTATCTATCTATCTATCTATCTATCTATCTATCTATCTATCTATCTATCTATCTATCTATCTGTAATAAATATCTATTTAACATTATTTGATTATTCTTTGATTTTGAGCTAACATACAAATGAGCCTTAATTTTAAAAATGTTTTGCCTTAGGGAACCCCACAAAGATTTGCTGTGTCCATCATATTATTACAAATATGCTTAATATGACTTACTATCGTTATATTAAATTAATATTTATTGTTTAAATTTTTATCAATTATTTTTCAACTTTATTGTTGATGTTGCTGTGCAAAGTTAAGTTGAACTTTAATTCTTGAAACAGAGTGTAGTCAAATCCTCAGCCATACTGAGAGAGTGTGTGTGTGTGTTTCTGGCTTCAGCTCACTGTGTGGTGTTGATCCTCATGAAACACTCCTGTTCACTCAGCCTGGGGTTTGGAGCATGCAGAACATGCTGGCAGTAATTGCAAACGCATTCAAGGGCGGTGCCAAAATAAATGTAGGTATCATAAGTGTCTGTTTGCTTATCTGTTTGCTATTAAAGAGACAGAGGCATTGACAGATTCAAGCTCTGTTTAGCTTAGGGGCATTAAAAGATTTACAAGAGGCTAAACTAGATCTCTATAGTCTCATCGACCTTGGTGTTCAGTAAATACAAATTCATGCTTACTGTAAATGAAATGGACACTGAACTGATTGTATTTGATTAAAAGGCAGAGTCTGCCCTGGTCTGGTCCCTCTATTGTTTGTTATCTTATCATAATAGTTTGTTTTAGCCATTCAGAGCCTGTGGTACAGTCCAACTGTAATATATTGAAATGAGAATTGATGTTTGTTCTAACATGGACATCATTACGTACCATATTGTGGTCTTTTTCCTGATAGTCTTTTAGCTATTTATATTATTTTCTTTATACTTTCTTTATAATATAGTTAGTTCAGTAATGTACAAAATGTATACAGTGCAGTTAGCCCCATTAATGATTTCGGGAGCATGTCTATGTTCCCACAGCCCTATGTTCCCACAAATGGCCTACCCCTGACCCCACCCCTAAACCTACCCGTAACTGGGGTTTAGACAATGTTCCCACAAATGGCCTACCCCTGACCCCACCCCTAAACCTACCCGTAACTGGGGTTTAGACAATGTTCCCACAAATGGCCTACTCCTGACCTCACCCCTAAACCTACCCGTAACTGGGGTTTAGACAAATCGTAAAAAAAAAAAAAAAAAATTCTTAGAAATGTGGGAACATAGGGCCGTGGGAACATAGGGCCGTGGGAACATAGGGCTGACCCCATGATTTCTATCTTTTTTATTGTTTTATAGGGTGCCCAGACAGTGTCTGAGGTAAGATTTGGACTCTACACTGACTTAACTTCTCCACGTGATCCAGCAACACCAGCTCAACCACCCTATTAGTGTTCATTATGTTATCAATGATAGAAAAAGTGTATTTGTCTTCAATCAGTTGGATTATATTTAATTATTCATGCCAGATCTAAAACGTTTTGTTTACTTTTAATCTTGAGTAATTTCAAAGACTACATATACACATTGTGGAATGTATGTGTTATTATATTGTTGACCAACTGTAACACTACTGTTCAAAAGCTTGGGTTCAGTTAGGCTCTGCAAGATTTTTTATGTTTTTGAAAGAGGTGTCTTATGCTCACAAAGGCTGCATTTATTTGATCAACTAAAATAGTGGGCTAATATAATCAAATATGATTACAATTTAAAATAACTGTATTTTAAATTGTACATTATTCCTGTGATGTCAAAGCTGAATTTTCAGCATCAGTCCTCAGTGTCACATGATCCTTCAGAAATCATCCTAAAATGCTGATTTGCGGCTACAAGAAACATTTCTTACTATTATCAATGTTGAAAACAGTTGTGCTGCTTAAGATATTTGTGGAAACAGTGATATATTATTTTTTAGGAATCTTTGATGATTAAAAGTACTGAAAGAACAGCATTTATTTGATTTTTTTTTAACAATGTAAAATTCTTTACTGACACTTTTGATCAATTTAATGCATCCTTGCTGAATAAAAATATTAATTTCTTTGAAAAAAAGCTCTTACTGACCTCAAACTTTTGAACAGTAGTGTGTTTATTTTAGGTACATTAATGTTTCACAGTATTGAATGGCCTTCAATATCTCACATGATGAATGCATTTTTCCAGTATATCTGTTTTAAAATGCTTTTCAAAGTTTTATTACTGCTCTGCACTCCACTCTTCTCCAGGGCTCCAGAGTGGTGGTATCAGCACGTTCTTTTGCAGACTTCACACCTCAGGCCAGCTTTGACATCAAGGTAAAGTTCTCTTATTAGCTTAAAGCATGCACACAAAACTTTGTTCATTCAAGAAAAAAGTAGAACATGGTTCCATTTCAGAGGTGTGACCTTCATCGCTTGGACGAAGGCCCTTCGGTGCAGACGGTGCTCACCAGAGAGGATGGACTCAGGTACTACCGCACTATGCAGACCATGAGACGCATGGAGCTGAAGGCAGATCAGCTCTACAAGCAAAAGATCATACGAGGCTTCTGTCACTTGTATGATGGCCAGGTAATACAAAACTGAATACCTTGTAGTTTATAACAGCTGTTTACACACATAACACAGTCAATGTCAAATGATTTGTCTTCTGGTTACCTGTCAGGAAGCCTGTGCTGTAGGCATTGAGGCTGGTATCAGTCCCATGGATCATGTGATCACGGCATATAGGGCTCATGGTTACACCTACACCAGAGGTGTGCCTGTGAAAGAGATCATGGCAGAGCTCACAGGTGGGGACTTCCTCCATAAAACTGCATTAAAGGGATAGTTCACCCAAAAATTTAAATTATGTCATCATTTACTTACCCTCAAGTTGTTCCAAACCTGTATGAGTTTCTACTGAACACAAAAGAAGATGTTTAAAAGAATTTTGGCTCCATAGTATTTTTTAATTTTTTTTCCTACTATGGATGTCATTGGCTACCTTCAACTATCTGTTTACCAACATTCTTCAAAATATCTTACTTTTAGTTCAACAGAAGAAAGACGTTTTCATTTCTGGATGAACTGTCCCTTTAAAATAGAAATCCTGCTGGGCTTTTAATGCTATCTGCATATATACTGTATGTACAACAATAACGGAGTAATGGATGCTGAAAATACAGCTTTGCCATCACAGGAATAAATTACATTTTAAGACATATTCAATGAGAACAGTTAATAATTTCACAATATTATTGTCTTTAATTTTTTATCAAATAAATATAGCCTTGGTGAGCAATGAGCATAACAGACTTCTTACAAAAACATTAAAGAACCGTACTGACTCCAAACTTTTGAAGTAGTGTTTTGATAGTGTAAATAGCAGTCGAACTGTTTTTAAATGAAAGATTTCTTACATAAGTAAAATGGACTGAAACTGGAAAATACCCAACTGACTCAAATGAGGTTATGAATTGGAATCAAATCAAGAAATGT
This sequence comes from Squalius cephalus, assembly GCF_949319135.1. Lineage (NCBI taxonomy): Eukaryota > Metazoa > Chordata > Actinopteri > Cypriniformes > Leuciscidae > Squalius > Squalius cephalus. The sequence continues at coordinate 10,379,863 of NC_137146.1, forward strand.
GTAATAACCAGCCCGAATCTGAACATGTTCACAATCTATTTCAGGCCGAAGGGGTGGTGTTGCCAAAGGGAAGGGCGGCTCTATGCACATGTATGCCAAGAATTTCTATGGCGGGAATGGTATTGTTGGTGCCCAGGTGAGATGCACGCATCATATCTTACTACAGTATTATCAAGCATTTCTTAATCTAAATCTCTCTTTGGAAGGTTCCTCTTGGGGCAGGTGTGGCCTTGGCATGCCAGTATCAGGGTAAAAACGAGGTTTGTGTTACTCTGTATGGGGACGGAGCTGCTAATCAGGTGAGAGCAACTTCCTCCATACATGCGCTCACAGGTTTGTGTGCAGTCTGCTGTTGCAAAATAACGCTTTATCTGTTTTGTCCCCTTATCAGGGCCAGATCTTTGAGTCATTTAACATGGCAGCTTTGTGGAAACTCCCCTGCATTTTCATCTGTGAGAATAATAAATATGGCATGGGGACATCAGTGGAACGCGCCTCAGCCAGTACAGACTATTACAAGAGAGGAGACTACATTCCTGGCCTGAGGGTGACTGTCTTTTGTTTTTTTTCTTGATGCCTCACCATGTTATTATATTCACCAGTGAATGCAATTTTTTACAGATGTACATAAAAGGTCACAAGTCAAGCCCTTTTCTTTGTTTTCTCCAGGTGGATGGTATGGATGTTCTTGGTGTGAGAGAGGCAACCAGGTTTGCAGCAGATTTTTGCAGATCTGGAAAGGTAAAAGAAAAAATTACATATTTTACTAACTTAAAGGAGTAGGTCACTTTAAAATGAAAATTACCCCATGATTTGTTGTATATAATGTATATATTTCTTACACAAACTCATCGCTTGTCTTCAGAAGGCCTTTATTAACCCCCCGAAGCCGTGTAGAGTTCTTTTATGATGGATGGATGCACTTTTTTGAGCTTCATACTGATGGTTGCAATTCACTGCCATTATGAAGCTCGGAAGCATCAGGGTGTTTATTAATATAACTTTGATTGTATTCGTCTGAAAGAAGAAAGTCATAGACACCTATGATGGCTTGAGGGTGAGTAAATCATGGGCTAATTTGAATTTTTACGTGAACTATCCCTTTAACAAGTCAAGGAGGGCTTATAGATTTAAGCAAGGGCTAGGTTGATACTGGTGGGCAAATGTTTGGCCTGTGCTCTCTATAGGGTCCCATACTAATGGAGCTCCAGACATATCGTTACCATGGCCACAGCATGAGCGATCCTGGGGTCAGGTGAGGTTGACCTTCAACCTTTCCCCCCGTGGCAGGCGCACATCCTTCCTCGTCGTGTTTAAAACCATGTCCTCACCTTTTAACCTCCATAATCACATTCTTTCCTTAGTTTTAGCTAGTTTGCACATCATTTCAGCGAGCTTACCATTCGCTGTACCTTCAATCAGCGCTTTTCTGCCCTTAGTTATCGCACACGTGAAGAGATCCAGGAAGTTCGCAGTAAGAATGACCCCATCTCTATGCTGAAGGACCGCATGATTAGTAGCAACATGGTTAGGGTGGAGGAGATCAAGGTACTTCATTTTTACATGATTCATTTTTTTGTCTGTCTATTGCACTCTTTATTTTATCTAGAGATGAACAGACCTTAAAATTTTTAAAAATGTAATCTAATGGTGCCAAACATTGTGACTTTTGTGACATTTGCTATATGAACACACAAAAAAGAAGACTTCTGATTCTGTACTGTCAAAAAATAAACATTACAGGAAATGAATGGGAAATACGAAAAATGAGAAAATACAGAACAATTTTATGGGGTCTCTGATACTGACTAAATCCAAATTCCAAATGCAAAACCTAAGTAATTATGTCTAAAAATACTCTTATAAACGACTGGGGAATAAACAGCATTATGCTTTTCTTTATTTCTCCAATTATATAGCACCAATCTGACTTTTTTACTTAAACTGTAATAATTGAAAACAATATGAAATTATATATTTTTTACTAATATTTGATTTTATATACAAATAAATGGTGTATAATTTAGATGTGAATATTGTTTTGTACCATTAAATATAAAATATTAAAGAATAAATATTATTGAAACAAAAAATATAGTACATTCATTTCATTAAAAAACTGATTCACTTATTGTGTGCATCTCAATCAGCTCCCTAGTTCACTAGTCAGGGCACTGGTCAGGGAATTGGCTATTTTAAGAGCTGAACACTGAAATGTGCATGCCCTAAAAATTCCCACAATGCACTATGAAAACCAGGGAGCATTGATGCTCACTATGTTTCCTTAACGGAATTTCAAAAGCGAGAAACATAAATCATATGAGCCAACTCACTACACATAATGACACGCAATAAAAAATATATTTTTTTTTAATACAAACCCTTATTTAATTAAATGTCAGCATAAACATACATCACCAGACAGGTAATGCACATAATCTAGCTAACATTTATAAAGTATTTATGGCTGAAATTTTGCACATATATCTAAAACAGGGATGGGCAACTTCGGTCCTGGAGGGCCACTGTCCTACAGAGTTTAGCTCCAACCCTGAAAAAATCACCTGCCTGTAACTTTCTAGTAATCCTGAGGACCTTGATTAGCTTGTTCAGGTGTGTTTGATTAGGGTTCAACCTAAACTCTGTAGGACATTGGCCCTCCAGGACCGAAGTTGCCCATCCCTGATCTAAAATATACACTCACCTAAAGGATTATTAGGAACACCTGTTCAATTTCTCATTAATGCAATTATCTAATCAACCAACCACATGGCAGTTGCTTCAATGCATTTGGGGGTGTGGTCCTGGTCAAGACAATCTCCTGAACTCCAAACTGAATGTCAGAATGGGAAAGAAAGGTGATTTAAGCAATTTTGAGCGTGGCATGGTTGTTGGTGCCAGACGGGCCGGTCTGAGTATTTCACAATCTGCTCAGTTACTGGGATTTTCACGCACAACCATTTCTAGGGTTTACAAAGAATGGTGTGAAAAGGGAAAAACATCCAGTATGCGGCAGTCCTGTGGGCGAAAATGCCTTGTTGATGCTAGAGGTCAGAGGAGAATGGGCCGACTGATTCAAGCTGATAGAAGAGCAACTTTGACTGAAATAACCACTCGTTACAACCGAGGTATGCAGCAAAGCATTTGTGAAGCCACAACACGCACAACCTTGAGGCGGATGGGCTACAACAGCAGAAGACCCCACCGGGTACCACTCATCTCCACTACAAATAGGAAAAAGAGGCTACAATTTGCACGAGCTCACCAAAATTGGACAGTTGAAGACTGGAAAAATGTTGCCTGGTCTGATGAGTCTCGATTTCTGTTGAGACATTGTTGAGACAAACACAGTATTAGTATGGTGTTCCTAATAATCCTTTAGGTGAGTGTATATATATATATATATATATATATATATAAAATTTCTGCAGTTGTTCATTAATAAGTGATAACAGTAGTGATGTTGTACAAAGAGGACGTTGCCATGTCACTGGAAATAGAGTCATCGATGTCCCAATGTGTAGTGAGCCAGGGTCCTTACTGTCCTTTCCTTACTAGTGCCCGAATTCATGTACACAGTATACTGGTTCACGACCTAGGAAGCTAGGGAGTTTATTGAGATGCGCCCATTGTCTTCACTCTTTTTTAACTGCTGAGGATCACAAGAGTGACCCCTATGTGAGGAATACCTCACCCTATCACCATATTATGTTGTTGTAATCACAACAGGACATTGATGCAGAGATTCGTAAGGAGATAGAAGAAGCAGCTCAGTTTGCTACTTCTGATCCAGAACCCCCATTGGAGGATTTATGCAACCACATCTTCTACAATGATGCACCCTTAGAGGTCAGAGGCACCAACCCCTGGACGAGGCTGAAATCCATGAGCTAAAGAACCTGCTGAGGATTCAGCACTTCAGTCCTAATAGTACAGGAGCTCTGTTCCTAAACCTATACGCACAAAAAGATGGATGAAACTTGTGTTATCCATATATTCATACATTCCATAACAGCTGTTACTTAGCAATTAGTTTTGTAGACTGTTAATTCGTTTATATATTTAACTAAGAATGGAATTAATAAATGTGTAATAATTTGACTGATATTTGCGTCAGTTGTTAATTCAGATTGCTCGCTAGATAGATGCAAAGTCCTGAGTCACTGAATCACGCATGAGAAGTCATCATAATAGACTCACCCAGCAGGTGTCGCACTCCCACTTACGAGAATAAAGTGTCAAATCACTGACAAGGTACAGTAGATGCCAATTCATTGGAGGTACATTCTTACGTACATTACAGAGTCATCAAAAGATTATGATGGCTGATGATGAATCACACTGATGAGCAACACTTATTAAAGAAATTGGGTCCATAGTGGATTTCAATATAAGCAAAAGAGATGTACTGTCCATTGGAATAAAAATTAGAAATAACTTTTAAACTGATGATAAACTTATTTTCATTTGGGCTTTATGTAGAGAAGAAATAAAGCTTTTTTGTGTCCATAATTCGAGTCTGAATAGGTAATTATCCTATTTACAGATCATATTTCTGAGTGACCGTACTCATTTACTACCTTCCATACAGTAAAAGAATGATATTAAATAAATGTATTTATTATAAAAATTCGTGTTTACTCGGATCACAGGTTGGGGCATCAAATGCACTGCACTCTCACCTGTTCGTCTACGATGAGCCGCACAGATCTAGCCCCTCCTCTCTATCATTGATTGACAAGCACATCAACCAATCCGATGAGTCATACTGGAAGAAGCGGAAGTGAATATAGCGCGTAAACGTGTTTTTTTCTGTCAAACGGGAAAGCGAAGAGAGAGAGAGAGAGAGAGGGCACTGGCTCGAGATCAGGGCACGGTCATTCTATTTCTATGGAAACGCTGCACTGACTGACAGAAGTGAGTGGAGGAAAAGGTGGCGGCGCTTTTGGATACGTTACGCACGTAACGGATTCCCAGCTTTCTCTATCAGTGTCAAGAGCGTGGAAGCAAACAGGCATAATCTCTTCAAAGTAGCTCAGAATTGTTCTGTTGAATCTGATTCGTAAAACAAGGAACCTCCAAAAAGTGAAGATGCCCCTGGCACAACTAGTTGACCCTTGGCGAAAGATGGCAATCGGCAGTGCGGCGAGTGAGGTGAGTCTCCAACGCATATGAAGGTTTATATCACTGACATGTTAGTTATAAAAGCATTACTTCTCTAATTTTTTTTTTTTTTTTTTTTTTTTTTTTTTTTTTGAGGCCGTTTCTCTGTGCCGTTGTTGTACAACCTGTTCCAGATCTTTATCCGATGTTGGAGGATTAGCGGTTATAAAGTATGACCCGTGTAATGTCTGTGCGAAATGCTTTTTAAACGATCCGTTTGCCAAAGGCCCTTTGCATTTTTTTCATTTTTTGACTTGTAGTTACTTTGTACATAGCATATGAGTTCACCTTATTCACCGTGTTTTGTCAATAGAGACTTAAGTTTTATGAATGAGACGACGTAATGTTCATGAATCCATGTCTGATTCATGCCGGTGCAGTGATGATGATGATGAATCGGTTCATCTGTGGGAATCTTTGCCTTATCACTGAGAAATGTAATCAGTTTAGTTAACCTGTGTGTGTATGTGTATATGTATTAGTTGCAGTGTTGGGAAGATCAAATAAACACATCTCTATCATTTTCAAAACATTTAAACCAGGCAGGGTTAACTTTACAGTAGTAGATTACTGTCAGACTTTCAAAATCCTTCATCACTTGAATTAAGATTATAATTTTAAATATTTTAATTTTAATGCACAGCCACCACATAACCAGACTTTAGCACCTTTTTTACTTTGAGGTCCTTCTGGGGTTAAATACTGACTTAAAATCATAACAAGAAATAGTTTAATAGCAATGATACTGTTTTTGAAATCAAATCTTTGCATATCTATGACATGAAACACTCACATCAAACAATACCTCGAAGAAAAAAAACAGTTAATCTTAAAAAAAAAAAAAAAAAGCATTTACATAAACCCAAATAGGAAATAAAACAGTTATCAAATAAGCTTGTGCCCTATTCTGTGTGTGGTTATTATGCTTAGATTATGGTTAGATCTGGCATGGTTACCAACCTTATTCAAGGAGAGTAAAATGTATATATTTTCTGTCAAAGTGTTCATAAATACCAAGCAATACAGAGCTAAAATACATCTAGAATACACATTAGTAGCATGGTGTGGAAGGCAGGAGTAGCCTATACCTTTTCTACTTTATTTAATGACTGCTTACAGTTAACTGTAGGCTAAGTTTCATACTTGCGGATACTTCCTCAGGTTCAACATTGAAACCTTCGATGTTGATAGCATTTTAATAGTTTGATAACTGAATTGTTATATTTGCAACCTATTCTAATTTCTGGATAAATTATTTTTAAATTTCCAGATCTAGAATGCATTTTTATCATCCGCCATGATGGCAACTCTCTAAAAGGTTGTAGCCTAAAGCTTTCAGCAGAAATGTGGATTGATGCAATTGTCAGACGTGGTGAGCTGCAAATTCAAACAAGAGAACCAATCAAAAGTATCAGAATCGCATCGCTTTACTAAACGGCCGTGAATCGTGAACATCAAAAACAGGCAAAGCAACAAATTAATATTATTCAACATATCCTAGCTTTTTATAGAAAATATTCTGATGTAACCCCCTTTGTAATCGTTAACATTTTCATAAGTAACTGTAATTTAATTACACATTTTTTCTCAGTAATAACAGATTATAGTTACATTTATTTTGTAATTAAATTATTTAACTCTGTTACATGTAACTAGTTACATCATGTAACCAACATTGATAGTTGTTATCATGCGTTGAGTCATGAGATGAGGCAGATACAAAACATACAATTATTTGACATTTTTAAGATCATTCCAGATAATGCAAAAGGGGAACTGTCCCTTTAAAGGGTTAGTTCACCACATGGACTATTTTAAAGACATGAGGGTGAGTAATTAATAAAATAATTTTCATTTTTGGGTGAACTAATCCTTTAAGGGGCAATATTTCCCCCTTGGAATTGATTTTTAGGGGCATTTCTTTGTTCTATGAGTTTCTATCATTCATTTAAACTGTATCTTTTAGACTAATCCTTTTTTATCTTTTAATCTGCATTTTTAAGTACAATCAACTTGGATATTTAAGTCATTTTAACTTAAATCACATTAAACTGACTTTAAAAAAATATTTGAATCTTGTATAACAAATAAAAGTTGACTTATTTTGAGTTAAAGCAATGTAACAACATATGTAGTCATAACTTATTTATCTTTTCTTTTTTTTTACAGTGAGTGTCTAAACCCATTACTAGATAGGCCTAGAATATAATAGAATGTGATGTATCAAATGTTGGAGAACAAATTTTAAATCTTATAAATTTTAGACAGAATTTGTGTGGCTAAATATACATTGGAAGGATTCCAAGGGTTACTTTACCCATAACAAAGTTTAAACATTTATGTACTGTAGTCACAAACCCTCATCGCTTTACCATGACTGTTTACTATCTTTTTTTTTACTCTCCGTTTCATTTTTGCAGATTTCCTGAGAATTCAATACCCCTGACTGTTTTTTATGATGATTTGCAAAAGATAAGAGTTTGCATGAAGTCATGCATGCAAATTACTGCAGGTTTATTAGGAAAAACTCATATTCAATCCAGCCTGCTCTGTCATCTACTCTGGAATGACACAACAATGTTCAGAAATTACAGCTACAACCCATTTGATCCACATGTAATAAAGTCTGCCGTAAAGCTGCCGAGATGGTATTGTAAAAGAGAAAGAGAAAAGAGTGGCAGGTAACACACTGTTCCCTTCCAGCTAGCAGATGATCACAAGCCATCCCTCAGTTTCACTCTCGCGTGACAGATCGGCCCGTCTGAGGCGCCACCCTGACTAATTAACCCTAAACAGTCAATGACAGCATGTAGTCTAACGAGACGTTCCTCCACTATCATTTGGTGCAGAGGAACAGACGTTCATATTGGCACAAGTGTGTGTCTGCTGTAGTAATCAAGGCTTTGTATCGCTCTCAGAAACTGATCCACACCGCGATTGTTCAATGTAGTCTCAGCCTCAGACGGACTGCCTACAGACCGCCCACAATCAGTTCGATGACTGTCTCATGATTCATATTTCACGAAAAGAAAAGCACTTGTGAAATTCACAAGGCTCAATCAGATATCTGACAGCAGCACAACATCCGGGAGTGTTGGGAAACAAAATAATTTTCAGGTACCTGGATGATGATGGTGACTAATGGTGACTAGTGACTAATGGTGCATTTGTAATTGACTGATATTAAAGATTTTGCGATTTATCAGTAACGGTTGATATTGGATATTTCATTGTTATGCTCATTTAAACAATTTTTACATTTCGATCAGTATTGCCGTGAAGCCCATTTCAATCATGCTTTAGTATATCGTAATTGTAACATAGAAGTTGAAATTATGATATACTAAGTCAGAATTATGAGATAAAACAAATTATGACATAAAATTTCAGAATTATGAGATAAAACATTGACATAAAATATGACGTTAAAAAGTGACTTGTATCATAATTAGGACGTTTTTATCATAATTCAGACTTTGTGATAATTTAAACTTTTTATGTCATCATTTTGACTTTTAATTTCATAAATATTAATTAGTATTTCATAATTATGATTTACCAAAACATGATTTATTTCTTATGTTACGGAAATAGGCTTTCATAGTCATCTAACACTGACTCAAATTTAATCTTTAAAAACGCTGATAATTTAATAACACTGTTATGTAACATACTTGATGCCTAAGTTCACTTTTAAATTCAGCATTTAAAAAGACTGATTTTAGTGGTTTATTTTTAATTTATTTAGACAAAATAATAAATAGTATAACATATTAATATTGCCTGTTTATTGGGTTTTGACCATAACATGAAAATAGTAAAAAAAAAAAGATAAATTCTATAATAGGAAAAAAATTTTTATATATATATATATATTATATAATTATTTATTTATTTATTTATCCGAGGCACACAAACTATATATTCTGTTTTGGTTTATGAAATGAAATAATTTAATAAGAGCTTATTACTTTTGGACAAACAGAAAATCTGACCTAAAGTTCATGAAGATTGTTTATTATGGTATTATCTGGCACATAAAAATCCAGAATGTTTTGTGCTGGTCAGGTGGTCTCTTCCTGTCTAAGTTGGCCGTTCTTAGCCAGAATAAGCAGCAATGTGGACCAAGCATTATGCTGTTAGTGAAAGGTCTGACTATGCGCTACTGTGTTCGGTGCAGTTCAGACCTTTAACACATTATACATATTTTATTTTCTACTCGCAATGGTTCGTGAGACACTGATTTTCCATATTCACATTTCTCTCACATGACAGACGGAGCCCCATCATGTCTTGGAAGACTCGACAGGAGAAGATGAAAATCTATCATGTCAAGTGAGTGTCATGCTTCCCCCTTCTTCTTATGTCTCTCTCTCTTTTTAGTCTTCTCAAGCTGCCTATTTCTCAAACTCTTTCTACCTTTTCTAATCCGTGTCCTTCTCATCTTTTTATGACATGTCCCCTCATGGGCTTTGATCTTCTTATTTTTTAGCTGTTCAGTGTTTTGTAGCACTTGACATTTCTCAAGGAGCTTTTTTTCCAAGGATGCAGCATAGAGAAGTGGCTCTTCTATGAAGGTGGACTGAAATGTCCCTCCATGTACATGTGTATCTGTAAGGGGAGCTGGTGCTTAATGATAGCTATTGATCATGTGTTCCCCATAGAAGGCAATAGCATCGATTAGACCTTTGATTGCCGTATGCATGTTGGAGAAGCTGGAAATCCGGCTTGTTACATGGACACAGTTTTACAGTCACACTGTACTGTACTGTATCATACTCATTGTGTTGGGCCCAGAATTCCTATGTCCCAGCTGAAAAGATACCAACCTAGATAACAAAGTACTCATTGTTTTTGTTTGTGGGAGCGTTTCTATTCAAGCCGTAACGGTTGTTCTAGTTCAGGAAGGATTCTTCCTACACTCAGAGGCCATTAATGAGTTTCCATAACACGCATGTAACGAGTCCATTATGACATCATGCAGTCTGACCTCATACAGGAAACGACGAAGACTTTTTAGGTCTCCTCTCCCACTAAAACACTCCTCCGGTCTTCCTCCCTAGCTTGTGCTGAGAATCATTGATTTTTAAATGCAGGGCAGATGGACCTATGGATCTTGTTTGCTAAGAAAGCTGGTCCATCAAAAACATTCTCTAGAGTATTTGCTTTTCCCCCTGAACGTCCCCACACATAAGCACGCACTTAAAGGAATAGAGTATCTGAAAGCTGCTCCTTTGCAAATGTTGTGATAGAAGTAGGTTAAATGCACACGGTTTCTTTCTTCACTCCTTTTGTCTGCACACTTGTGTTTGGCCTTGTATTGGAAAATGTCATGAAAACACATCACAGTCACAGTAATTTACATAAATTTTTTTCCTCTCTACATATTTTAAATGATATCTTTTTCATACATTACAGCGTGTCCTAATCAGATTCGATGCGATAAGATTCCAACGACAAGCAATTTGTTTGTCTACACCAGACTTGACACGATCAATCAAAAAACACAGCCAATCAGAAGAGCGTGTGGGCGGAGTCTCTCTGCAAGCGTACTGTATTCGTAACACTTTCAGTATGGCTATAAAGGTCATGCAAAATGATATTCAGTTCGCATTAAATTCTTTTAACATAATCAGTACCTGACATTTGTAGTGAGAGTTGTAGTTCCAGCCACAACATCGCATAAATAGAAACACTAAGTATTTATTTATTTTTTGTGTATTTAGTAGACTGCTGTAGTTGTTGTTGTTGTTTTTTGTCTTTGCATACGTGTGTTCAACCTGGACATGTTCCGATCCCTGTGTTTAATGGGGCGTATGATGGTAAACAGTATTTCAGTAGCATAATGAGAGCTAATGAGTTGGAGAGTGTGTGAATGCATTAGTCATGTGCTCTGTTAAATGGGCTTAAAGCAGCTCTCTTTCTCAGAACGGCAAATAAAACAGGAAGGAAGGAGTGAAAATGTGCTTGTTATGTTTAGTTTGCAATCAGCCATTTAACTTTATCTGGAAGCCATTTGAGAGTTTATAAACGGGATCATATTTAAATTCATTCCCAAAACACAGATGCAAAACAGTGAATCAATCCAATTAGCAGCTCACTGGCTCCCCCTGGTGAATAAATATAGCTCATGTTAAAGTGATTCATTTAAATATGTAAAGCATTTAGCAGACACACTTCCAAAGTGATTAAGAAAAGTAGTAGTAGTAGACTTTTTAAATAGGTTTTTTTTAATCCAATGCTTACACCTAGTACATTTCCCTTGAGTGACCATGTGCACACTGTAATGATGACTCAAGAGTCTCCATAGTTCAGACTTTTTGGTGGCAAGCTGAGATGTTTATCCATCCACTGCACCACCGCTAGGTATATGCAAGAGAAAATCTACTGCAGAAATGCTGGTGAAAAATGACCAACACGTTTTGTACGACCAATGCAACTCCATCAGAGAAGAGGAGACAATAATTATTTTTTTCTCCCATAATTCAAAATGAGTTGAAAGGTTCGCTCACAGTCTTTACAACTATCCCCATATTGGGTAACTATGACTGTCCGTCGTCTTCCCAGGTGCCGTGATCAGACCCTGACACTGATGTACTGTATGTGTCCAGCATCATTCATGTCTATGTGCGGGGTGTGTGTGGTGTGTCGCTTGTTTGTGCTAATGTTTGGCTATGTCTCCAGATCTCTCTGGCAGATGGTATTTAATCTTCTCTGGCCATCTGGACTGACTTTTTCTCGCTTTGCGGACACCCACTCTTGCCTCTTTTTTACCTCTCTCTCTCTCTCTCTCTCTTTCTGCAGTCATTTGTGTGAGAGAGTGCCGAGACATCATGCTGTCTTGTATCTACTCTGACTCACTCTTCCAGCATGGCCCTGCACACCTGATTCACAGAACTTGCCTGACTGTGGTTAAATAACAACCTCAGCTTAAAAATGACTCAGAGAGCATTTTAATTTGCTACAGATTCAGTTATTAGCAAGGACCACTATTACAGTATTGCTTGTAGTTAAAGTTGGAATATTGTACTAAACAGACTTGAATGATACCTCATGCAGTTCACACAAAAACCCTTCCAAACCCTTAAGACTTTCATTCATCTTTGATACAAAATCTGAGAGATAAAGTCGTTATTTTAGGGTTTTTTTGCGCACAAAAAGTATTCTCGTCGTTTGATAAACTTATGATTGAGCCATTTTAACGATGTCTTTACTAACTTTTCTGGGCTGGCAGATATTGATTACCTAGCAGCCTATGAAGATTTCATCAAAAATATCTTAATTTGTGTTCGGAAGATGAGCGAAGGTCTTACGGGGTTGGAACAACATGAGGGTGAGTAATTACTGACAGAATTTTCATTTTTGGGAGAACTAACCTTTTAAGGTGACTGGACATACAATTTCACTTGGCAAATCATGCAAACTACTTGACTTTTTAATGTTACATGGTTACAGCCTTGCCCAGAACACATTCTTCAGAAAATAAATATAACTTTTATTGACAGTGATAGCAAAGAGTGGAAAATGGGACATTATTTGGACCAGGCTTATACTCATGACGTGCACACGTTGTTTTATGTGTTTTGTCGCATTTTCAGTAAACGCACAAGCTCTGCTAACCGTTTTTACCATTTTTAAAGTAGACCTTTTTTTTTTTACTTTTATTTGACTATTGATGTAAATATAGAATGTATTTTTTCTTTCAAGACAAATTAGATCCCATTAGAGAGTCCGTTGAGTGCACTGTATATACCCGTATACAAACACAGTAAACACTTTCACATTAAGATATTTATGTAAACCTTTGTTTTTTTTTCAGGTTTACATTTTATTCCATTGCTGTGTTTCTTCCTGTTTCCCACCGAAATCAGTCCATCTATTTTCAGTAATAGGCCATATGATCTTGCAGCAATTGGTATAAAATACCCGTAATGCCCTTTGAATTGATTAACAACACGGTCCTGTTTACTGACAGATCTATTAAGACCCGTTTGCACATGATGCTGATGGCGTGACCAGGCGATGATTCAGTCACAATCCCTCCCCACCCCATCCTCCATTAAAGCGGCATCGTGATGGGTCACAGCTGGTGACTTACAGTCCTCTAATGCTTGAGGATCAATAGAGCGTGCTGGGAGTGATGGCCCTCTCTGCCTGTTCACCGGGTCTGTGGATCTATGTGCGTTACATGCGCGCACACACACACACACACACAGAGGTTATGCTGGGTAATGCCATTAATTCTCACTAAAGGTTTCCTGTGGATCTCTCATTGTGATCACTCTTTCCTCTAACGTCCCACATAACCTGGACACAAAAGCGGTGTGACGACACTTTGTATGTGTGAGAGAGCAAGAGTGGGTGTGTGTCAGAGACGTGGCGTGTGACTGCGCAGAGATTCGAGACCCTCGGAATCTGTGTTAAACTCTGCTCTTTGTTTCGGGCTGAATAAGTGTGGGAGAGTTGATTCATCTTCATTCCTTAAGGACAGGCTCTCATTATCACGGCAGACTCAGAACCTTACAAGTGGGGAGGGGGTTTGGTCAGGACCCGGAAGGTCTTCTGTATCTCAGGTGATGATGAGGGGGCACCAACAATGATTTGCCCTACCTTTGCTGCTTGACCGTATACATTTTTAGCAACAAATATTTATGTGTGAAGGGAAAAATATCATATATATATATATATATATATATATATATATATATATATATATATATATATATATATATATATATATATATATATATATACACTACCGTTCAAAACTTAATTATTGCTGTAGGAGCAATTATTGCTCCTTTTTATTGCTGTAGGAAATTCATAATGCTGTAGGAGACAATAAATTGATCGGTAAAGACATTTAAAATAGTTATTGCAAAGAAGGATTCCTAATGTAATTTAATCCTGTTCTTTTGAGGTTTCGATTCATGTCGATTTCTATTTCATTCGGATCATGTGACACTGAAGATGTATTGTAATGGCTGCTGATAATTCAGTTTTGCTATCACAGGAATACATTAATTTAAAAGATATATTAAAATAGAAAAGTTATTGTAAAAATTGATGATATTTCCCTATATTTCTGTTTTTACTGAATTTTTGAGACTTGTTTCAAAGGCTGAAATCTTACCCCAAACATTTACACACATAATATTATATAATATTATATATATAAAATAAACACTAACACTGTATGCATCAGGTAAAAAGAAATGATCTCATGTAATAATACTATTTTTTTGCAGTAATAGTTGGACAGCTCTGATGTAAAAAAAATTATGGCATATTGTGCAAACGTCTTTTTAACCCCGCTATATAGATCGCATTACATGGATGCAATCAAACAAATGTAAGATAGCTAGAATGCACATACTATTTCAGACGGGCAATGATAGCTTTGTCAAGTGGCCTAAAACTCTCTGACATTGACTTTGGTCCATTGGGCCATTCTTATCATTAAGCCCTGGTCTGCACTGCCAAGATGAACACATAACAGAGGAATGTGAAAAAACAAGGAAAGTAAAGTGGCAGCCAGAGAGGAAATTGAAGGCAGAGGAAGAGAAGCTGTTTTACTAGAGAGATTGTGGAGGGGGGGTGGTTGTTGAAATGTTATTGAGATCTAGAAAGAGGGATCCATTAATCTTGGCTTCAGTGCAAATGTCTCCTTCACCGGCACTCACTCTGCAGTTAAAACGCCCTCCATCTCCTATACATCAGTGGCCCAGTGCCACAAAGACAATAATTGTGTATGACTCCAGTGAGTGTTTTGATAAGATGGACACGTCTGAGAAGCAGCAGAATAGAATCGCTGAGAAAATGCTGCTATTTTCTGCAGTGTGCAGTCTGTGCTGTGTCAGGATGAGTAAGTGCTGTCCATTGGGCTGTATGAAGGACACAAGTTCATTAGGCATGTCAAAGGCAAGTAAGGCTATGAAATATAAAGGCCGTTCAAAAGTTTTAGGTCTGTAAGATTTAAAAAATATGTATTTTTTCTTCTATTCAGCAAATATGCATTAAATTGAACAAAAGTGACAATAAAGACATTTTTGCAAAATATTTCTATTTCAAATAAAATCTTTTGCACTTTCTATTTATCAAAGAATCCTGAAAACTTACCAGTTTCCACAAAAATATGAAGCTGCACAACCCTATAAAATAAGAAATGTTATTTGAGCAGCAAATCAGCATATTAGAATGATTTCTGAAGGATCATGTGACACTGAAAATTCAGCTTTGCCATCACCGTAATAAATTTATATATATAAATGTATATAACATATATATGACATTATATATAACAAGTATATGTATAAATCAAATAAATATTTCTTTAATCAGTTATTATTATTATTATTACTGTATTTATTGTATGTATATATATACACTCACCTAAAGGATTATTAGGAACACCATACTAATACTGTGTTTGACCCCCTTTCGCCTTCAGAACTGCCTTAATTCTACGTGGCATTGATTCAACAAGGTGCTGAAAGCATTCTTTAGAAATGTTGGCCCATATTGATAGGATAGCATCTTGCAGTTGATGGAGATTTGTGGGTTGCACATCCAGGGCACGAAGCTCCCGTTCCACCACATCCCAAAGATGCTCTATTGGGTTGAGATCTGGTGATTGTGGGGGCCATTTTAGTACAGTGAACTTATTGTCATGTTCAAGAAACCAATTTGAAATGATTCGAGCTTTGTAACATGGTGCATTATCCTGCTGGAAGTAGCCATCAGAGGATGGGTACATGGTGGTCATAAAGGGATGGACATGGTCAGAAACAATGCTCAGGTAGGCCGTGGCATTTAAACGATGCCCAATTGGCACTAAGGGGCCTAAAGTGTGCCAAGAAAACATCCCCCACACCATTACACCACCACCACCAGCCTGCACAGTGGTAACAAGGCATGATGGATCCATTTTCTGATTCTGTTTACGCCAAATTCTGACTCTACCATCTGAATGTCTCAACAGAAATCGAGACTCATCAGACCAGGCAACATTTTTCCAGTCTTCAACTGTCCAATTTTGGTGAGCTTGTGCAAATTGTAGCCTCTTTTTCCTATTTGTAGTGGAGATGAGTGGTACCCGGTGGGGTCTTCTGCTGTTGTAGCCCATCCGCCTCAAGGTTGTGCGTGTTGTGGCTTCACAAATGCTTTGCTGCATACCTCGGTTGTAACGAGTGGTTATTTCAGTCAAAGTTGCTCTTCTATCAGCTTGAATCAGTCGGCCCATTCTCCTCTGACCTCTAGCATCAACAAGGCATTTTCGCCCACAGGACTGCCGCATACTGGATGTTTTTCCCTTTTCACACCATTCTTTGTAAACCCTAGAAATGGTTGTGCATGAAAATCCCAGTAACTGAGCAGATTGTGAAATACTCAGACCGGCCCGTCTGGCACCAACAACCATGCCACGCTCAAAATTGCTTAAATCACCTTTCTTTCCCATTCTGACATTCAGTTTGGAGTTCAGGAGATTGTCTTGACCAGGACCACACCCCTAAATGCATTGAAGCAACTGCCATGTGATTGGTTGATTAGATAATTGCATTAATGAGAAATTGAACAGGTGTTCCTAATAATCCTTTAGGTGAGTGTGTATATATATATATATATATATATATATATATATATATATATATATATTACATAAAATAAATACAGTAATAATAATAATAACTGATTATAAAACTTTTGTATATACAAATATTGCAGAATGTAGTTTATTGGCCAGTAATTCAGCCACCATTGGCAGGTTTGGAAAAACTCAAATTTTGTACCCTGTACTTACATTATTTTGTCTTTGGAGCACTAAACCTTTCAGTTAGGCACTCTGTGCTGTTTATCATTCTCTAACTCAGAGAAACAGTAGAGTTGATGTCACATTTCCCTCTGAGAAAAGGAGACGAGGATGATGTTTTTCCACATCTGAACTGAAGGCGTGTTGGGAGGCAGTCTTGGCGCGGTTCCACGCGTGAGAGGAGGATTTTACATCTGAGGTCAGGATCTGAAGGTGATGTAATGTCCTCGTCAGGGTGTCTAACTTCCTGAGAGCTTTCCAAGAACGGGGAGCAGACGGGAGGGTTCCTGCTCTGTCATTCAGCACGGGAAGTCGGGTGAAGCAGATGAAAAAATAATACACAACTTTGAACTTGATCCGGCGCCACGTGACCTGGTTCAGCCCAGGATGATCTGACGTAGACTCAATCTCAGCTGGAACAGATCTGCTATTTATTCTGCTACTTTAGATGTCTCGCTCATTTTAAATACTCTTTGTCATTTGTGTTTAAAAGAGCCCCACACATATATTTTTTTTGTCCCAGACATGAATTTTAGCAACGGCCATCCAAAGCATTATTTTACTGTGAAGGATGTGTACCAGACCCAGCGACAGGAAATGAGGCTCATATTTCACCCTAAAATCCAAATTCATATATTTATATGTAATGTATTACTATGCTGTTGCTTTTTTGGACACATTCATAACACTACTGTTTTAATATTATTAAAAGAAGTCTCTTATGCTCACCAAGGCTGAATTTATTTGATTAAAAACAGAAATATTAAAATATTATTACTATTTAAAATACTTTTTTTGTATATATATATATATATATATTATATTAAAATTAGGGCTGTCAAACGATTAATCGCGATTAATTGCATCCAAAATAAAACATAATTTATGTCTGTTTACATAATTTATGTCTGTGTACGGAGTATAATTATTTTCTATATATAAATACACACACATGCATATATATATTTAAGAAAATGTGTTATTTATATATAAAATATTTATATATAATATAAATTATATATAATATAAATATATATACACAGTATATACATGCAAATATTTCTTAAATATATACATGCATGTGTGTGTATTTATATATAGAAAATAATTATACACCGTGCACACACATGTATTATGTAAAAACAAACTTTTATTTTGGATACGATTAATCGCGATTAATCGTTTGACAGCTCTAATTAAAATGTAATTTATTCCTGTGATGGCAAAGCTTAATTTTCAGCATCATTACTCCAGTCTTCAGTGTCACATGATCCTTCAGAAATCATTCAACTTTCATTCAATGTCTCACACATTTTAACAGTATCTTTTTGTTTTTGGGCACCACACATAATTTTCTCCCAAACATGATTTTTAGCGACTTTCCTAGCCATGATCTTGTGGAGGATGTGAGCCAGACCCAGCGACAGGAAACTGAGACTCTTTTTGCATATATAGAGTATACACACTCTTATACAGCCCCACTTGAGTGTATGAGCATGTATGTTCAAGGCTGATATATTATTGATGCTCTCTTTGGACACATGTGCCTCTTCCTGTGCAGGTGTTGCCTAGGAAACCAGGGCAGGACATGCTCTAATCTCAGTGCTGACCTGCAGCTCTAGGCCCTTCCTGGGCAGGCGTTTCCTTTTGCCTGTCTTTTGTATGCATGTATGATCCCACCACAGTCAGACCGCCTAAGAGACCGCTCCTGCCACGCTGGACAAGGGTTCTGGTTTATCCATCCACAGCGTGGAGGGACTGACATGCGGACAGGACCATGCTGAAAATGTTCCCCCTGCGGATTAGACCGAGAAACACGCGGGTAGGAGCCCTTCGGTATTGTCAGTTTGAAACATTAGCGAGATTAAGGTCAAAGTTGTAGTATTTCTGCGAATATTGCAGCATGTGCAAATATTCAGCTCACATATGCTTTCTAAAGGTTAAGCAGGTCTGATATGAAGCGTTAGCTTATTTTAAAGGGAGAGACTTTAAGGGAAGAGGGCAGAAAGGAGGAAACTGATGATGTACTAAGGATGTATTGTGTAGATGGAACAATGTAGTTTGAGTCTTTGTGGGGGATTCTTTGCTCATTGGTGCTCTGAGCAGGAAGAACCACATCAAGGGCTGATGCATTCATTTTTCAGAAGAATGCTTTTGGAGTATATGGCATTAAATAGTTAGGAATCTCCCTCGGTTTCGCTCTGTTTAAGCATTGGCCACACTTTCTCGGATTCTATTTTGGATTTTGTGTTGCTGTGCATGTGTTCTTTTGTTGCATTTTTCTCTAATGAGCAATGGCTTTGTGCCCTAGAGACTGAGAGTTCAGCATGGTCTGAACTTCGCAATTAGTGGACTTGGCTCCAGAAAAAGCCCCCAGAGAAGCAACATTAATAGGGACATTGTCAATGACTTTATTCAGACCAGCCCTAGTAAATAAAACCTATACCCTCTATTTAAAACACATTTATTTCATACTAAGTATACTTCAAATCCATTAACATATTTATTGACATATCACTACTTATATATGTGATATAAAATTATATGCAAACTTTGTTTGGAGTATTTCATTGCACAATGCACATTTCTTAATATTACACCTAAAATGTGTTTTAATATCAATATTAATATAGATTTTGTATTAATTCTGTATAATATAAGTCATAAAATGAAGGATATTTAAAGTGTACCTAAAGTATACTTGAAATAGTTCCACTTTAGCACAATCAAATACACTTAAGTATATCTTTAGTTGGACCTCAGCACTACTTCCACACAATTAAAGTGCATTAAGTAAAGTAGTTGTATACCAGTTTAGTATACCAAAAGTACAATTGCAGGGTATTTTTATTAAGTAAATTTATTTGTAGTATACTTGGCACAGAAAAAGTATTTCAAAGACATTTTAGTATACTTTTTTTTTCACTAGGGAGGGCATGTGTGTTTATGTTTGAGACATGGTTTTGAGTGTTTGTATGTTGCACAGTGTGTATATGGCTTTAATGGAACCTGTCAAGAACACATCCAGCTTGTATTTCACCTTAAAATCTAAAGAAAATTGAATTGAATTAATGTTTAATTTAAATGATACATTACATTTAATATGTATAGCCATAATACATTAAAACAGTTTATTTGATGAGTATTAAATATGACTTTACATATAATTTAAAGTTAATTACTTCTAACACTACTTTAAATGTTGTATCAAATAAAAATGTATTAGTATACACTACTGTTCAAAAGATTGGGGCAAAAAAACAGTAATATTGTGAAATATTATTACAATTTAAAATATCTGTTTTCTTTTTGAATATATATTCAAATTATTTATTCCAGTGATGGCAAAGCTGAATTTTTAGCAGCCATTACTCCAGTCTTCAGTGTCACATGATCCTTCAGAAATCAGATGCGTTTTTGACATGTTTCATTCAATGTTGTTGACTGTCTGTTGTGTGTTGTGCGTCTGTTCTTTCTGACATCTGTCAAAATCAGATGAATCAGATTGACATTTTGAATTCTCTGTCTCATCTAGGAGGACAGAGCCTTCATTTCTTTTTTCTTTCTTTCTTTTTGTCCTTTTTTATCTCTTTTATGTTTTCTCTGTGCATTTCGAGTTCACAGGGAGCACAGAAATTGTCAGGAAGTTGAGACTGAGTTGGACACAAAGCACAAAGGAAACATTTAAAATAATATTACTCAGTTTGAACACAGTCGGTGTTCCACCCAGAGGATCCTGGAAACCAGATAATCAGTTTTTTTTTGTTTTTGACTTGTCATGACTCAATTCAAACCTCTGACCTTTAAAAACCGCAGAAACCCAGAATACATGCTTTGATTTTTGTGGGTCCTTAGCCTAGTTATCTTCAGACATCTTTTTGAATTAGTCATTCAGCTCGTAAGTGTTTCTGTCAGTTGAAATATTACAGAATGTTCAGTGCTGTGGTCCAAAGCTTTGAGTTGGACCATGACGAGGACACTAGCTCACTTATAATTGATTAGCTCTATTGATCTTCCTGTCCCCCTCTCGGAAATGTATGAATAAATTATGGCTCCATCTCCATTCCATTTGCTTCATGTAGAAATCTTTTTTTGTCTCTTAAAAAATGCACACACTTCATTTTTCTTAAGAATATAGATTGATATTGGATATGTTATTGAAGGAATTTGTTGATGCACTAGAAGAAAATACTTTTTCAGAATTATGTTATTAAATATTAATATATATGAATGCATGTTGTGTTTAATCTTTATTTACTTTAGAAACTTTTTAAAATTATTTTTATTTTAGAGGCTTTTGCCATTTTTATTAAAAATAGTGGAAAAATGAGAAATTAATGAAGGCAAAAGGAATCAGGAAATGTTGCAAGTTTTATTCAAACTTCTGTCACCCACATGAGCTTCACAGCTCAATATGTCAGCATAAAGCATATGTTTTTTATTTAACATTAACATTAGGCTGTCACGTTTTGATTTATTTAGGTCCTTATGTTTTATATCTTATATATTAGTCTACTATGAGTTCCCACGGTGCACCTGTCTCTGACGTCTTTTGAGTTTTAAGATGTTTTATCTCATGTTCTAGAATGGAGCGTCAAACTCTCACTTGTGTCATTCACTACGTCTGACCTTGAGATTCATAAGTACAATGAGAGAAACTGGATCCTCAAAGATTTCACAGCTGCTCTCTGAGGTCAGAAACCTCCTCCCGTTGAGTTGCATAACCCATTGTGCTCACACTCACGCAAAACCCAAACCCAGAGCACAGTTCAAATCGGAGTTTGCCACGGTCTGCTTCTGTTTGTTGGCACCTGACTTATCGTAATAGGAAACTCTTCTCGTACTATGATAATGTACTCTTTTCAGAGCTGTTGGATGAGCTTGTGTCATCCGAGTGGAAAATGGGGAGTGTGGCGTCCTGTTTATGGAGCATAGAGTTTGCCTTTCTGACTTCAAGGTCCTCAAAGCCAGGCCAGCAGAGCTGTTAATTGTGTTGCGCAAGCGGCTTTAGTGAAACTGACTCCCAGAATTCCATACGTGCAGCTGACAGGATGTACGAGCATGGAGAGGTGGAAAATAGAGTTTGAGTGGATTGCATGTTCCTCTTTGGAGATCCCCATAAGCTGGTATTGTCCCTCTGTAATGTCCTCTTTGGTTACCAATGGTGTAAAGGAAATTTACTTTTTGTGTCAGTCATGGTGATTATTCAAACAATATTTAGTCAATTTTCTGTTGGTTCCAAAATGTACCAAACTTGCCAATGGATAATACTCATTACAATGTAACTCCACAAATTCATAAACACTTTTTGCTGGAAAAAGATGGCACTATACAAAACCATTACTTGTCATTTTCAACTAAATATATACACTGCCCGGCCAAAAAAAAAAGTCGTTGTTTGGATTTAAATAGGCAAATACTTAAGAGTCTGTGATTGGATCATTATTGCAGTGATTATTATGGTTCTAGCATGTTATATGTTTTGGCAACAGTTCTTCTAACCCTACTTGATGGAGTGCATAGCTTTTCATTTCTTAAACAACCATGTAGGAAGACATATCATGACCATATTCCATGATGACAGTGTCAAGATTTATCAGGCTCAAATTGTGAAAGAATGTTTGGGAGGGAGCATGAAGAATCATTTTCACACATGAATCACACAAGATCTTGACCAAAAGTTGATGCATCTCTTGATGGAAATAACATTACAACATTTATTTCCATCAAGATGTGCGTCAATTTTTGGTCAAGATCTTGTATTGACGGTGCAAAAGTCCAGCACTCTGTAAAGTCTCCTCCAGCACATCCCAAAGACTTTGAATGATTTTAAGGTCTGGACTCTGTGGTGCCTATTCATGTGTGAAAATGATTCTTCATGCTCCCTCCCAACCATTCTTTTACATTCTTTCTTTAACATGCTAAAACATAATAATTACTGCAATAATGATCCAATCATAGACTCCTAAGCATTTTCCTATTTAAATCCAAGCAGCGACTTTTTATTTTTTTTGGCCGGACAGATATGAACGTTTATATATCTGTTTTATATTGCTATGGTTTGTGTGTATATATCAAACACCGCAGTGATTATTATATATTATACTTAGTATTATTAAAACGGCCATAAACCACAATAGATATCAACATTGATTACTTCTGTAACCAGCTGTGGTTTTTTTTTTAGGTGTTTGTGGAGCTAATTGAAAGTTCACTGTGTGTTCTGCACACCTATGGTCTCTGTTTGAAGGGGACAGTTCTTGTATTGCACCACTGGACTTTACAACAGGTGTTGCTAATCTCAGCTATAGCCCAACATCCTGAAACAAGGCAGAGCGTGTGTGTATGTGTCTCTGTGTGAATGGTCAGCTGAGAAAGTGTGTGGGGATCTCCTGGACTGTGTACCGGAGGGATTGGTGGGTTCGCAGAGGGGAATCTCCCAGTTTGGCTTTAATACTCCCTCCTTCAGGACTGGGCTTTCCCCCCTGTGAGTCAGTGATTATCATCCAGGCTCTCACTCCTTACAACTTCTTGCATATCTTGGCACACATACTCACTCACTTGGACCGGGTTCCTCCAGACCAGAGGCAGAAGCAGGGCTCTAGCGGTATGGCGGCCACTAAGCCCTGGACACTTGTTTTTGGTGAGGCAGTGATCTGCATGCTTCAAGGCAGGCTGAAGGCTCTACGGAGGCTGTTTCAGAGACAGCCTGAAAGATTCCCCAGCAGAACAGTGAGTACTACTACCGTACTGTGGACAGTGATCGGGTTTCTGTTTTGCCCCAGAGCTGACGTGTACCTCCGGAAGGCATGTATCAGACACTCAAAACAAACTTTATGATGATGTATTTAATTATATAGTATTATTTTTTTTAAATGTTTTGATCTGAGTTTGAGGGTGTTTTTCCTCTTAGATACAATTTGTAGGCATTTTGTAAAATTAAAAAATTCTAAATATATATTTAAAAAAAAAACAAGGAACTCCTGCACACTATCAATACTTGCAAATGAGTATAACATTTTTTATTAGCAACCATTTCATTGCCAAAATATATATTTAAATAAAAAAAAAAGATTAAATATAAATGAATGAATCTTATTTTTATATGTATCTTTATACATACAAAATTCACCAGCCACTCTGTATGTTTTTATTTCTTTTCAAAACATAATAAAAAGTGCGTACATTTGACCTTTAGGGTACAACAGCTTGTCGCTAGGGCAGTGCTAAACTCTAAACTCCTACAAATAAAGGAATAAAGGAATAAAGTCCTAGTATCAGAAGAATGTTTTTTACTCATTTCAAATCTACTGTAGGTATGATCAAGTTGTTTTTACTAAATGCCGTTTAGGTCATACAAGACTTACACGTGGTTATTTATTAAAAGGTGAAGAACCACCATCATGCCTTCCATGTCAAACTACAATGATTATTAAACATTTTACTGGACTACAATGTTTTTAATGTAAATAGACAACAGTTCTATTCAGAGATATTATATGTATTAAAAAAAGTATCACCTAAATGTATTTTAGGATTTCTATCTTGTATTAACCTGAAATGTCTTGTATCGTTTTTTGTTAATTGTATGAATTATGCTGTTTATTCTGTTTTCGCCATGAAAATAGCCCTGTTGCTGACGTGGCGTAAAGAAATAAGTAAATAAATCTGTATGAAGAAACCAGTTGAGAAACCAATATTTGGTCTGTTGTGTGCGGCTTGTTAAAAACAGTCTGTAATGTTTTGTCTTCTCTTTGATTTGATGAAAACAAAACTTGACCAAAATCACTCTATTTTTTAACTACATTTTAGTCTCGTCTTTTTTCGTCAATGATATTTCATGTTGATATAATCACAGTTATATAATCACAGTTATCGTTTAATGGCGTTGGTGTCGCCTTGTCATCGTCTCATCTTGGTCATTGAAAAAAAAAGGTTGTCAACGAACATTTTTCGTCATAAATTTCGTTAAACGAAATTAACACTAATGAACATCCTGTATTGTCACCATCTGTACTCTGAATCACAGTCTCTTCCACCACAATCCACACACACACACACTGGACAACAGCTCTGGACACAAACACACTCTAAAGCATGCTGGACTCAGGCCTCATGCCTTTAACACTTTTTCGTAATACCTTTGATCTTTGTAGTACCCATGGCTCTGATTTTAAATGCCTCGTTTTGTATTTCTGTCAACTTTCATTTGGACTCTAAAGTGTTAGCGACTCATTCTCATTCTGAAGTATCAGTTTCCATTCTTGGCGACATTGAGATGAGGTGTGAATTCTGCTCAGCGAGAGCCGAGGAGAGAGGCGGGGAGGTGCTGCTGGTTGGATGCTTGTATGTGCTTAACATGGTGCAGGTGATCCTGCCTCCCTCCATTTGCTTTTCCTTTCCTCCATCGATTGGTTCGATGATTTTTCTCTGCCATATATCAGGAAAACGGAGCTGGCATTGATGCTTTGTAGACTTCTGGATGCTTCCAAGGAAGATTACAAGTTCCTTCCCACCCTTTCCCATGCTTTTCAGCAAGAACTTGCCAAGGCATCTGAAGTGGAGTGCAACTGGTTTAATTATTTGTCTGACTATCTAAACAGACCTTGTTTCAGGGGAACACATGGTTTAAATGCTAGAGACAAACTCTCCAGACTGGACTAGACTAAGACGGCTACACCATTATACCACAGACTTGCCCACAGGGCTTCAGGAAGTAACAGAAAGGTTAGGAACGCTGTCAGGGCTGGACGGAGATCCGGCGCCTCATGGCAGGATGCTGGCTGCTCTGAGGGATCCCAGGCTAACACGATGCCGGAGTGATTTGGGCTGGAACAGGATGGAGGATTCACTGGCCTCGCTTCCACATCGCTCTCCGTGGGACTCTGAGGTATTTATGGTTCCATGCGCTTTAGTGATAACACTGGAGATGGGAGGAAGAGGGAATTTGGGGATCTTCGTGGAAGTAGACTTTACACAAGGGATTGTAGGAAATCTTAGGGTGTGTTCGGAATGGAATACAAACATGCTGCATACTGCTCAGCCTTTTTTCCAAAATCGTATTGAGAATGCAGTAGTGTGCAACAGTAAATGTTAATTTTGAACACATTCTGTGTGAAAATGTCATGACTTTTGGAAGTTCAATCAAATTACTCATTATGTAGATCACCTCGCTTCACCTCCATTCATAAATCTCCTCCTGTGGCCTCATGGGATAGTAAAGTGTCCATCAAATGCGCATTTCAGAATCTCGGCGGAAGTAGTAGGTAATCCGGGGACTTTTTGCCTGGAATACTATGTATTCTGACATACTACTCTTTTGATGTACTGTTTTTCGCATACTATATAGTTGGGAAGTATTTGATTTCGGACGCAGCTTTACTGTTTTTATCTAACAGTATAAATGTGTCTTAGCTTTTACATTTTAGTTTTAGGTCGCTTTCACACTAGCACTTTTGGTGCGCACCCGGGTTTGAATGACGTCAGAGTTCGGTTTGTTTGGATGATGTGAACACTGTCTTCCGAACTCGGGTGTGCACCCACGAACCGTACTCGAGTCCGCTTAAAAAGGGTGGTCTGGGGTACGGTTCATGTGAACTCCAGTATGGTTCGCTACTGATATGAATGCAATCGTACCAAATCGCGGAAGTGAACCGCTATTGATGACGTATAATGTGGTCGACAGGACAGTCGTCAGTCGCACACACGTCACTTTCATGATGAGCGGAAAGGGTTTACTTTGGTCATCAGAACAAATTGAAACCTTGGAAACCTTTCCAACTGGAAAACACACATAAAAATGCTGACATTTTCATTCGTAGCGGTTACCAAGCAACACGATTGCAGCTTGATGACGCAAGCGTACCGCGGTTCGGATACAAATAATATAATGTGAACACAGTCCATTGGGGGCAGGGGGATGGGGGGGGCAATCGAACTAGGATTCGGAACAGGCAATCGAACCAAGTGTGAAAGCACCCTTAAAGTTTTAGTAATACGTACTTCATTTATTCAACTAACTTATTTCAGTTAGTTGAAAAAGCAACGTTTCTAATTCTTTGTTGTTTAAGTTAAGTTCAGGTTTTTCCATCTAATATTTTTTTATTTTTTTTATTTCAGCTATGTTTTATATATTATATTTTAGTTAACAGTAACAACACTGGTTCTAAGCTACCAGATTAAAAAAATGTAGTATCTAGTGACCAGAATATCTTGATAGAGACTTGTGGGTGGGCTTAGCAACCTTAGCAACCACATAGCCCCACCCACAGCACCCTGATGGCGAGTTTTGCACAGTCAAGCACCCAAAATATAGCTTTGATGTGTTTAAAATTTTAGTTGAACGTTGTCTAAGCTACTACTGTATCTAAATGCATCATAGTGAAGGTTTTGTTATTGTTTGGGTCTCAGTATATCAAGTGATTGAGGGCCGTCTGTGCCCATAAACTTTCATCACTTTCATGAAAGACACTGTGCTGGTACGCCAACGTAGGATGACATCATCTCACCATGTGAAGATTGAAGGCAGATGGATTTAGAGGGGGAGACAAAGAGAAATGGATGGAAAGAGAGAGAGAGAGAGAGTGGGAGGAAGAGAGTGAGGAAAGAAGAGCTTGAACGTTGTGTCTTTAGTCACCCTTCTCCACGCCCACCGGTACTGTGATGAAGCAGGAGGATTGGGGGCGGTGTCATGGCAACCGTGTGGGAAGCTGTCCGTCACACAAGCTTTCAACTGAGTTTGGTCTTGCTCTCTCTGAGCATCAGAAGCCCAGCAGCAGGCGCACGCTGCAGGGGGATTGACGGGGCTCAACCCCCTCCTCCCTCGAGTATGGAGCAGGGTGCCGAGCCCCAGGTCGGGCTCGGGAACACGTGGGACACCATGGGGCACTGCTGTGATGTGCGTGGCGTGGGTGAGAGTGATGCGTTTGCGACCGCTTCGCAAACATTCCCGCTTATTCCATCCGTGTATTAACTTCATGCTGCATGTCCAGGTTTATTATTGGATTCGAGTGAATTCACTAGAAGTGTTTTCTGTCTGGCTGGTGACCAACTTTTCTCCGGCTTACTCGTCTGAATTTTTATTTGTACCTTCTATGGCACTTTGGCATTGTCAAAGTTTTCATGTTTCTCGCTGACGTGATTCTCTCTGTGTCTTGTTGTCATCTTTTCTCCAGGAAGAAGTGTCTGTTAAAGAGATCAGCATCACACATCTTGTCAAGGAGGGCTCGGAGAAGGCCGACCCACAGCAGTTTGAGCTCCGTAAGGTGCTTGGACAGGGCTCTTTTGGAAAGGTACGTCATGTCAAATTGAAGTATGATTTTATTTACATTATATAGGTTGGTAGAAATGTATAAACAGGTGGAGCTTATGTTATACCATTTATACCATGGGTAAAATAAAATAAAATATAAATATAAATTTTAGATGAAAAAACGATAACTTGTTTCAGTTAGTTGCCAAGGCAACATTTCTAATTTCCGTTTAAGTACTAAAATTTAAATAGAAATATATAAAAAGCTATATAGAAATATAAAAAATGAATTTAAAAAGTACATAACAAAATGACTAAAACTTAACTTAAAAATAATACAACTAAGAATATAAAAATAAAAGCTAATTCAGAATATTAATAAATTCAGTATTGTATGTAAATATTAAAAAACTGTTAGCCCTTTGTTACATGTCGGAGAAAGTTGAGTGTTATATTTTAAGCATGGTTTAAATTAATACATGTTAACCCACACTTTAAAATTTTCACAAAAACATGAATGAATAATTTTACCTTTTGGTATGCATCCATCACGTTCCAAAAAATAGCACAACATTTTTTCAAATGAGATGCAATCTGTTTAATTTTAAAGTAAATAAGTCATTCGATTAAGTGATAAATAAAACATTTTTGGGAAAGTGACTATTTTGTGTACATATTGTTTATGTGATTTAAAATTACTCATACAGTGATACAAGATTTTGGTCATACCGCCCACCTATACGAGTATATTTTTAGTATTTGGTGTGTGTGTGTATTGTGCTTTGAGAAATAATCAGCACAGATAAAAGCCTAGTGGAAAAGTGGAACTAGTCACGGTCACCTTGGTTGCAGTGTCACAGTACAGCACAGAACTAATTGTGTTTTTTACTGTTGTTTTAATGAAGACTTGATTTTGGTTTTGTGTTGCAGGTGTTTTTGGTGAAGAAAACAACAGGCCCAGATGCAGGACAGCTATACGCAATGAAAGTGCTGAAAAAAGCCACACTAAAAGGTATTAAGTCGACCAATGCGTTTTTTCAGTGGCCAATGCTGACATAATGTTGCTATCTCGCTGACATACCTGATGACTTTGGAGTTAATTTTGTAAAATGCAATTTATCTTTATGCAAAAAACAGAAAGCACAAGGTTATGTTGTAATGCTAAGTAGAATTGTGTGTATTTACGATCCGTCGGGACCCGATGTGAGATCCACCAATCAGAGAGGTTCTCGATTCTCAATAGTTTTTTTTTTATTATTAATGGATAAAATGAATGGAGACTATCTCGCGTTTTTCCGTAGGTGCTCCGCCATTTCCGTGGGTGATCGGGGCCTATGCTGTAGTGGCCAAAAGTGATGTGCGGCCTAGGAAAATTCACTCCTTATTCAAATATTATAAAAAATGTGTAAAGAATTTTACAAGCATATTGCATAGTTATGCTTGGAGTCGATTGTTTTATTTGTGATAATGCAATGAAACACACAAAAACAAGAGAGAACCAATGAAATATTAACTGATTGTGTTGTAATTTTTCTGCAATTTTTTTGCATAGTAAAATGTAAATGTGTAGGGTCTCCAGACATCTATGGTATCATCCATTAACATTGGTACATTTGATATTGACACAAAGAGCAAATTCTGTTACACTTCAACTTCTCTAAGTTCTATTATTGAACATATCCAATGCTCTCTGAATAGTCACATATCGACATGGGTCATATATCATCTATGAATAGTATGAAGCATGAGCTGGCAAATTTCACTCTTTGAAACAAAGGCAATAAAACAAGAAGGAAGGCTTTTAGTTCCAGTTGGCTATAATCCTGTTCTGTAAGTATGAATTAATTGTTTTTGCCCTCGACAGGAAGTCTTGCAGGTGTGAAAGCAAGATATTAAAGGCAGTTCAAAAATCTCATTAACTTCCTAAGTATTCCTAAGTATCTAACAAAACTTCCTAAGCATTACTCTTTTCACAATAACCTGTTTAAGTTCTGTTTATCCCAGTGTGTTGGTTGGTTAAGTCCCAGTTGTAGCTGTTTAAAAATGTAAATCGGTGTTCGTGCAAAAAACAGCCACTCCAGATGATAAACACATCTACATCCACATGAGTAAAATGCTCTCCTCCCCTTACAGCTCTCAGCTTTGCTTGTCTCTCGCACTGCATTTTTCTCCCTCCTTTATTTAATTAGTCATCCGGTGCCATCTGCGTAATTCTGCTGTGCCAGATTTCTGGGTGGGGGGGGGGGGGGCATTGTTAGAGGAGAGAGAAAATGTAGTTAGTGAACTCAATAGAAGTAAACAAAAGTGTTGTTATTTATGCGTGTTTTCAGTACGAGATCGCGTCAGGACTAAGATGGAGCGGGACATCCTGGTGGAGGTTAATCATCCCTTTATTGTAAAGCTACACTATGGTAAGTGCAGGTCATCAGCCAATCAATGGTAGTCATGAACCCATTCCCTCTTTCTCACACTCTTCTTGTGTTCTTCCCGCAGCATTCCAGACCGAAGGAAAGCTCTATCTGATTCTGGACTTTTTAAGAGGAGGCGATCTCTTTACTCGACTGTCAAAGGAGGTAAATAGTGAATGGTTACCCCAAGCACAGTCTCATATGTAGCCAAGTCCATTTTCGCCACGACTGCACACTTAGGAAGAGAATGTCTGATTGACACTTAAAGCATCTGTTCTCTTTTCCTCAGGTGATGTTCACAGAGGAGGATGTGAAGTTTTATCTGGCTGAACTGGCTTTGGCTCTGGATCATCTGCATGGTCTAGGCATCATCTACAGAGATCTGAAACCAGAGAAGTACTGAATGTTCTCAAATAAACACAGAATAATTCACCCAAATGGATAAAAAATGTCATTATTTATTATTTCATTCTAAAGTTTTTAAAACACAGAAACCAGACTTCTTAAAAGTGCAAAAAATGGAAAAATAAGTATTTATTTAATCATTGTTTAGACTTTTACACTTCTCAGGGAGAGAATTCTTGTGGGGGAAAAATATGTTTTTAAAAGGATTCTTTAAGTTGATCCAATGTGACAGTAAAGACATTAATAATGTTACAAAAGATTCCTATTTCAAATAAATGCTGTCCTTTTGAACTTTCTATTCATCAGAGAATCCTGGAAAAAAAATGTATCAGGGTTTCCACTAAAGTATTAAGCAGCACAACTGTTTGCAAGATTGATAGTAGTGAGAAATGTTTTTTGAGCATCAAATCAGCATTTGAAGGATCGTGTGACACTGAATACAGGAGTACAAGCTGCTAAAAATTCAGGTTTACATTTTGAAATATATTAAAATAGAAAACAGTTATCACAATATGACTATTTTTACAGAATTTTTTTCCAATAAATGCAGCCTTGGTGAGCTTAAGAGACTTTTTTGTAGAGGGGAAACATTTGAACAGTAGTGTATATTTTTTCTTTCCATACTTCCATTTGTCCTTTTATTTTTCATTATTTGTCAGTCAAAACATCTTCACTTGCTCTCCTTTTTTTAATCCTACCTCAATGCTGTCTTTGAGGTCATCCATAAATCACTTTTATGTCTGGAGAGAACAAGGCTATAAAAATAATGGTTGTAGTCTTGTAGCCGTGACACATAGAGATATGTCCTTATGGCGCAGGGTGGGAATGGCGATAGAAAGTAAGGGGACCCTTTGTATGAGTGTGTTCATGCTCTGTTAAATGGCTTTTTAACGCTGTGATTCTGTGTAATTTCAGCATTCTCTTGGATGAGGAAGGCCACATAAAGCTGACAGGTAGGTAATTTCAGATTGCTGGAATGGCTGCATCAGCATGGCGCCACCTTGAGCATTTAGGGCTTTGTGTTGATACCGTTAAACTGCAGCCTCATGGGAGGACAGACATACGCATTAACCTTCACTCTGTAGAGGTTTATGACCATCTAAACCACACTAAATGAGAAAGTGAACTGCACAGAACTAATATGGGGAAAATTCGATTTTGAGGAATGATTGTTGGAAACTGAGATTGGGCCCAGTGCTATTTAGTATGATTTATATACTAAAATAGCATTTATAAATATTTATATTTAGCTGTTTTTTATATATATATACACACACACACACACATATATATATATATATATATATATATATATATATATATATATGTATATGTGTGTGTGTGTGTGTGTGTGTGTGTATATATATGTATATGTATGTGTGTGTATATATATATATATATATATATATGTATGTATGTATATATATATATATATATATATGTATGTATGTATGTATGTATGTATGTATGTATGTATGTATGTATATATATATATATATATATATACATACATACATATATATATATATATATACATATATATATATATATATACATACATATATATATATATATATATATATATATATATATATATATATATATATATGTATGTATATATATATATATATATGTATGTATATATATATATATATATGTATGTATATATATATATATGTATGTATATATATATATATATGTATGTATATATATATGTATGTGTATGTATGTATGTATGTATGTATGTATGTATGTATGTATGTATGTATGTATGTATGTATGTATGTATGTATGTATGTATGTATGTATGTATGTATGTATGTATGTATGTATGTATGTATGTGTATATATATATATATATATATATGTATGTATATATATATATATATATATGTATGTATATATATATATATATATATATGTATGTATGTATATATATATATATATATATATATATGTATATATATATATATTCAGTTAGTTTGTGCTTTTTTAATTTTGTCTTAAAATTTTTTATTTAGCTTTGAGTTTTAGTCATTTTAATACTCCAACTTCTTTTATTTAAGGTATTTGTTAAAGTAACATTTCTATTTTAAAATTTTTCATATAATATTTATATTTTATTTTATTTCAGCTTTATTACGATTTTAATAGTTTTAGTTAACAATAACAACACTGATGTTCCTGTACTGATAAGTGTGTTTGTGTGTGTCTTCAGATTTTGGACTCAGTAAGGAGTCGATCGATCATGAAAATAAAGCATATTCTTTCTGCGGGACGGTAGAGTACATGGCTCCCGAGGTGGTGAACCGAAGAGGACACACTTATAGTGCTGACTGGTGGTCTTACGGTGTACTCATGGTGAGGGAGTGTCACTTCCTGTTTTTATTTTTGTCTATTGTACATTTTATATACTCTACATACCCATTAAAGCTGATCTCAGTCATTTGTTTCCTCATTAAAAGTTTTTATTTTTATTTTTTATAAATGCATAAGTTATAAGTTATTTTAAAATATAATTATTAAATTACGATTATGATCAATTAAATCTTGAACGCTTCTTAAACTGGGCCGGAACAATCTGGAATAGTGTTCCAGCACCTTCAACCATCAGTAACTTGTTTTGCTCTCCATCCTCAGTTTGAAATGCTGACTGGAACGCTGCCTTTCCAAGGCAAGGACCGCAAGGAAACCATGACTATGATTCTAAAGTGAGTGTGTGACGGCCTCATCCTTCCGCCTTCTCGGTGGAACACTATAATCTAAACACAGTCATCCAGTCTGAGTGGGAAAGCCAGTGGAATTGGTCTGAATAACATCTGGATGCTAAGTGCTGAAGTGATGAGGATAAGCCCTTGGTTTAGCTGACAGTGCTGTTTAGCCTAAAGACTAACCACTTAACCATCAGTAAACATGGAACCGCACATAACACACGCTGAGGGGTGAATAACGCTCAGGCGCGCCACATTAGCACTGCTGTGCGCTGGATGATTATAATCAAAGTTTGATGGCTTTGATAAACTAGTAATGTGGTTTTAGTGGAATGACTGCAGACCTTCAGAGTGAAGGCGAGATGAGGGTTTGTCAATTACAGTGTTCATTTGAGGCTTCTGCTGAGGACTGATAAGAACAGACAATTGCCACTGATATGAATGCACAAAGTGTTAGCTATGGAAGTGACATCAGTGCATACGACAGTGTCTGACTTTGTCTTTGTCCTCTTTTTTGTAAGTTGACCTCTAGGCTTGTGTAGACAGATATTTTACCATAATTTGACTTTATCACCACAAGGTCTAATACACATTGCAGCACATTGTGGTCAGAAAAATTGCCCACTTAGAACTGGCCAACATGTAAATTAAATTAACTGCATGACTTGCAAAGTAAAAGCTATATAGAAAAACACTTTCGGTTTTTTTTTTTTGACAGAACATTAAAATGAGAGTATGTCAATCTGATTGGTCAATGACCAGCACTTACCATAAAGGGATGATCAACGTCCATCAGGATGACCTTTCTTTATGCATCAAACTGTATGTGAACCTTCCATGCATGTGCTGACTCTCTGACCTCTATCTTGACTTTTGACCTCTCCTTTTGTAGGGCGAAGCTGGGAATGCCTCAGTTTCTGAGCTCAGAAGCTCAGAGTCTCCTCAGGAGTCTTTTCAAACGAAACCCTTCCAATAGATTAGGTAAGACCACTCCTTTACACTATGGTGCAAAAGTTTTTGGGGTTTTTTTTGAAGAAATTAATACTATTCTTCAGCAATAATGCATTAACTTGATCAAATGTGAGAGTAAAATTTATATTTCAAATCAGTGCTGTTCTTTTGGACTTTCTATTCATCAAAGAATCATGAAAAAATGTATCACGGTTTCCTCAATAAATTTTAAGAAGCACAACTGATTTCAACATTGATGATAATAATAAATGTTTCTTGAGCGGCAAATCAGCATATTAGAATGATTTTTGAAGAAACGTGACACTGAAAACTGGAGTAATGATGCTGAAAATACAGCTTTGCCATCACAGGAATAAATTACATTTTAAAATATATTAAAATAGAAAACAGTTATTTCAAATTATAATAATATTTCACAATATTACTGTTTTACTGTATTTTTGATCAAATATATCCAGACTTAGTTGCCTTAAAAGTCTTTCAAAATCTTACCGACCCCAAACTATGAACAGTAGTGTATTAGACTGACTAGACGTTCATTTCTGTATATTGAGTTCTGCATATTTGATTTGAACTTGACTATGCTTGTGTGCAGGTGCTGGTGCAGATGGAGTTGAAGAGATAAAGAGACACCAGTTTTATTCTACCATTGACTGGAATGTAAGTATTTACAGGAACATGCATTTACAATGAAGAAGTGACACTCTATCAATGCGTGGTGGTTTTAAAGGTTTTTTCATGACTTGTTTGTCTAAGAAACTATTTAGAAGAGAGCTTCACCCGCCCTTCAAACCAGCCTCTGGGAGACCAGACGACACTTTCTACTTTGACCCAGAATTTACAGCAAAAACTCCCAAAGGTACATCAGCTTATAACCGACTGTGTCTGACCCTAGATCAGGTAGACTGTGTTTGCCGTCCGTCTTTAATCCCCTTTCAGACAAATACATAAAAACCTATTTAATTAAATGCTTCTAGGCCTTTTGAAATCTGTCGGATTATTTGATGGTGTATTTAATGAGTAGATCAAAACCGCTGTGTTTTTGTTCAGACTCACCAGGTGTACCCCCTAGTGCCAATGCCAATCAACTCTTCAGAGGTTTTAGTTTTGTGGCCATCAGCTCAGAAGAAGAGTCTCAACCCCTGCAGAACAGTATGAGCTCTATAGTTCAGGTATACACCCTCATGGAGATCACATTTTACTCCAAATTAAGCTGCTTTCCTTATAGTATATGCTGTAATGACTGTGTTTAATGTCTAGTTATGAGTCATATTTTATGTCAGCATTACATCTGGTTGTTTTCTGTCTGTAGCAGCTTCACCGAAACGTGTCACAGTTTAATGACGCATATGAGGTGAAGGAGGATATCGGAGTTGGCTCGTATTCTATCTGCAGACGCTGCATACAGAAAAGCACAGGCATGGAGTATGCCGTGAAGGTGAGGAGAGAGATATATTAAACCAACACACTTTCATTAAGGCAGTAAATCTCAAATAGACCGCCCAGAACACCTTGGCAAATTGATAGCAACATAAACCGGTACTGGTCAATATTGGATATTTAATTGTGCATGTTGATTTCCCATACGTATGCTTACATTTAGATTAAAAATAAAATACTAAAAACTAAATATGTGAAGAGTGAAAAAGGGATATTTCATATTTGGTTTTGAGATTTGCTAAATATGACAATTTAACAGTGTTATTAAATTAGTAACGTTTTTAAATATAGACTTTTTTTTTTTTAATTATACTTTAAATAAGCATTTAAGAAGTTATTTTTAATATTTAAAAACACTACTAATTTAATAACACTGTTTTGATTTGTAATATTCATCACAATTCAAAATGAATATCCATTTTTCATTCTGTAGATTATAATGCCAAAATTCATTTGTTGCTATTATTGTTTTATTTTTTAATTATTTAGACATTTAAACATTATTGAATTATTTAGTAGAATTTCTCTGTTAATTAATTAATAATAAATTAAATAATTATGAGCTTATTGGACAGAATTTTAATTTCAGCCCATCCCTACTAAAACTGTTCTTTAAAAGCATTTCTGGCCTTTTCCAAGACAATTTTATACTGCCTGGCCCTTTTTATGCTGTGTTTTTTGGACATTGTGATTAATGTCTCTATATATTTTATGTTTAGATAATCAATAAAGCTAAACGGGATCCAACGGATGAGGTGGAAATTCTGTTACGCTATGGACAACATCCAAATATAATCACCTTGAAAGACGTGAGTGTTTAAAAACAAGGATGTAGTCTTTTTATTTTCATCTATCAGGATGGAAAACAATAGTCTGCGGGGGCAGACTCCGAGCTTTGTCTTATTGGCCGAATGCAATTATATTAAGATAATGTCTTGTTCTTTTCAAAGAGCATTGATGTGTTTACCTGATTCTGCTCTGACATTTCCGGAATGAGGGAAAAGTGTAATGAGTTCCTGCTCTTACCGTCTCTCCTGAAAATTACTCAGAGCAGGTTATCCATTATTGTCTCCAGTATGTTTCCATACATTAGAAATGCATCTGATTCGAGTGTTCCTTGATTTGTTTCAAACACAAAATGAATTTTGTAATTCATCCTTAATCATATTATGTAATGCAGAACACATTGCAATAGCATTTAATAAAAAGTGAAGGTAGTAATAAAATAGAAGAGATTATCCAAGATAAACTAATATATGAGTCTGTTTGCAGGTGTACGATGATGGCCGCTCAGTGTATCTGGTGACAGAACTGCTAAAGGGAGGGGAATTGCTGGATAAGATCCTCAGACAGAAGTTCTTCTCAGAACGGGAGGCCAGCGCTGTGTTGTACACCATCACAAAGACTGTGGAGTACCTGCACACTCAAGGGGTATGAAACCACTCAAACTATAGGAAAGAACAAACTGTAAAATGTGTGCCGCAATTCAATATGTTGAAACTTAAAGCCCAGCTCAAGTACGTTAAGATTGTGATCTTGGGAAACAAATGAAGCTTTGTGAGACCGTGCCTTTGGTGTCTTACCACATACTGGTTTATAATGGCTTTAATGCAGAGATACTCAAGAGGGGCACATTCAGACCGCAATAGAGGCAAAAGCCTGTAATATACACTACTGTTAGAAGGTTTAGGGTCTGTACGATTTAAAAAAAAAAGATATCTCTGAACGCTTACCAATACTGCATTTATTTGATCAAAAATACAGTAAAAGCAGTAATATTCTGAAATATTATTACAATTTAATGTAATTGTTTTCTATTATAATATTTGAAAAAATATATATAATGAATTTTCAGCATCATTACTCCAGTCTTCAGTGTCACATGATCCTTCAGAAATCATGCTAATGTGCTGATTGGCTGCTCAAGAACATTTCTTATTATTATCAGTGTTGAAAACAGTTGTGCTGTTTAATAATTTTGTGGAAACCAGGATACATTTTTAAGGACTCTTTGTTGAATAGAAAGTTCAAATAAACAACCTTTATTTGAAATAGAAATAGTTTTTAACATTATAAATGTTTTTAGAGTCACTTTTGATCAATTGAATGTGTCCTTGTTGAATAAAAGTATTAATTTCTTTAAAAAAAATCATTCTGACCCCAACATTTTTGAAACGATCATTCTGACCCAAATTTTTTTAAACATATTGCGTGCGTGCGTGCGTGTGTGTGTGTGTGTGTGTGACCTATTAAGCACTTCATTATGGAGACAAAATGAGCTGTTTTCCTCATGGGGACTAAAAAATTTCCCCACAAAGATGGCAATATCTGATATTCTTGTGGGGACTTTTTTTGGTCCCCATGAGGAAAACAGCTTATAAATCATTCTAAGTGATGTTTTTTGAAAATGTAAAAATGCAGAAAGTTTTCTGTGATGGGTAGGTTTAGGTGTAGGGTTAGTGTAAAGGAACAGTTTTTACAGTACAAAAATAATTTTGTCTATGGAAAGTAAAACATGAAAACACAACGTGTGTGTGTGTACTTTGTATATGTATATCATTATTATTATAAATAAATAAAATGATAATATTCATTTTTACAAAAGTTATAAAAAAATTATTTAATTCAGGGATGTGATTTTTCTGTATTTATACGGATTTCCATGGGGTGGGAAGGTGATTACTGTATTTTATGATTGAAATCAATTACTAAACGATTACTAAATCAACTCAAATATTACGTTTTTTAATATATTAATGTCATGCACGGATTGCTTCTGACAGCCCTGCACGATCTCGCGCCGCCATCTGCCAGACACCCTGAGCATGTTAGCCAGGTCAATGGCGAGTAAAGGCTGGCATTAAAACGGTGTTACTCGCCAATTGCCCGATAACTTTTTTTATTAATTTTGACAATGCATGATTGTGAGAATGTGATACGGCTTAGTGCGATCATCAAACTGTGACGCTTGTGTTGTAATTATATAAATATATGCCCGGTTTTACAGACAAGGCTTAAGCCTAGTCCCAAACTAAAATGCATGTTTAAGATATTTAACTGAAAGCAACTTGCACTCATGTATTTTAAAATTACAGTGCAATTGTTTTCTCAAGATGCAAACCAGTATTGTTTTTATTTTATAAGGCACGTTTATAAAAGCCTCTTAAATGAACGCAAAGAAATTAAGACAACCATACATGTTATTATTGTAATCTTACTGTTGTTCTGTAAAATAATGGGCCTAAATCATATGCACATTTTGAGCTCCTTGGTTCTAATTTAAACTTCCTATTCAGGTGGTTCACAGGGATCTAAAGCCCAGTAACATCCTTTATGTTGATGAATCTGGGAATCCCGAGTCCATCAGGATCTGCGACTTCGGCTTTGCCAAGCAGCTCAGAGCGGAAAACGGACTGCTGATGACGCCATGTTATACTGCCAACTTCGTGGCCCCAGAGGTACGTTTTTCAGGTGGCACAATATTTGATCAAATAAATGTGAGTTTCTTGATCGGAGAACATCACTTTGGTCCCCAGGTGCTGAAGAAACAGGGTTATGACGCTGCCTGTGATATCTGGAGTTTAGGTGTCCTTCTGTACACAATGTTAACTGGGTAAGTATTTAAACTTAGCACTATAGTTTTCAAAATGTGTTTCTATTCAATTGACACCAAGCTTTTTCTCAGATTTACGCCATTTGCTAATGGCCCCGAGGACACGCCGGAGGAGATTCTGGCTCGGATCGGCAGTGGGAAGTTTTCTCTCACTGGCGGATACTGGAACTCTGTTTCACTCGAGGCAAAGGTGCCCACCTGAGAAGAGCATCTGAATATACTCTTCAAAACAGGACAAAAATAATCATTCGTTGTTGTTCTCTACAGGACTTGGTGTCTAAGATGTTGCATGTAGACCCTCATCAGAGACTAACAGCTGCACAGGTGTCGAGACATCCCTGGATCGTTCACAAAGACCAGCTCCCCAAATACCAGCTGAACAGACACGACGCCCCCCATCTGGTTAAGGTTTGGTCCTGTCTGCATGCTGTGCTTTAGAATAAAACCTAAATATCTAAAAGTGTTCACATAAATATTTTACTCTGCCCCTGAAATGCTTCACAAGGTTCCCAAGGTTTTTTTTAGCTGTTGAATCGGCTAGATATTCTGTTTATAAAATATACACTACCGGTCAAAAGTTTGAAAACATTACTATTTTTTATGTTTTTGAAAGAAGTCTCTTATGCTCAACAAGCCTGCATTTATTTGATCAAAAATACAGAAAAAACTGTAATATTGTGAAATATTATCACAAATTTAAAATAATGGTTTTCAATTTTAATATGCTTTAAAATTTAATTTCTGTGATGTAAAGCTGAATTTTCATTAGCCATTACTCCAGTCTTCAGTGTCACACTATCCTTCAGAAATCATTCTAATATGTTGATTTATTATCAATGTTGTGCTGCTTAATATTTTTATAACCTGTGATACTTTTTTCAGGATTCTTTTATGAATAAAAAGTTTTTAAAAAAGAGCAGCGTTTATTTAAAATAAAATCTTTTGTAACAATATACACTACAGTTTTGTTTTTTTTAAAGAAAGAAATGGAAAAAAATTCCCCTCTGCTTCCAAACGCAAACCGCTGAAGAATTCAGCAAGGATGTGTTAAATTGATAAAAATGATAAAAAAAATAAGGATTTATATTGTTAGAAAATATTTCTATTTTGAATAAATGCTGTTCTTTTTAACTTAAAAAAAAAAGTATCACAGGTTCCAAAAAAATATTAAGCAGCACAACGGTTTTCAACATTGATAATAACTGAGTATCAAATAAGCATATTAGAATGATTTCTGAAGGATCATGTGACACTGAAGACTGGAGTAATGATGCTGAGAATTCAGCTTTTCATCACAGAAAGAAATTATATTTTAAATATATATATAAACCATAAATATTAGTTATGTTATGGAAATTATTTTCAACCTGACACTTTGACAGGACAGTTTAATTAAGCAAGTTTTGTGTGAAATCTTTTCTCCTGTAGGGGGCGATGGCTGCTACATACTCTGCCTTGAATAGGAGCGTTCCTCCCGTGCTGGAGCCCGTGGGCTGTTCTATTCTTGCTCAGCGCAGAGGAGTGAAAAAACTGACCTCCACTGCTTTATGAGCTAATACCTTCCACCTCCAACCCCCGTGACCTCTAGCTTGGTTTGAGCACAGCCTGAACTCGGCTTGCTTGCTGCCCACCTTGTGTCGAGGCCTTTAGAATCAAGTGTAGATTCTGAGGACCCCTGGTGGACACTCAAAATCTTCCTTCACTGGTTACTTCGAGGGCCAATAGAAACAGTTCGTCCTGTACAATCATGCCTCTGCTTCCAAACGCAAACCGTTGAAGAATCTGTGGACTATTTCTGAGGAGCTAATTATGTATGAATATAAGCATACTGTAAAAAAAAAAAAAAAAAAAAGGCTAAGATGTTAATGTATTCAGGGAGGATTGGGATTTTGGAGGATGACAACAAATTCCTGCACCAAACCGTGAACACAGTTGCGAAAAGCTCCAGTTGTATGGGAAATGTTCCTCTCAGTTCGACACTGATTATTAAAATTGTATCCTGTTCTGCTCTACTATTTTACATCAGGAACGCCATATAGCATATTTAAACCTCACCAAACCATAACTGCTATGGTGTATCCCAGCAAACCTTGTACTCCTGTCATCTTTTAACAACACACTAGGACAAAACCCTCTCGGCAGACCCATACAAGACTGGAAGTCGAGTCTGAATGTTTGTGTGACGGCTGCTGGTGTTAATGTGAACGAGGTCCAAAGCACAAAACATGCGGTGGGAGGCCTACATGTAAACGGCACAGAATGTCAAATAGAGAACTCAGGTGAAACGCAATACATTATAAAAAAATTTAAATAAGCTGGGACGGAAATGTATACGGCTGTATCACCTCACCTAAAACCTGCTGACCTGTGTATTTGTTTGTATGTAGGGATGTACAGAGATATATGTAGTGACTTTTTTTAAGTGACTACTTACAGCCTTGACATATTTTTATAAATGTGCATGGGCAAGATGCTATATTAGCTAGTAGCTCTGTGGAAGTGGTCATGTTTATGAGCATGACTGATTATGTCCCCCACCCCCACTTTTTTTTTTAACCACTTCTAATTCCTTGCAGGTTTGTGTTTTTTTTTTTTTTTTTTTTTAGCAATTTTAAATAAGATGTACATTTTCTTTTCATCTCAGTTGTATTTTTCCTGTATTGGAAGAGAGCTAGAAATGTTGCTGTCCATAAAAGCTGCTATCCTGTTCTTTCTTTTGTACATGTAGAAAATAAATTTTGCCATTTTTTAATATGACTGTGAATGTTTCTTGCACTGTTTTCATTTTTTTTTTTAGAAACCACATTAAAGGGTTCGTCACACAATACTTGCGAACGTGGGTGAGCCAAAGTGCAAGCAAAGAAAAAGATTTTTGTCTTGTGCTGCGTGTAAAATATTCAGATTTGGTGAACTCTGACCTCTAATTTTGCATAGCACATTTGAGGATCAGAGTCACATATTGACCTTATGCAAAGAATACAAACTTCAAAGTTACATGGCTGACAGTGTTGCTGGAAACAGTATTTTTTTTAATACCATTTCTAATTTATAATGTAGAAAAATCTGTTAATTATTAATTTTGCATGCTTGAGTGTGTGACTAAAATTGTTAAATATATACAATACCATTCAAAATGTTGGGGTCTGTAAGATTGCTTTTGATTTAAAGAAAAAAAAAGTCATTCTTGCTCACCAAGCCTCCATTTATTTGATCAAAAATAATAAAATATTAATATTAATTAGAATTTTAAAAATGTAATTTATTCATGCAATGGCAAAGCTCTTTCAGAAATCATTCTAATATGCTGTTTCCTTAAAAAACATTTCATATTATTATCAATGTTGATATTTTTGTGAAAACCATGATACAGTTTTTCAGAATTATTTGATAAATACATAAAAGAGCAGCATATATGTGAAATAGAAATCTTTTGTAACATTATAAATGTCTTTACTGTCACTTTTGATTCATTTAATATGTCCTTATTGAATAAAAGTATTAATTTCTATAACTATATCACTTAAATTTAGAAAATCTGTCCAATGCATCTCTTCATATCAATTTCTTTAATGAAAGACAAAAGTATTTCATAAAAATGCATCTTACAAAGTACATGTGAATATGCACATAAAATGTTTTTAGAATGTCTAAACATTAATAGCAGCAAAACATTATTAACTAATACCACAGAGACATAATACAGAAATCTGCCTACAATATTTAGTTAACAGTGTAACTAAAATTGAAACATTTTAATTGGATTAGGCTCTTAGATTTAATCA
The DNA here is from genome assembly GCF_949319135.1 of Squalius cephalus. NCBI lineage: Eukaryota > Metazoa > Chordata > Actinopteri > Cypriniformes > Leuciscidae > Squalius > Squalius cephalus. The sequence goes on from NC_137146.1 coordinate 10,423,417, forward strand.
TAATCCTGACTATTGAAATAAAAAAAATAGTTTGCCTCGGGTAAACTAAAGGGTTTATACTTAATTTAACAAAATGTATACAGTACTAGTTTAAAACTTGTTTAAACTGAGATCTCATTGTGTGCCAGCGCTGTCCTCGCTCTTCTTCTCCTCTTCATGGTTATCTTGAGGAAGTTCCTTCTCCAGAACCATTCCAGACTCCACATCCTCCACTGTTGACAGATCCATTGAACTCTCAGCAAGAACTTCCATCTCATCTTCGCTGAGTGGCTCCATCATGACCTCTTCCTCGATTCCTCCTTCTGAATTGTTTGGTTGGTTCTCAGCAGACTCTTCGGGCTTCTGCTCATGTGTGAGCATGTGTGCCGCGTAGCCTCGCTGTGAGAGATATATTTTGCAGATGTCACAGTAGTACGGGGTCATCACATTGTGTTTGTCCATGTGTTTGATGTAGCCATTGACTCTTAGAAAACCCTTGTCGCAGGTCTTGCACAAGAGTTTTTCTCCAGCATGAGAGGATTTGAGGTGCTGAACGAGGGAACCTCTGAACTGAAAGGTCTTTTCACAGATGGGGCAGGTGCACGTAAGTTTGGATGAGTGATGCTTCATGTGAGCAACGAGAGCAACTTTGTAGCCGAACCGTCTGGGACATAAGTGGCAGGTGAACGGCATGGTCGACTCGGCATCCTCGTGAACTTTCTGGTGAGCTTTCAAAAAAGCCTGATGGGCAAAGCCTTTTCCACACTGTTGACACCCAAACCTCCCATCGGGATTCTCCCTAGTGTGTATGACTCGATGCCGCAAAAGGAGACGCATTTCATTAAACTTCTCCCCACAAGTTGAACACACATACAACTTTTCTTTAACTTCGGATTTGGTTTTCTTCTTACCGTGATTAGCACGTTGATGCTTCATTAGGTTGCGTCTACTACGAAACCTCTGGCCACAAGTTAAACAGCTGATATACTTTCTTTTGACATGATCTTCTTTATTCTCAAAGATGACGGGCGAAATACAGTCTTCTGTGACGGCCAGCTCACTCTCCTCATATTTAACACACTCATCCTGCTCTTGTCCAGACGTCATGTTGGCACTCAGCTCATATTCGAGAGGCTCCTCTTTGACACAAGCAAGTGAAATGGGCTCAGAAATTGTGATTTTGCATGTTTCATCTTCCACACTCTCATCTTCTGCTTCCTGTCAGATCCAAAACAGAATCCAGTACATGATTACAAAACAGAATTGTTTATATACAGTATATATAGGCTATATATATAGAGAGAGAGAGAGAGAGAGAGAGAGAGAGAGAGAGAATTTTATATAAAACATGGATGTTGAATTATATGTAATTACATTTAATGTGTATATTACATAAAAAATAAATGTGTGTATATATATATATATATATATCAGCATATTACAATAATTTCTGAAGGATCATGTGACACTGAAGACTGGAGTAATAATGCTGAAAATTCCACTTCACAGAAATAAATTAGTATTATATTAAAATAGAAAACCATTATTTTAAACTGTAATAATATTTCACAATATCGCTGTTTTTTATGTATTTTATCAAATAAATGCAGGCTTTGATGAGCATAAGAGACTTTTTTCAAAAACATTAAAGACAGTAGGCTAATGTTTCCAAACTTTTGACCGATAATAATATATGCGTGTATGTATGTATATATATATATATATATATATATATATATATATATATATATATATAAACATTTAATATCTATATTATATCTAAAATGAAATTGTACATTAAATAACTATATCATTAAAATAGGTAACACTTTAATTTACAGTGTCCGTGTTACATGTTACATGTACTTACCATAGTAATAACAGTACATTATGCATAATTACATGCAACTAACCCTACAACCAAATCCTAATCCTACTTTATCCCTATAGTAAGAACATGTTGTTAAATTATATATATATATATATATATATATATATATATAATATATATAATTACACTAACAATGACACCTTAAAATAAAGTGCAACCTTAAAATATAAATGTCCTATGAATGAAAACTAATTGAAAAAATAATAATAATAATTAGCCATCTTACCCGTATCTCCTTTTCCGTCTCAGATGATCGATGAACAGCATATACTGTAGGAACAGCATCCACGCTTAGTATCATACATGTGGTGTAACCCAGATCCATTTTGAAGTAGTTCTCCTCGGAGAAATGATCCCCACACACCCGGCATGAAGGGCTCGCGTTTTCCTCATCAGCTTTACTGTCTTTAATAAACTTTAACCAAAGTCTGCGTCTTTTCGGATCCTTGGGTAACATGTAATGAATAATGGTTTCCGATCGGTTCGGACAACCACCTACCACACATTTATGTACCATAATGTTTACGATCTAACTGGATTTAGGCTTTAATATGGAATGTTTAGACTATGTAAACAATATGATATTTGCATTTAGATTGCTTGCTATCTCTTGATCATAGTAGATAACCCTACTTTAAGAAGTACAGGCAAAAATGTTCAAAACAAACCTCAATGCGGTTTCTTCAGATGTTACAGACGTTAACGATGAAATTGTCGCCCCCTATCGGATAGGAGGATGGAACCTTCCCGAAATATATTTTTTCTTTTTCTCTTTGAGTTCCAATGACCTAATAAAAAATAATAATTATTATTTATCATATATTACAATATCAGATCAGATAAGATCATAATAAATTAGACTGAATCCACTGCTATAAAAACAAATGGGCTCAGCTCCTGATCGGGTTTGCGGTTGTGATGTGAATAAAGTTTTGCGCTGTTGAATCTTGAATGAAGCAAGCAATCTGCGCATGCGTCATTCTCAGCTTTTCTCGCTACTAGCGGCGCTGAACAGCTCACTATAGCATGTTTGAGAAGTAAACTATTTGACATATGGTTATAATTTCCTGACGTTTCGAAACATTATACGAGAGTCGTCGACGTGATTGAAAGAATATGCCGAAAAACAAAGGTAAGGTGGTTTCTTAAGACAATTGTAAGAGATGTTAGCCTTGAATTTAGCAAACGAGGTAACTTAACGTTAACGTGAGCTGTTGCGCGAGATATTCAATGTAGCAGCTCATTGTCAGTTTGATTTTCCATTTTGCCCCCCAAAAAAATTTTTTTTAAATAATTTTTTGGTCCTTTAAGCTCATAAAACGAAATAAAATATTCTGTCAGGTAATGAGAGGGATGCTCTCGGCCGCTGTAACGTTACGCAGTAAACACAGATAAATTTAGTGTTACAGTTAAGACTCATAATATTGTTACTTATAATTATCAAACTAATATTTCTAGGAGGGCTCCTACATGCTTAAGTTGCACAACAAATAAACATGAAATGAAAAATAGATCAAAATCATCCATGCTGGATGTACTTTGCTCTGTCATTAGGCAACATTTGCAGTGTAGTGTTAATGAGAAGACTTTGTCCCATGTGTATAATGTCATCTGATCTCATCTTATATCTCTGTATCCAGGTAAAGGAGGAAAAAATCGGCGGCGTGGTAAGAATGAGAATGAATCTGAGAAAAGGGAGCTGGTGTTTAAAGAGGATGGACAAGGTATTGTAATACTCTTTCATTTAATAAACATTCTGCCTTTCCTTGAAATGCTTTTAGTTTGATCATTTGTTGTCTTCTAGAATATGCTCAGGTCATCAAGATGTTGGGAAATGGGAGATTGGAGGCCATGTGTTTTGATGGAGTCAAACGGCTTTGTCACATCCGAGGAAAGCTCCGGAAAAAGGTGCGCTTTACTTTTCAGGCTAAATGTAGATTCAGCGTTTTCATCACTTTGTGAATGAGCTTGACTCGACTGATTATCAAGTTTAGGCCAATCAGTCAGTATTGTTTGATTAAACTAAATAATTGATGTAACTAATGTTGTGTATGGATTTTTTTATACATGCTGGAAAACTTAAGCATGGGACAAAATAATGTTCTGAAATGAAAATGTATCTGCTTAAAATGTTTATATTGTTCTTTAACAAGAAATCCAAAGACACATTTGTCTTGTCATTTATTGTCTAATTCTTTTTGTTTCTTAAATTTAGGTGTGGATTAACACGTCAGACATTATACTCATTGGATTAAGAGACTACCAGGTTTGTTTAAATATTCTTTTTTTAATTTAATATGATTATACTAATATAATAAATATAGCTATAGATATAATTGTTTATAGTCATTGTATTAATGGGCTATCAGGGGCTGTTTGCATAAATTGCTAAGACTAGTTTTACAAGTTAGTCATTCATTTTTTTTTTCTTGTACTTAAGACACAGTCTTAACATAAAGGCTATGTTTATGCGACTGGCAGGAGCAGGTTTGTTAAATATTTCTTAATTTAACAATTATATATTATAATAATATAACACGTAAGCTATATAATGCAAATAAAATATATAACTGTTGCCAGGAAAGATATGAATTCCCAATATCACTTAAAAGCTTTACTCTTTTAAATTAAAAAATAAAACTAATTCTGCTTTTGAAACTACAGATTTCTTTAATACAAGGTTTTTTTATGGAGTGAATATCTGACACTTTCAATTCTGAAATCTCTTATCAGGATAACAAAGCAGATGTCATTTTGAAGTATAATGCTGATGAAGCTCGGAGTCTGAAAGCCTATGGAGAGCTTCCAGAACACGGTGAGTACATTCGGAGAAACGTAACCTCTACTAGACAGTTCTTGATGAAAAGAGGTTCTTGGCTTGCAATATGCTGATCTTTTTGCTGTGCTGTATTAAATGTCATGTCATTAAATTCTCACTTTTGGTGCCTTGCAGCCAAAATCAACGAGACTGATACCTTCGGGCCTGGTGATGATGATGAGATTCAGTTTGATGATATTGGTGATGATGATGAAGACATTGATGATGTAAGTACTGAAGCAGTCTTGAATTCATAAGAAGATTAATTAAAAACTGAATGTTTTGAGTGATTCATTGAAATTATGCAAGTAGTCAGTACATCAGTTTTTATCTGTGTTCATTAGTGTTTGTTCTGACAATACTATATATCTATTCTGCAGATCTAAGAGGAAGAAGCAGGGAAGTGAATGTTTTTCAGCCTGAAGCGACGATATTCTCATCCCCGTCCCCCCCCCCCCCCCCCCCCCCACATGAAGTTGCCCCTCCATCATTATGTACGCTGAGGCTCAAGTTTTGGGTTTCTCTTACTAAACACATGACTGCATTTTCACTTTCAATCCATTTTGTTATCTTTTAATGTATTTATATTGATTTCACATCAAGTGGAATTTAGTTACAAGTACAGAATCTATGGATTCGCAATAAAAAAGATAACCAATTTTATGTTTGGTCTTGCGGTCTGTATCCTAATAGACATGTTCACATGTTCTGTAAAGGTGATTGAAACTCCTATGAGCAAAGCTGATACCTCTAAAATGCCTCTTGCCTTTTTTGAATGTTTTTGAAGTCTCTTAAGATTTACTGGTCACAAAATTGATGCGATGGACAATGCATTTATTCAAAAAAAGCTTGTCTCTGATTAGCATTGTTTCAGTCCATCCTAGTTTTCTTTTGTGTTTTTGTCTACTTCAAATGATGATAATACTAATTTTACAGGGCTGCTGAAACTGAATTTATGAAAGGAACTTATTTTGAAGCTCTGTATTACTTCAGTTGATACTCAGTTACAGCATAATACTAAACTACAATAAACATCAGCAACTGAAATATTTGTAAGATGAAAATGGAAACATTTTTTACTTTCTAAAATGATAGCTCACAAAGCAAGTAACCAGAATGAGCGAATATTTTTGTATGCAAATAGGCTAATCAATACAAGAATAATGAAAGTTTAGTGATTGTGTTCTTGCAAGAACTGGCCTTTTTGACTGAGCTTGTTGGTTATAATTTGTTATTTTATGTGTATTGTTTTGATGAGCTAACAATGGTTGCTTTTTGTCCTCTGTTGATTTTGATCAGAAAACCTGTGATTTTGAAATAAAATTCAACAACATTCAGTATCCTAGAAATGTGTATTTTAAGCCTTTTTACCTCCAGTGTTTGTAAAATGTACAAAATGACCATACACGATATTGTCTTTATTGTTGCGTATATTTTGTGTTTGATGTGGATATAAAATAGGCAGTATAATTATAGTAAGTGTATGTCTAGCCACAGGCTTCAGTGATATTAGTCACTGTTTGTTTTTCGCCCTGTCACGTGTGTTGCAGTGTGGAAAAAAAAGGTAGCCTAATGCACATGCATATATATTCTTAATAATGTATTTGGCTTGTGGTTGAAATTGTCCATTGCTAAAATTCTACAAACCAGCCTATTTCCCCACACTTATCTGATTGTGCACATTTTGGATGCATATATACATAGTCCAGACTCCAGACATAATCTAGGCATATATTTGCGTATTTTGAGCAGTCTTTACAATGTAACTGGTCAATTATAAGACAATGGCCATTTTGTTAGTTGGTTAAATGGCATCTTGAATTTGCTTTTGATGTTCTATGAAGTATGCAATAGGTATATATTTCTAGGCAGATTAAATTAAACGTCTCTAGGGGAAATAAATGGGAAATGTCTGCCTTGTGCGCAGCTGCCGAGCTTTCCATATATAGCGCAATGTAAACTATGACGTAATGCGTTGTCCCTGGGCGCATTGCTTACGCGCGCGTGCGCTCGGCACGCGGCGATTGGTCGAGCGTGTTGTAATTTATTAGAACCTCGCGCTCTTGTGGCTCTGTCAGCCTTCACTGGTGATATCTGGTCGAAGACCGTGATGAGGTTCGGATGAATAAAACTTGAGGTGAACTGTGTTTTCCGTCGCGTTTTGATTTTTCCACTAAATAGTGATAATTGATTGTGTGGGGTCGGAATGTCATCTGGATATTAATCGTCGAATACACCAAAAGATAAACCGGTAATGGCCACACTTTTGGAAAACCTGACAGGTACGTTATGTTATATTGTCATGCTTTAAATGATATGCCTCACCCAGATATGACAGTATTGAGGAACGGTTTACTGGGAAAGCGAGCATTTTGAGCTGTTGTCATGGAAACTGCTGAGGTGAGAGCAGGATGGGGAACCAAAGACTGACCTGTCCAGGTGAAGAGTGACACCCTTATGAAAAGCAAATAGACGTTTTTGCGAACCATATATATATACACCGAGAGAGAGAAATCATAGCTCACACATGTATGTATGTGTGTGTGTGTGTGTGTGTGTGTGTGAATCATGTATGTATACATGTATGAATGTATGCATATGTATATATAATATATATATATACATGCATTCATACATGTATACATACATATAATATATGGGTGTGTGTGTGAGTGTCTATATATCATAGGGAAAACCAGGGCTAGTTGTCACTGTTTACGCCAGTAAATAGCCTACTTTTCAGCATCGGTTAAATTTCAGTTTCTACACATACCTTAAAGTCTTGGCTGCAAAAATCAATTGAAGATTTACCCAGTGAAGAAAATATGCAGTTCATTAAAAACACATTGATCTTTTGTGACAACATGCCCCAATAGAAGGACATGCTGTCACATTACATGGGGTAAGTTGGTCCCTCCCCATAGGCAGGTAGGCTTTACAGCTAAATTTAAACAGTAAAACAATCATGAAACAGCAAAAATATCCAACCATTGTTTTAGCCAATAAAAATTTTAATTAATATATTAATTGCATGGGTTTAAAACTGCCCAGAAGTGATTTGAAACCAACATACAATATCACCGCTGTAGAAAACACATACCGGTATGTGTAATTGCTCGACAGCCCTTGTGATAACCAGCTGTGGTCTCCACTATAAGCTATTTATATCTATTTGTCTAATAGACAGGTCAGAATAAATGTGTTTGATGTTGGGTTTATGTACTTCCTACGTTTAAATTCGGATTCTTGTAATGATATTATAATAGTCTTTTCAAGAATTTCTCAGCTGTACGAAATGGGCTTAAGATTTTAAGCTAAAAATCACGTTTGTGTTCGCCTTGAGCATTTTGTCTTTGCATATATCTGCATACCATTACACAATTAAAGCCAGCCCACTGTTTTAGTGCTTGTAACTGGGCCATAACCACCATAGATATTGAGGGGGGCTTGAATATTTGGTTACATCCTTGGCTTGGGTCATGATTCAATAGACTCTATACAAGGTGTGTTCACTGTTTTTGTGAATTTTAACATTTAACGTCTTTTCGCACTCAAAGATGGAGGCTCGAAAAAGGACAGAATTCGACTGGCCAAAGAAAGAAGAGAGGAGAAAGACAGAAGCCAAGGTTAGCTGCAAGTCTTTTATTAAACAGTCTGTCCTACTAAGATTCAGATATGAACAAAGAAACATGAACGTATATGTTCCTTTCCGAATTGCCTAGAACATCTTGCCTGCTTTAGAACTACTTTTAATTCCTACATGGATTTTGTGACAATCTGGTGGATAAATTAAAGGAGGGGGTTATTTCAGGGCAATAGACTACTACTCCATTCATCACTGAATCTGATGGCTCTTGAGTAGCGGAAGACTTCTGTAATGCCACTAAGTGCTTAGCAAAATGAATCAGTATTGTCAGCAAGTTGGGAAAGGCTTGGCCTTTCCTGTATCAGGGCAATCTATAGACTTATCCGTGTCCACCCCCACCGTTTCTTTAGCTGTGCGGGAGCGAGCTCTCTGGGAGAAGGAACAGCGTGCGCAGCAGCAGTATGAGCGCTCAGTGGTGGAGCGAGGGAGGCGACTGGAAGAGCAGCGGCAAAAGGAGATGCACCGTCGTTCGGCCGTGGAAGAGAAAAGGAGGCAGCGCATAGAGGAGGAAAAGGTCAGGGGTTACACTCTTTGGGGTATCTGCTCATTAGCACAGGCTTTTCATGCATATTATCTCTGCATCCTTTTATTTTTGTTTTGATTTTTAAATAAAAAAAATGATTACGCATGCGTTTATTTTTTTTTCAGTTGGTTTAATCTTAAAGGTGGAGTGTGTAATTTTGTAGCTATTAAAACATAATATTTAACACACAGTATGTGGGATCAAAGGCAGCAGAAAGGGAATGACATAAGTAATATATTCACTACTGTTCAAAATTAAGAAGTCAGTAAAGATATTTTTAAAAAGAAATTAATACATGTATTCAGTAAGGATGCATTATATTGATCAAACGTGACAGTAGTGACATTAATGAAAGTTTTCTTTTTCAAATAAATGCTGCCCTTTTGAACTTTCTATTCATCAAAGAATTCTTAATCACGATTTCCACAAATATATTAAGCAGCTCAATGTTTTTCAAAATTAATATGATCACAAAATCAGCATATTAAAATGATTTCTGAGGGATCGTGTGACACTGAAGACTGGAGTAGTGATGCTGAAAATTCAGCTTTGCCATCACTGGAATAAATTTCATTTTAAAATGTATTAAAATACAAAACAGTTATTTTAAATTGTAATAATATTGCACAGTGTTACTGATTTTATTGTCTTGGTGAGGATAAGTGACTTCTTTCATAAACATAAAAAAACCATTGATCACAAGACAACAACACACGCTCAACCAATGGCGTGAGTTTGGGGGTGGGACTGCCATTTTGGTTAATGGAAGATCTAGAAAGCATTTTGGAAATCTGTTTGGATACAATTATTATCTTAGTAAATCAGCTGGTGGCACAAAAATTACACACATCATCTTTTAGCCTGAGCCAAAATATCATTTTCTTAGGTGTAGCAAGTCATTTGATTCAAGATATTTGATATTTGTGATGGTGATACCATAAAGGTTGACATTTTTACTGGGCTGAGTGGGCTTTGATTAGATTTTATGAAGGGAATAGTTTTTGTTATCTGTGCATAATTGTGTCTTTATTCTTGTCGAATTTAACCTCCTAGAGTTCCCACCTTTTGTGACATTGAGCTTTGTCTTAGCAGGAGAGTGAAGTCTTTGTTTATATTGATTGAAAACTAGCCACCCCCAGTCAGATGCTGCAATGATTGGTGACTCTCGCTGGAGTGCTCAAATTACCTCACTGTTCCCGACATGTACAAATCAAATTACCCTAGAAAAACGTGGTGTGACATAGTAAGGACGTGTTTGAAGAAGCTAAAAGGAAACTCAGATGCAAAATACTGTATGGTGTCATTATGATGCCTACTATCAGAGACTGCAGTTAGGCAGTGCATCATTGTATGCAGGGTGTGGTGCTGTTTCTGTGTTCTGGCATGCTAGCACTATATTAGCATTCTGCACTATAATATCTAGTTTTACCTCAGATGACTCTGAACTGGGCCAGCTTTTGGATTTAAATTAATTTTGACTCCTCGGTATCTGCAGTGGTATCAAATCTGTAGCAGTAGCTTGGCCTCTTTATGTCCACACAATATGCAGCATGAGGCGCCACCTAGTTTTGTTTACACTCAAAGTCATTCATCATTTTTTTTTTTTTTTTGCAGTCTTTTTCATCAGATTAATCAAATGATAAAAAATGAGATGTTAGAGGAGAATGTAAGAGGGGTTTGCATCACCCTAAAGGGATTTATTTTTCGTTAATGATTGTACATTATTACACTTGCTGATTATGAGGCTCTTTATGATGAAATCAAGTTATATGTTGTAATGGCTTCTTTTTCTTGTTTGTGTGTTTTTATAGTTTGTTGATTGCATTTGGTTTTAGGTTATTTTACCATTTGCGAATTCACCGCCCCAAAAAATGAACAATCTTTTTGGTCATTATTTACTCACCCTCATGTCTTTTCTGTGCGACTTACTGTACTTTTATGGAGCACAAAAGGTGGATCTTTGACAAATACCCTGCTTGCACTTTTCCTTATAATGAAAGTGAATAGGGACAGGATCTGTAAAGCTACAAAATGACAAAGAAGCACTATAAAATTACAATAAACGTGGTCCATACAATACATGCACTATATTTCTTCTGAAGTCATACGATAACTTTGTCTGAGGAAAAATGGTGTCTGCTGACAAATAGTGTTGGCATTTCATTTTTGTATAGGCAATATGACCTGAATAATTTAGGTCTGTTCATCACACAAAGCTATATCATATGGCTTCACACAACTTGGAATAAAGTGTACAAGTCATGCAGACTGCATGACCCTGTCCCAGAGTCCCAGTCTCCATTCACTTTCATTATATGGAAAAGAACGACCAGGATGTTCTGAGAAAATTCACTTTTTTACGTTCACAAAAGAAAGAACAACATGGGGGATTGGGATGACATGAGTGTGAGTAAATGATGACAGAATTTAAATTTTGAGTGAACCATCCATTGTGAAAAAGAAGTATACTTTAGCATACTTTTAAAAGGAGTACCTATTATAAAAATAGTATACTTTAAGAGAATATACTTAAGTGCAAACTGAATGTAATGTTTTCAGGCACTTTCTGCTTGTTAATCACAATTAAATGAAAATGTATTGGAGTTTAATACTATATTAAATGCAGTTAGTTTAACTTTATAGTGCTTTTTTGACTTGCGTATAACATTGTTAATAATTATTTTTGATGTATTAGAAATATTGTTAAAGTGTACTGCCAAACTAATGTAATTTCTATCGAAACCTGTAGTCTATGTCATGTATATGTACATGTCATGTACTTTAAATTAAAAAAATTTAAAAAGTGTTCTTAATTGTTTTGAGAAAGATATTAAAATATTATTTGCAAGTACAGTACTTGAATTACACTACAAGTGTACATTCAATACAATTAAGCACACTTCTTTTTCACAAGGGATCCCTTTGTAAAGTCTGCTACATCTTTATTATAAACAAAGAGGCTATCGTTTAACGATTATACAAAAGTATTTGAATTTCATTTGATCAATCGGAATGAATTACTCCACGCTATTTCACTGTTATGATTATATTGACAATGTGTTGTACTCCCCTGAATCTGGAAGGCTATTTAGGCTAATTGTGTAATTTTGTACATGTAAATTTCAGTGTTTTGGGAAGGGTTATGCCCATTTTTTGCAAAATCGATCATAATGTGAAAAACAGATGGAGAAACAAGGTTATTCAGGTTAGAGGAAATGCAGAGAGATGGGGTAGACAGAGAGAGAATTTCAGGAAAATACAAATAGGCTTCCTTATTTTCACTGATGCAACCTGTGTCATTATAATACTCGGTCTGTGTGTGTCAGCTGCTGAGGGGGGAGGGTGTGGGTGGAGTTATGCATGGCAGTTCTCTCCTCCGTCTGGCTATACGCTCTCTTAGACACACAGTCACCTGGGAGGAGAGAGATACAAAGAGAGAGTCGCTGAGTGCAAGGGAGGGTGAGGGAGAGAGAGGCAGAAACAGAAGGCAAGGCCCTCGTCGTTTTGCTCGCACACATACAGGAAGGAAAAACAGGGACAGAGAGTCGGAGACGGATAGGAGAGGTGGTCGCCATGGAGCAACCAGCCTTATCCCCGTCCTCACGCCGCCGTAGCGACAGCTCGGTCAGAGAGTCTCTTTTCTTCCCTGTTTTGGAACGCAACGAACAGGAGCGACTAGAGGCCCTGATGCGACGTTCCTTGGAGCGAAACCTGCAGGTGGATCAGAGGCCGAAACGATGGACCTGGGGCGGACCTCCCGGAGCCTGCGAGGGTGAGTGTGCATTTGCGAGGGTGTGGAGGGACCTCTCAGATGGAGAGATAGGAAAACAGGGTGTGGGAACTGCACTGCAGCCCTTTTGTTTTAAAACCGACTGCGATATTGACTGATACGGGAGCTGTGGGACGGAAATCAGACAGATGCAGCTGTTTTATGAGGGAGCTGCAGTGTCACACAGGCATCGAGCTGTTGCTGATCTCAAGGAGTCGCCCCAGTCGCAGAAAAACACTCTGCCTCAAGGTTAGCGCTGTCAGCGACTGATCAGAGACTCATAGGCATTATAAATCATCCGTGCAAAAGCTCTGCCTGGGGGCAAGGGTCAATTTGGGCTGTTTTGGCTGGAGAACAAATACCATAAACTGTGCTGTCACTGTGCCTGCACGGGGCATATTAGACTGCGCAGCTGAAGGGCGTTTTGCTCTGTCACTGCCACGTTCTGACTTCAAACAATGCTTCCCTCCCCCCCCCAATGTTTCAATTACACAAACCTATAACTCTCCTAAGCAGTAGACCTGAGGCTCGGCTAAATCAAATCAACTCTAGGGAAAAAATGCTGCTTTTAAGACAGACAGACACGAAAGCACCACCCTGAATCTGTGGTGCATTCATAACTACATCATTTATTTATACTGTCCAAGAGCAGAGCTCTAACCTGATCCTGAGTCAGATTGATAATATATCTGCATAACATGCATGTAACGCCTTATTTGCTTTGTGGGTAAGGGCAAACGTTTGAGAATGAGTTTGGTTGCCCTTGGAGAACATTAGGCTCTTTGATAACCTGATATCATTGCATTATATGCATGCTCTGGGTTATTTCATCTGGCAGTGGTTCATATTACCATCCTGCTTTATTAGCAAAATCACTTTAAAAAAAATAAAAAAATAAATAAAAAAATGCGCCGCTGGAAATTATGCAGCTTCCCGTCAGAGAGAAACTGCTGACTGGGTATATCAGTATTTCACAGGGACACACTGTTATGACTTCTCATAATATTCACTGTGAGCTTGTGAAATACTCTGTCGTGCTCATGCACCTGTGCTTTCTCTGCTTTGCATCACCTGCCGCACAGGTGATCCTAAGATCGCCCCACCCTCTCCTCCTGCTTCAGCCTCCTTAGCCAATGACCCCGCTCCTCCTCCTGCCAGCAAATCCAGGAACGGTACTGACTTCATGCTGCTTTATGTGTCATGCCCGTTCACTTCCATGAAGTTTGAGTCACAGTGATTCAGATGTTGTATTTGTGAAGGTTTGCATGTGCATGAGATTTTATATAGGTGTAAGTTATTTGCGATCTAAGATCCACACTACTGTTTAAAAGTTTGGGGTCAGTGAGATTATTTGATGTTTTTGTAAGAAGTCTCTTATGCTCACCAAGGCTGCATTTATTTGATCAAAAATACAGTAAAAACAGTATTATTGCAAAATATTATTACTATTTAAAATCACTTTTTTTCTATTTTAAAATATAATTTATTCCTGTGTTGGCAAGGCTGAATTTTCAGCAGCATTACTCCAGTGCCACATGATCTTTCAGAAATGCATTTATTATTATAATCAATGTTTAAAAAAGCTTAACATCTTTGTGGAAACCATGATACATTTTTGTTCTTTGATGAATAGAATGATTTAAAGAACAGCATTTATTTGTCTTTAATGTAATTTTTGATCAATTTCATTCCTGATGTTACTGACACCAAGCTTTTGAACGGTAGTGTGTATTGGCCTTGCCCCATAGGTGTATTTGATGCTCTGTTTTCTTGTTTATTTCTGTGGTGAGTTTTATTATTGGTGCTTGCTAAGGCAAACATAACTATTGCTATTGTTCTGTATTATATTTGTGTTAAATCATAATTTCTACATAATCCGACTTAAAATTGTTGCCTGGCAGATGATAAAACGGGTGAAAAAAAACCCTTTGACTTTGAATGAGGAATATGAGCGTATCTAGGGACGAGAATAACAGTGTGTGTCGGCACTTTGGATTCACGCCAGTAAGAAACCACTCAAAACACCCTAGAGCAGTATGCTGAAAACTACTCAAAACCCTCAACTTCCGCATAGCAATATGCTAAAAATCAACCAAATAGCAATATGCTACTTTATATTAGCATATAAACAATTGGCTTTCACACTGTTTTATATTATATACTACTGTATATAGTATTTATATCGTCCTAAAGCCAAATTAAATGAAATAAATATCTGGAAAATAATAATGTCATGTAAAAAGATTTCATGTTGAAACATTTTCGTTTTATTTCAAATATAGTAGTGTTATCCACAGAAAAAAAAAAAAAATCTTAGTGTAACCTTTCTGGTTCTACTCGCACTGCTCCGAGCGGGATTCAAACTGGCATGTCCGAGTGAGGTTTAGCCACATAACAGCACCCTGATGTTGACTTCATAAAATGTAAAAGTCTACTTGTAACCATTATAATATTCTTTGCGGTGAACGTGCATTTGTACGCTATATTTATGCTGCAGCGCCTTGGAAACACCCTATCATCAGGTTTTGCATGGTCAGGCACCTCCTTTGTATTTTGGAGTAGTTTTTTTTTTCTGTCTGTGTCTTTTTTTTAAAGGTGAATGTAAATGTTATATTAATGAGGAAATTAACATGTTTGGATTTAGAACCAATCATAGGTCCCATGGAGATTACATGCATCAGCTATGGAGACCATCATATTCTTCCCCGCCCAGTAAGGGGTCCGGATTCACCGGAGAGGATGTGTAGTCTGGATCCGCCTTGAGCTGCATTGCACCCCCTAAAGAATGCGTAGGGGGTCTAATCTGTTGGCTCATTTTAAATGCAGCATCCGAGCTTAGCAAACATCCTAGTTTTGCCAATCTGTACAGAAATGTACCTAATACGAATATGAGCCTGCTGCTCTCCATGAAAGTCTTTGATCAGTGTAAATATTCATACCCAAATGGCCTCTAATTATTAATCAGAAAGAAAGCCTCTGGCATTTATCTTCAAAATTAACTGTGATTGAATATCATTAATTATCATTGTGTCTGATCGCTTGTGCCTGTTTTCTTTCTCCCTGGAACTATTCATAATATGTTTCACTGCAGTTCAAGATTTTATTATTCCGCCCGAGTCCCCAGACTCTCTCCTGAGCAGACATCTCTCGTCCTCATCTAGTACTTTGCCCAATATGACAGAGAAAGGCAAGTTTTTTTGCATTAAGCTTCACTCTTTAATTGTTTTCAATTTCTGCCCTGCCCCTATTTGATCCTTTGTCTTCCTATGACCTCTGGCCCCTCAGTGTCTTGTCTTTGTTCCCGAATAGCCTCCTCCAGCCCTCACAGGTCTCCTTACAGGGCTTCACCCAGTAGAGCCGAGCGGAAGAAGGGTAGCGCATCGTTTTGTGGACCATTGAATGACTCCAGAGGGGCAGCCACAACCCCGAAAACCCCTCAGGTCCGATCTGCATGGATGTGAACAACATTTTGTCAGATAGCTCAGAAATGTATTTGGTGCAAAGCACAGTGGGACACAGCCCACAGAGGAGCTGGTCTCCTAGCAACTACACTACTCAGATATGTGCATGTCCAGGTCCGGTCGTGGATTTATAGCCATAGATTTTTCAACTAGGGGTCTGTGAATGTCCAGCAAGGGGTATGTTGGCAGATATATGAAACATCAAATAAATACAAAGTTATGTCATGAAACTCTAGATGGCGCAGGCTCATAGGTCCTTAACCCAATCTGCTTGCAATTATATCATTCTCTATAAGGCACAATTGATTGTTTCCCACTGTATTAGTAGCCAATGAGCTTACTGATCAACATTCAGATTCTTGCCTGTATACTGGTGCGGGTATGACATCACTTTTTTAGGTCAACCGGCAGTTAGCATCACACTGGTTTATTCTGCCAAGACCAAACGCATTAACATTGTTATACTCATTACCATTCTAACTAAGAGAGTTGTCATGGCAGAAATATGTATTTTTTAAATCATACATTAATTATGTCTAGAAGGTAAAAGTCATTGATAATGGTGAATACTATTGTCACTATTATTAGTAAAATTTATTCCGCTTTACAATTCGTTAAAGGGATGGTTTACTCAAAAATGAAGATTCTGTCATCATTTACTAACCTTCATCCTGTTCCAAACCTTTATGACTTTCTTTCTTTCTCATAGATATTTGAGAAACATTTCTCAAAATATCTCCTTTTATGTTCTGGAGAAGAGAGAAAGTCACAAACATTTTATATCAACATAAGGGTAGAATTTTCATTTTTGGGTGAACGATCCCTTTGCTGCATTTATTAATGTTAATGCTAGTTTATACTGTACATATAAAAATGCATTTTATGTTATTTCAAGTATAAATTAGCTAATGTACAGGTATATGATTTAACCATGAACAATAGTACAGTTATAAATGAACTTCCTAGTAAAATAAATGCTACAAATTGTTGTTGATTTTCAGTGCAGGATACCAAATATTATGAAACTGAAATCTACATTTTTTTATATTAAGGGTTTTCTGGGTTGGCTGAGAGACTAAGATTATCTTTGTGGCTTTGTTAGAACAGTAAATTGGACAAATATATAATTCTGGTGTCTGTTTTGGGTGTTTAGACTGAGAAAACAGAAAAGAGCATCGCCCAAACCTTAGCCGACTCATCTATGAAAAAACTTGAGTCTCCAACAACACCCACCCGAAGTTCTTCTACCCAAAAGAATCCCAGTACACCGAAAAGGTTTGTTTTTTTGTATCAAATCATTTACTTGTTGTCATTGTTTATTTAAGGACTGTAGGCAGAGTGTATATTTTGCCTTTACATTTGTAATACAGATCAAGGTCCTGTAAGAGCCGCATCCAGTCCCCGGCCTCCCCGGGTCAATACCCCCCTTCCCCGATGAGGCACAGAGCCACCACACCAAGTTTAGAGAGCAAGAGGTGGGAAGGAGAAGAGAAAGGGATGCTGGAGAGTAAAGGCAGCAGCACTCTAGAGAGAAAGACCTCCAAAGCAGAGAGAATCCCAAAATCTACAAGCAAGGAATTTGGACACAATGCAGGTAATATCTTGTTCAGGGATTCCAAGACAACATTTATAACTTTTGTCTTTTAAGTGTATGTTTTTCCTCTAATATTTATATTTTAATTTGGCCAAAACAACACACACTCTGTCATCATTTACTCACCCACATCTAGTTACAAATCCATATGTATTTCTTTCTTCTGCTTTAAAAGCTGTTCTAATGGGATCTCAATCACGTGACGTGGACTAAGTGCCTCCTGTCTTGTGTTTCAGAGTCTCCAGTGACTCCCACTGGGAAAGCAGGAACCACTGATGCAGAGGAGGCCTCCAGGCTGCTGGCAGAGAGACGACGCCTGGCCAGAGTACAGAAGGAGCAGGAAGAAAAGCAACGACTGGAAGAGGAGAGGTAGAGATATTGTGTGTCTCTAGGGTCTGTGTGTCACATTAATGTGTTTGCGGCTGTATTATATTTTATCTTCTCCATGAATCTCAGGCTCAGGGCTGAGGAGCTCCAGAGGCAGCAGGAAGAGGAGAGACAGCGGCAGGTGCAGGCAGCTCGACAGGCGGAGGAGAAAAGACAGAGACAGGAGGAGGAGCGCTGCCAGAGAGAGCAGGAGGACAGACACCAAAAGGAACAACGTTGGAAGGATCTCCAGGATGAGCTGGAGAAACAGGTCAGAGGGATTATATTATATTATTTAAAAAAAAACAATGACTCACTATTTGTTTGTTTCAAACAGTGGGGTCCAAAAGTCTGAGACCGCTGATGAAAATTGATTAGATACATCTTTAATATAATAATGTTTTATATATTTTTTTATAATATATAATAAAATATATACATATAATATATTTTTTAGTTTTCATATTTTAAATGAAATAATTTATTATATTATATTATATGATATTATATATTTAAAATGTATTGAAAAATAAAATAATCTATTTTATATTCTGCACTGGTCTCAGACTTTTGAACCTCACTGTTTGAACAAACAAAACAAATTATAATATAATATTTATAATATGATATAACATAAATTTAATAGATTTTTATTTCATGCATTTTTATTATAAATTATTATATTAATAAAAAATAAAAAAAACTCTATAAAAAATGTACACAGAAATAAAACTGACTCATCAAGACACATTTAGCATACTCACCCATCCAGTCACTTACTCAAACACGTGCAGCACCAATCTGTCTTCTGTAGCTGTGGATATCTGTAGGGATGAATGTGATATAGTTGGTGATGTGTCATAATGTCTGGCAGAGGGAGGAAGCCGTGCAGCGCGTTCATAGAGAGGCCGAACGGAAGAGGCAGGAGCGAGAGCTTCTGAAAATTCAGGAGGAGCAGGAAAGACTGCAAAGGAAGAAGGTTCTTCTCTTTTCTGTCCATTTACATTAAGAATCAAGAAATCAATGGAAAATATAACAACACTATTACAATGATTATGCAATGTGAAGTACATTATGAGAAGAAAAGTTTAGTGGTAAGTAATTATGAAGTGGTAATCTCTAAGGGCTACTTTTCTATGCACAGATTTATTTCTTAATTAAAGCTTAATTCAAACTTTAGAGAGTGTTGAATCCGGGTCTGCATGTGTAGTCAAAATGAAAGTGTTTGCAACCCATTGGAGTTTCGTAATCTGACAAATGTCTATGTCAAAAGGCATATTCAAAGTGTATAGAAATTAGTCACTTTTGATTTCATGTTGACCAGCTCATACTGGATAGTGCTTTATAATCTTTTCCACTACTTATTTTGGGTCAGTGAAAATAATTCACATAACAATTGTTTATTTATTTATGTTATTTAAGTTATTTTTGATTTACTATATGACAAGCCAATTCAGTTTGCATCTGTGATTTTTGACAGCGTATTGAGGAGATTATGAAAAGGACAAGAAAACCAGATGGAGAAAAGGTAAATTAATTCTCTGCAGGCCAAACAATTGCATTATCAAATAACATCGATTTACTGACTGTAGCAAATAAAACTGCATGTCATGTTATGGACAGAAAGAAGAGGCGCAGATGGAAGTCCCATCCCCCATTTCTGTTCCCCAGTCTATCTCACCATCTCCCTTGGAAACTAGAGGTATTGACTCATCATATGACCCGTATCACTATACAGATCTACAGTGGGCACGTAGCAACACTTAACTTTCCTTTCCACTGTGTAAAAGCATCAGTCCTTGTAATTCACTGCAACATACACACTCATTAATCTGTTTCTTGTTGCTGAGTGACTCAGCATGTGGAAAATCTATATTGTTTATATCAAAAATGAAAGAGTGCCATCAAGTGGTGTAATTAAGAACTGAAATTAGTGTTTACCCTCTTCCACAAAAACATAATGTCGGTATTCTGGTAAAATAACGCATTTATTATTATTTCATTTTTATTGTATATTAAACTACTTTAATCTTGCACAACAGTGATTAACAATCCACCAAAGGCAACATCTGAATCTCCAATCATATGCCTTCAGCCACTGGAGGCAAAGAGCAGCGGGGTGGATGATCTCTCTGATGGGGTCCAGTCCATGGATGTCAGGTTAGCCTTCAACAAAGTGTTATTTCAGAGAAAATAGGTCTGATTATAGCCTGCTTACCACATTGATAAAATATTGGCAGTCCCTGTAACGAACCAAAATACGTTTCCTTGCAGCCCTGTGTCCAGAGATTCCCCCGTCAGCGAGATCTCACAGAACAGCATGAGTTCTGTGGCTTTGGGCGACATCCTCGTTCTGACCGGGCAGGTCTCGCATCCCAAAATGTCTGCTGCTCCAGATTTTGGTGACTGCAACAAGAACCTGATCCAGGATTGCAGTAGCGCTGCTATTGACTCATCACTTTTCCAGAGTCTTAGACCGAGCTCAGACAAGCTCAACATCTAATATAAAGGTGATTGCTGAAAACTACAGATTTTTCTTCTTTTTTAAAAAAAATAAATTTGTTTTTAATAAAAAAAATGAACTAATAGATATCAGCATGATTTCCCAGTTGATTGGTTCCATTAAGGATTGCCAACATTTTTTGCATTACTAGTTTTCAGAAATGTATGTAAATATGCAAATGAGGAATTATCTAATTAAACATGCTCTAATTTGTATTAATTTCCAGAGCATAATTCTGAACAGTGTATAAAGCCAGGTTTAAAATTCTTGTTTCATTTTGTTGACCTATTTGACAGAGGGAATTTTGGATATTGTTTGAAAATACCGTCAACAGCCAATTTTTTAGGAATAAATTGTTGTATAAAATCAGGCATATGACCATAATTTTATCTATTCAGAATATAGATAAAAGTTGGTGTATGTAAGTGCTAAAAAATCATTTTGAGAAAACTGCTTTTAACGATAAAGATATGTATTGTAAGTGAAATCTACAAATAGATAAAGTGTAATAAAATAAACACTTAAAATGTGTATTTTAGATGATTTTGTGCACTAGTCTCAAACAAAATGTTATGATAAGCCAAATAGATCAAAATTGACCAGTGTATGTTTATGCCTGTAGTGTCTTAAAGAAATAGTTCACCCAAAAATGGAAGTTCTACCATCCTTTACTCACCTCATGTCATGTCTTCCTTCTGTGGAGCACAAAATAATCCGTTCATGAGTTGAATCATTCAGACTAGTTTTGTGAACCTGAGCAATGGATTCATTAAAAAGATTCTCATTCAATTGGCCATTTTCATTCTTCAAAAAAGTCAAGCGAGTTTAAAGAGCATGAAGGTGATCAAATGAGGAACAGAATATTCATTGTTTCGTAAACTATCCCTTTAACCATCTCATATTGTTGTCTTTTCTGTTTTAGACACTATTGAGGCACGGGGCTGGACTGAACTGTTGTACTGGAGCGGAGCTGAAAAATGAGACCGGCCCTTTGTGCCTCAGCATCTTCATGAGAGCCTGAATATCCTCTTGAACAGGAGAATAAGGACTGAATGTCAAACCATGTGTTAATAGCAATGAAAAGACACCCTGACGGTTGATTCCCCACACATAAAATAAAGTTTTGCCTGCTCCTCGTAGATATTATATTTCACACCATTTCACCGTAGTATCACCAGACAAAGCAACTGTATTAGCGCAGTCCTAGTGGTCGTCTTAGTCCTGTTATACACCTGTAGCATTGATGAGTGATACACCGTGACAACTGTAGCAGCTCCATTGTGTAATTTGTTTTATTTTGGGTTGCATAAATGACCGGCAAACCGAGCAGTTGTGTGCTGAGTCTGATAATTGTGCTGTATTAAATGGCTGGGGTTTGCAAGCAGTAAATTGTGTAAATCCATGACTTCTCTGCAATTCAAGCTTTGTAGTCTGAAAGTGGATCTGAATAGATGTAAAGTGTGAAATTATTCTATCATAACACTGTTATACTGGCATTAATGTATTATTAGTCGGCAGTTAGAAGTTATGGGGACGTATGCAGAAAAAATAAATGTCATTTATTGTGTAAAAGCTTAAAAAGGGAATTAAAAGTGCACAATTCCATTGTGTTAAATAGCATAGTGCTTTTAATTCTTCATGGACTTTTTCTGTATTGTTTTATTACGTGACATTATTGCACACAGCTCTATTCAGATCAAGAAAACCAAGCAACCACAAAACAGCAACACAAACCAACGTAATTCAGCATCCCACAACTGTACAGTAGTGGCTAAAAATATCTGTACTTGCTGAATATGTTGCTTAAAACACACTGTTTACCATCTTGTATACTCAGGGTGCTAGTGAGCTTTGCATGTGAGCTCATTTTTGATGTTTGGTGGTCATCTCAATGGCATCATGATGCTGTTGTGTAGAACTTCTGAGGCACTGGATTGCTTCGGGATCAATAAGGAACCAATTTCTTGAAAGATGTAAGTTTCTATCTATCTGTCTGTCTATCTATCTATCTATCTGTCTATCTATCTATCTATCATTACAAGACTTGGGATTTGGAATGATTACATTTTCGTTTATACTGAGAGTGATGGGTTACTACTGAAATTCAGCACTTCATAATGAAATTTGAGAAAAGGTGCATGAATCCGCTGCTTTGAAGTTGCCGAACCCTGAGATACTGACATAACAATAAAACATGTATCACACCATGAGCTGTCCTTGTTCACAATTTATATAGATTTGCTGGTTTAAAGTATCTATGTGCTTGCATTATTCCTGCATGTACAGTAGAACAGACATGGCTTGTTGTCACACATGTTATGTCAGAGAATATTTGGTAATATATGAAGAAATTTGGCACAAAAAATATATATTTCCAAATTGCTCAGGAAAAATGTACACCGTTTATTAAACACTTTTACCACTAGTGGGGCGTGTTGTCACAGTTGACAATATAATTAGGCTAATATATATTGTAAAAAACAAAACAATGGTTTGGTTTTTTTGTACATTTCCTTTTACATTGTTTTATGAATCATTTTGTTGAATACTTTACTGTTTATATTTATACAAAAATATGATAATATTAAAATATTTCTATAAATAAGTTTAAAAATATGCATGGGTATAATGTATATTCAGTATGGTTTTCATTAAAGGGATCAAACTAAAATCCTGTCATCATTTACTCACCCTCAAGTTGTTCCAAACCCGTTGAACACCAAATAAGGTATTTTGAATAATGTTGGTAGACGGTTGATAACAGCTGAATATTTTGGGGGGAAAAAATTCAACATTTTTTGGGTGAACTATCCCTTTTAAGAACGTGGGTGACAATCTACCACTAGATCAGTGCAATCTACAGAGGTGTCTGTAGGGGTCAGTGACGCTCACACTCGCTGTTGTGAGCTGCTGACGGAAACCATAGAGACGAAAACGAGACATTGGTTCTCTTCCGGGTCAATCTTGTGTGGGGATCGCAGGGTCAAGTTAGTCGTGTGATAAAATACGTACATCAACAATCCACCCATTTTTGATTCATCGTCCTGATTCTAAAAGCTTCTCAGTCTGTGATGTAATTCACTGTATGACAGTTTGGTCCTTTTTTTCCCGCGAGAAACTGGTATTTTGGTGGACGCATCATCTAGCAGTGTGTGGAAGCCATTTCGCGAGGGGTATGTGAGGCTAATACTGATTACTGTAACGTTAACATTATTCACTGTCGTTGTATTCTATATATGCTGTTTATATTTCAATATTCATATCTTTCTCCTTTCTTTAAAATGTTGCATTCATTATTCCATCTTCTAGCATCAGCATTGATCGCATGTAATCTTGTTGTGCAGGCCTTGTGAATAGCCCATGTCGAGGACTTTTAATTATTAATGTAGTGTAATGCGTTACTGTTTCATTTTAAGTGCATTTGAAAACTCAATTCATTGAGTATGAGCATTAAGTTTTGCAGTATTGATAACATGTGTATTCTGTGGTTTGGAACGGACTTAGTTTGACCCCTTAATAATAAATGTTACCATGGTTTTATTGTAGTAACATTTACTTACTCCAGTTGCTGTGGTATCTTTATGTAAAATGAAATATGTATTTAATTTGATAGTTTTAACAAAACAATGGGAAGCGTGAAGGAAAAACGGCAACATGGATCTTAAAAGATTGTTTCCAGTTTTTTTTAACCGATTTCCAGTTCAAAATTTGATATTATTAATAAACTAATATAGAATATATTATTTGCAAGAATTGGTATGTGGCATACAAATGGAAAACAGCCCCATAAATATATAATAATTATAATAATAAACAAAATCATAATAGCAATCATGAATAACCAGAGAAGTAATAGAACATTTTGCATTATTTTTGGTCAAAATGTGTGGGGAAAGCCATAGGTTAATATTTCTATTTTCAATAGCAATTCAGAAAAGTATATCGTTTAAATGTATGATCACATTCAGTGCCTATTTCTATTTTAATTTAGTATAGATTTTTATACATTTTAAATGTAAAAAAAATGCCTGCAGTATTTAATTTTGTGCTACAGTATTTTGTTGAAAATATTATTGAAACATACTAACTATCTGTTGGAAAAGTGAGGAAGAGTTCTGTGATTTTTATTGAAACTTTTGATTGTAATATGTTATGGCTGCTATTTTTTTTATAACAAAGGCCAATACATTTGCTGTAACCACAGTAGCCACAAGTAAAACTATAGTTACTATGCAAAAACGATGGTAAATCTTCATAATGGACACCTCGGCTGCATAAATCTGGTCTCATGGCTAACAGTTTCTTGTTTTTCAAGGAAACAATGTCACGTCCGCGTTCGAGATCCCCTATATATTCAAGGTATTTAATCTAAAGTAGATGTTTTCAGTCAGTGTTACTTTTTAAAAAAATTGTTGCATTGCTGAGTATTAACAGCTTCTTGAACCTCTCGAATACCAACAGAATTCCAACCCTTCATGGGAGGAGAGCGGAAGGATTATTTGGTGACCAGATGCATTCATCGGTACAATCTGATGCATGGAGAAACCCTGAATATGTCAACAAGGTAGAAAGTAACACACACTGGAACAAAGATTCCTATCAAGGAGAACAACATGTCGACCACTGGGCCAAATTTATTGATGCGATAGAGCATGCTCAAAAAAGAGGTCCTTCACCTATGACCAGATACCACATACAGGGTGATGAAGAAAGACAGGCCCATTCTCCAAGGAGGCTGCCCAGGGAGAGGTTACCTTCCCCTGATAACACACGTTTTGGTGTGGAAGAGCAATACAGGATGCCGTCGCCAAGCTGGAACAGGAATCAAGGTGTTGAAAAGGAGCTCAGTTCACAGCACAATCACAGAGAATCGAGGGACCGATCTTATCCAAGATATCAAGAAGGAAGAAGACACACGGATTATGGATATCACAATGAAGAACATGGCGATCAGTATCATGAAAGAGGCTCCTTCCCAGATAGGTACAAGAATACAATTCTTTCCCCGCTTCATACGTCTGACGTGGACAGAGAGGAACGAAGAACAGAAGAAAGGATTCAATCACTATCCATCTCATTCAGTGATGGATAAAATTGTTTCTAATTGCATCTGTTACACTATATGCCTTTAATTTTACATTTATTACATTTAGTCTTTGTTACTTTTGATTTTGTTCATCAGATTAGTTTCAGTTAAATGTCATTATTGTCAATTGGAATATATTGATCCAGTTAATTGTATTGTTCACTAAAACGTTGCTAGTAATTAGGTGTTTCTGTAATTTCGTTCTAATCTTGGACAAATGTTACTTGCTTTTTTTAATACAGGTCATCAAAGTCAGATTATAGGGAGCACCACCCTTCTTCTAAAGGATTTTCAGATTTGGGTCTCCAGGATGAGTTCGTTGAGCCTCACAGGGGCTTCAGCCCACGTCGTGCACCTGTCATTGTGGAACACGATCATGGAATCACAAAACAAGATTCGAGGAGCCGCGATCCCCCGAAAACAAGTGGCTATCCGAGGAGCAGAGATCCACCTAGGCCAACTGAAACCCAGAGGAACCGGGAACCTCATCGAGATAGAAGAGACCAAGGTCATCATGCACGTACCTTACAAGATAAACACCCCGGACGACCAAATATTAACCCCCGAGAGGAGTCAAGGAAGAACTACTCTTCTTATGCAAGAGAAAGTCAAGGGAGAGAGCGACCAAAACACATGGATCAATCTAGAATGGAGTCACATTCAAGAGACTCAGAAGGACGGAGGGATATGAATTTGAAGGATGTGAGTGATATTGATTTGAGGAACAGAGAAAGAGGCTCTGTCCATGAATGGGAGGAAGAGAGACCACAACGGAATCATGGGAGGATAACGGGACAAGAGGAGGTTCGCCAAAGAGCTCCGTATCACAGGAATCGAAACGCTAATGTTGGTCCTGCGCCTAGAATGGATTTCAGTGAACAGGAGACCCTCAAGATCAAGGTGGACATGAGTCGGCCCGTTGGGCAAACCAGGTATAGTATCATTGTCATACCACATTTGGTTAGAGTCAAAAGTTCATGCCTCTTTTCCTGTCCACTGTTGCCAAACCATGAAGACCTGAAGCAACAATCTACAGCTTGTGAACAACAAGAAGATTCAATGAAAGTGTGGGGTTGAATCCAGAAAAGCCACTGATGAGCCATTTTGTGTCTATCATCATGTACATGGGTATTGAAGATCATACCAAGATATGGTTATTTCATGATGGGCCAATTATCCATTGCTAAAATCTGACAACCATTGTTCAAGATTCCGAGGATATCCTGTACGGCTCTGAACAGCTTTAAAAGGGGAAGGATTTGCTTACCTGGATATGTCCACTGAAGTTCAGTGTCATCCCTTGTAAATAAAAATTTTTTCTCAAACCATGGAGTATTGGGATGTATTAAGGATTGATCTGACATTTCTGAAGTATTCGTCTTGTGCTGTTGTGTTGGCACACAAATGTACATGTCTCATTTAAACAAATGTTTGGATGTGAAAGCTACCAGCCAATCCTTCAAATGTCAGGAACATTGATGACTTCAAGGCTGTGACATGGCTAATGCATCATAAAATGGGACCGGCAGAAGAACAGCAGAAGTTAAACTACTTGTGATCATTCACAAGAAAAAGTTTCAGAAGGTATGTGAAGAAACTACAAATGCTGTATAAAATCCCAGGTTGCACAAGAAGTTGGTGGAAGTTACAATGTGCTATTCCTTGACATCAATGCCAAAACGCCTGGGTTTGGGTTCTTCTGTCTTACGTCGTTTGTCATCTGGAGAGGATGTGATTTGAATTGCCTTTCACTCTTCATTTAAATGGATGACACAGGACAGTAAATCCAGTGGAAAAAAACACATCTTTCTGCTGCTAACTCTTGCATGTAAATGGTTCATCAAATGTCTGAAATACTAGACTGCAATTACATGGATCTCAACTTCATTTGCTTAAGAACCTGAGGATAATGTACTCCACCAGTTCACCCAGACAAAGGAAAATCAGTCCCCCTATTTTCATCCACTTTTTGGCTTTTCAAGATGATGTCTCCACCAAAATACCAGTGCCCCACAGGGTCTGAGCTCTTCTACTTTCAGAGCTGTATTGACTTAAGGTAAGTCAGCAACCATACAATTGAATTGAAATCGTGTAGGTATCCACACGTTTTCCAGATGTCCACAGCGTTCAGACTGTCATTCGCTGCAGATGGGTTTTCTTGTGGGGAAGAAGTATGACCTTATTTGAAAGTAAGAAGATGGGACTGAAAGGACAAATGGCAGTCATTTAATCTGGAACTGGAGCAGAAAATGTCACACCGCAATAAGAAACTTCTTGGATGCGTTTGACTTTAGCCAAGTCGATTTGCTTGTACTATCCCATGTAATAAGTATTTATTGATGTATTTACCATGGGCAAAAACTGCATATACAAACAAATCTGAAGCAGATGGACAAAGTCATAGATTTAACTGTGAATAACCTGCATTTATTGATGTAAATCTCATCCAGCGATTATCCATCCTGCGTACTCCAACATGTGGATGCAGCAAAGATGCTTGGGCTGAAGAAGATACCTAATTTTGATGTTTCTGTTGTATAGACCCTACAGCCTTCCCGTCACGATGAATTATGAAACCAAAGAAGCATACTCAAAATATTGTACTCAAATGGACAGAGCAACAGGAATGTGATGGGGCCTATTTGGGAGACACTCCAAAGTGACTTACATTGTAAAGTTCCTTCAAGAGTTGACTGTGTTCCCTGCCAAGCAAACCCATGGACTTGGCATTGCCAGTGCCATGCATTACTAGATGAGCTACAGGAACTCTTTCTGCTTTTTGTTTCAGTATTTGGACACGTTTTTTCCATAAATGATGACAACTCCGTGTACATGGCTGTGTCATGTGAAGACATGTCTTTGGAAGTATTTTACAGTCATTTGCAAGACTCTTCAATACAGTTCTGCCATTTTTCCCAAATGCGTATCTGTTATTTTGAAGTATTTTTTAGAAAGGAGATGTCAGCAAAGAAACAAAGTGTCAATTGTAAATTCCACAAGAATAACTTTTCACAGATAACAATGTTTGAAGCATCTGCCAATAGACATTTGATTTTATCTGAAAGACAGCGGAGCAGCGAGATTCATCATATCAGATTTGCATACTACAGATTTGCCATATGCCAAGGGAAAGTCCAGGAGCACAGCTGAACTTGAAGGGTGTGTTATTTTATTCAGTGAGGAGAAGAGGGATCTGTGAAGACCCACTGGAGATCTTCAAAACTCGTCTAGAAGTTGATATCGTCGGTTCAATGCATCCATTGCATTTCTCAAGCTCACAATCAAGATTTTGCACTACAAGTAAACATACCTTACGAACACGTTTGAGATTTGTTGTCTGATCGATCACCGCGTGTTGACAATCTGGAACAGATGAGTTTACTGAAGGACCCTCTGATGAATGGAAATGCACAATGACAGTGAGAGGAGAGGCATGAACTTCGACCTGCCATATTTATTATGTATCGTCAAATTTATTATATGATAGATAAATTAAGGTTGATCAGACCAAAATTTTAATCTTGAGCACACGACTCGAATTAAATTAATCTGAATACTGTAAACTGCAGTTTTCAGACCAAAATCGGTATCTTGAATTCTCTATATGTTTGCCTACTTTGTATTCACTGGATCACAGTGAATCAACGGTTTACACAACAAAACTTTTTATGCATTTTGGCTGTTCTTTAACTTTTGAAAACAAAAACGATACCGTTATCGTCTTTGTATAAACTACAAAAATGCAAATTTGTTAAAACAGTGATGTCATGCGTATTACTGTACGTGTTCAGTTTAAAGGCACATAGTTGTTGTTTTTTCTACAAAGTAATATCGCCAACTACTGGCCTGGCATGAATATTACAGCGTTTTTAGCCGGACTCATGTGATTGGGGATCTTTTTGACAAAGTTGTCACCTGTACAAGAAAAAAGTAAAGTTTTTCCGCTTTTTTGTACATAGTTGTCGTGTAAACACCCTGAGTTTCTAGGTTATAAAGTTGCTTTCCAAAAAAGGAGACCACTTTTAATTTCACTGGAAGTGGTGTTTTAGATTTATATAAGTAGTGCTGGTGAATTTGCAGATAAAAGGCATTATATAACCAGACAAGTTGTTTTTCATTAAAATAAGCATTGCCATGTTTATGGTTAATATGGTAGTAATACTGAACTTTTGCACCCGAGTTTTGTACCTGATTTTATTCCAACAGGAGTAGTAAGCAATAACTTTTCTAAAACATGTATTTATTTATTTATTTATAAGTATTATAGTCTGATTCATTTGAAAAATTAAAGCTGTAATGTATCCTTATATCTCTGTATGTCATGTGACCTCTTGTTCAGTCATTTAGGATATTCTTCAGATAGGCAGTTATCATTGGACTTAGTCAATGTGGGTCGACAACGCCTTGATTTCCTGCCCATGCTGGAGCATTCTGGGACTTATAGGGAATCAGCGGTGCATTCTGGGACATTTGCCCAAGAGATCATCACCCTTGTGCATCAAGTTAAAGGTCAGGAACCAGTGGATTAGCCTGGTAGCATATGATGCATCTTACATAGCACAGAATTGATTTTGGTTAACCGTTTGCTTGTTTGCTTTGCAGAAAGCTACTTTAGGGGCCAAGGCATCACACTTAATCAACGATTTGCAAATGAACAGTATTATTCACTCCAGGATGAGTTTAAGCAAGAAGAAGAGGAGGACGAGGAGGAGGAGATGGGGAATGTGAGACCGGTCATGAATAGGTACACATGCCAATTATTTTGTTTTTTTATTCATAAGTGAAGCTTGCAAAGGTAAGCATCACTGTTTTTTTATTATTTATATTTAAGGTTAAAGATTTAATCACCACCTTTTTCTAAAGTTTAGTCCTTAGCTTGTAACTTGTGCCAAACCTTTTGCGGTACAGAAATGAAAATTATTTCTCTTATTGTAGGCAGCTCGGAATGGCTTCATCAAAAACTCAGATCTTCTGCAACATAGGGGCGGATCCAGTAAGTTGATCTTTTTCAGGTCAATCAAAATCAAATAGAACATTTTATGTATGTTGGTTCAAATGTAGATTCTTTTGCTAGCTTCAGAGGCGACAGCTTGTCCCTGACCCTAGTGACCTCAGATATGACCTGGAACGAAGAAGACAGCAGCGACTGGAGGGTGTGAAGATCACCATTGCTGGGGGAAGCTTAGCTCAAAGGGCTCCTGATAGGTATGGACTGAAAAGTGTTTAATATATCTAATAGATCAAATATTTGCATGCAACATCTCAACCAATCATGTTTTCTGCATTGAGCAAATACAAAATTGTGTGCTTGGCATCCGCATCTCCCATGATTTGAAATGTTAATGTCTTCCCAAAGTCATGAGAGTGAGCTTCCCTACATGAGTGACGATGCTGAGGAGGCGGAAGAGAACTTTATATGGTCTGAACAAGAACGTGAGCATCCAAGGCAGTGGGTGAGTCTTTGTCTGTTTTTTGTCAATGTGGAGCACATCTATTTTTAAAAAAGTTTGATTGGTCAAACTATGACGCTTTTTGGTCCTCCAGGATGGTCCTCGTCAAAGAATGCCACAACCTAGCAGACAAAACTTAAATCCAAGGGGGAATTCCAATCGAATTAGCAGACCACGTGGACGCAGGACTTGAAATAGTGGTGAGGAAACTGTTTATGTGTATACGTGTGTGTGTTTTAATATATATATCTCACACACACACACACACACAATAAATATATCTACTCTATATATGTTGTTATACATTTTTGTCTGACTTTCAAACTGAGGAATTTTATCTAGTGTGCATTGGCTCTTCATTTTTCTGTTCTCTATATTTTGTCTTTTCACCTGTAGGTGGCAGTGAGCAAGGAGAAAGTTAGCATCTCAAATCTGAGGTCACTTGCGCACGACACAATGTTTTTCTGTTTTGTTATTAGAACCACTAAAACCTTTAAATTCTGATGCTTCAGATAACTTTATGTATTTGTCACTGATCTTTTTTTTATCCATTTTTGATTTACCTACTATGTGTTTAAGACGAGCTGCTGATTTAAAGAAACCGCTTGTTAACATTGTTTGTTTTGAGGATTGTAAAGAATAAAATAGGTTATTAAAGATTACATATCACCTTGGAGATGTTTCCCTGCTATAATCCTAAAACATTGCTATTCTTTATTGTCAGTGGACTAGTTTAGATTTTGATTTATGATATTCCATAATTTACAAGGCACTAATTTCAATGCATTCAATACAATTCATACAAATGCATTCACAAATTTCATAACAGTATGCAAATACAGACTTTTTTGTTGTACCACCTTCATGTATGATGCTAAATAGTTTCATATTCACTGTATTCTGCTGTGTGAAGTAGAAGTTCTTCTGTAAATAAAATCATTTGGTGCCAAAATGTTTTCAAATGAAGCGTCGGGTGTTTTCAGTCCACATAATTTATTTTACAAAAGAATGCAAAAACTGTACATGTACAATTAAATATTTGTTTACATTGGTATTGTTTAAAACAAAACTATACAGGAAGGGTCAGAATTTGATATTGTAAAACTGCACTTTAATTCTACTGGAATATGTGTCTGGTATAACATAGTTTTATACTAGTCCACAAAAGAATCACAGTAGTAATCTCACAGAAAAGGCACTAAAAGTTGTTAAACTTTTTAGACCCTCTTGAAATGTCTGTATTAGTTCAGGCTTTCCAATGTGATTTTTCAAGGTTACTGACAGGGCAACGCTTTGAAAGACACCTCCGCATTCTCCTCCAATATAATGTCATATCGACACATTAGTGCCCTGTTGGGGACAAGAGCAACATGATTAAATTACTGTTTTTGTTCAGAGTGCATCACAATCATATACTACCATTCAAAAGATTTTTTTAAATTAATGAGTACTTCTATTCTGCAAGGATGCATAAGTTGATCAAAAGTGACAGTAAAGACATTTCTAATGTTAGAAAAGATTTCGGTTTCAAATTAATCCAAATCTTTTGAACTCTCTAATTATCAAGAAATCTCAAAAAATATAGGTATCATGATTTACACAGAAGCAGCACAACTGATTTCAACACTGATAATATGAAGACTGGAGTAATGATGCTAAAAATTCTGCTTTGCCATCATAGGAATAAATAGCATTTTTAAATATATTAAAATATTGAATAGTTCTTTTTAATTGTAATGATATTTCACAAAATCACTTTTTACTGTATTTTAAATGCACCTATGCTGAGCATAAAACTTTTGAGTGGTTGTGTATGAGCAGTAACTCAGAAAAGCAAATGTTGTGTGGTTATTCACCGGTTTGGATTTTCCAGTGGAGTTATCCGAATACGGAGCAGCCTTATCTTGTATCGAGGTCCAATCACATTCCCAGTGACAATCCGTAAAGATATTTTCTGAATTGGATATAGATCCTCATCAAACTGGGCCAGTAGTCGAGTGGATGTATACTGCTCAAACCTCAACAGCTTACTGAGCAAAACATACAGATTAAGCATTACAGAATGGCAAGTCAAAATTTGAAGGAGCTTTTTGTGTTAAATAAACTCATAACTTCAGTTTACATACTTATCCATCTTGGCCTCTATTACGTTTTTTCCGTTGTGCAGTCGGAGTATGACCACCCCCCACCGTAGAAACTGGTTCCAGGTTACTAGGTCCACTCTGTAGCTTGTTTCTGAAATAAGAAATCAGAATATTGCACAAAATGCCTTTGAGAAAACTTCTGCAATGAGCCGTAATAGTGCTGATAACTCACTGCTGTAGGGAAGCTCTGCCGTAGTTGAGAAATATGCTCTTGTTTGCCCTAACCTCAAGAGAGTATCCTTCCATGGGTTCATGTCATAACCTGAGGAAAAAGGTTAGATTACAGTTAGTTATGGTCTTCAAATCTGATTGGCTGAGTCACGTGAGTTTCCAAGAGTGTTGATAGCACAGTGATTTAGCAGTGCATTAGCAGGTATTTGACTGCAGTCTATGATGAGGCCGAAACCAGCGCAAGTAGACTTAGTTTGACTAGTTAATTTTACTTACTATTTTATTTATCCGTTATATTGAGGAGACCTTTTTGAAGGATATTGGTTTACGTGTGGCTGTTTTAAATACTTGAGCTTAACTTTTTAATGTTGTTTATATATCTATGTGGTGTTTTTTTATATGCTTTAAGACATACTACGTGCAAATTCAACACCTTTGCTGAGTATTTTCTCCTTTAAACTGCAGTGAAAAACTTTCAAAAACGCGGTTTAAAATGCGTCACAAACTATAACGTTACCTTATCCGTAACTAATCACGACAAAATGCCGACGGCCGACGGGCTTTAGCATCATTACTATGCTGCTAAGCAGGGGAGTCTCGAGAAGCCAGGTTATCCCAGTATAATTTGATGTGAAAAATCGGGTACATTTAGCAATATAGCGGGTGAATTATGTATGTATATTACGATGTTATTATGAACTATATGCCTTTCTCCACTGACGTTTTTAGACGGCAGCTGTTTGACTCCTGTTTGGGGAACGGGAGCATGAGCTGTGTAACATTAGCAACATTAGCTGTTTGATAACCTAGTCAAGCCAAAGGCTAATCATATTCATTACTGTTATGTGTCCAACGTTTTAGAGAGCGATACATCGACTTGTAGATGACCCTATATAAGTAAGTGGAGGCGGGGCTCATTTGCATATTAATTAATTCGCGTATACTAGTCTAAATGAAGTTGGGAAATGTTTTTGTTGGCAGAACCAAAAAAAAGTAACTGGAAATATTGTGTCTAAAATATAAGTTACTCTGTATATTCATTTATTGAACTATTGTATAAAAGCAAAATCACACTTGAAATCTTTACTCAGTATTCATATTTGCATTTAATATGGTTAATTACTAAATAAACTGTATTTACCCAGAACAGGACAGGTCGCAGGCTTAAAGGTCTCACACTGCAAGCACTGGCCACTGAGGAAGTCGCTGTACGAGGAACACGGGTATGCTGTAAGGTTACAGGTGTGATTCAGAGCACACAGGTACAGGAAAACAGACCTCTGGTGATCACACACAAAATAAGATTTCCCTGTGGAGAACAGAAGGAGTGAGATTAGATCTTAGCCCTGTTAGCAAAACCTTATAATGAACTCAATCCAATTGGGAGGATTGCATCATTTGATTGTGACAGAATCTTAATTGCACAGCCAACATTTTGCATTTTGGGTTTATTTGAAGAGCATTCATTAATCATTAATTATTTGGATCTCAACCCTGACTTCTCCCAAAAGTTAATCTTGACATACTGACCCGAGAAGATGGTCTTGGGACATCCAGGCTGATCTAATCCTCCATTGGCATAGAAATCAATATGGCCATGGGTTCCTCTAAGGCCAAAGGCTGCCACAGGAAACAGTGTTTGAGTGTGGGATTGTTAGGCTATGTTTGGAATAGCATATTATGTAGTTCTATTTTAGTATTTTTAATCTAGAACATACTGTGCACAATGAGGAGATTTTCTGTATTTATGGAATAACTGTTTGACCTTAAACATTTGCAAAAATGTGAAGTTTATAACAAATATTCAATGCAATGCATGATCTGACCTTCCATTTCTAATGTGACAAATGACCCCAGATTTTTAAAAAAAATTAATTGGATTTTTTGTTTTTTGACTGGATCACACTCACTTAGTTAAATGTAACATAGTTAAAATTATGTGACAACAAAATAGAATACAACTTTTGGGAAAAAAAAAAATACTAAAAAAACAATCAAACATTGTAGCATACATTATACTGCAAAGTATTAGTTTTCCATTCTGAACATATAATTGATAATATAAACAAATATATTTTTTAAATATTTAAGATTTTTTTATTCTTTGGTATCATTAGCCACAAATGTATTATACTTACAATTCATATCTGTGTGCAGCACATCTACAAACTGGGCATCAGTTGGATCCAGGCGGTCCTCAGGGGGAACACCGGCAAACATTGGCCCTGCTGGGTCTAGACCTAGAGTTGACCAGGTGAAACATTTAGTAAACGAAATTTATTAGACAAGATTAACTAACTGAAGATGTTACAACCGGTTTTGTTTCATTGGCTCATATTCCTGAGTCTCACCTGTGATTCTGCCCACTCGTCCTCCCAGCATCGCACCAATGAACCCGGCAATGTGTGCTCCCAGGCTGACGCCAATCAGGTGGATGGAGTCAAGAGATGCTCCCTCTTTCTGATTGGAACACAATATTTTCGCCACATTCAATAATTTGGCATACATTACTAACCAAAGCAATTTCAGACCACTGACCCTACCTCCATGCTTTCTATCAAGCCTGTGATGTTCACAGCTGTACCCCGCGTGTTGGCTACAGCCGTGAAGTAGTTGAGGTTGGCCGCCCCTCTGTTCCAGTCCACTACCAGGATGTTCATGTCCTTCTGTGCCGCTAATAAGTGCACAATGTGGTTGATCCAGATAGGCGGTGCCCCTGTGGGTCGGTACCCATGGATGACAAAGGTAGTGGGTCTGGTTACATTAAACAGGGGTTCTTGAGTGAAGTTGTGGTGGGGAAGCTCCTGACCGCACTCGAGGTTTGCGCGAGTGTAGAGCAGCAGCCGCACATCCAGATTGGTCCCTATGAAAGGCTCATGGAAATCCAGATCGGTGAAGTTGTCACACTCACTGTCCTCACCTAACAACAAAAGACACTGGCTTACTGGTCTGTGTTTTGCTTGTGTGAAAGAAATAAAGATGTTAATTATTGAACCAATTAAATGATATGGTTTGTTATACCTTTTTGTTTCCAGCTAATTTTGTGTTTGGTTTGACAGCACACAGCATTGTTGACTAAAACTATTAAAAATTGTTATTAAAATGAAGCTGAAATAAAATGAAATATAAATATTACATTTAAAACCTAACTTAAACAAATGTTGCTTTGGCAGCTGAAATAAAAATTACTAAAAGCTATATAGGAATATTAAGAAAAAAACTAAAAAATAATTACAAAAGTGCATTGGAAAATTACTGAAACTTAAACTTAAAAAAAAATTCAATATAAAAATAAAAGTTAAAAATTATAAACGTTATAATAGTATAGTAATAATAATAATACTAAAACAACCTTCCAGCACAGACAGGGGATCATAAGTGGCATTTATTTTAAAGAAATATTGTAACACATTTCAATCAAAATATAAAAGAAGCTTGTTGAAGCAAATTATACAACAATAGATTTTCTTTTAAATAAAGACAAAGTATTTGGATACTTCCTAATTAAGCCTCAGTCACATTAGACAGCAATTCAATTAGCTAAGACAACTTTTAAGGGGTATTTTCTGCCT
The DNA here is from genome assembly GCF_949319135.1 of Squalius cephalus. Lineage (NCBI taxonomy): Eukaryota > Metazoa > Chordata > Actinopteri > Cypriniformes > Leuciscidae > Squalius > Squalius cephalus. The sequence continues at coordinate 10,460,390 of NC_137146.1, forward strand.
GTTTAGAAATTACCGAAAATAATTTTGCATCTTATTCACAAATATGTTAAATAATATATTTTAAATTACAGTAGGCTACATATCACACAATATTACCAAAGCCAAAATTTTCAAATTTAACATTTTCCTTTCTTTGTGTTCATTTAGCCTACAGTTAGCAAGTTAAAAGCTTAGTTCACTAGCTTAGCATAGTGCTAGTTGGCTCTTTTGATTAGCTATAAAAAATATATCCATAACACACTGTTTTTGATCAGACATAGGAGGTTAAAAAATGTCAAAAATGGTCCAGATAAATTAAGTAAATTCTGAGAATAATGTTGCATCCTTTGTTTGCATATGCCATTTGTTTTAATATTCTGTTAACTATTGCATTGAAATTCATCCATGATTCCTTTTGTTTCATCATAAAATCTTAGTTGATTGTTTAAACATATTCCCAGTCCCAGCTCCTAAGAAAAAGGAGTAATAATTCATTTTGTTCTGTAGCCTACATCTAGAATATTCACAAAAGTCAGTCATCGCTGTCCTTTCCCTCTCTTGTTCTTTCCCGAAATTGACACAGACTGATCCTCAAGTGAAGTAAGCCTGGATTTTAGCGACCCACTTGCTGTTCAATCTTGCTGTGCGCCCGTCCTCTCCACTAAACATCAAAGTTTCATGCTTCCATTTTTTTGGTCAATCTGCACTACATCCTTTTGGTCATCCTGTAGATCATATGATGTGTCACTGTCCACTACATATGTAAGGCATGTAACCTCTCATGTTTTCCTTGTAGATTTCCATGACCATAGAGGTCATCTGTGCTCTGTAATTAGCCTGCAAGTAAGTCACAATTGGATCATGCTTCTATAAAAAAGCAGATCATCCCACCTCTCCTTCCACATGTTTCTCTGCCCCCTTCCCCCAATAGAAAGATCTGAGATTATTACAGGTGTCAGTCACATGAGCTGGATGGAGGTTTGTTGTATTTAACCCTCTTTACACTGATCTGCTATTTCTGCCATCTAGAGTTAATGTTGCTGAGATAACATTGGTAAATGTAGGCCACAAATGAATTCTCAAGTCCTTGGATTCTGCTGTTTTCTGGTCCTAGACACCAGAATTATTCTAAGGTAATCTCTTTCAGACCCCAGACAGACACAACATGAAGATTAAACCCCATGTTGAAGCTCATCACACAGTTGAATAAAAGAAGACTCACAAAATGTTAAATCAGAAATGAAAAACATCCCAGGTTAAATATGTCTCAACAACATTTTTTGTAAAAAAAGAAGAAAAAAAGGCTAATTTTCCAAGTTCCCAATCAAAGTCACCGGATCAAACGTTTAACCAAATTAAATTGGTGTAATCTATAGAGTCATGTCCTATTTCTTACCTTTACAAAGCATAAAGATGCTCATTAAAGTCAGGAAACTCCACATTGACATCCTTAACACAAGATGTGAGAGAGGTAGACTCGAGGAACATCAAGAAGACTAAGAAACAACATTAGAGAATGTGTAGTAAAGAAAAGAGCCCATGGAGGAGGGGTTGTGGGTGGGGCGAAGGAGATTGGATGAAATCACACATGCTCACCCTGTGGTTAGTGTCACAATGTGGTTAAGTCAGCAGGCCATCTTAGGACTTCCAGAAGTTTACAGAAAAGAAACATTTAGTGATGACCACAACCTTACAAGGATAGTTCCCCCAAAAATATAATTTCTGTCATTTACTCACCCTCATGTTGTGACTTTCTTTCTTTCTTTCTTAGAATACTGAAGATATTGTGAAGAATGCCCAAAGGTCCATTCACACCAAGAATGTTAACTATAAAGATAACCACACAAGCGGACGATATTGTTCTGTTTTTGCAAGCGCATGCTTGTCTGTCGCTTAAAGGCTCGAGCTCATTACAGCAGGATGGATTCTGATCAGCTCTCAATGTTTATCATCACCCAGATAAAATCATTTTGAAAGTCATTCAAATTATATTGTTTCACTGTGCCGTTATCGTTATAGCTGTGGTGTGAACTGCTATTCTTTAATATTTAGAACAATTTATAGAACTATTTATTTGTCAATACAATGAAAATCAATAGGGTCCAGTGTTTTTTGAACCTCCATGTTCTTCAAAATATCTTCTCTTGTGTTCCACAGAAGAAAGACATATAGGTTTGAAACGACATGAAGGCGAGTAAAAGATGACATAATTTTAATTTTGTGGGTGAACTAAAATCTTTTTAATCTTTTTTAGAATTTTTTTCTCTAAGGTCAGGTTTATTTTGCCCTCCAGTTGTTTTGTTCCACATCAAAGGTCACAATTAGAGGAGTGGTTCTCCTTCCAAACTCTAGTAAAAGGGCCACATCAGCACAGATATTCATAGTACATCAGACACAAGCTGTGGTTTACCAAAATATACCCTGTCAGCAAATACACGCGTCATTTTCATATTGCACCCATCTAGTTGAGCATCGGGGGCATATAGTTGTAATAGTCTCCAGAGAGAAGCAATGATCCAGGGTACATGTAAAGTTCCTCTGCTTCCTCTTGAGTGCCTTAACCTTGTTTCCTCCAAAATGATGTCATGCATGAAATTAGAAATGAGAGCATCATGACAGTGTGTCTTTGGGGTTAAGGGTCAGAACAGAAGCTGTTTTTCTCTATGCGTGGTTGAAACAGATTAGATGCCAGATTACAGTAACTCTACTAAACTGTCCACCCATTCCCGCATCTGATGCAGTCAATCCTATTATGGTGCTCACTGATCAGGGCTCATTGTACCCATTTTTTTCTGCATCAGGCCGACAGATTAACTGTAAGTCTTCTCTCAGCGTTAAGAGTTTAAAGAGTCATACTGTCATGTATCTACAAACTTGCATGTTCACTGTTTATGCGTGTACTTCTGTCTTTAAGATTAACTACAGGCATACCCAATGAGATTTACATATTAAAAGATTACTTTAATATAAAATAATCCAAGAAGCTACGATCAGAGTATAATAGAAGAACTTAGTTATAATATTTGTTAGATTTTAATAATGTAATACAAAAGAACATTTTGAACAATTACATTTTTATTTAACATGTTTTTCATCACAGAGTGTAGGACACATGAAATATTTGATGTTAAGTTCAAATCAACAATATAAACAGAATATTTTTTGCTTGTAAAGCAATGAGTGCTTTAAGAGATGGGATATAGCTGTAATGTGTGTACAGAGATATTTGAACATATTTATTGATATAATCCTCATATGTGGTCATCTTCTCATGAAACTAGAGATGAGGTCTATAGGAAGAGGAAAGACAATAGTTGAGTTCCTTTCTGTGGCGATCTCAGTCAGTGTTTGCATATAGCGCAGCTGAAGTGCTGCCGGAGACTCTGACATCACGTCCGCCGCCTCCTTCAGGGCACGCGAGGCTTTCATTTCTCCGTCTGCTGCGATCACCTGTTCAGGATACAACACACTTAAATATGATCATTTTACAAAGGCAACACTTCAACACAATTCATTCTTCACATGAGCACAATCCCAATTCACATTCTAGGCTCTGGCACACACCTTTAATTACTCGGAAATTTCCACTGAGCAAATCCAGTTTGTTTTTCCACTGCGCTTGTGCCATAGTGTGAGGACATAAAGGCTCAGGTTTCCAGTCAACAATATGACATTAGTATAGTGTTCACTGAAAGGCAAACACTTCTCTGAACTATGTATGAATGGGTGGTTAAATTAATGAAAAAAATGGCAGATAAATGAATAAACAATCTTTGAAAGTTTTCTTTCATGTAGGTCATTGATTTGCCTAGGCTATTTAAAATGCTGGATAAAAATACAGGTTTCCTAACTTTTGGCACTTAATATTAAGTTATAGTTAAATTCAATTATGTAGGTATTATACATACTGTGTGTAAACATCTTGCAGATTCTGTGAGCGGTCAGTCATCACAGATAGCAATAAAATCAGGCTAATGTCTTGATCTGGTCAGCTGGTTTTGTTTTGGAAATTGATTGGCTTAAGGAGGTTACAGTTCATCTACACCCCTGACCGAGCGAGTGTGAGGGGCTGCAGGTGTTCATCCACACATCCAATCATAGAAAACCGTGTTTCCCCAGACAGACAGAACACAAAGCTGCAAAGCTGATAAGACTAAACTTGGCAGGCTTGGCAGAACAGACAGCATAGCATGTGTTTGTTTGTGTGTGTGAAGCATGTAACAGTCTTTTAATGCTCGGACACCAACCTTGGCCCGGGCATCTCTGGTGGCCTCTGCTTCAGCTGCCATGGCTCTCTGCAAAGAGGTGGGCAGTTTGACGTCTTTAAGCTCGACCCGTTCCACTTTGATACCCCAGTTCTTGGATGCAGCATAAAGCACAGCCTGTCAGGCAAAAGATAATGAAAAGATGAACAATTTATATTTAAGGCATTTATATGCTCCTATCCAGAAGAGAATGTTGACTCTAGAGGAAATACCCTTAAGGTTACAAAAAGGGGATTTTCAGTTGCCCTAATGCCATAGAAGAACCATTTTGGCTCCCCAAAAAAAACCTTTAAGTGAACAGTTCTTAAAAGAACTAAAGAACTTTTTCTTGTAAAAAAAAAATTGAGCTAACTTAAAAGATCTGAAGCGAATTAGTTGAGTTAAATGAAAAAGTTGAGTGTAGTTGCCTTCTCTTTTTTATTTTTACAGTGCATTTATTCTTAGTGTGAAGAACATTTTTATAATCTAAAGAACCCATACTTCCTTTATTAAGAATGGAAAGTTTCCATGGATGTTAAAGGTTCTTCATGGAACCATCAATGCCAATAAAGAACCTTAATTTTTAAGAGTGACCTAAAACAGGGCTACAACTTAAGATTCAGAGGTGTTACAAGAAGGTTTATCTTACCTCCATCTGGTCTGACATCTCCTCACGGTCTTTTAAGATGTCTGCCAAGCTCTTAGTTCCCAGCATGTTTCGTAAAGTAGTCTGTGCGATCATCTGCGTGGCTCGATTAGCATTCTCCACTTTGGTAATGGAGACAGTGGGGTTAAAGATACGATAGTAGACCACCGCATCCACCATGATAGTCACAGAGTCTTTGGTCAGCACCTGAGGAGAAATGTCAAAAATGTAATGCATGTTACATATACTGATAAAAAAAAAAAAAAGTTGCTGTCTTAAATTTTTACGTAAAAATCAACTTTGATGTTTAAGTAATTTCAACTTAAATTACATTAAACTGACTTTTAAAAAAAAATTTGATAGTTGAAATAGTTGAAAATTGCTTAAATTATTTTGAAGAGTTAAAGCAGTGTAAAAACATGTGGTCATAATTTATTGATAATATCATTTTTTTAGTGTAACAACACAATAAAACTCTTCAATAAAGATTATATTAAACGCATAACCTTGAATATTGAATAAAATGTTAGCTATTTAGATAATAGGTATTCATAGCAAAACATTTTTCATTCAAATGAAGCACTCACCTCTTGAGGAGGGATTTCAAAAGACACTGTCCTCAAGTCAACCTTCCGAAATGTATCCACACATGGAATAATCCAGAACAAACCTTCAAAAACAATCAAGATGAAGTACTGCTTGTTGCAATGGCACTAAACTATGTTTAACAAATTATTCATGATTTTAATAACAGTAGGCTAATTACTAACCAGGTCCTTTAGCACCGCCAAGGAGTCGTCCCAAGCGAAAAATAACTGCTCTTTCATATTCCTGGACAATCTTTTAATAAGATGAAATGCAGATATAACAATTGAATTGATTGTGTGATTGTGTGATTAACTACAACATCTTAATGTTTATGTCAGATTTTATTCTTTTGATAACAGTATATGTGATTTTTAAGTAGGTTTTAAGTAATTATCTTACCTTCATACAAAACCACACAGAGACAGGAAAAGTAAGAAAGACAAGGAGGAAGGAAAAGAAAGAAAGGAGGTATCCGCAGAACCCAGAGTTCCCGGATTGGTCACCGTCTGATTAAACCCAAGGTAAAAAGTTAGTCTCTCAATGACATTAAAATTATCTGATTAAATATATGATTAAAAAGAAGAAGAAGAAGAAAAAAACTCAGCAAACCTGACTGGAAATTTGTATCACTCTCTTCATTTGCTAGAGGTTCAATTTTGTTACTGGACATCTCACTTGGAGAAGACAGCATTATAGACATGGTTAGCAGTTTTTGTTTTCCGTAGGACTGTTGAAATGTACTTTGAGTGAGATATTTAAGGTGAATTAAATACGCTCTCTTTTTCCATTACCGCCCATTTTCACACACAACACCTGGAAATTGCATGGCATGTTGCTAAGCAACAAAACTGAGCTCATGTTAAACCTGAAAGTCAATTACTCGTTTGTCCATTTTTCCTTCCTTGAGGCCTTATCAAATATCATCATATATTTTCTTTTTGTTTACACATGCAATGAACAAATGTTTTGTTTTTCTTCTTGTTCAAATGCAAAGAGTATTTGAATAGAATGTAAGGCCTAAATTAAGTAATCATTTATTTCTGTCTTTATTATAATATCTTAGCAAATACAATTCAATATTATTTTCTAATTCAATGTTCTTTAATGTTCTTTTTTTACTTGTTTTCTAAATTCTTAATGTTTTCTTTTGGATATGAGTAAAGACCTGCTGTGACAACGACTGAAAAATAATATCCTATTGTGTTCAAAATAATCCGAAACAATACGATTTTACAGATTGTAGTATTGTTTCAGGTGCTATTTAATATGCAAACATGCTATAAATGTTTCTCACTAAGTTATATTATTACACTTTTTATTATAAATTAATTAATTAACATCTTCTAACTAAGATGTTCTCTTGTTATTATAATTGTACCACAAAAAACAAAACAAAAGAAAAACATCAAGACATTTTTTACCTTAGAAAGTAAGTTTCAAAGTGAAATCCAAAAGTCAGAGATCACATGCAAATCTGAAATTTAAAATTGTATTAGCCTATACCTGGAGAAAATTATTCAAATTATTGCATTCGAAATATTTTGTGTAATGAAAACAAAGTATATTAAAATAGTAAAATGCTCAATTAAAAGCTTTTTCAGTTGTGTTCTCAAAATTTACAGAAATAGTTTGCACAACAAAATGATTGACAGCTTTGAAACATGCCACGCCCCCAGCTGAAATCGCCGCTGTGATTGGACAATGTGCGCACGCTGCACGCTCCACTGTTTTTTATGCTCCAGACGTGATTTAATTCAGCACAGAAAGCGAGCTTTAATGATGCCAAAACATGTCAGAGGACATTTAAAACGTGAATTTCGTCGGCAAGCGTTAATAACGTAAATTGTTGGCTACTTTATGTGTTTTCCTCTAAGCTGCTATTGTTCTAGCTGTATGAGACGCAGATGCAGTCTTGCAGGATGTAATTTACACGCTGCAAGACAATATATTGTTTTCAGACGCCGCAAGCTTTAGTGAAATGAGGTAAGCACAACTTTAATTGATGCTTTTTTTCACAGTACATGAACTTAATGTCTCTATTTTTAATATCTCAAGAGGACGCAAGCAAAGTTCACATTATTGTAACGTGGACATTTCACAATTAATTCATTTGCCAAGAAACACATGTATTGGTTTGAAAAAAATAAAAATAAAAATCAGTAGTACACATTTATTTAAGTTTTTCTTTTTCATATAAGAACTGACCAGTAGATCTATCTGTCCAGCCTTCTATATGTCCATTAGTCAGATACCCTTTACAATTCATAAATGTATATTACCTTTCTCCATTGTCTAAGATTATTGTCTTTGCTAAGATTATTGTCTTTGCTCTTTTGATATCTGTGTTTTGATATTTCTACTCACAGTGAAAAGGGAGCCTTATCTGTATGAACCTGTTTAGGTTAAATAGGTAATCTAGGTAAGTCTATAGCTAGGGAGGTATTCTATAATGTCAACCACAGCAACCTTTAACAGTTTTTGTTTTCAGGGTGGTTGTAATGGGTCACAGGGGACCACAGCATTTGTCTGACCTTTGCAAGCTGTATAATGAGGATTCTGTCCACACCCTATGCTCAGTGTTTGAGCGTGAGTGGGAAAAACAACAGAATTACAGTGAGGTAACTGTAAAAATACACAAGGGTTAGGGACAACCCTCCTGGTTGGACTTGTTTTTATTGTTTCATTTCATTGTGAAAAGCATGTTTTGTATGAGATGTAATGCTAATAATGTTAATATTTTATACAGAGGGCAGACCTAGAAGAAGATTCTGGAAGAGAGTTACTGCTGGTCTCCAGGAAATCCAATCCTGGTTACTCTCTCCTTTATGCGATATGGATGACATTCCATCCAGCCTTAGTCAAAGTTGTGCTCCTGAGACTGTCAACTGATCTTTTTAGCATTTTAGGTCTTCTGACACTCAGGTATGACTATGACTATATATAAAAATATGTTTGTGTTTGTGAGTGTGTGTATATGTATCTTTATTTAAATATGCAATTAGAAATAATTAAATTACATATTCACTAATTTGCATATATTTCCATGTCAGAAATCTGAACAATGGATAAAGCCAGTTTCAAAAGTCTTGTTACATTTTGTTGACATATTAAAGTCAAAGGTTTTTAGTGAGGGGATTTTGGATATCCCTAGTTATCACTCCATAAATCAGAAAATAGTGTCAACAGTTAGAAAAAAATCACTATGTTTTTAGGAATAAAATATATAAAATCAGCCAAATAATATATTAACAAAACCCTGTGTAAATACCTTCAGAATATTGATGGCAGTCTGTGACGTCACACACGGAGTGGCCTTTTGTCTGAAGGAGACGCACAGGCAGTGCCCGAGGTATGGCAACGAGACGCAGCACCTCATTCCCCTTCTCCGGGAACCAGGCTTACAGTCGTAACCTGAGACGTTCCCTTTCGAAAGTGGAACTTCGATGCTGCGTCTTGGTATTGATGCTATGGGGAACCAATACCCCTACGCAATGCTGAGGGAATGCCTGTCTCATTAGGCTGTGAATATGCACAAACATAGTGGGCATAGCATAAATTGACTCAGATTACCCAGCTGGAGTCAGAAGCATGTGAACCCCATGTGTGCATCCCATGTGACTCATATAGTGGTGCTACTCCCTAAGCCAATACTCCCTGATACTAGGAAAGATCCCCAAGTTTCTATGCTCTACAGCACAGGTGTCAAACTCAGTTCCTGGAGGGCCACAGCCCTACACAGTTTTGTTCCAACCCTGCTTTAACACACACACACCTGCAGTTTTCAAATAAGCCTGAAGGACTTGATTAGCTGATCAGGTGTGTTTAATTAGGGTTGAAGCTAAACTCTGCAGGGCTGTGGCCCTCCAGGAACTGAGTTTGACACCCCTGCTCTACAGCAAGGGAAGTCCTGGCTGTGCACCTTCTAAGGTGGAAATAAGGGGAAAATACCAAACATAGCCTCAGATATGTCAGGCATATCTCACCAGTATTTGGCAAGGCTCTTAGAGAGCAGCCTTCCGCAGGGGAGCTTCTACTCCATTCTAACAACCTTGGAGTGGTTAGGGGAGCATAGCTCATACCCTGACTTGAGTAAAGGCACTTCTCCCAGATTCACTATAGTTATTGGCTAAACTATAGACTGCTACAATGACAAGGAGGGACGTCTTTGGCAATCCACCTCTACTCATCAGTTTGTAATACTGATCATCCCTATAGAAGCATTCCACCAAAGGGGAGCATTGAACAGGGCTGCCTTATGGGCAGACCAAAGAGTTCAGAGTTTGAGATAGGGGAACTCCCTCACCCCGGCTCATCACAGTGAGCACTTTAAGTTTCCTTCAAGGGCTGAACGCGCTCGCTCCATTGGCAAGACGGGAGCCTTCAAACAGTATGCAGCACCACGGGGAAGGATAGCTAGCAAGCAGCTCTTCACCTGGGCCATTTTGAAAGGGTTCTGTAACGTTTGGTGTATGCAAGTACTACTGAAGTGAAGATTTCTGGTTCAGTCCATTAGATAAAACTCATTTCGAGAAAACTGCATTTAAAGGCACACTATGCAGTTTCTGTTTTTTTTCTCAAACAGCGACCCTTAGAGTCGCTGTGGAGAACTTGTATTTAACGTTACTGTCGTAAATACAACTCACGCAGAGCCGTCTCTGCACTCTTCCGACCACGCTTTCTTCGTTTTCTTTGTCGACTCTGCCATGATTCACGTCTGAAATGCGTGGTAGTGTCTTCCATAGAGGCTGCTTCATATGTTGTTTATGTGATGTATCGTGCCGTAAAACAAGTCGTGAATCTCGTGAGATTTGTCAGGGCACCACCTCTCAAACCTGCATTGCTGGTTTTGCCAGCAGCGTCCCCCCCCCCCCACACACACACACACTTTGCTATCGGGATGATTCGCCCTACTACGAGTTCGTTTACCATCGAAATTATTTCAAAGCTGTTATATTAAGGTACAGATCTTGCATAGTGTGCCTTTAAAGATATGTATTGTAAATAAAATCTACAGATGCAAATAGATAAAGTGCAATAAAATAATATATATATATGTCTGTTTATGTACATGTCTTTTAACCTCAGATGGGTGATCCTGTTCTGTGAGAGACAGGCTGTGTTTGACTGGGCAGGATACACACATTCTCTGGTGGTTTTGGGAGCAGTTTGCTGCTGCGCTGTTTCTCAGCATCACTTTGACAAACATAGTAGGATAATTACAGCCAATGCACAAGCGGTTTTGGCTTGTGCCCTCTACAGGAAGGTAAAGATCATTGACTGTCTCATTTGCTCTATTAATGTGTTTTTTATGTCCTAACAAAAATACTGAAAGTAAGCAGTACATTTCTACTTTTTCATATGCTAAAAGGTTTCTCTTCTTCCTCCATGGTTTCTTCCATTTCCCCCTTCTCCTTTACATTGAAGACATTGTCTCTTTCCCGTAGTTCTCAGCGACAATCCAACACCACTCAGTGGACGGATGTATTAGGCGAAGTTGAATGTGTAGCAGAGCTGGTGGTCACATTGACCTGTCTTTGGTCCTGCCCATTGAGAGTCACTCTCTATCTGGGTTTTCTGTGGGGAGAATTGGGCCCTGGCGTGCTGGTGGGGGTGGTATTGCTACTAGTCCTCATCCCTGTCAACTCCGCAGTGGAGCACAAAGCCAAACAGCTTCGGGTTAGTAAGTGCAGGCTACTCAAGCATTTGCTTGCATAAAGCGTGCATAAAATGAAGATGAAGGATGTTCATTGCATCGCAGTACATTTCTGTCTTCTATGTTTTGTTGCTGATATGTTTCATTATCTTTGTTGTCCCTCAGAAAACTCAGCAGATCATCAGGGAAAGGAGTGAACAGCTCATCAAGGAAATGTTGCATAAATACCAGGTCTTTTCTTTTCCTGATCCTTACATGTGATCATGTCATATATAGTACTTCTACTTCCTCTCTTGAATTTGTTTTAATCTCAATCGGGTGATAGGATTTCGGTCTTAGGGTGCCTCAGTCATGTATCTGAGCATGATTTGGATTGGAGGAATATTTCTTGCCTTTAGTACAAAAAGGTCAGATTCAGTTTTTTCATAAATTACTTTTTTTTTTTTTAAGTCACATGAAATCAAAATTAACCATTCTTATTTTTTTATGGAACATTGCAGTGTTTTTTAATATAAATGATTTATCTGTGCACATCATTGTTTCATTAAAATTAATGGGTCTTTGTCATCTTTACACAAAAACATTGATTTCCCCTACCCCTCAGGGTTGGAACAATCCATCCCCTCCAGCAACCTGCCACTCATATGAGATTGACGCAATTAGCAAACAACAACAATGCAGTCAATTATTCCTCCTGGTTTGTGAAGCCATTTCACTTGGATATAAATAACAATAGGGAAGAAAATACAATTACAATTTCCCTTTCACGCCAGTTTTCAATAAAAAATCAAATGTGTTTGACAGCAGATGTATGTCAGTAATGAAATCATTTTTGTGATTGCACTTGGTCAGTGCTTCAGTATAAAGTTTGTCCAGAAACACAGCATTTTAATGTGTACTTTATTCAGTGCCTGGTTAGTAATGATAGAACATTACTTAACTGTGTGTATGTCTTTAAAAATGAAAACTTTTATGCCTTTTTTATGTCATCACGTTATATTACAGAAGCTATAAAGTGTCAAATAACACTTTCCTTTCTTTGTATTAAGTTAGCAAGCTGACAGCTGAGCCTACTATAGTTTTGCATAGTGCTAACTGGTTAATAAAAGCTCTTTTGATTTAGTTAGAACGAGATATCACATAAATGCAAAGTTTTTGATTAGGCACTGAGGAAAAGTAGTCTGGCATGGCACCACCTCTTTCTGTATTTCACTAGTTTTGTAACTTCTCAGTTTTAAGTAGCAATGAAACAGAATTAGTGACAGATCTTATTCTTCCTTATTTTGAAACTGATTATCAAGAAAGAAAAAAATTTAGGGGACTTGGTTCAATTGAACTGTTGTTGATTAGATGGAGGCAAACCTGAATGCGAGCTTGCAGTCGATTGTAAGGATTTAAGTGGTGCATGGCGTTTCGCCAGATTTTTTCTTAAGAATTATAAGGTTAAAAAAAGGTAAAAAATAAATAAACATATGCATGGATGAATTGTTCAAAATAATGTGCATTCAGAAAATAGGGTGAATTTTAATTTCATGCCAACTTTAATCTGCCTTTGTGTAGGCGCTGAAGCTTCTTGCATGGGAGTCTTGGTTCCATCAGAGAGTTACAGAGTCACGGGCCAGGGAGCTGGAGGTGCTAAGAATTCTGGGATATCTGACAGCCTTCTCTATGCTCGACTCTATCTGTATGCCTTTCCTGGTGAGTGCTTGATATTCTGGACATGAATTCCCTGGCTGTTTTTTTGCTAGACTGACCAACATGTTTATTTTCTGGTTTTGCTATTTGTCTTGCTGACTAATCTAGTCAATAAGCCTTGCTGGTTTGTGTAGGTATTCAACATACTACCTAAAAATCTGGTTTTCACTTTTACTTCTGTTAAACTACCCTCTCTGTGACTTTGACTTTGTCTCTCTTCTCCAGATGCACAGGGGCTTACTAAGTTAACAAATCCACAGAGCTCTGAGATTAAAACTCAAAGCATCTATTAAAACTATCATAGATTACAACCTGAGGTCAGAACATTGAGGTCTGCTCCATGCCCTCTTTCATCAGTGAAAACCTCTGGCATAGTCCAGAGTTCTGCTCAGTGTTTTTTAAAGGCTAGATGAACTGTTTGTTCTAGATATCTCCTTTGACCCATATTTCCCACACTCTTTGTCTTTCCATGTAGGTTGGTTTCTCTAGTCTTGGTGTGTTTGTCCTGGTGGATGATGGGAATGTTCTCACACCGTCTCAGATCTTTACATGCCTCTGTTTCTTCAGATTGCTCCGCCCGCCTCTGCTGGAGCTCCCTGGGCTCTTGTGTGTTCTCAAGCAGGTAGCATGCATGTGACAACATCAAAACCTTTCATCAAATTCTAAGAATCTTTAGATTTAATATTTTTGTTCTAATGAATAAGGCACAGCAGTCTCTTTGCCATCTGGAGAAAATATTTCTCACAGAGGACCTGGGCACCTCTCAGTTAGTTACTACAAAAGGTAAAGTCACAATATATTAAAAGTCGCAGATGCACAAAGAAATTTGCTTTATTATTATAAGTGGAAATGTTTGGCATTGTTGTTAAAACTAAAGTGTCACCCTCTCAGGTGCTACAGAAGACATTCCACCTGACAGCCCTCAACAGCCATGTGATGCGTAAGTTTTTTTATTTGTATTTTATAATGTAAAATGGGTTGGCGCAATGGATAAGACACATGCCTTTGGTGTGAGAGACCCGGGTTCGAATCCACTGTGAGACACCAATGTGTCCCTGAGCAAGACACTTAACCCCTAGTTGCTCCAGAGGCGTGCGACCTCTGACATATATAGCAATTGTAAGTCGCTTTGGATAAAAGCGTCAGCTAAATGAATAAATGTAAATGTAAAAATGTAAATGTAAAATTATTCTATTGAACGTCCTCGTTTAAAAATAAGTTTACATTAAAACAGTAATATTATGAAATATAATTACAATTTGAAATAACTATTTTCAATGTTAATGTATTTTAATTTAATGTAATTTATTCCTGTGATGGCAAAGCTGAATTTTCAGCATCATTACTCCAGTCTTCAGTGTCACATGATTCTTCAGAAATCATTCTAATAGGCTGATTTAGTGCTCAAGAAACATTTCTTAATATTATCAATGTTGAAAACCGTTATTCTGCTTAATGTCTTTGTGGAAACCGTAATACATTTTTTTCAGGATTCTTTGATGAATAAAAGCATTTTATTTGAAATGGAAGCCTTTTATAACATTATAAATGTAATTTTTGATCAATTTAATGCATCTTTACAGAATGAAAGTATTCATTTCTTAATATAAATTATTTTAAAAATAATAGTACTGACCCCAAATTTTCTATGTACTATTGTATAGAGGATTTTCTATATTATGTCTTCAGCATGTTTGTGTGCATGTTATCTTATCCTTTGCCATTTGATTTGGCAGAGTTCAGAATTCGAGTCCACGGTGCTTAAAGCACAGTGTGTGACCTGACCCGTAGGCTCTCATTGTCCAGTACTGATCCTGCATTAATATATTAAAATTGCTTTAATCCAAGACAAACATCCGTGCATTTAAGAGCATTAGCAGTGCTTCTGATTTTAATATCTTTCTGATCCCCCTGAGAGAATTTATCATGCTTTTCTTACACTGTGTTCTCTGCACTAGGTTAGCCTTGTGTGGTTTAGTCCTGAGGGTTAATGCAGGTTAATGTAGAAGAGTTGATTTGGTTTAGTATGGTTAACTCTAATGCAGGTACTCCATATGTGTGGAGTTAATAGTGATGTCCAGTTAAACCCAGAATGTCCTCGTAATCAAGGGTTAGTTGTTTGAGTGTGTGTTTGAGTGTGTGTGTGTGAGAGTGAGGTCCAGTTAAACCCAGAATGTCCTCGTAATCAAGGGTTAGTTAGGTGTATGTGAGAGTGAGGTCCAGTTAAACCCAGAATGTCCTCGTAATCAAGGGTTAGTTAGTTGTTTGAGTGTGTGTTTGAGTGTGTGTGTGAGAGAGTGAGGTCCAGTCAAACCCAGAATGTCCTCGTAATCAAGGGTTAGTTAGGTGTTTGTGTGTGTTTGAGAGTGTGTGTGTGTGAGAGTGAGGTCCAGTTAAACCCAGAATGTCCTCGTAATCAAGGGTTAGTTAGGTGTTTGTGTGTGAGAGAGAGTGAGGTCCAGTTAAACCCAGAATGTTCTCGTAATCAAGGGTTAGTTAGTTGTTTGAGTGTGTGTGTGTGAGAGTGAGGTCCAGTTAAACCCAGAATGTCCTCCTAATCAAGGGTTAGTTAGGTGTTTGAGTGAGTGTGTGAGAGTGAAGTCCAGTTAAACCCAGAATGTCCTTGTTCAAGGGTTAGTTAGGGTATTGTGTGTGTGTGTGATTCATATGGTTAATGATGTCCAGTTAAAGGGAGGAGTGACTGCATTTGTCAGTGATGGTTAAACAGTAAACTCTCCTTTTGGTTTTTGAATTTCTTAATTTTTAAAGCTAAAATATTTCCATATTTCACTTCCCCTCTCCTCTCTTTGCTCTTCACTCACTTCACACCTGCTAAATCTCACATTACAAACTCAGGTTTGTTTTCTGAAATCTCTCTTAAGTTTAAGCCAGGTCGAACAATTGCTGATAATTTCTTGTTTTGTTTTGTTTTTCTATATGCTTGCATTGAAACAAACTTAAAGGGGTCATATAATGGTTCATGCACTTTTACAAGTTGATTGTACTGAAATGTGTGTTGGCAGTGCCTGTGCACAACCATCATAAAATGATAAAAATCCATCCAGTGTTTTTTTTTTTATCTTCTTATATGTCCCCCATCTCAAATCAAGCTGTTCAATTTTGTGACGTCACAAAATCGGCGCCCCTCCCACGATTGTTGATTGACAGCAGCGTTTCAACACAGACCCGCCCTCGCTCATGAGCGAGCTGTCAATCATAGTCCGCACGGACCAGCGTGGTCATTGTTGATAGGCTGGAGCACTGTCTATGAGCAGAATGGCGTCTAAGCGATTGTGGTGTTCTGTTTTTGGGTGTAATAATGAACACAGCAGTCATTTTGATGTTCCTAAATCCGAACCGCTGAAGACGCAGTGGCTGAGTTTCTTTTCGAAGGGAATATTCCCCACGATCAACGTCAATGCTTTCATGTTTGCGCGAATCATTTCACACACTAGACTGCTTTACAAACGAGGTCAATATAAAGCTGGTTTTGCTAAGAAGCTGCTCCTGAAAAAAGGATTGGTACCAGCTTTTCGTGTTCCTGCTGCACCTCCAGAAAAAGAAGTGAGTGTAACGTTTTATTAACCTTTATATTAATATTTATATTAATCTTTGCAAATCGCTTGCTGCACGCTTCACGATGAATGCGGCTGTTTACACTCAGGGTACATTACGGCATGTTTTCTATATACAACGTTCTCAATATAATTCATAATCCTACGTTTATAATGAACAACGCGTTATGGTTATTGTGTTAGGGTGTACGCACAGAACAGAGGGGCGGGGTGAGCAAAGCTCATTATCGTTTAAAGACACATGCACTTAAATGGCGTGCTGAAAACAGAGCTGTTTTTGACCAGGTAAAATGAGTGTTTTCTTACAATACTAATGCGAATTTTTAATTAAAGTATATTACAAACTTTTAATTTAGACCCTAAAGAATCATATTAGCATGTACAAAAATGGCATTATATGACCCCTTTAAGTAATGTGGTACTCATGGGTAAAGTTAAACTATGCTGCTCATGTTTAATGATGTGTGTGCTAGTAGGTGATGTCCAGATAAACCAGGGTAGTCCTCAAAATTTAGGGTTAGGGGTGTGTGTGTGTATGTGAGTGATGTCCAGATAAACCAGGGTAGTCCTCATAAATCATAATTAAATCAGGAAACGCCCACTCCTGCCCTGTCCTTACAGTGCTTTAGTTTGTCACTGTCAGGTCTTTATATTTCCAGACTGTTTCATTAGAATTGAATTCTGAGCAGTCATATTTTTACCCCATGCCCATTGGCGTAGCGTCTGGGCATGCAGGGTATACACGTGCAAATGGGCCCGGGCCGATAGGGGGCCCGCCCGTGGGGACCTTTTAATTAAAACGAGGGAATTCATTTTTAATTTGTGGCCACAATAAATATATTTTTGTATGCATGTCATGTGTAGTAATTTCTTATTTCTCCGTAATGTCTAATTTCTCCGTCATTTCTTGTGTGTTTATTATTTTTTGCACCCCGCGGCTGCCGTAGAACTACGCCGTAATTTTTTTACATGACGCATCGCCACGCCAAATAAAAAAAAGAAAACACAGTGTGAGAGGTTACTAGCAGCTAGCTACTTGAACATTAAGGATGGACAAATACAAACATAAAAGTGGGGCCTTAAAGAGAAAAGAGAAGGTGGAGAAGTTAGTCACGACACAAAAACTACCCAAAATAGACCTTTTTTTTGCCGACCTAACGTTAGTGCGAATGACAACTATGTCGAAGGTGAGAGGGAAGTTTTGTCAGCTAATATTAGCAGTTGTCTTTGGATGAGAACAACAATGCAGCTGACAGCTTGATGAAGTGCCAAGAGTCGGGGAGCGAAGACGCAGTCGCAGACGAGCCAAAAGCTGGATATTGTATCAAGATGTATCTAAAGTGGATCAGATGAGTCAAATCTTTCAGTATGTAACCATAGAGAGAGATAGCCAGGGTGCTGCAATGGCTGTGAATATCAACAAGTCTTTTCTGGGATTCCAGCAAATGCCTGACTCGTCCGCTGGCACAATAGCCAATGAAATTTTACGTTCGGTTGAGGAAACCCAGGGTGTATCACATAATGATACCCAGGAGTGATACCCAGGAATGATACCCACATAATGGAAACCCAGGGTGAGGAAAATCCTAAAACATGGTGTCCGTCTTGATATTTGCCGTGACCAAGGATTTGATGGGGCTGCAAACATGAGTGGCATATACACAGGAGTTCAGGCAAGGATACAGGAGAGACAACCAAATGCCACATATGTACACTGTGCTGCCCATAACTTAAATCTGGTCCTCAATGATTCAGTTAAGTCAATAACAGAGCTGACAAAGTTTTACAACACCATGGAAAAATTATACATGTTTTTTGCGTACAGTATAAAGAGGTGGAATGTATTGGTTGACATTACTGAAAAACCCACTCCAGGTATGGGTGTCACGCTGAAAAAACTGTGCGCTACTAGGTGGGCATCGCGCAATGATGCCGTGTCTGCAATCAGATACAGATATGTTGACGTGTTGAAGGCCCTGGCCAAAATTTCACTTAACAGTGAAAAGACAGATGAGTGCAATGAGTCTATGGCTTTGATAAAGCTGATGGAAAGATTTGACTTTGTTTTTATTATAGTTCTTCAAAGTGAAGTCTTGGAACAGATCAATGTCATTTCAAAAATGCTACAGGCAAAGGATGCTGACCTTCTTAAAGCTACAGAATTACTCGACACTGCCATCGTGAGTTGACAAGGTTCAGGGAAAATTTCGAGGAGGCAAAAGCAACTGCACAATTCATGGCTGAGAAGTGGGGAGTGAAACAAACCTTTGAAAAGGAAAGAATTAGAATGGCAAAGCGCCATTTCGATGAATTTTGTCAGGATGAGCGTTTGGCTGATGCTGAAAGTTACTTCAAGGTAAATGTTTTTAACGCTTGCCTAGACATTATAATTTCCCAGCTGAGTCGGCGATTTTTAGCTTTGCGATAAGTTGCTGACTTGTTTAGAGTCGTCCAGCCACGTATACTTGCAACTGAGGAGAAGAACGTGATATGCGAAGGGGCACAGGTTAGTGGAGAGATACAACCAAGACTTGTCTCCAGCCCTTCCACAATAATTGATCGCTTTCCGTGCAGCCTTTAAAAGACAAATCTCTGGGATGACAACAGTTCAAGATCTGGCCAGTTTTTTGATTGTTGAGAACAACTCTATCACATCTAGCTTCAGTGACATGTGCACCGTTTAGTTCTCTTTCTTACCATCCCTGTTACTGTTGCTTCAGCGGCGCGCTCATTTTCAAAACGGAAGCTAATAAAAAATTATTTGCGGAGCACCATGTCGCAAAACAGACTATCGGGACTGGCAATTCTTTCCATCGAGAATGCACGAAGCCGTGAATTAAACACCAATGACATCGTGGATGAATTTGCCGAAAGAAAGGCCCGGAGAATGCAACTAAAATGAGTGAGTAATTTTATGTTTTTACATTTTGGGCCGCCGTGCCAAGATCAGTAGTTTATTATTGACATTGGCTGGTTGTTTTATACTTGTTTTTGTTCCGTTCTGGTTGTGAAAAGTTGTTGGGAAGAGTGTTTTTTTTGGTATTGTTAATGGTATTGTTTTGTATGGTATGGTATTCTCTTGATACACTACAGTGAACGTCTATAAATGTCTCTTCGATGTACTTGGGGGGCGGGGTTAGGGGGGCCCGTAAATGTTTTTTTTGCATATGGGCCCAAGATTGACTTGCTACTGAAAATATTAGCCTTTCTTTCCTTTTGTACTATAGGCTACAAAATTCTAAAGAAAACAAAAAAAATCAGCTTGAGCACTTCGAATGAGAAGTTAATTTCTTAAAGGGCCCCTATTATGCTATTTTAAAGTTTCCTAATGTTGTTGTGGAGACCCCTACAACATGTTTACATGCATCAAAGGTAAAAAAAAACTGTTTAATTTTCTCATATACATTTGCACATCATCACATTTTCAATGACTCTCAAACGACTCGTCAAATGAATCAATCTCTCTAAATCCCACCTTTCCGCAATATACTCTGCTCTGATTGGCCAGACAGTTCAGTCTGTTGTGATTGGCCTACCGTGTACAGAGCATCGAAAACAAAACCGCCCATTGCCATAACAATGTCAGCTCTGCTTGTCCTGATCTGATGTAACATAAACGTTGGTAAAACAAATATTTCCTCAAAGTAGTGAGAATGACAGACAATCTGCATTAATAGACACAGTTATAGGTAATCGTGGCCCACAAACTGATTAGCAGAAGTATTTCAATAAGACAGTTATAACGTGAGTTAGCCAGTTAGCAGGAGACCTAAGTTACACAATATAAAACTCATAACTAAGTATTTTGAACCACATCTTTCAAGAGCAAACGGTTTGCGAATCCTGCATTGAACTCTGAGATTTGAGAAGCAGTCTTCAGTAAAATAAAGGGAACACAGCAAAAGTTTAGGATTATACTGCTGTGATATCGTGGTAAAGATTAATTTTAACCACTGATTCTTCACATGCTCGTCCTTGGGCAGTGAAAAAAAAAACTGGCTTTACCTTCACATTGTAGAGCACAGCGTCTTCTCGACATGATGCTATCCAGACCAGTATGCACAGGAATCAGCTGCCAGTTTGAGGTTCAAGTTTGACCTGGTGTCTGTACGCGCAATAAGTGGGCGGGCAATATGCTAATGTTTCGTCTTGACGTCACAACGAAACGGCTTATGACTCGTTTGAAAAACAATTCACTTCATTGACTCAGAGTGGACTCTTACGTTTAAAAGACAATAACTTTATATACGGTGCACTTTCAGATTAAAATCTTTGTAGGATGTTTTCATTCACTTAGAGCTACGTTACACACTACATGAAAGGTCATTTGCAAAAATCCATAATAGGGGCCCTTTAAGGTCTTTGATTGCCTCCCCAATTCCAACACAAGAGAAAATCAGATTGTAAAACGTTGTAACAAGTTGTAGCTCAAAGGGGAAATATTAATAATAACTCATTATCAATTATGATTCATTATTAATATTTGGGTCAGTTAATTAGATTAACTTGAGGTAGCTAAATTAATATTACAATCAGTTAATCTGTGTGTCAAATGTTACTGTACAAGTTGCAATCGTTTTCTTCTACGCTGGATTGAGAAGATATGATGAACTTGCATGGTTATTTCAACGCTGTTCTCATGGCTGGAGGGCAGATTGTGGCCTGCCGGCCCTGGGCCGGAGAGAGCACACAGGGCAAATAATGGGAGTTGCGATGGACTTCTTCTGCATTGAATGAAGGCGTTGAACTCCTGAGGTTGTCCTTGATGCTGTTGTGGTTGAGAGAGTCCTCTCTCTCTTGAGTGAGCACATGGCTGTTGTGAGTCAAAGGCTGCTGCCCTGGGGCTTGCTGAGGCCATGCTGGACAGCACGGCATCCTGAACGTACAGAGAAGGCCAAGAGTTGATTGTTGCCCATTCAGTGATGGTAAGGTTGCAGTTTTCTGGATTGAAGAAAATACAGTCTGACTCTGTTGGGAGAGTGAAGGCATAGCAGACGGTGGCCACGGCCTGCTGGGGCCCATGGGCCCCAGTGGGGGGGGGTCCCCACAGACAATCAACCTGAAGAAGCAGCAGTAGAGGCCAGAAGAAGAGAGAGGGTCACTGTGGATGTGTCTCTAATAAAGCCTGAGAAAGGCCCCACCTCTCCGGGTTTGCTTGACCAATGAGAAGGGTGGAATTTCCAAGCGGGAAGATTCCTCTGTGGTTGATTTATGAATCTTTGTTCTAAGCGTGCTCATTTGCATGTGCAGCTGGATTGGTTTCTGATGACGAAACTAAGAAAGATTCTTGAAATACTAATATGTTGTGCAGCTATCGGCATATCATGTAAACAATCATTTCGATCTTCAAAGTACCAATTTATAGAGACCAAACATGGTATCGGTGAAGTTACATTGACCGTTCGTTCTATAATAAAATACATAGTATCAAAGAGATAATAGTATCAAAAGATAATAGTATTAAAAGACACAACACAAGACAGTAAATCATTCACAAAATTTTCTGGAATGCATGTTAATTTCATGTTAATCAGTTCATCGATAAATGAATGCAGGAGAGTCTGTTCTAATATTTGTAGGTCTTGTGGCAGAGGCCCCTGTTCACATTGCTAAGAGTCAACTTATCTGATCGTGGTCATGGTAACTAAGACCTTCTTGCCCTGTTTGGGGGAATGGGGCCACAGATCCCAGAGTGAGTTCTGAATATAATTTGTTAAATTATAACAAATACTTGTGTCTGACTTGTCTCAGTCGTTACAACGTGTAAAAACAAACATTTAAATAAACCCCTAGTATGAACTCAATATAACTTCAAAAATATGCAGTACACAAATGAAATAATTTACACATTCACCCATCGTTCCTGTTAATGCATCAACGCACCCCTCCCCACCATTCATTTGTTTACATTGTTTGAGCTGCTTGATCTACGCCACTAAGTTAGCTCGTAATGACAAGTTGGCTATTAAACAAAAAAAAGTGTTAAGTAGATTAGATTCAAATATATCCGCTAAATGAGCAGAGAATGTCAGCATTCACATCACCTTTAAGTCCTTTTTTTATTGGATTCTCAGGCTGCATACAGCGGTCTCATCTGTTACTTAGTCACTGAATCAATTTAATGTTAAAATGTTACTGATATTTTAACACAAACAGAACATACATAAAAGATTTGGCATGGTTGTATTTTATTCCAATGTACAATTACGTTAATTTAGCACCTACATAAAACATCTTGCAAAAGTTGCAGTTTGGACTGGTTTTGTTTTAGTTGGAGACACCACATACCACTGATTTTAAAACGTACTGTAACATTACCTAATAGAAACCAAATGTTGTAAAAACGTTTTGTGTTTGCTGGGAGGTTGTGGTGTTATTGTACAACAAAGCTTTATTTAAATACAAAAGAGAGACTGCAGTGCTTCTGTATTGCTTCATATTAATAAAGGGTCTATCAAAATTTATATTTATATTTTATATTTATATATATTCCACAAAATATTGATTTCTGAACTCTTCCCAAGTTAAAACATTAGCATTGTGTTGTTTAAAAATACATATAATTTTGTTTTCTTTGCATTAATCAAGGTCTTAAAACATGGCATCTTTGTTTCCGTTATTTTGACCAGTTGTCATTTTCTGCAAATAAATGCTCTAAATGACAATATTTTTATTGAAATTTGGATTAGAAGAATAAATCAAAAATGTTAATTTTACCCAAACAGATATACACATACAGTGGAAAGAACAAGTATTTGATACACTGCCGATTTTGCAGGTTTTCCTACTTACAAAGCATGTAGAGGTCTGTAATTTTTATCATAGGTATACTTCAACTGTGAGAGACCGAATCTAAAACAAAAATCCAGAAAATCACATTGTATGATTTTTAAATAATTAATTTGCATTTTATTGCATGACATAAGTATTTGATCACCTACCAACCAGTAAGAATTCTGGCTCTCACAGACCTGTTAGTTTTTCTTCAAGAAACCCTCCTGTTCTCCACTCATTACCTGTATTAACTGCACCTGTTTGAACTCGTTACCTGTATAAAAGACACCTGTCCACACACTCAATCAAACAGACTCCAACCTCTCCACAATGGCGAAGACCAGAGAGTTGTGTAAGGACATCAGGGATAAAATTGTAGACCTGCACAAGGCTGGGATGGTCTACAGGACAATAGGCAAGCAGCTTGGTGAGAAGGCAACAACTGTTGCCGCAATTATTAGAAAATGGAAGAAGTTCAAGATGACGGTCAATCTCCCTCGGCCTGGGGGACCATGCAAGATCTCACCTCGTGGGGCATCAATGATCATGAGGAAGGTGTGGGATCAGCCCAGAACTACACGGCAGGACCTGGTCAATGACCTGAAGAGTGCTGGGACCACAGTCTCAAAGAAAACCATTAGTAACACACTACGCCGTCATGGATTAAAATCCTGCAGCGCACGCAAGGTCCCCCTGCTCAAGCCAGCGCATGTCAAGGCCCGTCTGAAGTTTGCCAATGAACATCTGGATGATCTAGAGGAGGAATGGGAGAACGTCATGTGGTCTGATGAGACAAAAATAGAGCTTTTTGGTCTAAACTCCACTCGCCGTGTTTGGAGGAAGAAGGATGAGTACAACCCCAAGAACACCATCCCAACCGTGAAGCATGGAGGTGGAAATTCTTTGGGGATGCTTTTCTGCAAAGGGGACAGGACAACTGCATAGTATTGAGGGGAGGATGGATGGGCCCATGTATCGCGAGATCTTGCCTAACAACCTCCTTCCCTCAGTAAGAGCATTGAAGATGGGTCGTGGCTGGGTCTTCCAGACCCGAAACACACAGCCAGGGCAACTAAGGAGTGGCTCCGTAAGAAGCATCTCAAGGTCCTGGAGTGGCCTAGCCAATCTCCAGACCTGAACCTAATAGAAAATCTTTGGAGGGAGCTGAAAGTCCGTATTGCCCAGCAACAGCCCCGAAACCTGAAGGATCTGGAGAGGGTCTGTATGGAGGAGTGGGCCAAAATCCCTGCTGTGTGTGTGCAAACCTGGTCAAGAACTACAGGAAACGTATAATCTCTGTAATTGCAAACAAAGGTTTCTGTACCAAATATTAAAGGAGAACTCCGGTCAATTTTAACATTGAGCTCATTTTTTTGGTAAATTTGGAGTGCTGTCAGTACAGAGAACAACGACAAAAATTGGTGTTGCCTACATCGTGTTATCCTCTTTTTAAAATTTGCACCCTGTTGACTTCAATGGGGCAATATTTAAACCTGCTTTTAGCCTCTTTACATCCTTGATGTGTCATTACAAGTGCACAGGTCATGTGAGTGATTCCTTCAGAGTGAACACGGGTGACTCTGACTGCAGTAGATGTGCAAGATATTAATAAAAATTATGTTATTTCAGCCAGCGCACATACCTGTATTTACATCCTGTTTTCGGCTGAAGTCCACAGTAGTCGATTGTCGAGTTCGGGCGCATGATCGTACGTACTAAACCTATGCGCGTGAACTCGACAATCGACTACTGTGGACTTCAGCCGAAAACAGGATGTAAATACAGGTATGTGCGCTGGCTGAAATAACATCATTTTTATTAATATCTTGCACATCTACTGCAGTCAGATTCACCCGTGTTCACTCTGAAGGAATCACTCACATGACCTGTGCACTTGTAATGACACATCAAGGATGTTAAGAGGCTAAAAGCAGGTTTAAAACTTGCCCCATTGAAGTCAACAGGGTGCACATTTTAAAAAGAGGATAACACGATGTAGGCAACACAGTTCTCCTTTAAGTTCTGCTTTTCTGATGTATCAAATAATTATGTCATGCAATAAAATTCAAATTAATTACTTAATCATACAATGTGATTTTCTGGATTTTTGTTTCAGATTCCGTCACTCACAGTTGAAGAGTACCTATGAAAAAAATTACAGACCTCTACATGCTTTGTAAGTGGGAAAACCTGCAAAATCGGCAGTGTATCAAATACTTGTTCTCCCCACTGTACATATGCAAAATTAGCAGTTTCTCTGGACTATCATTTATGTATGTGTGTGTGTTATATGTATCTTTTTTAAGTGACAAAAGATTGGAATTAGTGCAAGTGCTCCAAGGTGCAGGAAAGCTGGGGCTTCAGTGCAGAAGTGAAAGTGTGACAACTTGCTGGTGAACAGCAGCCTGGGTTCCTTAGCAATAGCCGTTTCTCAATACCAAGTACGCAAAGTTCGGACTTGAGTCCTTGGTAGTTCGGACTTGACAAGTTCGACTCAGGAGAACGAACTCCCGAGGACGGGAGGACGCAAGTCCGATAATTCTGCAAATGGAACAGCGCCGTACTTGATAGAGTCACTCAGCTCGCTCTGGCTACTCCGGTTATCTCTTTATGTATATCTAGGCTACAAATAAAACAAAATATGTTATAAACCACCACTCTGCCTCTTTTCATTTTCATTTAAAAAATCTTAAACATAATGGCCACACAAATGTGGTTCAGGCAACGCAATTGATTCACTGCATATTTATAACAGCACGAAATATAAAGCACAACCCTGACTCTTTTTGTTTTCATTTTAAAAATATGATAAATAAAAAACATTATAATATTGATCATTAAAACTAACATTTAGCAAAAAGAGACAGGGTTGTGTCATTTTATTTTATTATATAGCCTATGTAGCCTACATACAGTGAAGAGAATGTAGGCAACATGTATAATAAAATATTTTATGTTTTAAATAATAAAATGACATAACCTTTTTTGTTAAATGTCAGTTTTAATGATCAATAATAGCCATTATAAAAGTATAAGTAGCCTAAAAGGTATAAGAAGCTATACAATAATAAAGCAAACAATTCAGTCAAACATAAGTCAGCTCCCTAGGCTACAACGTTAAAGTTAAATAGACTAAATAAAGCTATGAAACTTTGCCCTCATCTTAACGTTTTGCCGGGGAACAAATGATAGATTAATGAAAAAAATAAAATAAATAAATAAATAAATAAATCGTCCGTTAGATATACACAAGACGATTTATATCTCATGTTAAACCACTAGACTAGAGACATCCGAGCCAGCGGCAAACGTCAGCTGCACTAACCGAGGAAAGGCTGTTCTCGGCGGGGTACATGAGCGCCGAGCGTCCGACTGCCTGGTTCTCACAACTCCGAAAACGTCAGATCAAATTTTCAAATAGGCGCTATCTTTATAAATAAACCAAAGATTTGAGCTTTAAACAACTACATTCTCGCCTGAAATACTCTTAAAACTACATTTCGTGACACAATAACAGCAGTTTTTTTAAATTACGCGGGGTTTCTCCTCTGCTATTGACGCTTGCTGGTTGGTGTGAGATGCATTCTGGGATACCTTGCTGTCTCAAGTCCGCACAAGTCACCTCTCGATGCATCCTCTGTAAAAGGGGCGGATCAAGAACACATCCGGGAATTTGAACTGGACTTGGCTAGATGTGAACTTTGAATTGGAACAGTACTTGGGCAGCGACTGATGACGTTTCACAAGTCCACAAGAACACTAGTACAGACAAGAACGCATATTGAGAAACGGCTAATCACTGGAGCCTTCTGGAGAAAAGAACCAGAGAAAGCGTTAGTCTGGTCTTGGGAGATCTCATCTCCCCTAAGCTTCTTTCTGTTGTGCTTAAATCCTCTTCTCCTGATGGCTCTCATGTGGCTCTCATTTCCTGACTCCGCCTCCTGGCAATTGGATCCACTCCATTTCCATGATTTTTAAATATTTTTTGAAATAATTATTATGCTTTGATCAAAAATGCAATAAAAACAGCTATTTTGTGATATATTATTACAATTTAAAATAGTTGGTTTCTATTAATATATTGTAAAATGTAATTTATTCCTGTTATCAAAGCTGAATTTTCAGCATCATTACTGTCTTCAGTGTCACATGATCCTTTAGAATTCATTCTAAAATTGCTGATTTAATGCTCAAGAAACATTTTTATTATGTTGAACAATTGTGCTGCTTAATATTTTTGTGTACAGTACTGCTGAAAAATATGGAGACAGCAAGATATTGTTTGAGGACATTAATAAGTTCATTCAGCAAGGATGTAAATTGATCAAAAGTGATAGTAAAGTTTTTTGTTACAAAAGATTTTGAAGAGAGAGAGAGAGCCAGTTCCTTCTTTTGTATTTATTCTGTTAAGACAGTGTGATTACAACATGGTAATTGATTACATTTTCAACTACCAGTATCCCTGATCACATTGCAGAGCTTCAGACCCTATTTCAGTTATGCATATCGGTTATCAGACATATAAACATACAAATAACCGGTATTGTTATAAAACAAACAAGATCAGTCGATCTCAAGTAGTTTTGCAAACATCCTGAATCTTAGAGGACACAAGCATGCTGAACTCCATTCATTTATGTCAATAGGATAGCTTTTCAAGAATAGTGCATTTTTGAAAAGGTAAAGAATAAATGACAAAAATAACAATATAACTGTTCTCTTTACCTGTGTGTGAGAGCATCTACAGCACAACGGTCCTCTTCATCAAAGAACCATTAGAATCACTGTTCAAACTCTCTTTAGGAAAAGAGATACAAGGAGAAGGTGAAAGGAATGATGGAGAATGTGAGAGAAATGGGTAACAAAAGGAGGTTGAGTGAACTTCTGAATCCACTGGAGTTGAACACAACAAATCCAGGAGGGTTGCTGCCCATGAAAGACGTGATCCAGTTCTGGAACTGAGAAACTCTGGCATACACAGTGGGATAATTGGGGTCATCACATCGTGTTTTACCAAAATTCACAATGCCGGACTGAATCCACCGGGAGCCGCTCCTACTGACCAATGGACCTCCAGAGTCTCCCTGGTATTGACAAACATTCAGCATTTATATTTCTGACAATACACAGTGAATAATTGTTACAGACACAAGTATGCACCAGTGTAGCCCAATGGTAAAAGTATGCCAGCCATGTGTCCACCAAAGATTTTTAACCATTTTTATTTTTTAATTTTTAAGTGTTTTTCTGTTGTCATCAAGAGTTTAAAAATGTTCGACTTTGGGTAAAACCAAGTGTGCCACACACATCCTGAAAAGTGAAGCCAAACATTTTTATCGCCCCCTGGTTGCTGGCTGCAGTATAGGTCCTTGTCCTCTCCATGTAAACGAATGGGACGCGATCCAAACAAAAAATAATTCTAATTGCGCTTCAAATCCAATTTTTTCCCCAAAGATGGTCTGTCATTTTAGGTAGTTCTTATTATGATGACATATGTTCAAAAGTAACTTTTTCGAATAAGTTTGGTTTAATTTAGATATTTCTGTCTTGACAACTCCTGGAGAGATTAGCATGGTAATGGATATGGCAATGTTAATGTATTTGATCTTAGTGGAATAGATCTGCTATGCTGCTGCATAGCAAATACAGAGATTCACTGCTAATACATTCACAGACATTGCTGTGAGCATATAAGACATGCTGCTGCTGCACATGTAACATTCATGAAATAACCCTGTAGTAAAACTAGCTGGGGAACTTGGAGGGTTTCTCATGCTGCTGCATAGGTAGATATGCAAACATCTGCACGTGAATGAACATAGACAGGATGTGATAGGACGAAACGAAAGTTCAAATAACCGATTAATTAAAGCACCCACTAATAATGTGAAACGCAGATATTTTACATGTCTAAAGCATATTAAGTCAATAAACAAGTCTTAATCAACTTACTTTTTACCTGAGAACCATGAGAAACCATTATCAGCGAATTTCTGTTGACTCGAGAACTACTGCCTTTGGAAACCGGTTATATTTCCAATACGTTTTATTTGTTATACTTTATGCTTTTCAGCAAAGTACATCAAAAACATAAATTCTGTGTACATTTGAAAAACATATATTTGAGTTTTGATCGAGTAACTTGTAGATCTGTGCTGACTTGAGCTGCTAACTGTTTCAGATGGTTCAGTCCAATTTGGTGAAATAGTTCATCCAGTTCCTTAAAAATAACAAATTGTTTTGCATCTTCACTCTCGTAAACGCGCTCCGGACCATTTGCCTGAGTTGAGGCTATGGATTACAGGTAATAATATTGTAATAATGTTTAGTTTTATTGCACAGACTAAGTGTTTAGCTTCATAAGACCTTGATGTGTCGTCAGGAGCCACGGGTATCAATTTTGCCATACCTGTATTTGCTGTTTGACTCTCAAAATAACTGTAGCCAGTGACTTGCATTTTATGAATCACCAAGGACCACGGTTTCAACTAAAAGTCGTCTTAACTGTTCTACTGAAGAATAAAAGTCACCTACATCTTGGATTGCCTGAGGGTGAGTAAACTAAGAGCAAATGTTATAATAGTCTGCATGGGACTGCAACTTTTCTCTGCAGATCAGGTGTAGTAGAAAGCAGTTGTAGTGTATGAGTTCATGATCAGGGGAGTAAAGACTGAGCAACTAGGTTTGGCAGTGTGAAGTGTGCGGGTGACCAGAAACTGGAGATAAGTTTTTTTTAATTGTTTTAGATTAAAATGGGTTAAAATGAATGATGTCTTACCAGACATGGACTTTTCCCTCCCACATTTAAAAATCCAGCACAAATCACTTCGTTTGTGATAATCTGTCCATAAGCATTATAACAGGCACCGTTGTTGACAATTGGTATCATCACCTCCTGCAGTATGTCATGATTCCTGCCTGTGACAGATCAAAGGACAATTTTGGCAGCTTTTAATGGCCATTTACAGTACATTTTTGAGCTTTAGAGTATTGTTGTTTTGCAAGCAAATATTCACTCACCTCCAGACTGAAGGCTTCCCCATCCAGTCACCCAGCTCTCTGCACCTTCAGCAAATACACTACCAGCAGCCGCCAGACAGACTGGCTTAATAATGTGAGAGAAATTCACAGAAGAAGAGAGCTGGACCAGTGCTATGTCATTGGAAAACTTGAGATGGTTATAGTCAGGATGCTTGATAACTCGACTCGCTGTCCTGTATGTCTCATAAGGGTTTGAGCCTGATTGCCTCCGACGTCCGAAGTACATCAGAATGTCAGACGCATTGTAGCTGTAAATAGAGAAAGTCTACTTTAATCCCACTATTATCAATTTACAATTGTATCTTAGTGTGATAGTTCACCCAAAAATGAAAATTAGCCGATGATTACTCACCCTCAAGTCATCCTTAGTTTATATGACATTCTTCTTTCAGACAAATACAATCGGAGTTATATAATAAAAAAATGGCCTGGCTCTTCCAAGCTTTATAATGGCAGTGAATGGCCATTTCTGTTTTGAAGTCTATAAAACTGCATCTATCCATCATAAAAGTGCATCCATCCATCCATCATAAAAGTGCTCCACACGGCTCCATGGGGTTTATAATGGCCTTCCGAAGTGAAGCAATGCGTTTGTGTAAGAAAAATATCCATATTTAAAACTTTACAAAGTAAAATATCTAGCTTAGGGTTAGGGACTTCAAAGCAGAAAAAAAATTCACTGCCATTATAAAGCTTGGAAGAGCCAGTAGCCTATATTTTATAATATAACTACGATTGCATTCGTCTGAAAGAAGAATGTCATATACACCTAGGATGACTTGAGGGTGAGTCAATTTTGGGTGAACTATCCCTTTAAGTTTAATTTAAGATGCCAACATACTTTTTGAAGCAGTGAGCTGCAGATAAAACCCAGTCTTTATTGATTAGACTCCCACCACAGAAATGGCCTCCAGAGAACCTTTGATGAATGCTGACTTGCCACGGCCAAGACCCTCGCTTTGCATCCACCCCTCCAATAATCCTAGTTTTTAGGGTGGCGTGACCACATACTAATGAGAGAAAAAGTAATATGAGAATTCCTTAAAATGCCTCACAGACACAGAAGACACATTCTGCGTGGAACAAGAGTTTTATGGTCATTATGACAACTTACCATCTAACTGGCAGAGGGAACCTGTGTGGGTAGTCAAAGACAAAGACAGTCATATGTACAGAGCTGATAAAGTGTTACTGTTAAACTCTAACATCAGTGCTGGCACGTACCATTGGCATGAAAACAAGATCACCTGAATCACCCACAAGATCACCCTTCACCTGAATAATGGTATTTATGGATTTTTAGCCAAAATCCCTGTTAAATTATTTCATAGTAATAACATGTATACAGTAAAAATCTTTAACTAAATTAGGCCAGTTTTACATGCAGTGTGTATGTGAATTAGCAGCAGGCTTACATTATGCTTTCACACTGGCAGTGTTTCTGCTACATAATAGAACTGCATCTCATATACAGAAAATACTTCTGCTTTACAAGTTGTCCGTTTTTGACGGATACTGAAGTTTCAATGTATGAAAGACTACACATTGCAAAAAATTATTTTCTTACTTTGTATTTTTGTTTTGTTTCCCAGTCCAAATATCTACAAATTCTTAAATCACAAAGCATTTACTAGATAAGTAAAATGACATAAGAAATTATATCTTGTTTTCTTAAAAAGAAAAAAAAACATTAAATCAAGTTTAGTTAAAGGGGTCATATAATGCCATTTTTGTACAAGCTAATATGATTCTTTAGGGTCTAAATTAAAAGTTTGTAATATACTTTAATAAAAAATTCTCATTAGTATTGTAAGAAAACGTCTCGGTTACGTATGTAACCCTCGTTCCCTGAGTAGGGAACGGAGACGTTACGTCGGATGACGACGAATGGGGTTTCGCTTAGAAATCCTATCATCTTCGAGTATTAAAACACGAGCCAATGGCAAAGAAATGCCATGGGTCTGCGGAATTTGCATAGCGTAACTCCGCCCCGCCCTGGGGGTATAAAGGAAGTCGCTGGCAACATGCAGATATGTCTTCGCTGAGGAGCCGAGACTGAACTCAGGCGTTCCAGCGGTACAGCGGAAGTGGCAGGGAGATGTAACGTCTCCGTTCCCTACTCAGGGAACGAGGGTTACATACGTAACCGAGACGTTCCCTTTCGTTGTCACTCCGAGTTACGTCGGATGACGACGAATGGGGTTCCCGTATAATCACGCCACCTCTCGACTGTCTTCCAGTGCCCTGCGTAAGTCTGAGCTCCCTGTCGTGAGACTAGCACGGACGAAGGAGTCCTACTTAACACAGGAATACCAAGGTACACTGGGAAGCATATCCAGTGGAAATATGCAATCATGCCCAACCCGAAGGGGGGGACTTGGAATACACATATGACCCCGAAGGGCTGCATACGGAGTAACACTGGGGTGTCCAGCCGCAGGTGGAATATTTCAACCCCAGGGGTGGCAAGGTGGCTTGCCAAGGGAAAGACACATGCTCAAAGAGGCTTACAGTGGAATACACATGTGGGGGTCGCCCGAAGGGAACCATGCACATGGAGACACCTAGCCAAGCGCGAAAGCTGCCAGTGGCATAACTCTGGCGTTGACGTCGTCAGTGCTGGAGGAGACTCAGGGCTTATGAGGCTCACCTGAGGAATATCGCACGTATCCCGTCCGTGGAGAGGAATGGCGAGCAAGCGAAGACACCTGAGCAGAATCTAGCACCGGCTAGTTGAAGCGAGTACATGAGAAGAAACTGGCTCTACTCGGAGATTGTAGAATCTCGCGAATGTGTTAGGTGTCGCCCAGCCTGCAGCTCTGCAGATGTCTGTTAGCGAGGCGCCATGCGCTAGAGCCCAAGAGGATGCCACACTCCGAGTGGAGTGGGCCGTCACACCAAGGGGGCACGGTCGACCTTGCTGCTGGTAAGCCAAAGCAATGGCGTCCACTATCCAGTGAGACAACCTTTGCTTGGAGAGAGCCTTTCCCTTCAGCTTCCCACCATAACAGACAAAGAGCTGGTCTGAGGTCCTGAAACACCGCGTTCTGTCTACGTAAGCACGAAGGGCGCGTACTGGACAGAGCAGTGCCAAGGCTGGGTCTGCCTCCTCCAAGGGCAGCGCTTGCAGGTTCACTACCTGGTCTCGAAAGGGTGTGGTAGGAACCTTGGGCACGTATCCAAGCCGGGGTCTCAGGATCACGTGAGAGTTAGCCGGCCCGAATTCCAGGCACGCTTCGTCAACCGAAAATGCCTGCAGGTCCCCTACCCTCTTGATGGAGGCCAATGCAACCAGGAGCGCTGTCTTCATTGACAGGAACTTAAGCTCCACTGATTGCAGAGGCTCAAAGGGAGCACTCTGCAGGGCAGTTAAAACCACTGAGAGGTCCCAAGAGGGTACGAGGGGAGGACGAGGAGGATTTAATCTCCTGGCTCCCCTCAGGAACCTGACGATCAGGTCGTGCTTTCCCAAGGACTTACCATCAACTGCGTCGTGATGTGCGGCAATGGCGGCAACATACACTTTCAGGGTGGAGGGAGACAGCCTTCGCTCCAACCCTTCTTGCAGGAAGGAAAGCACGACACTGATGGGGCATTTTGTGGGTTCTTGATGTTTAGAAGAACACCAGTTGACGAAGAGGTTCCACTTCAACGCATAGACATGTCTCGTGGACGATGCTCTAGCGGAAGTGATGGTAGCCACCACCGCTGGTGGTAGGGTACTCAAACCTGCCTCGTCCCGTCCAGGAGCCACACGTGGAGGTTCCAAAGACCGGGACGAGGGTGCCAAAGGGTGCCCCGTCTCTGAGAAAGGAGGTCCTTCCTCAGAGGAATAGGCCAGGGAGGTGCTGTCGCAAGGAGTATGAGTTCTGAGAACCAGGTGTGGTTGGGCCAGTATGGGGCAACCAATATTACCTGCTCCTCGTCCTCCCTGATCTTGCGCAGGGTCCGCGCAAGAAGGCTCACTGGGGGAAACGCATACTTGCGGAGGCCCCGCGGCCAGCTGTGCGCCAGTGCATCCGTGCCGAGCGTGCCCTCGGTCAGGGAATAAAACAGGTCGCAATGGGACGAGTCGTGGGAGGCAAACAGGTCTACCTGTGCGTCGCCGAACTGATCCCAAATCAGCTGGACCGTCTGGGGATGGAGTCGCCATTCTCCAGAGAGAGGCCGAACTCGAGACAGCTCGTCGGCCGCCTGGTTCAGGTGTCCCGGGATATAAATGGCTCGAAGCGACCTCAGATGCTTCTGACTCCATATGAGGAGGTGGCGGGCGAGTTGTGACATACGGCGGGAGCGCAGACCACCTTGATGGTTGATGTACGCTACTGTCGCGGTATTGTCTGATCGGACTAATACGTGCTGACCCCTGAGCAGCGGAAGGAAGCGGTGCAGGGCGAGACGTACAGCCAGCAACTCGAGGCAATTGACATGCCATAGGCGCTGGGGTCCTGTCCAGGAGCCCGCGGCAGCATGTCCATTGCACATGGCGCCCCAGCCCGTGGTGGAGGCATCTGTTGACACAACAACATGCCGGGAAACTCGATCCAGGGGCACTCCGGCCCGTAGAAAGCTGAGGTTCGACCACGGGGTGAAGGTCTGACGGCAGGTCGGAGTCACTGGGACCCGGAGCTTGCCGTGTTGCCATGCCCACCTCGGGACTCGATCGCGAAGCCAAAGCTGAAGCGGTCTCATATGAAGCAATCCGAGCGGCGTTACTGCAGCTGCGGATGCCATATGCCCCAGGAGCCTCTGAAATAATTTCAGTGGAACCGCACTCTTGCCCTCGAATTGGCGAAGACAAGTCAGCAGTGACTGCGCGCGCTCGCTCGTAAGCTGCGCGCACATGGCGACCGAGTCGATCTCCATACCGAGAAAAGAGATCCTCTGCACGGGGCAAAGTTTGCTCTTTTCCCAGTTGACCCGAAGGCCCAGACGGGCTAAGTGTTGGAGCACCAGATCCCTGTGTTCGCAAACCTGGTCTCGAGAGTGAGCTAGGATTAGCCAGTCGTCGAGATAGTTCAGGATGCGAACCCCGTGTTCCCGGAGGGGAACAAGGGCTGCCTCGACGACCTTCGTGAAGACGCGAGGAGACAGGGCTAGCCCGAAAGGGAGAACCGCGTACTGGTATGCCTGCCCCTCGAAAGCAAACCGTAGAAACGGTCTGTGTCGAGGTAAAATGGAGACATGGAAGTAGGCGTCCTTCAGGTCGATCGCTGCAAACCAATCCTGTGGCCGCACACACTCGAAAATGCGTTTGGCCGTGAGCATCTTGAACGGCAGCCTGTGAAGGGAGCGGTTCAGGACGCGCAGGTCCAAGATCGGTCGTAACCCACCCGATTTCTTCGGAACAATGAAGTAAGGGCTGTAGAAGCCGGACCTCATCTCGGCTGGAGGGACAATCTCGATCGCACCCTTCGCCAGTAGGGTGGCGACCTCCGCTCTCATGACAGGGGCATTGCCACCGACCATAGTGAAGCGGACTCCGCTGTAGCGGGGAGGAGATCGCGCGAACTGAATCGCATAGCCGAGCCTGATGGTTCTCGCGACCCAGCGGGACAGTCTGGGAAGCTCTAGCCAGGCTTCCAGAAAGTGCACCAGCGGGGTCATACGAACCACAGACGTACCGTCGGGGGTGCAGCGAGGCGGAATGACCGGCCCAGGCGTGGGTGGCATAGCGGCCCGGTGCGGGGGCACGGTCATTAGCCGCGTCCTGCCAGAGGAGGCCAGGGGAGGACCAGCGTCCCACAGGGGCGTGCTCTGGCAGGGGTCTGGCGACAGAGGGGGATGAGAGGAGCGTGGCCCGTGGGCGGCGCGTGCTCTCATCCGCACACTCCGTGTGCTCAGAGATGGGATAGTGAGTTCTTTCTTTAACCATTTTAGGGTGCTGCCCGTCGTGGGACGAGCAGCGGGAATGGGAAAACCAAGGATTCTCCCCCGGCCCTCCACCGGGGGAAGGAGCGGCCCTGCTACCGGCTCCTGTACAGAACTCATCGCCATCTCTGAGCAGCCCGTCTCAGGAGCGCCGCTTAGCCTGGCGTTTAGCGGGGCGCGGGGCGGGAGAGGGCTGTGGCGCCTTCCTACGGCTTCCTCTACGACGCGACCCGGGAGCAGCGGACTGCTGGGGCCGATCGGGAGGGGCGGGAACCGCAGGAGGGCGCCCTCGGCGGCGAACGGGCTGAGGCACCTGTGCCGACGGCTGCGCCGCCGAAGCAGCGGGCCGCCGGGGCAGGACATGTTTTAAAGCCTCAGTCTGCTTCTGGGCAGTCGAGAACTGCTGGGCAAAATCCTCGACTGCACCGCCGAATAGGCCAGCCTGGGATATGGGGGTGTCGAGGAACCGGGTCCGCTCGGCCTCCCGCATATCAGCCAGGTTTAGCCATAGGTGTCGCTCCTGGACCACCGAAGTGGCCATCACCTGACCCAGCGAGCGTGCGGTCACCTTCGTCGCTCGGAGAGCAAGGTCGGTGGCGGCACGCAACTCATCAAAGAGTGCTGGGTCAGACCTCCCCTCGTGCATATCACGCAACATCTGGTAGACCTGCAGAGTCGCCATGGCATGCAGTGAGGAGGCCGCCGTCCCCGCAGCTCTGTAGGCCTTCGCCACAAGAGTGGAAGAGAACCTACAGGCCTTGGAGGGGTGCTTTGGGTCCCCGCGGGAAGAAGCACTCTGAGGACACAGCTGCATCGCAACAGAGCGTTCAACCTGGGGAACCCCAGTGTACCCTTTGGCGGCCGCCTGATCAAGGGGAGGCAAGGCGGAGGCGGTCGCCGAGCGATCACGGGAAGACAATGGTGCCTTCCAGGACCTCGTGACCTCCTCATGCACATCCGGGAAAAAAGGCATTGGGGTTGGCCGCCGACGTGGATCAGCAGCCGCACCCAAAAACCAATCGTCCAGCCGCGAACGAACCGGCCCAGGTGGCGGGGACCACTCAAGACCGATCGCCGCGGCTGCCCGGGAAAGCATGGCCGTCATCTCGGGATCAGACTCGGACAATGCTGGGACACCCGAGGGTGGCAGCACAGCTGAATCCTCACTTCCCGAGGACTCCTGCCCACCTTGTGATGCAGCGATCGACATCACGTCATCCTCTGGAGCGCCGAATGAAACTCGCGGCAAGTCCGAGGACTGTACAGCGGTTTCCACGCGGACACTCGCGGGTTGCACGGGAACAGAGGGAAGTGTGGAGCGTGGAATAGTCGGCGCTTTGTTCCACACTGTAACCCTCAGATCACCCTGGCCGCCAGCCGAAGTACCAGCCCTCTCTGGACCAGTAGATCGGGGTGCGGATGAGGGGACTCTCACATGAAGATCATTGAGTCTCGATCTCAACCGTGCGATGGGCATGTTCCCGCAGTGGGAACATGACTCATCCACAAACGCTGCCTTAGCGTGCTCGACACCCAGACACACAAGACAGCGATTGTGCCCATCAGAGTCAGACATGAATAGACCGCAACCAGAAGTGCACGGGCGAGGCATCTTTAAAAAGACGTGCCGCGTACAATGCTCTTTTGTGAAAGGAGATTTCTCCGCAGAGTGTTGAAGCGACCAGGGAGAGAACACACAAACTCTGGCAAATCACTGCACAGATCAGCAGGGAATGTGCACTCGCTGGAACTCGCTGTCACACCAACACCTGGAGAGAGGCTCGTCTCGAAGAGATGAAGAGATAAACTCAGGATTTGGCTGTGGAGTGAAGTACATCAACTTGGCTCCGAAGCGAAAACATATCTGCATGTTGCCAGCGACTTCCTTTATACCCCCAGGGCGGGGCGGAGTTACGCTATGCAAATTCCGCAGACCCATGGCATTTCTTTGCCATTGGCTCGTGTTTTAATACTCGAAGATGATAGGATTTCTAAGCGAAACCCCATTCGTCGTCATCCGACGTAACTCGGAGTGACAACGAAAGGGAACACTCATTTTACCTGGTCAAAACCAGCTCTGTTTTCAGCATGCCATTTAAGTGCATGTGTCTTTAAAGGAGACATATCATGCTTTTAAATTGTTCCTTTTTACATATAAATCATACATTTGTGGTCTATATAAAGCGGAACTGCAATGCTTGGGTCTGAATTCCTCATTATTATAGCTCCACGGGCCCCTTTTTTACCCCTTTTCTGAGGTGCTTCTGAGATCAACTCGTTTTGGTGCGGTCTCTTTAAATACAATTGAGACACTTCATACCCCGCCCCCTCTCCAGGTTGCAGAGGTTCAACTCCACCCCGTTCGGCCATTTTTGTAATCTGAAATTATTTCACTTTCTGGCACAGAAACTTTTTATTCACACGTTATTAACAAAATGTCAACAACGGAAGACTTGTCCAGCCAGCCTTAGATGTTCGAGCCAGAGTTGGAGCCGGAGCGAAATGAAAATGAAGACGACGAACCTGCAGAACAACGTCTTCATATGGATGTATCGCAATGGTGTGTTACTGTATTTATACATGAAACTTTGGTCTTCCGACCTTTTACCACCGTGTCGATTTATTTTGATTAATATGTGCGAGGGAGAGAGAGCAAGACAGCGTCTAGTTTGGAGACGGTGATGTCTTGTTTACACTTTCGCCGGGCTCCGAGAGAGAGTGCGAGCGCGCGCGAGACCGGGTCTCTCTCTCTCTGCTCGTTCTTTCAGTTAAACATGCGCCACAAGCGCGGCAGTTCATCTACGTTAGACGGTGTAATGAAGCGTGTGGGTTACTACATCCAACAACCGATCATTTTAACTTACCCTCTCGTAACTTCTGCATCCTTTAGCTTGGACTACAAAATTGCAGCGAGAAATAATAATGGCGGATCGCTCGAAGTGTTGGGCCGGAAGTCAATGTCCTTTTTTGGCAGTTCCGCTGCAAATACTGTGACGTGATAGTTCACAAAACGTCATAGATAACAGAAAAATCGGAACAGGTTGAAAAATATGACCAAAACAGAATATAAAGATATCAACGAAGCACCTGAAGAGAATAATTTCATCTTTTCTGTACTTCTAAACACTCCAAATATACAACAAAATGCATTTAAGGGCTAAAAAAGTGCATTTAGCATGATATGTCCCCTTTAAATGATAATGAGCTTTGCTCACCCCGCCCCTCTGTTCTGTGCGTACACCGTTTGTAATAATAACACAATAACCATAACGCGTTGTTCATTATAAACATGGGATTATGAATTATATTGAGAATACATTAGAAATTCTGTCGTACATAGAAAACATGCCGTAATGTACCCTGAGTGTAAACAGTCGCATTCATCGTGAAGCTTGCAGCAAGCGATTTGCAAAGATTAATATAAAGATTAATATAAAGGTTAATAAAACGTTACACTCACTTCTTCTTCTGGAGGTGCAGCAGGAACACGAATAGTTGGTACCGATCCTTTTTTCAGGAGCAGCTTCTTAGCAAAACCAGCTTTATAACGTTACTGACCCTCGTTTGTAAAGCAGTGTGGTGTGTGAAATGATTTGCGCAAACATGAAAGCATTGACGTTGATCGTGGGGAATATTCCCTTCGAAAACAAACTCACTAACAAGCCACTGCGTCTTCAGCGGTTCGGGTCAAAATGACTGCTGTGTTCATTATTACACCCAAGAACAGAACACCACAATCGCTTAGACGCCATTCTGCTCATAGACACTGCTCCAGCCTATCAACAATGATGCGCGGACTATGATGATTGACAGCTGGCTCACGAGCGAGGGCGGGTATGTGTTGAAACGCTGCTGGCAATCAACAATCGTGGGAGGGGTGTCGAACGGCTGGATTTGAGATGGGGAAAACGTATAAGAAGATTAAAAAAAAACACTGGATGGATTTTTATCATTTTTTGATGGTTGTGTACAGGCACTGCCAACACACATTTCAGTACAATCAACTTGTAAAAGTGCATGTACCATTATATGACCCCTTTAAGTTAAACCAAACAAAATGATCTGCCAATGGGGTAAGAAAATAAAATCTTAATTCAAATGGAAAACAAGTTCATTTTTCGTACCCCGTTGGCAGATAATTTTGTTAGTTTTTGTCATTATTCCTGTCTTGTGTTCCCCTTGTCTTGTGTGCACTTTTGTTATTTCCTGTTCTGTGCCATGTTTTGTAGTCCTTTGTAGTTTTTCTTGTTAATTAGTCATTGAGTCAATTTGTGCCAGCTGTGTCTCGTTTCCCTGATCTGTTCTCTGTGTATTGAAGCCCTGTGTTTTAGTCTGTTCCTTGTCTGTCGTTGTCGTGTTATGTTGGGTTGTTCTGTTCCCGAGTCCTGTTCCCTAGCCTGAGTCTTTATTTGTCTAGTTTTTATTTGTCTGGTCTGCCGATCCAGAGACCGTTCATGTCACGTCTGCCGATCCAGTGTCTCCAGACAAGATGGCCGCCGCCAAGCCAGTGTCTCCGGACAAGATGGCCGCCACCACGTCGCTTGAGCCCTCAGCAGAGAGGGCCGTCGCCACTCCTCAACCTGAGCCCTCAGCAAAGATGGCCGCCGCCACGCTGTCTGTTCCTGAGCCGTTGTCTGTTCCTGTTCCCTAGCCGGTGTCTGTTCCTGTTCCTGAGCCGGTGTCTGTTCCTGTTCCCGAGCCGGTGCCTGTTCTTGAGTGCCTGTTCACCTGAACTGTCTGGTCCGCCCCGGCCGCCTGAACTGTCTGGTCCGCCCCGGCCGCCTGAACTGTCTGCTCCGCCCTGGCCGCCTGAACTGTCTGCTCCGCCCTGGCCGCCTGAACAGTCTGCTCCGCCCCGGCCACCTGAACTGCCTGGTCCGCCCTGGCCACCTGAACTGCCTGGTCCGCCCTGGCCGCCTGAACTGCCTGGTCCGCCCTGGCCGCCTGAACTGTCTGGTCCGCCCCGGCCGCCTGAACAGTCTGCTCCGCCCCGGCCACCTGAACTGCCTGGTCCGCCCCGGCCACCTGAACTGTCTGGTCCGCCCCGGCCGCCTGAACTGTCTGGTCCGCCCCGGCCGCCTGAACTGTCTGCTCCGCCCCGGCCGCCTGAACAGTCTGCTCCGCCCCGGCCACCTGAACTGCCTGGTCCGCCCTGGCCACCTGAACTGTCTGCTCCGCCCTGGCCGCCTGAACTGTCTGCTCCGCCCTGGCCACCTGAACTGCCTGGTCCGCCCTGGCCTCCCATCCTGCCGCAGTCTCCAGGCCCTCTTCCACTCCACGGGCCTGGCCCTCCATCCCGCCCCAGGCCCGCCTCCGCTCCACCACCCTCCTGGACTGTCATTGAGTTAATTTGTGCCAGCTGTGTCTCGTTTCCCTGATCTGTTCTCTGTGTATTGAAGCCCTGTGTTTTAGTCTGTTCCTTGTCTCCAGACCTTGTCTCCAGTGTCTCCAGACAAGATGGCCGCCGCCAAGCCAGTGTCTCCCCGGACAAGATGGCCGCCACCACGTCGCTTGAGCCCTCAGCAGAGAGGGCCGTCGCCACTCCTCAACCTGAGCCCTCAGCAAAGATGGCCGCCGCCACGCTGTCTGTTCCTGAGCCGTTGTCTGTTCCTGTTCCCTAGCCGGTGTCTGTTCCTGTTCCTGAGCCGGTGTCTGTTCCTGTTCCCGAGCCGGTGCCTGTTCTTGAGTGCCTGTTCACCTGAACTGTCTGGTCCGCCCCGGCCGCCTGAACTGTCTGGTCCGCCCTGGCCGCCTGAACTGTCTGCTCCGCCCTGGCCGCCTGAACTGTCTGCTCCGCCCCGGCCACCTGAACTGCCTGGTCCGCCCTGGCCACCTGAACTGCCTGGTCCGCCCTGGCCACCTGAACTGCCTGGTCCGCCCTGGCCGCCTGAACTGTCTGGTCCGCCCCGGCCGCCTGAACAGTCTGCTCCGCCCCGGCCGCCTGAACTGCCTGGTCCGCCCCGGCCACCTGAACTGTCTGGTCCGCCCCGGCCGCCTGAACTGTCTGCTCCGCCCCGGCCGCCTGAACAGTCTGCTCCGCCCCGGCCACCTGAACTGCCTGGTCCGCCCTGGCCTCCCATCCTGCCGCAGTCTCCAGGCCCTCTTCCACTCCACGGGCCTGGCCCTCCATCCCGCCCCAGGCCCGCCTCCGCTCCACCACCCTCCTGGACTGTCATTGAGTTAATTTGTGCCAGCTGTGTCTCGTTTCCCTGATCTGTTCTCTGTGTATTGAAGCCCTGTGTTTTAGTCTGTTCCTTGTCTGTCCTTGTCGTGTTATGTTTGGTTGTTCTGTTCCCAAGTCCTGTTCCCTTGCCTGAGTCTTTATTTGTCTAGTTTTGAGTTTGTTTAAATAAAAGCTGCTGCAAGTAGATCCTGCATCCTTCCCTGCTTCAATCTGCATTTGTGACAGTTTTAAACAAAATTTAGATTACTTAATTTAGATGTTTTAATTTGATCAAATCAAATTTCATTTTAATCAGAAAACAAGATAGAATTTCTTATGTCATTTTACTTATCTGGTAAATGCTTTTTTATTTAAGAATTTGAAGATATTTAGACTGGAAACAAGACAAAAATACTAAAAAAGTATTTTTGCAGTGTATAAAATGTATTAAATATTAAATCTTTTTGTGTATCATGCCATTACTTTTGAACCATGGACTCTATTATTTAATTTAAAAAGAATTATTCATATTATCATATTTGACAGAGTTTATCATTTTAAATAATGACACTATTGTCATTTAGAGCTGTGTTACAGCAGAATCGGAACAGTCCTCATTGTTGAGTTTCCATAATTGATTCTGATCTATAAACATAAAATAAATATGTTTTAAAAACTTTTTTTAAATGTGACTTGACTTTAGACTAGGGCTGTCAAAAGATTAATCGCGATTAATCGCATCCAAAATAAAAGTTTGTGTTTACATAATATATGTGTGTGTACGGTGTATAATTATTTTGTATATATAAATACACACACATGCATGTATATATTTAAGAAATATTTGCATACATATATATATTTATATAGTTTATATTATATATAAATATTTTTTATATATATAAATAACACATTTTTCTTAAATATATACATGCATGTGTGTGTATTTATATGTACAAATTTAATTATACACAGTACACACATATATTATTAAAAACAAACTTTTATTTTGGATGCGATTAATCGCGATTAATCTTTTGACAGCCCTACTTTAGACATATCAATTTAAATCAATATATGAAAGAATAATCTAGTTATAAACTGTTAGCTAGTTAAACTGTTAAATACAATATTTATTATTGAAATATCAAAATATTACAATTATTATAATACACAGTATACTTACAATCATTTACAATCATTCACTCACAAACAGTAATATAATAGACGGTCAAAAGTTTGGACACTATGAATTTTTATTGTTATTATCACTATTTGAAAAGTATGGGATTTATAAAAAGACCAAAATATCAAACAAATCAAAACTACCTTTTAGCTTCTAAAAGTTAACTAGCCTACAAATGCAATTTCAAGCATTTAACCACAAGTCTTTAGATCCAAAGGTTTTAGATGTATCATGAGAAATAACAATTCAGTTGTGGGTGTGTGCACACATTTTTTTTAGGAATTCAATTGCTTGTCAGTTATTAAACAATTTAATTAAACGCTTCATTAAACTTAAATCAATTTTTTTCATGGTAGGCTATAGATTTTACCTGCTATGTTGAGAAGTATGGTTCCGGCAATATACAAAGCTGTGTTAATCTTCATCCTTATCTTCTGGTCTGTGATATTACTGCTGTTTCCTCAACTGTCAGGTTAAATGAGATCTAAAATAATTGCTGCCATATTTCTCAGGTTTTTCATTGGTGTTTATTTAGAATTTCCGTCACACAACCAGTAAAACCAGACAAATTTATGCAATAACAGCAGTTTCCTAGGAACTATACTCCCATTTAAAGAAAAGCAAGAGCAAAAAATTAAAACCATGTGCTAATTTCTTGTCAAGACTTTCATTTGAAATGAAACTTTGATTCAAAATAGTTATAAAGTGTTATAAATCTGTTTTGAAATACGTTGTAGTACGGTTCAATATGTAGGGAAGGAAGAGGACAGGGTCGGCTTGGGAGACTGTGTGGTTTATTCAAAAAACAAAAGAAAAATACAAAGAAAAGGTGCGCACACAACACTGAAACAAAACAACTCAAAGGATCTCGCTTTTGAGCCGAATTTCTGACTCGTGCGACTCTTTTTCTGGCCTGGACTCTTGGCTCTGGCCTGGACTCATCACACCGGCTCAGTCTCACACAAAGCCCGCCCTTTGTGTGAGATTAGAGATTACGGTCTATTTAGGGTGAATTTGCAACTTTTACCCATATATGGATTGGCCAGAAGGTGGGCGGGGTTAGGATTTCCCAAGATTTTCCAAGATGGCGCCGCCCATACCCCCCATAAACGGCCTCAGAACAGTTCTTCAGAAAGTCTGGGTGACGTCACAGA
Organism: Squalius cephalus; assembly: GCF_949319135.1. NCBI lineage: Eukaryota > Metazoa > Chordata > Actinopteri > Cypriniformes > Leuciscidae > Squalius > Squalius cephalus. The sequence goes on from NC_137146.1 coordinate 10,504,959, forward strand.
CGCTTTATCCATATTTTTTACAGTCTATGATATAAACAAACTGCTTCGGTGTGTCGCACAGACGTCGTCATCGTCTTGCTGCTCCCTCCCCGTTCTGTGATTGGTTCCCTTTTTGAGGGGAAAATCTGGTCCATGGTGTCCAGGCTGCCTAGTAGCGTGAATAAAATCGCGCTGCGCGGAAGGCAGCATGGGAAAACCCAGGCTAAACTGATGCAGAGAAAGTCTAATGAGGGGAGAAGTGCCACTCAATAAACTTCCGGTTGCAGTTCCACTCTTGTTCCATATGAGCGCGCACACATGACGAGTGCAGAATGAATGGAGGTCTATGGAGCTATACCGCTCAAAATCCACTTTTCTTAGGATATAATTTTTTGTCTAGTAATTTGAATGTTGTTTTCGAAAGGGGATGCAAAGAAATTATACATTGCTTGGTGTTAGATTTTTTAGAGTCACTTATTTGCTTTAAAAAGTCTTTCAAAATGTCAATGACGTCAGAATGCTGACGTCATTAGCAGAATGCTAGCGTGTTATGGGCAACAACAACTCAACCTGTAAGAAATCGAAAAGAAATAAGTACTCGTTCATTCAACTTTCGATCTATAACCAATGTTGAACTTGCAAAACCGGCAATCGGGTGAGGGAGACAAATTTAGCCGTCTAGCCCCATTGACTCCCATTCATTTTGCACTCATGGCGAGCGCCCCCAGTGGAACTCTGATTGGAACTACAACCAATAGGACTTAATAGGGCATTGGAGTGAACAGGCTTTCCGTAGACGGGCTTTGGCTGATGGTTGTTTTGACAATATCTCTGGATACATGATATCGTCTATAGGCACGCACAACCCCGGCACGAGGGTTTATCGCGCTGATTCGCGCATATTTCACACGTAGGCTATAGTGTGTGAGCAGTGAAGTCGCAGCTCGACGTTCGGACCGTATAGTGTGAGCACATAAATCCTGAGCTTTGGCTTTACATCGCATGCGATCTACTCGTTCAGTGTGAGTAGGTACCTTGCTGAAATCGCACAGACATCGCACAGTGTATGCCCGCCTTTACGCCGCACCTGTCTCCCGATCCTCTCTCCTGTCCTGTCACAGACAGACCTCGCAAGACCACGCCCCCCTTGCCACATACGTTTTTTTAAAATAAAGGTTTAAAAGTCAAGGAAATCAGACTGTGTATCATGTTATTTTTGTGATTCATTTTCCTGGGAATAGCTGAAAAAAAGGGCGTGCTTGTTTTCCACTCCATCGCACTTCAATGAGCTGCTAGTAGCTGATGCGTCGTCACACAGATGAATCACTTTTCATTTCAGGAATTTAACTGATCTCCATTTAGTTGAGCCTGTTCCAACTGAAACATGATCACAAAAACACATTCCCCCGGTTTCACAGGCAAGGCTTAAGCCTATCCCAGTCTAAAATGCATGTTTGAGAAGTCATAAATGAAAGCAACTTGCACTGACATATCTTAAAATATGTCAGTTCCATTGTTTTGTCTCAAGATTCACACCAGTAAAGATTTTTTCTAAATCACGTTTATAAAAAGCTTCTTAAATGTCCTAATTGAACTATGGCCTAATCCTGGCTTTATCTAAGCCCTGTCTTTGAAACCAGACCATAGTGTTTATGAGAAAGTTACTGACATGGCTATTTTGTGATGTTTAAAGAGATTATGGTCTATTAGGGTGAATTTGCAACTTTAAAGAAATTTTCATTGAAAAAAAAAAATCTCAAAAATAATATTAAATTAAATGCTATGTAGCTTCATGGAATATGAACTGAGATATATAGTTTAAAGTAATGGCCATAGCTCTGAGGCGTTTATTCCTCTTCATGCAGAGTTTAGCTTTAACAGCACTATTCGGACGGGACAAGTTTAACATGGAGAGGTAATGTAATTTTACCACAGGACGTTTGTAATAATAATTACAGTTAAATAATTACAATTTCTGTAGGAAGGAAGTGTCCACTTTTGATTATCTCTCCATTGTTGATGGTTTGTTTTGTTTTCATTGTTAATGTGATTGTTTGAATCATTTTATTGAATAAAATTCAACCTAACCTATGCCTGACTCCAACTGATACAGGCCTGCGAGTCTTGGGTGCTCCTAGTTTGATTGGGGCGATTCCCTGGTATTAAGCCCCCTGGGTGGCGTGGTCGGTTTGTCAAAGTCTGGCGCTTTAGCACTGCATTTATTTATTTATAGGGTTTATTTTTCCCTGTCATCTCCCGCTCGCCACAAAGAGATTTAAAGCACCTTTTTTGAAGAATGTGTAATTGCTCTTGTACATAAGAATGAGCCTATGATTGAATCAGGAAATAAAGAAATAACTTTTTGAAGGTTGTAATGCCCGTTTCACACATATTCCGCGTGCAATGCGTATGCGGTGTGTGTTGTAAAGCCCATTTCACACATACTGTTTAGGACCTTGTCAGGAATGTCCCTGTGTACCCGTTGAGAAGAACATTGCGCAGTGAGTGTTTTCCCTTGAGGCGAAAAGGTCGATCTCGGCCTTGCCAAACATCCTCCATATCAGACGCACCGTCTAAGGGTTCAGGGGCCTTGGGGAGTGTTGCCCCGTGACAGCATATCCGCACCCGTGTTCTGAATGCTAGGGATATGTGCTGCTCTCAGAGAGCTCAGGTTGGCTTGCACCCACATGAGGAGGTCCCTCGCCAGGGCATACAGGCTGCCCGACCTGACACCGCCTGGTGCCCCCTGACGTTTGGCAGAAACGCTTTGAGGGCCAAACACACTGCTTTCATTTCCAGGCAGTTGATATGTAAGTTCTGCTCCGTGCTCGGCCAGAGGCCGGAGACAGGCTTGCCCTCATGCAACGCTCCCCAACCTCGTTTGGAGGCGTCTGTGAAAACCACTTTCCATGTGGAAATCACCCCCGCGGTCACGCCCTCGAGGTACCAGGTCTTGAGCCTGCCAGGGAATCAGGGTCCACAAACAACCGTGATTCACCATGACTCGCAGGCTGCTTGACGGCCATGCACGGGCTGGCACACGACGCTTGAGCCAGTGTTGCAGTGGGCGCAAGGCACGGAGTTCTGACGAATCGGCTGCCATGACACCGAGAAATTTCTGAAACTTTTTCAGGCGTGAGCACTCGCCTGCCTTGAAGGAGGCTGCCAGCTGTTGAATAGAGAGGGCGCGCTCTGGTGTGAGCCGCGCTTTCATATTCATAGTCGATAACTGTGCCCAGAAAGATCACACTCTGGCTTGGACTCAGTTTGCTCTTGGATAAATTGATTTTGAGACCCAGGCATTGCAGATGGCTGAGAATCAAAGCTCTGTGTCGTAATAGTTCGGCTCTCGACTGTGCCAGAATCAGCCAATCATCGAGATAGTTCAGCACGCGCACTCCCTGGTGCCTCAGAGGAGAAAGCACCGCGTCCATGCACTTCGTAAATGTACGGGGTGCTAGAGACAGGCCGAACGGCAGAACTGTGTACTGATAAGCCTGCCCCTGGAAGGCAAATCTCAAGAATGGCCTGTGACGAGGGGCTGAATGTGAAAGTAAGCGTCTTCCAGATCCACAGAAAAAAAAGATGGGTTTAGATGGGGGGCGGGGTCAAACGTTGAGGCCGACCAACCCCTTTTTCGAACGTTGCCCAAAGAGAGTGAGTCACGCGGGGGCGGGGCCGGCGTGAGCTCGATCGATTTGGTGAAAAGATTCAGCAGAGCCGAGATTCAAACTCAGGTCTCTGGCGTGAAAGTCTTAGAATCTACCACTGAGCCACAGGGAGAGGGAATGACAGATAAGAGCTCTTATAGTACTTAGAATGGCAGCTTGTTCTTGCAGTGAGAGAGAACAGTTTCAGCGTGGTTGATTCCCGGCATGAAAACCGCGCTGTTATGTCTGAATCACGGAGAAAGTTCTGCGTGATGAACAGAATGGAAGGGAGCGGCAGCTCTCTTGTGTCGTAAAGAGAGATAGCCACATGCACATCTAACCGCGCGCTTCTTCCGTCGCTGCTCAATGAGGGAAGGAAGCGGGCAAGAAAAACGGAGGGCGGGGTAGCCATTATTATGTCTATGGGGGTAGCTCTCTTGTGTCGTAAAGAGAGATAGCCGCGCGAACATCTACCCGCGTGAACATCTACCCGCGTGCTTCTTCCGTCGAGGCTCGACGAGGGAAGAAACGGGGGGAGCGTGAGAGGCGGTTTGCCGTCCCAAAGGACGGTCCGATGTAGAATTTTTTTCTACATCGGATGCATGCGAAATAACTAAATTAGTGATTATGTCTACACTGAATGAATCTATTTCTTTCGTTCTCCATAAATTAATGAGAACATTTCATTTAATTGAGAGGCGGGTTTCATTTGTCTGTTCAAAATAATAATTTGGGCACTGCATACATCACAGGCAAGTTAAGAAACAATTGTAGCCTATAGCCTATTGTTTGTTTTGTTCATTAATTATTTTATTAACACTTAAGCTGACTGAATTCCAACTAAATAAATAAATAAGTGAGAACCTCCTTTCAATTAAATGAAATGTTCTCAATAATTTATGAGAACAAAATTAATAGACTTGTTCAGTAAATGTAACGTTTTTACAAAAATGTAAAAAAGAAACACATGATGGCAGAGCTTTCAGTTTATAGATTCCCCTATCCTAGAGAGAGTGAATTGCTAAGCGCTAATCTGTCTAGATATGTAATAAACTTTTTGCAAAAGAAAACCTCAAAAAGGTTAATTATAGGCTAGATAAAGTAAGACAGAAACTCACCTGTTCTCCTCAGCTGTAGGCAAAGGCAAGTTTCAAATCAGTGCTTCTCCCGGGAGACTAGCACTAAATTAATCCCCTAGTTTAGCGCCATCTACTGTTTTAGAAGAGGAAGTTGTTCAAATGCATTTGTGAGAAAATCTGCCTGGACACATTTGTGAGAAAATCGAGCCGAGAGATCTCATAAAAAGCCAAGTGTCACACAATCATAACAGACAGATATGCATTATGCATTTGTATGCTTGGTATTTGTTCAAAGGTTACATGCAATTTGTAGGATGGTTTGTATTTATTTGTGAAGTATTATCTTGGCTCATTTATTTATATTTGTAAAACACAATACATATTTGTTACTCTACTGCATTTTCACTGAAACTGACCTTTGTACTTGCACATTGCTTTCTGTTTGTTTGCGAGTCGAGTTTTCCTTTGCAAAGCAGATCGAGTTTGTTTGCGAGTCGAGTTTTCCTTTGCGAAGTAGATCGAGTTTGTTTGCGAAATGCTGGATTGGTTTGTTGAATTATGGCACATAATTCGCTCCATATACTTCCCGGCGGCAAAAGAGTTCGGCTTGAGAAATGAAATTGGTGAGCATTTCAAACAAGCACCAGGGAGAGCAGGGGGTTTGGGGTATAGATAGCCTGGGTTTCCCCATGCTGCCTTGCGCGCAACGTGATTTTATTCACGCTGCTAGGCAGCCTGGACACCATGGACCAGATTTTCCCCTCAAAAAGGGAACCAATCACAGAACGGGGAGGGAGCAGCAAGACGATGACGACATCTATGCGACACACCGAAGAAGTTTGTTTATATCTATGGATCCAATATGGCATCAGACGCGAAGTTACCTTTCGATGCAGCCTTAGATAGTGTTCTAAGTAGTTTAGAACGCAAGTTTATTTCGTCTTCTTCCTCGTCGAATTTCTGTCGCTCTACATACGTCATCTGGTATAATTGAAACGATTGGCTATGAGCTACGTACAGGCGCATTTGATAGACATTCGTAGCACCCAATAAACGGCTCTGGGCATTCGGAAACCACGCCTCAAATACGAGAAAATGAACATGTGGTTCCCAGACCACGTCTCAATGAGACGAGGTCTGACGTTAGCCAGGCTAGGGTATAGATTGTATTCTTGTAAATGTTCAATTTTCGTAACAGCAGCATAATAAACCAATGAGCCGCGTTTCGTTTGCTATTGTTTCAGTTTTCCGCATATTTTTATTCCAAATGATCAGCAGATATTAGTTAGCCTATTGAACATTTAATTTATTTAGCCTATTGTTTAATTGGAGTTGCGAATGTTTTACTAGTGAAATAGGACTTATTTATCATGCATAATGCAAACAGTCCTGGCTCCGCACATCCGATGACTGTGTTTTATTTACATGTTGAATTAGGCTGCCCTGCGTTTATGAATTGTAATTTTTATTGTGGTAGTTCTGTTACATATGGAGGACAAAACCTGTAAAACCAATAAATAAATACACAAATTAATGAATAAATAAATAGGTCCACAAAAATATCTACATAAATAAATATATAAATAAAAAATGTACAAATAAAATTACCTATTAAAAGGGGAAAGTGGGGTTGTTTGGCACACTCATATTTCTCAGTCATGCTATATGTTAAAATAGTCTAACCAGTAACAACTGAAAGGTTAAGATCTCAGCTAATCAACAGATACACAAATGATTCCTAAAAATGTTTTATTCATCATTAAAGTCATATTGTGCACTTGTGCCAACCAGCCCCAGCATGTGGGTTAGTTGGCACATGCAATGGGGTTGGTTGGCACAGGTGCTATAGAAGATAGTGCCCATACTGCTAGTGATTTCATCAAGTTAATTTCTGTGCTTGGGTACACTGAACATCTGAGACAGATCAGGCAGGTTATTTGTGAATCTATCTATAGAGGTTTGGATACTTGTTCTACCTGGTCGATAACACAGAGCGATATGGCAAATATCAGCAGTATGCATGTTACAAGGTAGTAATTAAGGATGGGCTAGTGACGATGGCCGAGAGAACCAAACATTCAAATGTTTGGTTACACTTGAGGCCTGTGAAATTAATCTAATTTTATTTTCAATTTCAATTTTGGCTTCCAAAGACTATAAAAAGAAGATATTTGAGGTAAAACTATAAAAAAAATAGGCAGCATTCTTGCTTCCCTTCACAGCGGTGCGCTGTCATTTCTCCCTAAAACCCAAACTTAATGTCAGAATCAGCACAATCTGTGATTGTGAAATGAAGTCTTTACTGTTGCTATATTGCAGGATGTGTTTGATAATAAAAAGAGCTATTAAAAGCACAATAATCAAAAGAGATGCGATTTCCATCTTCAAGGCGGCTTTCTGTGTGTGTGCTCCGAAACGCACCACAACTAGACAAGCAAATTATACTTACGAAACAATCAGATGCACACAAAAATATGTCAAAATGACCGTCTTGGAGAGTATTCACTTATAGTTGAGCATTCAATGCGACGAAAGGATTCCTGTGAATATAAAAACAAGAAACGTTTTTAGAATTGCAATATTGAAAATTTAAACTTATATCTTGTATAAATACCATATCAGCACCGCTAATAACTTAAATTGTTGGAAGATGAAACATAGGCCATTGCGTTACCTGTTGCCAAGAAGCGAAGAGTTATCATTAGGCGTTCACTAGGTGAAATGGCATCTTTGAAATTTGTATTTTGCCATTGAATGATTGGTGTCATCATCTGAAGTAGATGCTGAAATTGATTAGGGATCACCCGAGCAAAATTTTTAAAGCTTTGTAAATCTTCTGACTGCAGTTCTTTGCATAAATTCGAGAAGGCGCCCCGTCTTCCCCTTCGCAGCAACCACGGCTTCACCCACAGCCTCTTTCGTTTTGCTCGCGTTTTTTCGGGCGAAGAATGACACGCAAAGACATTTGTAACTGTAAAATTTGGATTGTGGTTACAGGACCATCCATTTTTTCCCCCAGTCAGACTTCACTCACTCTGAATCGAAGTTTGTTGGTGGTTGTCTGTGCAGTGTGAATTGGCCTTTAGAGGCCGCCATTGAACTATTTGTACTTCCTGTCACGGCCACGGAGACCATTTCTGGACTCTCTGAGCTCCGTGTTTCAGTTCTGCCATGGTCTCCAACTCAGCATGCACCGCCATAGTTCCATGACCCCTCAATGGTTTCCTGCTCCACCTTGGTGGTCTTCAGCACTGCCTTGGTGTTGTCCAGCTCCGCCTGCTTCACCTTGGTGGCCACCTGCTCTGCCAGCTTCGTCATTGCATGAAATCTGTTAATATCATTGATTTCCTGTTCCTCTTATGTGATCTTGTCATTGGTTCTTTAGTTCATGTGTCATGTTCTCATTGCTTTACTGTCCAATCCTGTTATCAGTTCTGCCATTTAATAGGTTCATGTTCATTAGTTCCAACATAGAGTGGTGCAGGTATGACTTCAGAACCGGAAATTTTCCTATGGGGTTTTACAATGGGGTTTTTCAATTACTGAATAAAATAAAGCCTGTGGTAAACATACTGCTTGCACAGACTCGCACCCCAAGCTGTCTTATGTAGTTACTTGTAAAAAATGTACGTATTCAAAAATGATCACAATTAGTTTTTTCGCTATGGGTGTGTGTAATTTATGTTGTAGAAAAAAACATCAAAGTATAGTCGTTATGTTTACCACAAGCTTTAATATACTCATACATTGAAAAACCCCATTATATAACCCCATAGACCTCCGGGCTCTGATGTCATACCTGCACCACTCTATTGGTTGTTGTTGTCTTGTGTTTTCCCTTGTTCGTGTATTTAAGCCCTCATGTTTGCCATGTTTCCTGGTTGAGTATTGTTGTTTGTGTATTCTGATGTTAGTTAAGTCATATTCATATTCGTTATGTTCTAAGTCTAGTTTAATTCCAGTCATCGTCTTATTTTGTTCACTTTGGATTATGCAAATAAACTGGTCATGGGTTCACCTCAACTCACCTTCAGTGGATTAAGAAAGGATGATATCCACAGAATCACAGACAGGGATTGTTGGTCACAGGATGATGGCGCCTGATAAAACCTCATGGGAAAGAAAACCTCTAGTCTAACTGAACAGGGCATTCCGGCATTCCCTTTTTATTCCAGATTAATGAGCTTCTTGTGGCATAATCATCAACAAGCTACATCTTATTTCTCCACCCACCCTGTGGTTTTGTTGTGTTCATGCATGCAATGCAGAATTAACCTTAATACATTGTACAAATATTCTTGATGTTTTGATTTTTACAGGTGTAAAGATAAGATCAGTAATTCTGACGAGAAACGAGATCACTCTCTATTCCAAAAAGTATGTACCAAAAATGATAATGTTTATGGTCATTTTAATTATTTTTTCAAATAAATGCATTTTTTTCTTATTTATTCTTTTTATTTTACTTAATGTAATAATTTTAAAGAAAACAATCATATTTAAAAAAAAAAAATCTAAATAAGCTTTGTTTTATTCCTCATTTATAAGTCATAAGTGTCTGTCAAATAAATAAATCATTCAAAATTAAAATGTTTTACTCACTCTGTTCCACTTATGTCTACTAACATACTTTTTAAATAGCAGTGTCCAAGTGACCATAAAATAAAAGCAAGATTTTCTGTAAATAATGGCTTGATGATACAGTTTAACTCCTCTTGCTGTGAATATTGTGTAGTGATGTGGTTTTGTAATTCCAGGGCAGTGGAGAGGCCCGCAGGCTATATCTGAGGGCTTTTGGCTGGCACTGGGTGTCAGTTACCTCGCTGGTCTACTTGTCTGTGTGCGCTGTTAGTTTAGCACAGGATGCCGTCCTGAGCGTGTGGACGGGTGAAGCCAAAGAAGTTCAAGGCCTGGAGGAGTGGAGAGAGCTCAGAAACTCGCGACTGTCTGCGTACGCACTGCTCGGACTCCTGCAAGGTTGTTGTCAGCCTGTAGTTTCATAGTCAAGAGTTTGTGTTTCTTCTTAGCTTATTTATGTGCTTTTGTATTGCAGCCTTGCTTGTGTGCTGTGCCGCCTACTGTCTGACCTGCGGTTCTCTCAGGGCTTCTCATACGCTACACTCTGAGCTGCTGTCAGATGTTCTTCACCTGCCTGTACATTCCCCGAAGACAGACACCAGATGGTCACTGCAATCATTCACTCAGGTGAGTGTCATCCTCCAGAGGGCGATGTAGAGCAGAGGTCAAAGCTTGTGACCTGAAAATATTGATTCCCACAAGTAGCAGGTCATCACTGTTGTGTCCTCGGGGAAGTAGATATTATATTAAATAACAGACACAAGCAAATATGATGGAAATCCAACATAGATCTGATTTTATCCCATTTCAACAACACCAAACAATTCTAATTGTGTTCTCATATTGGCTTAGGATATGCAAGTGGTTGATGAAGAACTGGCCAAACATTTGCACAGCTGGTTGAGGAGTCTTTTGGACATATTGAGCACCACCACTTTGATCATCTTCATCATGCCAGTTTTCAGCCTAGCTGTGTGCCCGCTGATAATGCTCTTCCTCCGTATTCAGGTACGTCAATTTCCCATGAATGTTTGACCTGAAGGTTTGTACAGTACATAAACCACCATCTAACCCTCCGCCCCCCCCTTTTCAGTCTCATTTTTCTTCAGGTCACATACGAATCAGACACATTGAGGCAAACCCTGTTGTTTTAGTTACTTCTCTGGAGTGTGTGACACATTGTGTTGAAGTTCCACTTTCTGGGCCAAAACACAGGCAGGTGTGTCTGACGCACTGCCTCCAAGCCTCACATCAAAACCTGCTGGTCAAGTACAACAGAATCATCACCGAAAGGTTAAAAAAGGTTTTTACATACATTTTGTTTATGCTGGTGATTTGTGAAGGATTCCGGAAAGGTCTGCAAGTTAACAATTAGCTGAGTAAAAAAAAAAAATTATAATTGACAAAAAGCATATTGAATTAAACCATTTAACACTGAGTTAAATCAACTAATTAATCAACAAGGAATTAACTGATTGTGTTAATGTTCATTTTGATGAACTGTTTTTGTTGTCCCACTTCAATAACATAACTGGTGCTGGTGCTGATGTTTTAGCTTTTGTAACGGTTTTTCTTATTGCCTTTTATTGTTATTATTAGTTATAAAAGTCTATAGATCATATTTACATAATTTATTTGAGATATACTGATAATAAACATTTATTTATGTACTGAAAATATCCATGTTTAAATCTCAAACTGAATTTTGTGTATTCGTCTGTGGACAGAAAGAGATTTGTGTTTAAGGTGTTCTGCAATTTTTGTTTTGACCTGCCACCTGAAAACAATGAGAACTACGCTACACTAGGTGGCGCCATTTGAGTGTAATATCGTGTAAAATGCATCTGTGACTGATATATTAGCTTTTGCAACTGTTTTTGTTTTTTGAGTATGTTGTATTTTCAAGCCAATAAAATATTATTTTACATATCTTTGCAGTAAAACTAAGTTTTAAATGTAAATGTTCTCTACTAAACCTGTCAAATAACTGTCACGTTTATTGCAGCATATACAGCTTTGATTAATGTGATTGCTTTATGACCAAAAGCAATATTTCTGTGTGCAGTTGGGCTGTGTTGCAGTTTGATGGCGTTGCTGGGATTGTGCTGTTCCTGGTCAGTCTGATCCTGCTTGAAACTCAACCTGACTCGGGGCTCGTGGCTCTGGCTTTGATCTGTGCCTTTAATGTAAGTTTATCTGTACTGATACCTAATCTGAGTTTGAATAATTCATAACGATTATGAAAACATTTTGTTACAGATTAAAGACGCTCTTCGCCGTTACCCTCAGGCCGCCTCTGATATCAACATTGACATGCTGAGCATGCAAAGATTTTGTGAATTTGCCAAAGTAGAAAAGGAGGTACAGGGTAACATAATACTTATTTAACACCTAAAAACTCCTTCCATTGTGCTTGCGCAATCACACCTTACACATAACCCTACATGGTCAAATTCATAGTTCCCAAAAGGATGACTCTCATTTTTTTTTAGTATCATTGGATGTCATATATGTCATAAATGCCCTCTTTTACCTCAGGCAGAATGGACAGTCACCCACAGACCACCCTTTGACTGGCCCCGGCATGGAGAGGTGAAGTTCAGGAACTATGAGTCCGAAGCCTCCTCTAACTGCACACCAGCTCTTAGAGGAATTAATCTCACCATTTTAAAAGGGGAAAAGGTATTCTGAACTCATTTATCTAACTATTTATTATTTTATATTTATTCATTTATTCATAAATAACAAATACATAAAATATTTATAATAATGATAGATTTGTTTGTATTTGTTTTTCATGTATTATTCATTTTTTATTCATTATAATAATAATTTGAATAATTTAAGATTAGCTGATGATACATTTAAATCTGTTTATTTTATTTGCATACTGAATATATCAGTATTTAAATTAGGGATGCGGCGATCCAATACTCAATATCGGTATTGGTCCTATACGGACCTTTTTTGCCAGATCAGGTATCTGTCAGTACGGGACCGATCCAAATTAATTGGTTGAATTATTTCACGGAAATTCTTCCCTCCTCTGCGAGCTGTCAGTCAACCTTCATCTTCAAACACCGTGTCTTGTTCGGCTGTGACAGTTCCAATGTTCCCATTATCACGCATAACTGAACATAAAGGTGTTCTTCTGTTTAAAACTATTATATTTTTCATCACTGTAATTAGTGATGAAAAAATCACTAATTTATTTATTATTGATTCTGAATGGTATGGTACTCGCTATCGGATGACATTGGACAGTATTCACACAGTAACTGAAATTTACAACAGAAAAAGGCTCAATAAACTGCTAGACAGATGCAGTACTCTCAGTGTTGCGCACACACAGTATATCTTCGCTCTCTTTATATACATGTATGTATATGTGTGTGTGTAGAATTTTCTCTTTATTTATAATGTAGTAATGTGTAATTAGTGAGGTATAGATATTATAAACTGATCAAGAAAAAAAAAATTGGGTTGGTGACTTGGCGTCAAGGTTGTGGGATCGATATCTGTATCGGACATGAGTAAGTGGTATCAAGCCATCCCTAATTTAAATCTCAGGTTGATTTTTGGTGTGTTTGCGTGTGTCCACAGATTGGAGTTATAAGCAGGGGGAAAGCAGACACCGATCGCTTGGTTAGCTGTCTGTTCCGGACAGTGGAGGCCAGGAGTGGTGCTGTGCTGATCGACGATGTAAACATTACCCTCATGAGTCTACATGACCTTCGTAGCCGTCTGCAAATCATTTCTCAGGTTAGACCAACAATATTAGATCTGCAATGCAATGCATACAAGAGAATGAGATCAAACTAGTTCGATCCAGCCAGAGCAAAATCAGTCAAAGTCTGGAGGGGAAGGAGTGTTGACAGGTAACAGAACTATTTTACTGGGTGTGGTTGAAGGAATGCCGTCGAATAATGTGTATAATGTTAAACTTTCTTTACCCAGGCTCCACCAGTAACAAGCATTATTCAGTTATTGTTTTCTTTAATGAGTTATGGTGTCCCATGTGTCACAGGTTCCTGTACTGTTCTCGGGACCCCTAAGGGCTAACCTGGACCCATTCGCTCAGCATACTGACGCGCAGGTGTGGCTGGCTTTGGAGATCTGCCATCTCAAGGAACGTGTTCAACAATTGCCTGCTCAGCTGCTGCACCCTGTTCAAAGAACGTCTCTCACTCTCAGGTGTGTGGGAATCATGGCAAATCTTTGGATGCCAATTTGACATGTTTATGTAATATTCAGAGTATAACATCATACAGTTATTATATAAATGGTTGATGTAGTATTAATAGTATATTATTTATTTAATTATAATTATATAATTATAATTTAATTATACAGTTATTTAATCCAATTCGCAAAAAACAGGATCACAAAAATTAAATACTGAATTAAAAATTTTAAATAAAATCTATTAGAAAAAAAGCTTTTAGAAGCTTAATTAAAAATCTGGAATTTAACTGGAATTTGCAGTTTGGGCAAACTGAAATAACTGAGCTAATTCATTGTTTCCCACAATTTGGTATAAAGGCTGCTCATTTTGTGTGTAAAACAAACTACAGTGAGAAAAGATTCACGGTCTAGCTGGAACCAATCATGTGTCCAGATCTAGACTGTGGCTCTGGTTTATTGCTGCATGAAACATTATAGTTTTCTCTATGGCAACCTTTATGCACTGGGACAACAAACAATTGGTTGTTATGGGTTAAATATTTCTGTTTTTTGTGTTATGTAAGCTTTGGCCAGAGGAGGTTGCTGTGTTTAGCCAGAGCCTTGCTTGCAAGGGTCAAAATCCTGCTTGTGGAAGAGGCTCTTCCTTGTGTGGACATAGAAACAGAGGGCCTTGTCCTACAGTTGATCCACACAGAGTTTAAAGACTGCACCGTACTGTGGCTCGCTCAGAACCCGCTCACTGTCATGCAGACTGACAGGTCAGGAGCTACAGTCCTTTATTTAACCTGTGACTCATCCTGTCATTTATATGTCAAGTATTCAAGTAAGGCATTTCTGAGCTGTTGTTACTCCTTCAGGGTGCTGGTTTTGAATAATGGACAAGCTGTGAAGTTTGACGCCCCTTCCACTGTCTTCCAGCAGGGACCACTGTTCAGTCAATAAGATGAGACCTCTTGCTCTTACAGTACATCCAATTATTGTTATCATTTATTCTTTTCGTTTCTTTGCTGACTAAAAGGTAAATAATAAAAATAATTCGTTTCACATAAATGTATATGTGATTTATACATTAGGTTCCCTAAAGCACATTTTATTGAAGCTAATTAATGTTTCATATGCCTTCGGACAGAATATACTGAATAAAATGTTAAATAAGTGACAGGTGGAACACAAACAGACTTTGAAATATTATAGTGAATTGTGGGGGTTATTTTAAATGTATTTAAATTATTCATTTATTTTTTTCTTTATATATATATTTTTTTTTGTAAATGTATTTTGATAATTGAATGTTTATTAATGTATTACAATAATATTTGTAGCTTTTTCTGCCACTTAATTAAAACAAATATTTAAGTTCACACATAAGCACACAAACATGCCAGTTTACATTGTTTAATGTTAACTTAAGTTTCACGATTCCTTAGATACCTAAGGGCTGTTTTCACTGAATTTTATAGGATGTTTTATTTCAGCTGATGTCAGATCAGAGTTCAGAGATCATTTATAACAAAATTATATTTTTGACACTTTTGATACTCTTATGTCAGTGTTTTACAATGCAATACAATATGCATATGAAAATTAGGTTACACTTTATTTTATGGTGTCAGTGTTACAGTGTAATTATACACAGGTACAGAGTAATAATAATTAAGTACATGTACTTACTATAGGATTAGGTTTTGGTTTAGGGTTAGTTGCATGTAATTATGCACAAATTATAGTTATTATTATAGTAACTACATGTAACGTGTATTAAGGACACTGTAAAATAAAGAGTTACTGAAAATTAAACCAGCAATATTATAAATAATAAGCAACAGCAGGTCTTGTTTTTGTTTTTTTCCTTCTAAGAGCTGTTTGAGGTTATGCACAGTGGCCGTTTGAGATGTTTGTTGACACATTCTCCTCGTGTCCATTTCCTTGCAGTTATTGTCAGTTATTTGCACATTAGGTTGCATTATGGTGCTGGGGTTTTCACAACAGTTTTCCACATTGTAACTGTCTCCATATCTTTCCTTTCGTGCTTTGGTCCGGTCATTTCAGGCCTTTTAGTTGACAGTTGTTTCACCAAGAGTGTAGTTTAGCATTAAGTTTTAGATCTTTTTTTTATAGCATATTAAAACCTGTATGAAAATTTCCTGAATAAAATCCAAAAAGCAATATATATTTGATGTGGTTTTTATTCATTTTTATTTTCTTAAATGCTGCTAATGCTACATCATGACTACAGGAGGTTTTCCCCCTGTATTGAGTATTTCGTCTTATTATGTCCACTGTTGTCTTTATCTAAATCTTTTCCAGTTCCTCTGCATGACATTTTCATTTAATTATTTAGCAGACGCTTTTATCCAAAGCGACTTACAAATGAGGAGAGCAATCAAGCAATAGGGCAACAATATGCAAGTGTTGTGACTAGTCCCAGTCTAGATATGAAGACCTCTGATGCAAAAGCTTCTAAAAGCCACCTATGTCAAAAATGAGATAATAATATTGAGTGAATGCTCTCCGCACATAGTATACGTTCATCAAATACTTTCACCTCAAACTCACTAAATTCCAACCTCAGCCCATTCAGAAATGTCGGTACTTATAGGTAGAAACATAGGAGCCTGATAAAAATGTTAATATTAAAGTAAAACGTTAGACGGACTTAGAGGCTTTTGCATATATAGATTAGTTTTAGTATAAATGGGTCAAGTATTGAAAAAGATGCGTCTCAAGCCGTTTCTTGAAAATGGCTAAAGACTTAGCAGCTCAGGTTGAGTTAGGAAGGTCATTCGACCAGGTAAAGGTCCATAAAAGTGATTTTGTGACTCTTTGGGAAGCTTCTGGAGGGCACACAAGTCTGAAGTAGTGAGTTTAGGTATAGTGGTGCAGAGCCAGTGGTTGTTTTGTAGGCAAACATCAGTGCCTTGAATTTGATGCAATTGGCAACCAGTGCGATTTTATGAGGAGATGTATGATGTGCTCATTAAAGAAAAAAGTAAATGAAAAAAATAATTGGTTCTAGAAGTAAAAAAATATACCATCCTAAAGTCAGTTATTGCCTCAGCTGCAATAACTGGAGCAACTGCAAACTGCATGCACTTGTGAAAATTGGTTGCGACACAAACCTCTCATTTCACTTATAAATAGTCCCACTCAACAGCTTCCACCCTCCATCTGAACTCCTCTTCAGATAGCAGATATTGACAGTGAATTTGTGAGCAGCAGTGCAGATATGAGGGTGTCTATTGCGGTCTTGTGTCTGATGTGGCTGTCCTCTTGTGAGAGCAAAACACTGGGGCGTTGTGACGTTGTCCGTATCTTCAAGGCAGAGGGACTTGATGGCTTTGAGGGATTCTCTGTTGGCAATTGTGAGTACTTTGTTTCTTATTTGCATTATCACTGACCTGCAATGTTTGGCATATCTGATTGTAGATTGTATTTTTTTAGTAGATCCAGCTATTGAAAAACCTTCCATAATATATTGTATTACTTTGGTTTGAACCTTTCACTTAATTTCAATAGATGTGTGCACGGCCTACTGGGAAAGCAGGTTTAAGACCCACAGAGTGCGTACGGCTGATACCGGGAAAGACTATGGAATCTTCCAGATAAACAGTTTCAAATGGTGTGATGATGGCACTCAGGGTGGACAGAACTTGTGCAATGTGCCCTGTTCAGGTACTTTTATTTTCTTTAAATGGATTACATATGACCAAAAACATATTGATTGTACTTTATCAATAGTGTAGTGATGCATAAAGCACCGCTTACTCAGAGGTAATTTCCAAACTTAGCAGCTTTAAATTTATTACCTTGAATTCATTTTGACAAAACGTTTTGACCTCAATGTGTCTATTTTAAAACTTTAGTATAACATTTTGTATATAAATGTTTCCCATCTGCTAGATTTGCTTATGGACGACCTGAAAGCTTCAGTTGCATGTGCAAAGCTCATTGTGAAAACTGGAGGACTGAAAGCATGGCAAGTATTCATTACAAACATCCTAGAGCACAAATGACAGAGCTTATTTGTCACATTGCTTGTTCCTTTAGAGATTTGCCCTCAAGCTCAATATTGTCCTCAATATTGCATCATATCTAAGTGTATTGATCTGTCGTGCATGTGCGTTTTTGACATGTTTATGTTGATCTTTGTGTTTGCAGGGACACCTGGGATAGTTACTGTAATGGCCGTAAGATGGCACGCTGGGTGAGAGGTTGCGAATAGCACTCATAAGGCCTTGATTGCCTGTGGGATCTTTAACTACCTACAATGATTATGTGCTAATGCAGTTTAAACTCTTGGTTGATGTGACTTTAAAGGCATTGCCATCAGTAATATTTGTATCCTTGATCTTGAGATGTATATTAAAGCATTTTCCCAAATTGTAAAGTTGTGCTTGCGTCTCACTTTTGGCTTAACCTGATGCGGCAGAAAATTATGACAGATGGTTTGTTTGATATTACTAGATAGTAGTGGTGGGCTTTTATTTAAATTGCAATAATCTGTCACTGAAAACCCATATTGATTGACCAGTACTCTGAATATTAAACATGTCCCTCTAAATGTCTATGCCGATTACATCCAATTTCAGGTGAATTAAATAAAACTATATGAACTATATGATCCATCCATACAATCAATGAAATCCATCCATCATCACAAATATGTAAAACCCCACCTGAGTGCAATTGCATACACTGATTATCATTGCCAAACCCCATTGATTAGTATTTGGCATTACTGATTAGTAATAGTAATGTCTTTGACATTTAGATTTGATTTGGAGCTTGCAGGATGCACAGTAAAAAAAAAAAAAATTCGAAGTTATAAATAAGAGTATGACTTAGAGTCTATAAGACTAAGACTATGTTTTACAAGAACCTCCCCATTTCCATCATAAACAAAGTGCATTCCAGTTCTAATAGAGCGATGTGAAGAGCTGTTTTGGATTGGTCGGGTGGAGAATGAGACGCTTGTGTTTTGTATCTCTAATAGGCTAAAATCACCCCCCTCTCCAGATGGGAAAGGGTTTGTTTCTTTAATTCTACCCTGTGCCTCCAGACTAGTGATTACAGTCATATCTATAATTACCAGATCCTGAGTGTGTGACGTGAGTTCTCCTGTCGAAGCATAGGACTGATTAGTTTAATTGGCTCCGTAATTAGCAGTGTGCTTTAAAGTCTATGCTGTCACTAATTGCAGACCAGGGTAAATCGCATACAAAGTACCACATCTTTTCGGTGTTAATGCGGTCCAGTTCATTTGTCTTATGTCTTGCTCTAACTCTGCCTGCCAGCTGGACCCCCTGAAAGCTTTCTGATCTCCGTGTCTATTTAAATTCATGGCCATAACTGTGTTTCTCTTAAACAAATACAAATGGTGCAATTGCCAGTAGTAATCTGTATATTCAGCTTTGATCCATGTATCTAAGGAACCTTTTTCTTGAGTGTTTGAGGAGCAGAGATAAGGACGTGAATTCTTTGAATGCGATTTCTATTCATATTTTATATCTGCTAATCACATTAAAAGTTGTTTATCGATAAGAACCTACATACATCTTTTTAATCTGTGATGAATCACAAACATAATACAGATTTCGTGTAACTCGGACGTCAAGTAACTCAAAAGACTGGTGTTTTTGTTGGCGATTAAGCATTTACTGTATGTGGTACTACAAACAAATGGCATCATTTTAGAGACATAAAAACATACTAAAACATCTTCACAATGAAATATTTTTAATCCGTTTGTACACGTCCAATTCCTGTCTCAAAAATATAAAAAGTATTAACAGCACATTTTAAATCCAAACACACAATATTACCCACACTCACAGAAACGCATCTTCCTGTACAACCAGACGTCTAACTGACTAACTTCGATATCTGATACAATATTTCACAATGATGCAAACCAGTTTAATACTTTTTAGCGTAGATATTTTCTATATGCAGTGTTGTAAAAGGTGATGATAAAATATTCTCATGCAAAATACTGCATATACAAGTGGCAGCTTAAAGCAGCTTTGTAATAGCATCATACAAAAAAATATGTACATTTCTGATTAATTCATCTGTTTTTTGATAACAATGTCCTATAAGCTGCAGAGCAAAACAGTCAGTATTTAAGCCAGTCGTTCCAGTAATTTAGGTAATGATCATGTATGTTTTAAAATAAATCTCATCATTATCAAATTATCAGTTGTATGCAGGTAATTATAAATGATGTTATGGCGTCATAGGCAATGCATCACACTGCATGAGTAATGTATGAGATTAAATAGGCCTCTTATTTCTTGAATGAGACACAAAGTACTCAAATTCTTCAGAACCCGTTTGAAGCAGGCTTTTTTATGCTCTTTAAGTGATTCAGTTCTTTAATGTGTCACTAGCTTCAGTTTGTGAGACATTCGCTGTTAGAAGGAACTCTTAATTCCTCTTTTTATGTGGTTCCCACTTGTACTTGCTTTAATTACAGTAATTTAATTGCTCACTGTGTTTGGTGCCAATTAGCATTCACCCTCCCTATGCAGCCCTCAGTACCCTCAGGTCAGACTATCTGACATGAAACATGAAATGGAGAAGAAGGTCATGGGAGTGAACAGGAAACTGCGTGGTTGTGAGAGGCTGAGGAGCAGCTCTAAGCACAACATTTGTACAGAAATGCGAAATGTGTGTATCTGCTCTTCTGGTGCTGCACATTTGAGCTTGTTTTATTAAATCACACACTAAACTAACAACCGGACGAGCGTGTTGCTGACCACCATTTGACAGAACCAGGAAGCTGCTTGAATCGTGGAGATGGATCTTTAAACCTCCATGCCACTGTCTGTCTTTGGCGTCTTGGATATCCAGAGAGTTGATTGGTTAACGCTTGTTTTGGTCCGTGGTTTACTGTTAAAAAATATATATATAATTATATACACAATTATACAGTATTTATATACTGTATAACAGGTTTGTGTATCTGTCAGTGTCACTTTTCTTTAAAATATGTGAGTACAATTCCAGAAAATTATTTGCAAAGATGTTACTTATAAAAGTATTCAGCCAAAAATTTATTCATTTACTCATCATGTATGAATATTCCCTCATGTCTTTCCAAACCTGTATGAGTTTCTTATGTGGAACACAGACGATATTTAAAAAATAAATATATTGTTTTTAGTTATGTCTATGCAATCAAATTCAATATTGTCCATACATCAAATTCCATTGCATGGACACAAAGAATTCTTCAAAATATATTTTGTTTTGCACTGAAGAAATGCATGCAGTTTTGGAATGATATGAGTAAATAATGAGAGAACTTATAAGTTATAGTTTTATCTGTTAATATATATACTGTAATCTGTTGATATGGGCACAGAAGCAAATATGTATTGCTTTTGTGTGCATTGTAAAAGTTCAATTTACCCACTTAAAACTCCCCTTTGGTTTTGTTATTTTCATAATTTGTTGCTGAGTTTTATTGGAAAAGTTTTATAGCACAATGAATGGAAGACATTTAAAGGTATTCGCGATTAGCAGACCGAAGCAAAGCAGCCGTTAAGAGACTCCTCCTGGTTTTATGCTCCAAGATGGTTTTTAATCACGAGAACAAGTGGCAAACATCGTAAAGCATAGAAGCATCATCTGCTAAGGAGTTAAGACATTTATCCAAAAGCTTTGAACTCGCTCCAGGAAGCCTTTTACTGAATAAAGCGCACTCAGTCATTGCCAGTGATTTAAATGCATTGTCTGAGGATCCCCGTCTGCCCAAGTGATTGGAAATATGTTAAAAAGACATCAATTTGTGGGAGCGTCAGCGTATAAACATAATAAATTACACAAATAAGCCACTATATAATGCCTTGCCAAGCACGGGCCGAGGGTTAAAGGGAGATGAACTGTGTTTGTGTTGAGGGCCGGGAGAGGAGGACAGGAATGGCTTGCTTCAGCAGTTCTGTAGACCCGTTCCCTGCCAATCTGGATATTGATGGGAATAAAAGTCAAGTTGGACTCTGTCTCCAACGCAGTGTGATGTAATGCGGAAGGAAACCCCTTCCCCCTTCAAATATGCCAAATCCATGCTATAATGAGTATGTTGATGATGATTAGTATGGGCTAAACTGTTTTGCCGGGCACAGTTATAAACAGAAGAATCTAATTAATCACAGTAAAAACTCTGGGTTAGTGAAAGAAATAGAGGATTTGTGTCAGATTTTGGCTAGTGAGCAGAAAACCTTGATTAATCAAGACGCTAAGGCTGTTATTGTATAAAGATGCTGGTGAGACACTGACTTCCTGATGTGTCGCAGTATTTGGATGATACTGTGCATAATAGGACAGCGCATTAGCATTAGTCTGACAGCGTTTACAGTGATTTGATCTTAATGGCTCACCTCTTGCTCAACATCTGGAAACAGCACGTCCCTGAAGCCACCAGGATCAGCAAGAGAAGAGGGATGGTAGGGATAATCACGTAGATTAGCAGCATACCTGGGAAAGAAAAAAAAACACACTTTGATTTCTATTCACATTCAGGCATTTATTTTGAGCTGAAGGAATATTCTGCGTTCAGTACAAGTGAAACTCAATGAACAGCACATAAAAACATTATTTATCGATCAATCAAATGTTTGGGTTCGGCAAGATTTTTTTAAATGTAATTTATTCCTGTGATGGCAAAGCTGAATTTTCAGCATCACTACTCCAGTCTTCTGTGTCACATGATGCTTTAGTAATGCTGGTTTGGTGATCTTTACTGTCACTTTTGTTCAATGTAATGTATCCTTATTAAATGAAATAATATTAAATATAAATTAATATAATATTAATATAATATTTAATATAAATAATCTAAAAATAAAACATATATTCCTAAAAAATCTCACCCCAAACTTTTGAACAGTAAATGAATTATTTTGTTAAAATGTGTATTATTTGATCTATAAAGCTATTTAAATAATAATTTGACAGTTATTTTAAGGTTTTAAGTTTACAAGGCATTCCGTTGAAGAAATTTTAAAAGTGGATATAACTTTTTTTACACTAAAATCATGGGTCCCACTTTATATTAAGTGGGTTTAAGTACTATGTATTTACATAGATAAATAAGTACAATGTACTTATTGTGTTCATGTTGTATTGTAAAACACTTTTGCTGCTATTGAGGTGTGATACGGTTAAGGTTAGGGACAGGTGAGGTGGTATGGGTAGGTTTAAGGGTGGGTTAAGGTGTAAGGGAAGGTCAACAGTGTAATTACAAATGTAATTACATAAATTAATTACAGCTGTAATTACATGCAGGTATTTTTTAAATATAAGTACAATGTAAAAACATGTGTACACAATAAGTACATTGTATCAAATTATTAATTTCATAGTACATAGTAGTTAAAGCCACTTAATATAAAGTGGGACCAAATCATGCTAAATGCTTGCAGTTTTAAGTCTTCTATTGAAACTTGAGAAATTGAAATTGGCCCCATTCACTTTCATTGTAAGTTCTTAGTTTTTTTAAAAGAAAGGACAAGTGGAAATTCTTTGTGGTAATCAACACTAGACCACAAATGCTGTTGAATAAGCTTAACTTGTACTGAGCACAAAATATTCTTTTCAGAATTTTAAATCTAATGTTACTTGAGGGCCCTGGCATTATAAGTTGAGGGCTCTCGTCCTGGTCGACGGGAGGTGTTCTCCTCTCCTCTTGTTCTTCTGTTGAAAGATCTGGAGGGCACATTTACAGATTAGTGTCAACACATCTTTAAATCTTTATGTCAAATGATGATGGATTTGACACCTGGCTGCTTACCAACATCACGCCCTCCAGGCCTGTCGCTCTGCTCTTTTACCAGGTAGCTTTCTGTTCAGAACAACATAACAAACATTGTAAAGCAGTGAGTTCAGGTTGATCAGGTAACTTTTGACAGTCATCTCAAAAAGTTCACATGGCAAATCACCTGGTTCATACTTGCAGATGAAATTGTGCTTCATATTGCACCGGTCATCATTCCACTGGTAGAGATACGGCCCGCCAGGCCCGGCGAGAGCAGTAGGCTGGTGATACATGACCACACAAGCTTCTCCTCCACAGGATGGTTCATCAGCATACCAGTTTCTAGAACACAAGTCCTAATGTTTGACTGTTTTTGATCCATAACCCTGATCCATAACTCTGCTTTGAACAGGCCCCAAATCAGTCACATCTTACCTGAACTGTGAGACACTTCCATCAGTCCACCTGTACAGGTTGGGGCATGAGGCGAAGCTGCCAGGCTCCTGTGCGATCTCGCCCTCCACGCGAGTCAGGCCGATCCAGAAGTCTCCATCTGTGATGCCCGACCCGGTGGCAGCACTAGTGGAAGTGGAGATGCTGAGCTCCCGCAGGAGGTGTTCGATGTGCTTCTGCTCTGCCGTGTTCTCAATGCTCAGCAACGAACCGCCGTCCATTTCGCACGCATGCAGAGCCTCCCAGAAGGCAACGCGACTCGTCACGTCCCTGAAGTAAGCGATCTTATAGCAAGGGTGCTCAGAACTGCCTTGACACACTGTCTGACCTGAAGACACAAAATTCATGCTGCATTCTTAGAGATTTCTTGTTCAGCATGACTTTCCAGATGATGGAAAGAGTGGATAAGTGGATGGATGGATGGATGGATGGATGGATGGATGGATGGATGGATGGATGGATGGATGGATGGATGGATGGATGGATGGATAGATGGATGGATAGATAGATAGATAGATAGATAGATAGATAGATAGATAGATAGATAGAAAGAAAATGCATGGAATTATTATTTGAAAGAAATCATAAACAAAGCATACTGCATTATAGAAAACACTTAAGATACACTGATGGGCCCAATGAAGAGAACTGTGATTAATACACAGACTGTTAAAAGTCTAATAATAACATTAGCTCCCTGCCCGGGAGGTACTTTAAATAATTGCTTGGTCCAGATCTGCAATATCATCAGTTTGAGCAGTAATAGGGCTGGGTTTAACTGGGGGGAAACTAGACTCAGCATTTTCTCTACCAGCTTCCTTAGCTTTCTTCCTCAATTCCTGTCTCTGTGTGGCACAGTTTTCCTCCTTCCAGCATGGAATGTTCTTGTAGTTCCGTTCTCAAAAACTGCCGCTTTCTAGTTACCTTTGTTAAATCCTGATATCATCACAAAGAACTGCACAACAGATTTTAATTTCCCTTGGTGCATCCTTTTAGTTCACACATGACAAACCTGTTGTTTTGTTTTTTTCTGTTCATTTGTCTGTCTCTACCAATCTCTTTCATTTTCATTTTTATTTACATTCCATCTATTCATCAAGAGAGAACGGTTTTCAAAAAGTCAGAGACAAGCTTCAAGAATAATCTTCAGGACGAATAATCTTTGGGCAAGAGAATGATATGAGCTGATCTGTTAGATTTTATAATACAATTATGTTTTTGAGAGATTCTTTATTTAAAAAAAAAAAGAAAAGTAGAGGTAAATAAGAATGAACAGATTAAAAATTATGGCATTTTGAATTTTATGACAGCCTCTAGTTCATTCCACATCTAACAGTTCTTTATGACTGCCACACCGGAAATTAGTTTGAGCAATTAAACACATGAATATTTTTTTTATAGATTTTATCAATATTCTTGAAAGCAATATTTTTAATTCAGACTACTGGTGTGACTTTAGTTCTAAAGGGACAGCTCATCCAAAATGAAAATCTTGTGATCATTTACTCAATATCATATTGTTCCAAACCTGTATGCCTTTTTTCTTTTATGGAATTCAAAAGAAGATGTTCAGCTTCAGTCACCATTCACTTTCTTTGCATCATTTTTCCATACTGTGAAAATGAATGGTGACTGAGGATGTCATTCTGCCTAACTTCTCCTTTCTGCCAAACAAAGGCTGAACTATCCCTTTAAACTTAAATAATTGCGACAGCAAATCCTTTGAGCATCATTTTACCACAAAAAAAACCCTCAATATTTTGATACAATTGTCCTCACTGACTGAAATTCTGGAAATGAATTAGATGAATAAAAATAGCTTTAATAATACATAAAAATTAAACTTACCGCTCACAACTCGCGCGCAATGGGTGCACGAGACCAGGAAAGTCAAAGCACAAAGGATACCGAGTTCCGCGCGCATCCTCGCGTCTTTCACTGGAGTAGATGATGGAGTGAACTTCACACAGACTTGTTCCAGTCAGGCGCCTTTTTAACGTTTATTGGCAGAGTCTCTTCTTCATAGTGTTCAAAGACATGATTTCCACTGAGCAGGGTTGACACTTTGCAGAGCGCCTCTGAATTCTGGAGAGAGAGAGAGAGAGAGAGAGAGAGAGAGACTCGCGCTTCTGCTCCACTTCAATGATGTCTCCCTCGCGCGTGGCTGGCTGGGCTGCACTAGAGGTAATCGAACAGGGCGCAGATGTTCATCACCTCCTTTATAAGCAAAACACTTCTCAGGCGTTCTCCAGTTATAAGGTGGACGATGGAGAAGGTCACAAACAGGTTTAGTGTATAAAAATGATTTAGGCAGCATTGGGTCAATGGTTGAGGTGAAAACACTCTTGAATAATATGCATTCAGTTTAAAGAACCAATAAGACGCAGCCCAATTATTATATATGTGATGTATAACATTGATTAGCCTATATACAGACAGATTTGTCAGAAGGCTGAAATACAATCATGTTGCATTATAAACAGATGGATTTGTGTCAATTTCAGTTATTACCCCTGCTATGTGGGCAACCTTTTAACCATTTTTAACAAGTGCAATTTTAAAATTATTTCTGTTTATACGTTTAACAAGGCTAATTCAACTGAAATCCTTCCACTATATGGTCACATTCACTTTGCGTTGAGTCTTGATCACCCTGTTGGGGATTATTTTGCAATAATGACCATCTGATGGCCCATTATCCTGCTTATTGCACTGCTATTAATAAATAAAAGACTTGATTTGACTTAAAATATTGATTTGAAATTGTTTTATTATGTGAGAAGAAAAAGACTGCAAACGCCTAAAAATTAAACAAAACATTTGACCACTGAGTGCTGCAACTGACCAGTCAGAATCAAGTATTCCAGCATTTAAATGTTAAGTAGCGTACTATAAATGAATAGAATTACCCTTTTGGAATCAAAACAAAGTCAATGAGGACTGACAGCAAAATCATGTAAATATAAACAGATGTAGACTATTTCCTGTCAGACCTCCCATACAATATCATCTCTTCTCAGTTGACACCATTCATCTCAGTTATTAATCTCTCTTTACTTTTAAAAAGTTGTTTTCCTCATAGAAAATCACATGGTTTCCCTGACTGCCTCTTCATGGTTCGGATCCATGAGCTGAATATCCGAGGGAGGATTTTCATATTGTCCTCAAACACGTTTCTCTGTATGATAACTAATTATGTTGTCAAAGCGAGACGTCAGCTCTGTGTGCGGATTGATCTGTTCATCCTGCAGCGTGGAGCCTTGCCGATCCGAAGGCTGTTAACTGAGCTGTAATATGCATCGACGCAAAAATGCTATTACTTAATTTGCTGTTCCCTATCGATTACTTATTTCCCACTGAAAATGCCATTCTGCTCTACCAGTGTTCGATAACTACACTGAGATATTCTGTGACACATTATCAATAAAAAGGCAGCTGTGTTATTATAGGACCCTTGTCAGCGGAGGTATTAAGGAGATCTGTCTGGAAGCACCAGCAGAAGAGAAGAGAAAAGAAATGTCAGGCAATCACGAAAAAAGGGGGAAGCTGAGTGCACTACCGGCCAGCTTGCAAAAAAGAATGTCTTAACTGGGCCAGAGGAATGGGGTAGTGCTGATTTTGCAATGCCGGACAATGGGCCCAGTCTGCAAGCTCTGCCAGAACATCACATAACTCTCCGCTCTCATCGTCTGCTTCTCACAGTTTCTCCCCCTCGCTGTCTTGTCTTCTTTTCAGATCAAGCATTGAAGTCAAACTGAGTTCATTCTATCAGTGAGCTTAATTGCCCAGAAGTAATCAGCAGCATCAGGTTTAGGGCATGCACTGTTCACATTAAAGGAATGAACTGTGCTTTCCTGCTAAAAGAGGTGGATCCAAAGGGATCTAATGTTATTGCTTTGTGTTGACAGATGCTGCGACCCTTTTTAAGATATTGGCTTTAAATGCATTCACGTTTTTTGTGACACTTTTATCATTCGGAGACCCCAGTCTGAGACACTGACCAATTTTTAAGATGGTGCTGAGTTGGAACTCTATTGGAAATCTGACGAGGAGCCAAAAGCTTCAATAGAACACTTGTACTGTTCATTTGTGCCACCTTAGGATGCCCTGCCCTCTGAACTTTGACCCCCGTGAACTTATTTTCTCATTAGCATGTACTCTTGAGTATAAACAATGTGTCAATGGGTTATTAAGTCTCAGAGCGTATATTTGAGCATTACTAGTCTACCTAATTAAAAGCTTGATTTTAATTGAATTAATAATCTCATGAGTGGATTATTTCTGAGCAATCATAAAATGTAGATTGCTTTAGTGTCTTAAAAAAGAAAAATCCATTGATGACTGGTACTGACTTATTCCATCACCCCTCCTTCCAAGTTCCCCTCAAATGGAGGTCTCTAAAGAGGACATGAGGGAAAACTTGAGCTGTGAAAAATGACATGTAGGGTAAAAGACACCGTCCCATCATGGCTCTCCCCACCACGGATGTATGATGGGGCCCTCAAGTCTTCTGGGTAAATGAGAACGAGCTCTTTGCTGATTGGATTAAATCCTACGGTTTGGCGATGTGAGATTAAGGGAACATTAAAGAGAGGGAGTGCCTGGGATCCATTTAAGAGTCTCTGTGTTCAGATCTATCTATATGTGCTTCCGTCTCCAATAACTCACATATCCAACTCAAGTGATAATTGACCCGTATCATCTTTTGCCATAATTCACTTCTGGGATATTGTAAGTGTGAGTTTGGCTTGACTTGCACAAGTATTAGTGTTCTATTATGAACGTTTCACATGAGTTGATTGGGATTGATCAGTGGTCCATACCACTGCACAAGCCAATTAATGGCTGTCTCCTAGGGAGAGTCTGGTTGGCCGAGCCGCAATAGATGTAAATGCAATTGATTGACTGTAAGAGTTAGTCTAAGTGATTTGGCCCTGTAAATCGGGCAAGCAGACTATGGGCTACATCTGAGAGGAGTCTTTCACATCTGTCACAAGAAATGGCTTCTGTTCTTTCATCTTCTAGGGTGTTTGTGTGCAAATTGAGGGGGAAAAAACAGAGTAGGAAGGCTATAAGAAAAGTGTAAGTGCTGTAAAATCAGCCAGGGAAAAGTACATCTTTAACAAGCAAATCTCTTTACGACCCCCCTAAGACCCGAATGGACAAAGCAGCAATCTCTTTCTGCTCTCCCTCATTACTTAGAGAGGTCATTGACTTCCCCAACAGCCTTCCTGTCCCTAAAGGCATTGGCTCTGTGGGCTGACATCAGCTGGTGACTGGATGCTCGTACCAGAATTAATGTAATCAGTAATTACTGGATGAGCCGGAGGGGCAGCATGTCTGTAGACAGAAAACATGCAAATACAAAAATGTGCAAAGGTTTGGGGTCGGTAAGATTTTTTTAATGTTTTTGAAATAAGTATTTTATGCTCACAGAGGCTGAATTTATTTGATTAAAAATACATGTACAGTAAAATCAGTAATGTTGTGAAATATTTTTAAAATGACTGTTTTCTAATATAATAGATTTGAAAATGTAATTTATTCCTGTGATGGCAAAGCTGAACTTTCATCATCATTACCCCAGTCTTCTGTGTCACATGATCCTCATTATAATATGCTGATTTGGTGCTAAAAAAACAAAATAGAATAGAATAGAAAATAAAATAGAAAGTTCAAGAGAACAGCATTTATTTGAAATAGAAATATTTTCTAACATGGTAAATATCTTTAATCAATTTATTGTGTCCTTGCTGAATTTATTCCTTCTTTTTTTTTTAAATCGGTATACACACTTTATTTTACAGTGTCCTTATTTCATGTTACATAGTTACTATAGTAATAACTATGGTAGCACTTTATTTTACAGTCCTGTTCCCCATGTACATACTACATTTACTATTTATTTCAATAACTGGGTAAGGTACTAACCCTGAACCCCCTAAACCTAACCTTAACCCATAGTTACCTAAGAAAGTACTGATTAATATAAGGTAAGTACACTGTAAGAACATGTAAGTGTGCATACTGAAAAATTAAGTGAAAATTGTGCATAAATATGCGACTAACCCAAAACCTAATCCTAAACTAATCCTATTTAGTACATGTAGTTAATTAATATTATTACTCTGTACTCAGACACCTTAAAATAAAGTGTAACCAAAACATCTTACTGACCCCAAACTTTTGAAAGGTAGTGTGTTCATGTTAAAATGATTTCTCACCCTCATTTTTAATAACAGATGCAGAAAGGTAAAACTGCTTCAGAGAGGTTCAGAGGTTGTATTCCCTCTATTTTATTTCCTAATTTAACTATGAGAGATTTGAGATAAAATTAAAGACCTAGCATGGGCGAATGACTTCTGTTATAGGACCAAGAACAGGGGTGTATTTTCCTCTAAATTGCCCTATTTCCACAAATGGACTCTTATTGATTCTAAGAATGCATCCCCTCAAAACAGATAATCTGTTACTGCCATTTGCCTCCTCTAGTCACCACTTAAGTATAATTACCCAGAAGTCAATACGGCTGCCAGGCTGCTGCCACAGTTAACCTCTGAGTCACCAGTCGCAAGCATCCCGCTCAAATGTCCTGTCAGCCTGGCAGAATGACAGGGTTCTAGGTTTTTAATTAAACTATTGTCTTGTCAATTAATAAAAATGTTCTCAGTGCTTAATGAGCTCAAGACATCTTAAAGACAGGCTTTGGTCAACTGTAGCTGAGGCCGCAGGGGAATTGCATTAACAGTTGCAGTTTAGCTGTAGATAAGGCAACTTTAATTACTGTACTGTAGCATCTAATTTATGCCCTTTATCGACCATGCTTTAATTAGTCGTGGCAATACCTGGCAAAATATATCTTAATCTGAGCATTTTTGAAGTAATGTGATATTCCTATTTAACCTGCATTTGCTATTTTTTCTGTTGCCATGATGAAGGTTATATATGCTCCGATCATACATATACTCCTCATTCACCTCCTAATAGTATTAAAATATAAACAAAATGCATATCACAGATACACCTTTTTATTGATATTGTGTGAACCCATTTTGTTAATCACTGAGTGACTGATTACCTGGAGCAAAATGTGTTCTATTCAGAGGTCTGTCTGATTTGCTGATTATATTTGTGATTGCTATTTCAGGAACATATAAACCCTCGATTATGCTAACCACCACAATACATGCTCTGAATACACTGCCATATTGAAGCCAGCGTTTAAGAAAATCAATTCACAGTTATGAATTGGCCTTGTCATAATCTCTCCAGGAGATAATGCATTTTCCAGCACTGGCAGTTGATTTATACAGCAGATGACATGCCATCCATGAAATATGTAACTCCCTTCAGCTAACGGACTACTACAACCAGCACCATGATCAAACTGAGTTTGTGCCAAAAGCCTGAAAGACATTAGGCTAAAGATGAATTTGTCATACAAGTTATGCCCTTATGCACATATTGGTTTCTGTTTTAATCAGCAGAGTTAATTAAAACTGTTTAGATTTTATTACAGAATTAAATTGCATTTCTATAATGGATCGAGATAAGCATCACTCCATGACAAGATTTATAATCGCGGTGGCTGATTATTTTGCCTTTGTCTGGAAATGCACGTCCATGTCAATTATGTGTATCTGCACAGCACACCCTTAAGCAATGCAACACTGCAATCCGGCTTCTTGCCTTTAGCCAGTGGGGCTAATGAGTCTAATTGATGACCTCTAGTATTTCTGCAAAAAAATAATTAGGAATACTGCACTCGGCCTATCAATCTTTGCTGAAGAGGCAGAATGCCTGACCAACAATCATTCTTGATTACTGACCCAAAAAAAAAAAAAATCTTAATTAAGATTGATTTTCCTTTCCATTTTATTTACCACTTATTTTGCCTCACAGTAAACCTCAGCTGCACTTTGACAAAGTGATTAAGGGAAATGAACATTTATTTTGTTTACAGAAATGTTCAGTCTTATTAATGCTGAGAGTAGCCTAGGTCATGAGCATTATAGGTATTATTTTCCTCTCACAATGTTCAATAAGAGGTAGGATCCTAGTTGCAAACACATTAGTTAACATCACTGTTGTCCGATTCATGCGCGAATATTTCTCAGTCGCATATTTTCCCTGAATCAGTTCTCAAAAAGGTCCACGAATCGGACTGAATCAGTCCGAGCCGTTCGCGAGTCAACATCTCACTGACTCATTGAACTGAAGTTCAAATATAAACCGAGAACCAAAGATTAGGCTACGCAGCATACCGGTATTAAGCATTTTAGCAGATAGTAAGCAGACAGCCTTAAGAGCATTTGGACTGAACTTATGATTTGACTGGGGCGAAATGTAAGTTGCTTTATCATCCTAACAGAAATGTTAGACTAATAAAATTGCAGTATAAAATTACAAAATGAATAGTGTTTTCAGTGCTGAAAATTAAATAGGCTATTGTTTTGGCTAACTAAATACAAATTAAAGCTAAATTTACGTTCTATTTAACTAGTATATGTGTCCACATATATGAATTTATTAAAAGCATATATGCATCGAATGCCAGCAGTGACCACGTACTTGCGCTATACTGTTATGACGTAAATGAATCACTGAATCATTTTAACCGGTTCTTTAAAACGAACTGTTGTAAAGAATCGATTCGCGGAAATGACATGCACCATTGTTTAGACTCCACCTATCGGACAATGATGGAAAAACATTCGTAATATTTTTCAGTTATCGCTTGTTTGTTCTATGGTGCTTATCTGCCATCTTAGATAAAAAGTTTTATATATTTTTTTATTTATTTAAGTAGTTTTGAAACAAAACCTTGTCGCTTAGCTAGAACTAGTCCAAAATCCAAATCCAAGTTCGCATGATTCAGGAAAATAATAAATCAATTTCCAACGTTATGTCAAGTTGTCGATGCTTATCACTGTCTTCATAGGTCCCGTAATAAAGTTGACAATTCAAAGTACGGAGTTTGTTTGCTAAAACACATGCTCACTGCCGCAGTTCCGCGGCTCTGCTCTCGATAACACATGCCTCGGCGGGAAAGAAACATTTGACGGGCGGCGTCTGTTGTGTTCATACGGTTGTCAGTATGATTGGTCTAACGTTACCTCAACTCTCTCGCTTTTCTCCGTTGGAATGTACAACCGTGCCGCCACTGAGGGCACTGAAGGGTACAGCTGATGCCCTAAGGACATAAAGGGAGGTAACCAACAAGACGAGCCAGATACAATAAGCCTATAATGTCAACACATGATCTGAATTTGCAGCAGTCAAGTTGTCAAAGCGGAGTGAAAGCCAGCGTGACTTGCGTTCTCTCAGATCAGGAGAGATTTTACACACACACTGGCAAATCACGGTAGGCTACAAAGTTTTTATTTAAGCTGTGAGGATACCTTCTTTTTCTGTTTCTCTCACACAAATACTACTTTTCCTACTTCTCTCTCTCTCTCTCTCTCTCTCTCTCTTTCTTTCTTTCTTTCTTTCTTTCTTTCTTAAACTGACTCTTATCATCCTCCACAGATAGCATTACGGAAGTCTTTTAAGAGGACAGGTTGAAGTTCAGGTAGAAGAGCCTGCGTAAATATTAAATTACTTAAAGTAAAGTGTAGCCGTCATAGTTTTACCTCAGTAGGCCTAACTA
Source organism: Squalius cephalus (assembly GCF_949319135.1). Classification (NCBI taxonomy): domain Eukaryota; kingdom Metazoa; phylum Chordata; class Actinopteri; order Cypriniformes; family Leuciscidae; genus Squalius; species Squalius cephalus. The sequence goes on from NC_137146.1 coordinate 10,538,289, forward strand.
ATGCTCTTACAATCAAAAAATTATAACAAGATGCCAATGGATTGAGCATTGATTCAAGCATTGATCTCTTGTCTGGCACCACCCAAGGTTATATATTAGCTGCTGTTGCCTGCACCCATCAGAAATGCCTAATTAAATAATCAAGGATTTAAGAGTGAAAAATCTTTACCAACATGTTTGCTTGACTTCCTCTCAGTTTAATTGTTTCAGATGATTTCAAACACGCCTCCATAACATTTAATGAGTTTCCACTAGTATTAATCTTTTGCTGAACATGTCTCACCATGTTTATGGTAATGCTTTAGCTCTTATGTAATTTGTTACACCCATATTGTCTAATTATCTTTTTTTTTTTTTTTTTTTTTACTAGCCAACTAATAATTTTCTTTGCACATGTAGAGGAGTTTGCACAAAACAAATCATAAAATTTCACTGCGTCATGTCTGGATATACTAAGAAAATATCTGTGGGTGTTCCTGTGAAGAATTTTTCTGAAGGGAGTGAACCTTGAAATGTTTTCACTTAGTAGTTGTCGTTGTAGACATGTGGATTTCATGTAAGAGAAGCAGTCTCCAGCTCTCTGTAGGTTATGTTGTAGCAGTATTATAATGCCAGAGCTTGATTAGTTTTCAGAATAAAAGTGAACAAGAGAAGTTACATCCTGGACCATCAGCTCAACACATCCACAACAAGAAGGATTTAGAAACAAGAACTACTGCATCTTCACCAGCATTGCCATTAGCAGGCCTTCAGAAAAGCAGCAAAAGTGAGTTTATATTCCAAGATTATACATGTGCTATTATAATCATGCTGTTATTTGTAATGCTTCTCTTCATTTGGGGTTGTCACTGATCAGATTTGCAGATCAAGCAGATAATACTGCTCAGATCTAAGAAAGACTCCGGTAGGACATCTGAGGAACCGACTGAATCTGACAGATTCACTTCCACAATCTCTATCAGACTTCCCAGCAGAAGATGCAAAAAAGACACAGCAGAGGAAAAAACGTTACAAGCCACGACTAATCTGTGAGTGTGACTTTTTATTATTTCTTTATTTAAAAAAAAAAAAAAAAACCTTTTTTAAAACATTTTTACATAGCTATTGGGGGTTCACATGCATTAAAAAGATATGTGCAATATCAGTGTCATATCAGTATTATATATTAGATCATTTAATAACACTGTTCAATGTAATCTTTTAGCAATTCTCATAATGAATATCCAGTTTTCCTCGTGTACATTAAATTGTGATGACTTAAAGTGTTGATTTTAGTGTTTTATTTTCGATATTTCTAGACTAAATTGTATTGCATTTTAAGCAGCCATATATCACTTATCGGCCATAACATGAACGTATTTATTGTTATATTCAATATACATGTATCATTTAATATTGTGGGATCCCTGGATTTGAGCAGCTGCTAAAATACAAGTTCAATTAATGCTAAACTTCACTGCATTGCATTCACTCCAAAACTGTTAGTCTCCCTATTAGAAAATGTTTTATGAATTTGATTCCACTGAATACACTCTTACTGCATATAATAATATCTTCTGTCATGTAAATTATGCCATAGCACTTTGGATTCTATGTCATTTGGCTTTTTTCTAGCCAGAACAGCAAACGCCCTTTCAACCTATGACTGGCAGTAATAGACCTTATATAGCAATAAGTCATGTTTTAATGACTATGAATGATAGCATGAAAGTGTATCGCCAAACGTTTACTGTTTGGCTGTACCGTATCTAGGTGTGTTCATGTGTTCAAATAAAGTGTTTACACCTTTATCTTGGAAACAGTAAATTGACATTTATTGTGCAGTATTACAGTATATTATTTTTAAAAGTATGACATCACTGCTCTCTATTCTTTTAAACAGTGTTTTTGAGTGTCTGATTTATGTGTGTGAGATACTCTGTGCTAATTATAAAACAGTTTAACCATGGACCCCTCCCTTCATGTCAATGAATTGTTTACCCCTATAATGCTTAAAGTGAGAGAAAGGATGGAATGTTGTTTATCTTGTTTCCCTGCATTGTGTTGATGAATATATGAAAGACATTGAAGTAGAAAGTTTTTAGGGAGTAAGAATAACGTGTAAAACATTCAATTGGACAAGTGATTTGTTTTCGTTGTAGTTTTTCATCTTTGTTTATCTGCCTGATGGAACTTATCTTTGTGAATTGCTGTAATTAAAAAAATAATGAAATGTAACATGGAGGTATGTTTCAATCTACCTACCTTTTCAATGTTTGCTAAAATCATATGCTAATTAAAAATTATTTTCACAATTTGACAGTTACAGCACACTTGAAGTGGTAAAGAACACAGCTAATCAACACAAAACAGAGGTAAGCATCCAAACTAAGATGCAGATATATGAGAATTATATTTTTAGTAAGTGAATATTTTAGCTATGCCTTGCTACTCAATCATATCTTGCTTAAAATAAACTTCCTTTTTTTTGTACTGCCCTTTGAATATATTTCTGCTCTACTGGGCCATGTCATGTTTGCAGTTTTGTCATCCAGAGTATTTTTCAGTGGAATGTAAAGCTCAACTGTGAAGTTGATCTGTCTGTTTAAAGAGTTGTGGAATGGGAGTGGCAATTTGTTCAAATAGTTCAAATGTATGTGAGAAGTATTGCTTATAATTTACCCAAGGAAGTCTGAAATGCAATTTAGTTGTGTAAAAAGTGCAAATGCTACTGTGCTTGAATTAGTGCATGTGTTTTGTTCTAATTTTTGCACTAATTAAAACCTTTATTGCTTGTTCTGACAGCTAAGGGACGTGTTTTCACCAAAAGAGCAATGTGGCAAATCAACTGGTGAATTATTTAAGGATGAGGATTGGCCAAAAGCAACCTTTGATGAAGACCACTTTAACACTCTGCATCAACATGTACATAACACACCTAAGCAGAGACAAAATAAAGGAATACAACACAACACAGGCCTTCATGAGCAAACTCAAATAATCCACGACTTCCAAAGACATTCTACTCAACCTGTTTGTGAGGTACAAACAGAATTCAACAAGAATTTTGGAACCAACGACTGTAGAGAGAATGCCCAAACAACTCCACAGTGCCACAGTAATCTGACCTCCATTGGCGTGGACAGTGGACTAAAAGCAAGCACTGATTCCCAATTTTTTGCATGCCATGCAGAAGTGCTAAACCAGGTCTTGTCATTAGCCTCTTTTACTGCACTTGATTCTGAAAATACTCCTGATCCAGAACCTAGGCTTCACAATCCTTCATCAGCTATGTTGACGTCTGCCCTGGCCTCAGTTCTTGCTCCACCTTGGAGTAGTCGTCCTCGAAGACCCAAGCAAGGCATCAATGAAGTAGAGTACGTACCCCAAGATTGTGGACAGAATATCAACCCATCTAGCTTATTTCGCCAGGATTGGCAGCAACAACTTTTTTTACCTTCCCAAAGGCAACCATCTGAACACATGTTGGCCAATGACAATGAAATGCAGTTAACTGCTGGAACCAGCTTTAACTCTCCTGACTGGCAAAAAGAGAACAATTCCCCGAATATCACAACCACAGTACAGCCAAAGAGACCCATTTTAAAATCATCCTCTGTGGGCACGATGTACAACAATGCAGAATTATATAATTTTTCCACACCTCTGGACACTTGTCAGGCACCAAATTCAGCCCATTCAGGGTACAGAAGATCCAAAACTGGAGATGAACAAGGGCATTTCAAATCATTGAGCTCCAAGCCGACAACAAGCAGCCTACTTCTCTCCTTAAGGAGGAAACATTTGAGAAGCTCCAGTGATGAGCCCACACAAACGCAGACTCCGATAACTAGGTCTGTCAGAACCCTTACATGGCCTACATTTGCCCATTCTGTTACCACTGAGGACCAAACCGGCAAATACCTAGACACTCCTACAAGAACAGAGGAAATACCAGTCAGTCAATTCCCTTTCTCACCTAGAAATAAGAGTAGAGTGCCGTTAAGGACACCACTGTTTCAAAACAAACCAGAGACAGAAATCTCAAGGAGACTAGAAACTTCCGTTACCAGAGCAGAGGAGGAACATTTCCCACAATTCACGACCCGAACGGGACAAATTGGGGTTCTCAAAGCTCAACAGAATTCTTATTTAGTTCTTTTGAGGGAATATTCCAGTACAGAGGACATTGATCCAGTGGAACAAAATACTGTTAACAACACCAACCTGCAAAACTCCAATATTAACAAACACAAAATAACTCCACACACCACAATTTCTCCTAAAGATTCAACCAATTTGAATGTTCAACAATCTGGCTTTAATGTTCGAAATTTAAAATCACAAAACACACAAAATATCACAGCCAGCAATTCTAAAAGCCCAACAACTGTGGGACAGATATATCTGGATTCTAAGAAACATTCTCAGTCAAGTCAGAGCTCAATGGATCTTTCGAGCCCTCTTTCTCCAAGCAGACCTCTCAGAAGTGTCAGAGTACCAAGCATCTATTCATATCTTCGAGAGTCCAGCCCGGCTGTATTCACCCCTTTCTCTTCCACCCCTACTCCCCCCTTACAGAGAGCTGAAACTTTGCCTCCTATGCTAGATGGAGGCGTAACACTGCAGGGTGACCAGAATACATTTCCCTCAAGATTTTCGTTCGACAACCCATTTGCATTACAAGGTTCGTATGGCTCCAGCTCTCATATAGCCCCAGCTCAATCTTTGCCTCCTGATTTTGGAAGAGGATCTACACCTCGTCTCAGCACTTCTCCATATTCTAGCCTCATCTCCTCAAGACCTGCACTCAACAACACTTTACAAGGACTGTCCTCTCCACCTGCGTCTAAAACACATACCAGATCTACATCTTATGATATTGTAACCACTCACGCTGACCTTATAAAAGGTGACCCAAGCCCTTCACTATCCACATACACAAGGATAACAACAAGACCAAAGGAACAATTATCTTCTCCTATCAGAGAACAGAGGACAGCAGTTCAAGCTTATACAAGCACCCTAGATAATCACAGACCTGCCCAGCCATGCCTCTCACAACCTGCACCAGATACAAGTTTTGTCATGGAAAGCCAAAGCGCAAATATAAGCCTACACCCAAGGCAGTCCGACACAGGCTCAAACAACTTCCCTCATCAGGAACATGGCTTGATGGCACTTCATCTTGATAAGGGTACTGTTTACCCCAAGCAAAGACTGAGAGAGAAAGAGAAGTATTTATTACTGAATAAGCTCACAGTAAAAAGTGAGACTCCACTTACAGCTGAGAAAGAGACTACAGCTGTGCATATGCATGAGAGATTGCAGGAAATGCAGAGTCCCAATTCAAAGAAAGGCCTCTTTGCTTCACGAGTTAAGAAAGACAATGCCTTCTCTTCTGCGTCTTTGCCAGACAAAGAGGTTGTTAGTCCCCAGTATTTAAAAACCAAAAGACATTCGCCAGTGTTTAAAACAAGCAACAGGATAGACCAGATATTAAATCGCTTAAAACTGACATTTGGTGTCAAACGTTCAGACGGTCCACTTGACACAATCACGAAAAAGAACAAGCTCCCCACCCAGCAACACTCAGACACTGAGACTTTTGAAAAATCCAAGACAGAGGAGAAAACATATTCTGGAAGCCAACGGTGGCCCTCTAACTCTTTAACAACCAATAAAGACTCTTTGGGTTCCTTGTCACCACTAACATTAAAGAAATATGAGAATACATTAAATATGAATTGGCAAAACAGGTCTACAAGTGAACAAAGTAATTCTGGGTGCACGTGGGAGGCCCCCGACTCATCTTTGAGCACTGATAAAGCATATTTTGCCACTTTTGGGTCCTTGTCACCCTTAACATCATCTGAGAATAAATTAAATGTTGATCAGCAAAAGAGGCATAGCGATGAAAATGGAAACCACTCTTACAGCAGGAGCTTTAATCCGAACAGGCTAAAGGCCCAAGGTATGAACCGTTCGGCCACCTTGCCACATTACAGAAAATCCTCTGTCAGTCCCCAATCACCCGTTTATTTGTTTGATTTTGATTCAGAAGACATTCAGAATGACAATGTGTTTTATAGTCCAGTGAGCAAAAAAACAAACTCACTTTGTAAGTCTGATGACTTCTCTCCACTGAGCTCCGCCAAGAGTTCAGAGCAGCAAAACCTTGTGAGGTCTCGATTGTCCTTGTCGTGTGCAGACTTAAAGTATGGTCTGCACAATGGACGATCTTTCTCAGTCAGCAGTGTAGTTTCAAGCCGCCCATCAGGCCCTGGACGAATATCAACAAGCAGCATTAGCGACCTCTCAAGTTTGGATGACTTTGTGCCGAAGGAGAATTATACAATAGTTGACTCTCCAGTGAGTAATTATTCCCCAAACTATGAGCCCAGATCTGTCAGTGGTAAACAGTCTCTACCTGGATATACAGATGATCATCTTGATCATGATGATTTTGACCCAACCCCCCCTCCATCACCAACTTTGTCCTCTTCACCTCGCCGGATATCCCAGTCTCCTGCTATGTCTTCCCTCATGAGGACAACTCCAGAAAATCTGTCTCCTTCTCGAGGTATCCTGCAATCTAGGAGCTACGCAACCAGCTTTCCTGTTTTTGAGGAGTCTGGTTCTGACACCACAACCGATGATGAATACTATGTTAACAGTGGTGATGATGAGGTAGAAACTGAACTTTAGAGGAGGAAATTATATGTTGTTCAATTCCATGTTGTAGATGTGTTTACATGTACTGGACATTGATTTTTTTTTCCCTCTTGTGCATGGAAAAGCTGAAGCAAAATTAGGCCTATGTTAAACCAACAGATCTAAATTGTAAAAACAATTAGGAATCAGAACATATGTTAATAGAAGGAATTATAATCATGTCAGAATTATAAGAACATGTAATTTATCAGAACATTTTTATACAGTATATACTATGGGCTTTTTTATTCTATAGTGCTTGAGGATAACCATGTTTGATCTAATTATGAATGTATTTACAATACAGAACAATGCATTGTTGTTCCAATTAATTTTTTGATATTTTCTGGATCTTGAGGCTCTGAAATGGTGAGTTCTTACATCATTCCTTTTGTTGAGGGCTGCCTCCTGTTTCATTCACTGTATTTAAAAGCACAGCATGTCAGTCACAATACATAATTTTACCGACAGACAGTCTATAGTCAGTTGCTGTCAACTTAGTAGCTGAACCACAACTGTTTAATGTGTTTGAATGTTTTTTTTAACTCATATGGCCTCATTAAAAGAGTCAGAAAACAGAATGGAAAAATAGTCGCCCCTACAACATTGGGGTTCCATCATGATTCAACCTCAGATATGACTAACTCTGTGCAGAATCATGACGTTACATATAATGTTATTGTTATAAGTAAATGTTATTGAAAAACAGTGGTGGACTCTGGCATATGCGAAATCCACAACATATTAATTTGAGATTTAAAGTGACCTCTCACAAACTTTACAAAAGACCACTAAAACAACTTTTGCTGTATAATGTAATTATAACTGTTTGTGTGTATCCTTGGCTTTGGCAGTGGAATCTTAATGGATCATTTATTGTAATTTATTATGCAGGGCAGGGGGTTGGGAAATAAATTCTCCCCTAGAGAGCCTTAGGGACTTCCATAAGACAATTGCAGCACTGATCACAACACCGTACTACTAAAGGCTGTATAACAATACATGTATGTTCCTTTTTTGTAAGATTGTTTTTTGAATGTCATCATTAATAACAATATTGTGATATTTATGAAAATGTAATATATTGACTACATTAGTTATTATTGCTGTGCTATGTAGAGGAATACTGATCACTTGTAAAAAATTAACTATGTAAAATAAAATATAAATAGTAAATGACTAACTTTGTCTGCAGTTAAACTGCTAAGCTAATCTTTAACACTTTGATTAGTAAGTAGGCTACACTAAGTTTTTTTTTCTTTATCTCAGTAAACATAAAAATATCTAATAACACAGAAACGTCTTATTTACAGCTCATTAAAACAACCTTACTTTGTTGTGTCATGTCACAACCTGCCATGTGCCATTCCTAAAGGGAAAGTTCACCCAAATATAAAAATGTTGGCATCATTTATTAAACCTCAAGTTGTTCCAAACCTGAATGAGTTTCTTTGTTCTGTTTAACACAAAGATATTTTGAAGAATGATGGTAACCAGACTGAAAAAATAAGTCAATAGCTACCATCAACAAGGTTACTAACATTCTTCAAAATATCTTATTTTGTGTTCAACAGAAGAAATAATCTCATACAGGCTTGGAACAACTTGAGTAAATTATGTAAGGATGAAGTAAAGGATGACAGAATTTAAATTTTTGGGTGAAAAAACCCTTTATGATTAAATTTTATTGCACAATGAACGGTTATGAGTGATATTGATACACCTAATTTGGCCATTTGAAACAGCGCGAGCATAGCAGTCCAATGCGGACTGAAGGAAGTGGAACATTTCATAGAATGAACGTACAAACACGATCGAATTAATACTTTGATTTTTTTTTTTACGAATCATTCAATTAACGTTACTCATTCATAATAAGGCACTTCACTTGTTCTCGCCACCTACTCGCGTAACGATGTAAGCTGCTGAACAGGCCATTGACTTAACGAATCTTTTTTTTTTTATTAAGATTCGTGTCTCTGAGATGATTCCAAATCTCCTGCTCAATGGTTAAATAGAAGAACACATAGTCCATGCGTAGTTTTCCATAATAATAATTCAAAAAAGACTTTAAACTGTCATAGAAATCTCGAGTCGTTTTCTAGCATCGTGTTTTCATGTTGCTCTGGTAACGGCTCTTGTAGGCGTGCAGTCACACTTCCAGCTAGCAGTATTTTGTCATTTTGTTTTAACTCTCTCGTTATTTAGCTTACTTTTTGGTTGTAGTTTTAGCTCTCTCTACGTTTTTCACTTCAACTGGTCTGTGAAAACTCTCAATTACTTTACTCTACTTTTCGATGTTCGCATGATGGAGTTGCATCATAAGGGGAGAGAATCGTGTTATTTACACTAAAGGCCTAATTACTTACATTGCCTAGGCACCTTCTATCCATTAAACCTTTTCATTCGAGTATGCTATATTTGAAAATATAATCTGCTTCTAGCAGATGAAGAGGACTCCAGAGATCAAGTAAGTAATATTTTGTGGGCTGAATATAAGTGTTTTATTAAAAGCAACTGTTAATTGAGTATCTGTGGAGTCATGTAATGATCCACATCCTCATAATCCTATCTGAATAAACCAGTTTCCCATTCCTTGACATGGGAAAGGCTTAACTTAATCAGGGTGCTGAGCTTTAGCCTCAGATGAACAGTTAAATAGCATAATTGATGTGTTCTCTAAGCAGAATTATGTGCTCCTTTAGTTTGGTTAATTTAAATGTAAATCCATGTTAACATTTCAATATTTTTTTTCTTTCTTTTTTATGCTAGCATGAGCAAGAAAATGACTGAACACACAGACACTTTTTACAGGTATTAATACAGCAAAACAGACTAATTTCTAAATGAGTGAAGTGATAGAAAAACTGTCAATCATTCTTCCGCCCCCTTTAGGCATCACCCAACATCTCCAGCTGGGGAAACTACATCAGAGACTAATGTCATTCTTGTCCCACAGCTGGAAACAGTTTTCAGCCGAGCAGCCAGGATCATCCAGCGAGCATGGAGGACACATGTTGTTAGTGATCACAGTCAACTTTTGTGTTACAGTTTCTCCAGCATGGTTACATATGATTGAATGCCCAAATAAAATGAGTGCATACTGTGCCTGTCATGTGTAGGAGACTGCTGTTTTCAAGCACCTCAAGAAACTAGTGAGCTTCCATAATCAAGGGGATCCACGTCTCCTCCTTAGATTTATTAACCCTGCGGAGGTAAGTTTATGGTACAATGCAAGTTTGTTATCAGATGTTTTTTTCTCTTTTTTCAAAAATCGTATACATGATGCTTTGTTGTAGGCTAATATTCTGGATGCTGCTTCAGGGGCCCTTGTCCGATTCAGACTGGGTGGGGTGAGTGCTGATGTTATTCATATTTCCACCATAAGGTTATTTGTACACAAAAACATGGTTACATTTTTAGGAAGCTAAACAGTAAACAGTCAAGTTACAAAAAAACTGCAAATAACTTACTAACATTTCCTATCCTAGCCAACCTATCCTCCAAACATCTACTTTAAAGTATACACTCGTGCACCCATAGTGGACATGTGTGCCTGCAGTCCTAAAGATTACACACAGCAAAAGAGACCAGCTCCAAGCCAGATCCATAATGGCCGACGGACGATCTGTGATGAGGATGATCACTCTGGGTGGTACCAGCGGGTGGAGAACAATGGCTGGAGGATTTTGTCTTGCAAGGTAATAAATATAGTCAAAAAACTTTCATTTTCATTTTGAAAGTATTGAAACATACCAGGATTTTTTAACGAATAGAAAGTAAAAAATAATAAATATATATATATATATATATATATATATATATATATATATATATATATATATATATATATATACTGTGTATATATATACATATTACTTTAGTCTTCAGTGTCACATTATTAATGGATTTTTTTTTTTTTGATGAATAGAAAGAGTATAAAAAAATATATTAAATGTTTTATATTTTTATAAAATACAAACTTTTTAAATCTTACTACGGTTTTTACAAAAATATTAAGCAGCAAAAACTGTTTTCAACATTATTAATAATTGGAAATATTTATTGAGCATTAAATCGTGTGACACTGATGACTGGAGTAATGAATGACTGCTGAAAATTCAGTTTAAAATGACATTTTTAAATATATTAAAATAGAAAACAGTTATTTAAAATTGTAATAATATTTCACCAAATTGCTGTTTTTACTGTAAGCCTATGTTTGATCAAATAAATGCAGCCTGGGTGAGCATAAGAGACCTCTTTCAAAAACAGTGAAATTTTAATTATTCCAAACTTTGGACCAGTAGTACATGCAACCATTTGGTTTTATCTTTATTCATGTACCATTTAAATGTAAAAGCAAAAAATGCACTCACCTAAAGGATTATTAGGAACACCATACTAATACTGTGTTTGACCCCCTTTCGCCTTCAGAACTGCCTTAATTCTACGTGGCATTGATTCAACAAGGTGCTGAAAGCATTCTTTAGAAATGTTGGCCCATATTGATAGGATAGCATCTTGCAGTTGATGGAGATTTGTGGGATGCACATCCAGGGCACGAAGCTCCCGTTCCACCACATCCCAAAGATGCTCTATTGGGTTGAGATCTGGTGACTGTGGGGGCCATTTTAGTACAGTGAACTCATTGTCATGTTCAAGAAACCAATTTGAAATGATTCGAGCTTTGTGACATGGTGCATTATCCTGCTGGAAGTAGCCATCAGAGGATGGGTAGATGGTGGTCATAAAGGGATGGACATGGTCAGAAACAATGCTCAGGTAGGCCGTGGCATTTAAACGATGCCCAATTGGCACTAAGGGGCCTAAAGTGTGCCAAGAAAACATCCCCCACACCATTACACCACCACCACCAGCCTGCACAGTGGTAACAAGGCATGATGGATCCATGTTCTCATTCTGTTTACGCCAAATTCTGACTCTACCATCTGAATGTCTCAACAGAAATCGAGACTCATCAGACCAGGCAACATTTTTCCAGTCTTCAACTGTCCAATTTTGGTGAGCTCGTGTAAATTGTAGCCTCTTTTTCCTATTTGTAGTGGAGATGAGTGGTACCCGGTGGGGTCTTCTGCTGTTGTAGCCCATCCGCCTCAAGGTTGTGCGTGTTGTGGCTTCACAAATGCTTTGCTGCATACCTCGGTTGTAACGAGTGGTTATTTCAGTCAAAGTTGCTCTTCTATCAGCTTGAATCAGTCGGCCCATTCTCCTCTGACCTCTAGCATCAACAAGGCATTTTCGCCCACAGGACTGCCGCATACTGGATGTTTTTCCCTTTTCACACCATTCTTTGTAAACCCTAGAAATGGTTGTGCGTGAAAATCCCAGTAACTGAGCAGATTGTGAAATACTCAGACCGGCCCGTCTGGCACCAACAACCATGCCACGCTCAAAATTGCTTAAATCACCTTTCTTTCCCATTCTGACATTCAGTTTGGAGTTCAGGAGATTGTCTTGACCAGGACCACACCCCTAAATGCATTGAAGCAACTGCCATGTGATTGGTTGATTAGATAATTGTATTAATGAGAAATTGAACAGGTGTTCCTAATAATCCTTTAGGTGAGTGTATATACACAAGTGTTGTTCCATGACTGAGCATTGTATGTCTATTACTGCATTTATGATTAAAGATTTCCATGTTTGAAGACCCATTAACTCAAGATACCAATGACAAGAAGATTGAATTCCATCACAGCAAAACCCGTCGGCGACAAGATGTTGCAAGAAAAAAGAAGATTCGAAAAATTGAATGGATGAGGAAAATGTATGTGTATTTAAAGCACCTTTGTTTGTAATGGGTATTAAGATAATAATTACAGAAAAATGGAAATACATAAGATATGAATGACAGCATAATTATAAGCATAGACCCTGTGCACAGGTATGCTGAGGGTCTCCTGCATGCTCGGACAGAACACAGCGAAACAGCTCTGCTGGTGCACAAATCCACACAAAGAACGATGGATTCACTCCGACAAATTGGACCAGATTCAGTTTTAGAGCAGGAGGTGGATGAACTGCTTGCATGGACCGATGCTCTTAATTTTGATGAGTAATTAAGATTATCACCTAGATTTTATGTAAAATAGATGTGGGCTATAACACTATTTTTATAAATTGTTTAATAATTTTATAAATTTATAAACTATAAATTGTGAAAATATATCTTTTTACATTATGTTATTAATATCCCATTCAAAAATAATATTTTCTTGTCTCTCAGGTATATCAATGAATGGATGAATTTGGGCACCAGCAAATGCTGCATAGTTAAAGGTAAGACTCTTAGGTTTGCCCTCATTTTGCTCTTTGTTGCATTGCAGCTCCCTCTGCTGGTCAGAGTGAGTATCCACGCTTCTCCTTTTCTCCCTGTAGATGAGCTGGCAGAGAGCCACTTTGCTCGTGTCTCTGTGCATGATATTTGTAAGATTCCTCCGATCAGTCAGGATGACAGTCCAGAGGAGGACCAACATCTGGATCACATCTGAGAATGGAATGTGTCATGCAACTCTTGTAATATTCTCATTTGCGTTATTAATTTGCACAAATAAAACAGGCATTAACACTTATGGAGTCCTTTTTCGATTGGTCAAATATATTTTAAAACCATTAAAAAAATACGTGAGATAAAATTATACCAAAAAAAAAAAAGCTAGATGCCAAGGCAACATTTCGTTTAAATACTAAAATAACTCAAACTAAATAAAAATATATAGATATTAGAAGCTGATTACAAAAAAACAATAAAATTACTAAAATAAAAACAGAAAATGTAAAAATCTAACTAAAAAACAATATATAAATGTACCGTAGATAACCTTTTTTTTACCAGCGAGATATTCTGAAATACCGCGAGACTCGTGAACCAAGTCAGCGCAGCCAATCAGAATGTTCCTTTTTTGACTGGGCGTGTTGTTCGCCGTTCGCAGACATGGCGAACTACAAAGAGGCTCCTTTGGCTACACGGCCAAAAACATTAGATCCAGCCGAATATTTCAATCTTTCACCTGAGTACCGGCGGGCTGAGGAGGCTAGAGCGGCTCTGCGGTCACGACTGAAGAGGCAGTATCTGTTGCAGCTAAACAATCCTCATCGGCAAGAGCTTATTGTAAGACGAACCAAAGAGCAGTCTGCAAACATTAGCATGGAGTAAAATGGTTACAATGAATGTATAAATCGCTTTGGTTGCATATTGTAACAAACGTATCATTTTATAATGTTATTATAAATATTTATTTAGTCCACATTCCTGTTTTAGAAGCATATATTGTTTTATATTGAACCCTCAGTGAGTGACCTTCACTGCTCGCTGGCTATGTCCTCAAGTTTCACTTGTTTTTATGTAGAAAGATGATATTCAGAATGCATCCTCCTAAGTGTGTTGTTTGCCTAATTGTTACTTACAATTCTGACAACTGCATTGTTGAAACTTTCAGAAGGTAAAATAACCTGACATGTTTGAGATCAGGTGATAAAGTTCCATGTGTTTTTATTTCTTAGGAGGATCCTGCTCTTACAAGGTGGATACATGCTCGCGGAAAAAACGTCTATCCCAACTTCAGACCAACTGCTAAAACATCACTGATTGGCGGCTTGTTTGGAGTTTTACCTCTCTTCGTCTTATACTTTGTATTTAAGACGGACAGGGTGAGTTGAAATGTACATCATTGTATGAATTCACTTCTTATCCTGAATGCTTATTGACAATTACAAAGTTTATATGATTTTTTTTTCCTCCTATCTTTCCAGGACAAAAGGGAGGCCAAGATGAAGGCAGGGACCTATGAGCGCCCCTATAGGCTGTCAACCTAAAATAATTTTCTGATTTCACTGTTTATTGTAATAAATAGTACTTGTAATTATATACTAAATAAAATGCTTTATTGTTGAAACTTGTTTTATCACTGTTATTGACAAATAATAAGAAATCACACTGTATTTTTGTCATTTCATTTGGTTTTATTGGTTATATTCCAATAGCAGGTTTTATTGTGACATCTCTGGTTAACTAAACCTCTTTTATGTAGTGATAAAACCATTGTAAAACCATCAATAATATTATGATGACTGACATTTCTCTCGAGTTTTAACCATGTGCGCCATGTTTTATTTGCTGCTGGGTTTCCAGTTTGGATTGAAGTGACTCTTTAATGCTTCCCAGCATTTATAGTAGTTCTTATCCAAACGGTGACAGGTGTCCAATCCCCACTTGGTCACAGCCATGCTGAAGGATGACTCGAACATGAATGCCTGTTGGATACAGCATTGTTTAAAACCTGATCTGGCCTTTTACATGATGTATTATAAAACGAAACATATAAACATTACCATAGTGCCCTCAGCAACTCGCTCTGGCTTAAGAAGAGCTGTGCTGTTCTTCTCAAAACAGTCGACATCAGGGCCATGTGGAGTCATTACGCTGTGGAGACTGGCTCCTCCAGGCTGGAAACCTTCTTCCTTTGCTTCATAGTGACCTTTGATTAATCCCATAAACTCGCTCATGCAGTTCCCTTTTAGCACAGATAGAGGGCGCTCATCAACCGCTTAAAACTTCACTTGGTTTCAATACAAGTACGTGGTCAACAGCGCAGACTTACTATGGTAGTAGGGAGGCCGAAAGGTACGGTCAGCTACACCCCAGCGAGGGGGAAAGATCACAAAATCTGCTATGGCCACACCTGGGCGAGTGGACTTGGCTGTCAAAACGGTGAAAATCGAGGGATCCTGGGAATAAAAAGTCAGGTAATTTGATTGAGAGTGCAAATGTGTTGATTTTGAAAATGTAGCCTAATCACTTATTTACACTCCCTCAGGTTTTTCTAAACCTTTATGATTTTATTCTTTGTGTTTATATCACAAACAAAGATATTTTAAAGAATGCTGGTAACGTAATCAAGCAGTTGACGGTAGCCATTGACTTTAATAGCATTTTTTTTCCCTACTACTATGGAAGCTACCGTCAGCTGTCTGGTTTCCAACATTCTTTAAAATATCTTATTTTTGTTCAACAGAAGAAATAAACTTAAACAGGTTTGGATGAACATGAGGGTGAGTGATGTCAAATCTTTATTTTATTTTTGGGTGAATATCCCTTTAAGACGTCAAATAAAGTAAATTACTCACTGCGTGATCAAACGCCACACAGTTGATGGCCATGAAGTTCTTCAGATTGTATTTGTACGGTGTGTAGTTTCCGTGCCATGCCACCACATTAAATGGCGAAAAGTCCTATTATAACACATTTAAAATGACAAAAACATGGGTACTGCAAGTAATAATTAACCTTGAGTAAACATTAAATAAACATTGAGTATTTAATCAATACTAATATCAAACTTAAAACACTGAGACCCTACGATCAATGTCCTCAATTAAACGTTTAAACCGCATCGTCTTGTTTTGATGCTCTGTGTTTGTACTTGAAATAGTAGGTTACAGGGCGAAAAAATGTCTTCGTTAAAAACCGCAATTTTATACACCCTTCGCTTGATAATGTTGCAGAAGGCAGGTTTTGAATGCTGCCAGCAAAATCAATATAATTCATTAAAGCAAAGACTGCCTGCTGTCCTGACCCTCATGCGCCCTCCTGTTGTTTCAACCCACCCTCATGTAGGCCTACACACACACACACACACACACACACACACACACACACACACACACATCCAGGTAAAACATCAGTCACTGTACACACAAACACGACTGTTTTTGCAGTTACATTCAGTCACACAAAGACACTCTCTGTGCACCCTGGGGTTTCTGGGACCCAAAGGTTTGTAATCTCACAGGCATAACAGTTCTTGGGATAACTCTACCAGACTCTATTAAAACGAAGAAAAAAACAAACTCATACACACAAAACAAACATATTTTCCCAGTCAAGCAAATAATAAGCTAATTTGAGCAATTTTAGCATTCAGTTGGAGGACAAAACAACAGGATAAGGCAGTACCTTCTCCTTCAAGTACAGATAATGGGACCTGTCTGCTCAATGTATAGATGTCCTCTAACTGCATTTTTTTTTTCTTTGTTACAATGTTGATACTGCTTCGTGATGCTACTTTTTCTTTCTCTAATTTGCTCCTGACAGCCGTAACAAGTCAATTATTCACTCGACAGGACACAGGGAAATAAATTCAGTGCAAAATGAATGCTTAATGCTTGATATCTTGATCTTATTAAAAACATATCCAGCATGGATTGTAGAGATTGTGCAATCCATAAATATTCAGTGCTTTATTGATGCAGCAGTGTGAGTAATGGAAATTACTAATGACGTGATAATTTCATGGTACCTGTTGACATGAAAAGAGCTTTCCCTGGTACTTGTTGACAATGGTGTAACCGGTAGCAAAAGTGCGGTCCTCGTACCAAGCCACAGGCATTTGGAAGTCCCTGGGGTTAGCCAGTCCATTAGCCCCTGCATTGTAGATCCAAATTAATGGACTTTTCTCAGCAGCCAGTGAAAGCAATATATTATTCAGAGACATTAAATAAGAAATTGTATTGTACATACCTATAGGACCCAGGTCAGGCAGCTCAAAATGGGCTCCAAAAACCTCTAGAATGTATCCCCTGGTCTCTCCAAACACATCAACACTAAAACGCATCCCTTGCTAAAAAAATAAATAAAAATTGTTGTTCATCAAAATATTGAATGCAAAGATGAATGCACTCTACCGTTCAAATATTTGGGTTGAGTAAGATTTTTTATTTTTTAAAGAAATTACTTTTATTCAGCAAGGATGCATTTGATCAAAAGTGACAATAAAGAAGTTGTTATTGTCATTGTTACAAAAACAGATTTTCAGATTTGTATTCATCAATGAATCCTGGAGAAATGTAATATTGTATGTATTGTAACATGTACAGTACCAGTCAAAAGTTTGGAAACACTACTATTTTTGGAAGTCTCTTATGCTCATCAAGCCTGCAGTTAAAAACAAAAAAACAAAACAAAAAAAAAACAGTAATATTATGAAATATTATTACAATTTAAAATAATGGTTCTCTTTTTTAATATACTTTAAAATGTAATTTATTTTTGTGATGCAAAGCTGAATTTTCATCAGCAAGTACTCCAGTCTTTGGTGTCTTATGATCCTTCAGAAATCATTCTAATATGATGATTTGATACTCAGTTATTATCAATGATGGAAACAGTTGTGCTGTTTAATATATTTTTTTGGAATACTTTTTTCAGGATTCATTGATGAGTAAAACGTTAACAGCATTTATTCATAAAAACAGCATTTATTCAAAATAAAAACATTTCTAACAATATAAATCGTTACCATCACCTTTTATCAATTTAACGCATCCTTGTTGAATTAAAGTACTAATTTCTTAAAAAAAAAAAAGTTATTGTTCCCAAACTTTTGAACGGTAGTGTATATTGTTACAAAAGATTTCTATTCTAAATAAATACAGTTCTTTTTAACTTTTTATTCATCAAATAATCCTGAAAAAAGTATCTCAGGTTATAAAAAAATATTAAGCAGCACAACTGTTTCCAACATTGATCATAAATCAGCATATTAGAATGATTTCTGAAGGATCATAAGACACCAAAGTACTGGAGTACTTGCTGATGAAAATTCAGCTTTGCATCACAAAAATAAATTACATTTTAAAGTATATTAAAAAAGAGAACCATTATTTTAAATTGTAATAATATTTCATAATATTACTGTTTTTTTTTGTTTTTGTTTTTTTTAACTGCAGGCTTGATGAGCATAAGAGACTTCTTTCAAAAACATTAAAAATAGTAGTGTTTCCAAACTTTTGACTGGTACTGTATATTAAGCAGCATAGCTGTTTTTAATATTAATAATAATAATAATAATAATAATAAATGTTTCTTGAGCACTAAATCGGTATACTAGAATGATTTCTGAAGGATCATGTGACACTGAAGACTGGAGTAATGATGCTGAAAATTAAGCTTAGCATCACAAGAATGAATTACATTTAAAATGTAAGCAAAATATAAAACAGTTCTTTTAAATTGTAATAATATTTCACATTATTACTGTTTATCAAATTAATAAGAGCCTTCATTCAATAACATAAACATTTTTTAAGTATTCCAAACTTTTAACAGGTAGTGTGTTAAAATACAAAACAATATCCATGTTTTTATTTACTTTAGATCAAATAAATGCAGCCTTGGTGAACATAAGAGACTTCTTTCAAAAACATTAAAAAGTTATGCCGACTCCGAAATCTTAGATATTAGAGTGGCACCTGAATGACACAAATCTCATTGGGCTCCACCATCATCTTCCCAAATTCTGTAGTAATCAGGATTTCACCTTGTTGAGGCACTGAAACACAGATTGCAGTGTTAATTAAAAGGCATTACAACTAAATCACTTTTAAATGCATCTATATAAACTATTAATCCTGAAAGATAAAAATATAATAATCTTGGAAAAAAGTAAGGCAATGAATAACAAGACCACAAACTGACCAATAAGGAGATCCCCATCTGCATTTTGGAAACATCTATGAAAAGAAAAAAGTACCATCTTACAAAAAAACATAATGAACAAAGAATTAAAGGGATAGTTCACCCAAAAATTAAAGGGTGAAAATTAAATTTAGAAGCTCAAACGTGCTGCATAACACGAGAATGAACCTCAAGTGATTTTGTCTCTTTAGAAAATTTGGACTAAACCTCTCAAGATTAGTTTTACAATCTCTTTATAAACTTTTTGAAGCATCAAAGTTGTAGTTGCGTTGCTGTCTATGGAGGGAAAGAAAGCTCTCAGATTTCATCTAAAAAAATCTTCATTTGTGTTCCAAAGATGAGCGAAATTCTTACACGTTTGGAATGACATGAGGGTGAGTAATTATGACAGAATTTTCTTTTTTGGGTGAACTATCCCTTTAAGGTCATTAAAATCATTGGTGAGTTGAATCCAATTCAAACTGACCTGTCGGTCATTGAAGTGTTACAGGTGTACATGTGGATGACGATTCCATTACGAGATTTTGAATCTCCAGCTCCACAGACAGTATGTAGACCCTGAAAATATCAAGTTAATGCTGGGACTGAATATTATTCAAATATGAAGGAAATATGAGTAGTACGTGTAAGAATGAAATCTTTTACCGCTATAAAATCCACTTTTTTCTCTGAAGATTTGGGGATGTTAAACGGCTTCCATCGTAGCTGGTTGGGGTCAGGTTCCACTTCATTCCAGTTCTCCGTGAGATCTCCACAGCTCATCGGAGTGAAAGGATTGTGGCGCACAGAGGGTAAAATGCGGTACAGCCAGCTATAAACACATAAGTGTGCTGTGCTCAGTTCTTACAAATCTTAAGATTTTAGGTTGGACTGTTATGTTACAAACTGACATGACATTTTTCAAAGTTACATATACCTTCGCTTATTGGTCGACCGTGGGCAAGTGAAGGCAGATCCAGAGAGTTGCTCAGCATATAGGCCATATGGACACACTTGTGGATTGTTCTATAAGACAATAATCTAAACTGAGCATTTGATGTGCAATGTTTATAAGTCAGGCAGGTGATCAGAGTTTTGGTATTACCTGTCCCTCAGGTAGAGATCCTGGACAGCGAGGGTCTTCAGAGGCAAACTCGTTGCCAAAACCACTCATGTACTGCAACACAGTTATTTGACTACGTTATGTTCATTTTATTTTCAGAATGATCTAAATGGCAAAAGGTGATAAAAGAGAATAGTAAAACACAAAAGAAGCTGTGTAGAACCATCCCAGTATCTCCTCCATCCTATGAGTGAGCGACAACAAATGTGCTTAGTCATGATGCATCTGCAGATGTGTTCAGAGCAGCTCTTAAAGATCTCAAATAGGCTAACTGAAAACATAACATATGGAGGGGTAAAATATGACAATAAACAATAGTTATATAAGATTTCAACTGAGAACACCAGTAAAAAAAATATTTCTATTGGTCAGTTGTTTACATTCTTGTCTACTAGAAGACAATTGAGATCAGCAAGAGTCCAGTGTTGGTAGACTATGCTAAATTCATCTTGACTTTAGGACTTTGTTCTATAAAACTAATAATCTGATGAAAAGCATTCATAAACCTAAAAAGTTTTATGTAGCCTACAGCTACAGTGTAGCAGTGATTAACCACATCTGGGCAGCTGCAGATTCCAGTGATCTGATTGGTCAGGCTGGAACGCCCTCTAAATCCTCCTCATGTAGCAATGTTTGAATCAATTCCATTCGAATCGGTTCTCTTTTAAGCAATTCGCTTCAACGAACCGGTTCATACAACCAGTTGAGCGATGTATATTATTCCAGTAAAGTCATTCTGTTTAAGTTTTATTAATTATGTTTTTTGTTGTAATGACATGTGTCCCAGTTAAGTTTGTTGATCAGTTCAATAATTAAGCTCATAAAACAATAAAGTAACTAACTTGAATATTTGCATTTATAAAACAGAAATTCAGCTGAATCTCCAGACGAGTTGTCCACTGGAGAATCGCTCGGGAAATTTCCCAAAAGTATTTTTAGGCTTTTCTTTAGGTTTCTACGATCTACTGGCTATGGTGTTAGGAAACAAAGCCAAAACCGGGTTTGTGAATCATTTTTAGCGAATCATTGAAAAGATCCGACTCAAAAGAGAGATTCGGACAGCACTATACTCATAGGATGTGCCAGTGAAGCGAGTCTCCAGCAAAACATAAAAACCAAGCATAGTTTTTACGTTTGGTATATAGGCTAGCATATGTCGTCTCGTCTGGAGATTCAGCTGAATTTCTGTTTTATAAATGCAAATATTCAATTTAGTTACTTTATTGTTTTATGAGCTTAATTATTGAACTGATCAATAATTGTAAAAAAAAAAAAAAACTATGTCTGAAAAAAAAGTATTTTGACGAAAACGTTAAATAACTGGAAAAAGCTGATAAATAAAACTGGATTAGGCTTAAGATACTGTTATGTAAATGTATAGTCCAACGTGCACTTACCTTTAGACCAGCCATTGTGCGTTATGTAGGCTACTGATAGTCTAGTAATATTTAAACTTTTCGAAATGAACTGCAACTTTCCACAAATGACACAGAAGATCTTCCGTCCCTTGAATCCGCTCGTACCGAGTCAGCGCTCTCTCCCTGCAAAGGACCGAGGGAGGAACTTGGGTCGTATTTACGTTTTTCTCAATATGGTTTTAATTAGACTCAGACACGACTCGTGACGCAACCAGAGATTTGGGCAACGTTGAAGAGGGGAGGCGAGGTTTAATGTTCACAAATCGTTCAAAGAATGACCCCTGGCATAGGTACAGCAAATGTCAGTTGAGGCAAGATCGTAAAGTCCATTTCTCAGTCCTTTAACAAATGCACGTAGGCCTATTTTCTGTTCAGTATGGGGGAGTCCAGGTAGTGTTGTAGGATTTTACATCAGTGTTCTGGTTATGGTTGTTTTTTAAGTTTAACTATGCATCTCAAACCTTTATAATAGCTAACCATATTTATGGAAATAGCCTATAACAATTTCGAAAAATTTAGGTTTGTAGGTTTGCTGTAAACAGCAAATAAAATTGGAAACAAATATAGAAATATCCTATAGCCTACAAATCAGAAGCTAATCAGAATTGATCACATTTACACTGTGGTAAATATAGGCTTTTGTTGTTGTTGTTGCTGCAATTTTTGTGTGTCCAGTAAGAACAAAGTAGTCACAACCCTCCCCATCTGGTCAAATATATTTCTAGTTGCTGCGTAACACGAGAATGAACCTCATTGGTTCTTGCAGAAGCTCAAACTTGCTGTGTAACAGGAGAATGAACCTCATTGGTTCTCGCACGTGAAGCGAACATGCTTGAGCTTCCGTTTACCACAACTGATCTATGAGTTGATGAATGTATATGTGAATAAAAGCCTAAATTCTCATTCTGTTCATCATTTAAAGCGATCATGTCTCTTTCTGAACTAAACCGCTCATTTTATGATCTCTTTATGAACTTTTTGAATGTGGTAGTTGCATAGCTGTCAATGGAGGGACAGAAAGCTTTTAGATTTCATCCCAAGGATCTTAATTTGTTCTGAAGATGAACGAAAGTCTTACAGGTTTGTAACAACATGAGGGTGAGTAATTAATGAAAGATTTTTCATTTTTGGGTGAACTATCCCTTTAATGTTACTAGACACTTAGATATTCTGGTATCACCTCGGAAGGGTCTAATTTTCAAATGTCTTATTGCCTAAAAAGATGGTGCTACAAGTCTATACAGGAAATCTGTACCTTGTACGTGCTTCACCCTGCACTGCACTTTGAGTAGGCCAGAGCTATTCAAATGCTGTAGTAGTTTCCATAATTTAAACATAGCCAACTGGGTTTGTGTGTAAGGTTCCACAGTATGACACCGAATTCAGGCACGGGTCCAATTGTGCATTTCTTTCTGAGAAAATGAATAGGCGTAATAAAAAACAGAAAACAATATCACGTCAAATCAATTTGCCTCTTTCATTCCACACACTATTCCCTTTCTCTCATCTTTTGGGGAGGTGATGTGTTGGTGGGGTAAATTATGGCAATTCTCATGGTGAGGCGCAAATAAACTCAGAGCGGCAGAAGTAACTGTTCTCTACTGAAGCGTGCAGCTGTGCCGAGACTCCCGCTGGCAGGCCGTTTAGGTGCTGTGCTCAAGTCGAGAAAGACTAATGCCGGAAAATATCTCAACCCAGTCTGCGGAAATTGATCTGCTCCTCAGGGAAAAAATGACTGATTTTAATTTTGTTACGCCTATCTCTCTCTCTCGCCTTTCTTAAAGTAAGCCACGTTCTTCCACAGGCAACAGAGTGACAAAAATGGCCCATGATAGGTGAACAGATGAGCAAGAGTATTTTCTGAAATATAGCCTTAATGTTCTCCCCCCCTGGACAAACTACATGTTGATGGACTTGAAATCAGTCCCCCTCACATTCCGTTCAGAGCAATTCACAATCACTGGATGCAAGGCGATCCGTAAATCCTGACAATTCAGGATAGGTGGTACAGCTAGTGTGTATGGATTTTTTTTTTGGAAGGACCTCAAACCGAGCCTGATGCATGAGCAAGTGTATGATAAATATGCTTCCAAATGCTGCGTCCTGATCTCTCTCACCTCCCGCTGCATTTGCACCGGCAGTAGTTCCACTTACCGCCGAATAGATTTGCTGAGACACCCACTGTCCCCTTTTAAAATGAAGAGCAACTGGCCTTGTTAAGGGAGTCTCTCCAGCGGCTGTAATGTTATGCAAATGGTTTAATATGAAGATAAAGACTGTAGCGGCATGCCACGCTCTACCAGTTCAAGCCCCGGTGGATCCTCAGAGCCTTCACTAATGAGAGAGGGATTATTCTGGAGTCATTAAATGGTGCCCTCCCTGACATCTCTCCCCTCCTCCCCCGGTTATGCCCATTAATGCACTGTACACAGACTTTAGAGATACCTTTTACCACCGGCTCCTGGTTTTTTACACATCAGAATGTCACTGAATAGCAAATTACATTCTCTTCCCACAGAGAAAATTGCTTTTGAATCGCTTAGTTATAAAGATTTATTTTTTTTAGGAAGGAGGGGGGGGGGGGGGGGGGTATGTGAAAACATAATTACTTGTGTTGAAAATCTCATTGGCAGTTGTTGCAGCTGGTTGCTCAGAAAACTTATTTGAGGAATTATGTGGAAATGCATCTGTGTGTGTTTGTTTGGACATGCACAAAAATGCACTTTTATAGACCAATACTGATGCATTAAGTACTATAACATCGCACAAGCTGAGCTATAGCTGTAATGGTTCAGATGTGGCTAGATAGCTAAGCGACCTAATATCAAAGAACTGCATGGATTCAGGTAATATCTGATTGCAGATGCTTAAACTGAACAACACCATGCAGCCACGTGTGTCGCCTCAAACTCATTATTTTTAAACTCAAGGAGAAAATCTGCATTTGCATTTGGGAGTGTTGAAGGAGAGGAAAACAATGAATTGAGATGAGAATGAAACAAAATAGTGGATGACCCTCACATGGCCACTGTCGCTTTTTGACCCTGTTAAATTCCTGTTGTCGCAAACAGGGGTGAGAGTGCCATGACCCAAAGGGACAGGCCGAATTTACTGTTACTACTTCCTAACCACAGGGACTCCAAGTACCAAGAAATGGAGAAGTAAGAAATCCAATATAGATTGCATGGCTTCACTCGGCTCCCCATCGTGCAGTTCAGAGCTCAAAACGTTTTTGTCTCTCCCACTAAATTGGTCTGGAGGGCTTGGAGAGCAGTCAACTTCTACTAATGATGCCCTCTGATACATTCACATAAAATTCTTGGCCTTTCCACACATACACATCTCGGTCCATCGCAAGCACACAAACATAGCGAAATATCCCCTTTTATCACTGTCAGCCACCCCTGACCACTTCCAATCTGCCACCTACAGGGAAGCAAAACAAACATAACTATGGGAGCTAGAATTCTGAAGGAGAAAAAGAAAGAGGGGAATAGAATAACTGGCCTCGTGTGGAGGCAGTGACTGGAGACAGGGACGGAGCTGGACTGAGCCATGAGGAGAGTTTGTCACAGCAGCCATTACCATCACAGCTGAACTCCAGAGAAGCCATCTCAACGCCATGCAGGAAGCTAATTTCATTTGAGATGAAGTCTCTGATGAACTGCTGTGGATTATCCCCTATAAGTATCCACAGACCTCATTAACAATACCCCAAGACATAATGTTTGGTGCGTTATCAACATCTCACGCGCGCCTCGATGAATTATAGGCTAGCACATTTTTTTGCTAAGTTTTAGCCTACAGTGCAAGGCAAGTTTGGGGTTTTTCCAGTTTTCCTCTGATGCTTTACAGGTCCACTAGATGTCAGTAGAACCAATACAACATATTTGGTATTGGCCACTGGCCATTTATCAAAACAGTTGGAACATTTTGTCACAATGCTCTACATTAAATTTTAAGCAAATGTCTCTAAAAATGTAACATGGTGTAACCTATCAAATAAAAAGTAAAAGGTAGGCTAAAAAAAAGTACAAAAAGTAAACATTGAAGGCCTGAGTGTACACAATTTTTTTCCTCAAAAAGAAAAAAAAAGATGAAAAACATCAAGAACATGCATTTTTATTCATAAATAAATAGTTATAGGAGTCTAAATAGGTCCTTATTCGGCTTTGGATAACATGACAACAAATGAACTTCTTGCAAATTATTTCTATCCTCTAACTAATTTGGCAGACAGAAAGTTCTTCAAATATAAATGGTATTTAAAAACAAAATTAAACAAATGATTGAATGTTTAATCAATTAATGAATGAATATGCCTAACTACTTCTGCCAACATTTCTTTTATCAAGAATTTCTACCTTTTAATGAGACATTTTTCTTCCGTTTTACAATCTCATATATACAAAAAAAATCATTTTGATTCAGAAAATGAAAAGATGTTCATCATATAGCCTAACTTAAGATGTGTAGGCTATAGCCTACAAGAAATGATTTCTGTATGAAATTATTTTTATTTCTGAATAACTCAATTGATTGGGATAAAAAAAAAAATCTTTTCATTGACCCATAGATAGCCTCCTATGTGTCAAGATGGTATGGTACATTATTTTTCCAAAATAGACTACATGACCTCCTTCTGTGATGTTCTCCGGCTCATGATAAAGCTTAGCGAAAGACACAAATTATTTTTCTTCCCGTTGAAAACCACTTGATTACTTCTTTTATACGAATGTCTAAATGTCATTTATTTCCTTGTGTCGTTTTTACAAAATTTACATAAAACTCAGACAAGGTCAGATAGCAGCTAAGTCTCTAATTTACTCTAATCAACTTTCATTTGCATGGCGATATTTGCGCGCGTTATTGACGCTAACTGAATAAATGGACTTCTTCAAATTCAAGGGGAGAGGTTTTAATAAGCTCATGGGAGAAGAAGAATAATTTGCATGTATTACTTTGATTAACTTAATAAAGGATTGTCATTCTTGAATTTAGACATTCATATTCTTTCCAAGAAGCAATCAATAAAGGGCAAGAGCACCTCTTTAGATCATCAGCGCACACGAACTCTCTTTTCAGGCAAAAATATAAAAAAATATAGCCTATATAAAATAAAATAAATAAATGCTAAGTGCAGAAGCCCCTGTGAACTTCTTCAGACCTAAACGATAATAAGATCGGAGACGCAAAATTGTTCCAACTCATATTTGTGACCTTTCACCCAAATGCATTATTAAAGAAGCCATTCCACGCTTCGCGTTCCACAAATCGATAAGAATGCAGAGAACTCACAGTCCCCTGTAATCTACAAAAAAAATTGCATTCAGACTTATATGAAATGATGCGCAAAAATTGAAAACTTGACAAACTACCAAATGAGGAACTGTATGATCTCAACTGTATGATCTCTGCACGGTAATATTAGGGGGAAGCTGGGGTATATCCAATAGCCTACCAAAAAAGCCTGAACCCTATGCATTGTTTTTACACAAGTTGCCTACCCATATATGTTAAAACCGTGTTTCCAAACGACGTTTTTGTAATCATAAAACTTGGATTAGCTAAATCAGAGTGAGCGAAATAAACGCCAGCGAACAGAAGTAGCGATCGCCTGAGGAGGTTACCATAGCAACAGTTCGCCGTTCCAGGTAAGATCGTGCAAAAACAAAACAACTTTATTTAGAACTTCTTTATATTTACGTCATAGGCATAAATATACTTGTCGACCACCCTGAAAGTCACTGAATAGTCTGCTCTTACACTTCGGGTTACTGGTCCGAAAAAGAAAAAAAAAGTTGTTCTATTGTTAGAAGACTGTTGTGATTGTAGCCTAATAATGAATGACTCAAATATTTCTGCAAATTAAATCAATTAAACGAACATGGCCATGTGGTTGTGAACGTGGATGGCCACTGCAAGTCATGCATAGACATATGCAAATGTCGAATTCTGCGACCCACCGAATTAGCGTTAGGAGTATCCTAACAGTGTAACAATGTAATTGTTTCATGTTACATGTAGTTATAGTAATAACTATAGGCCTAATTACATGCAACTCAGCCTAAACCTGATGCTAACCCTAACTCTACATAATAACATAATATTAGTCTATTGTTGTAGACAAACAAGGACACCTTAAAATAAAGTGTAACCGATTGGGATTAAGATTACCTCAATACAGCGCCTACTATATGGTCACATAGTTCGGCACAACACCGGAAAACACATCAAAATAGAGCAAAATCAACTGTTATCGCTCACTCTGCACAGAAGCATCTTTCTGGAACCCCACCAAATAGCTAAACAATAATCATTTGGCATGCAAACAATAAAACAATTGTGATCCTATTTACTTGTGACTTCAAGGACAGGATAATCTTTGGTTAAAGTGTTTGAGTTGTTTTTCCTCTTCCTCCTTCTCTCCCTATTTTTTTAAATAAATTCAAATTATCGAGTCAGATGAACAAAATTAGAGTCCTTTTGTTTTTTATTAGTGCGTATTACTGGTGAAAATTACAGATGATCATTGCGTTCTAGATTGCTATTGTTGTTCCGATCATCGACTGTCATTCTAAACTTAAGCTAACAAAGTCATTAAATTGACTCCCTCGCGCTCTCATTATGCGTGGTGTTAATAACCGCTAATTAACTTTGCTTACGCGCGCGTCTAAGAGCACGTCTTTTTGTTCGCCCTTTCAAGCAGAGCAGCATCCAATTAAGTCACAGCAACAGGAATGAAGACAGACCACCTCTGGATCAGAACTGTCATCAGTGTGGCTCCTAAATTCAACACTGAGCCGCTAACCACACAGTAGCCTAACCTCTACACTAACTAATTAATAACCTGAACTTTCTGAGATAGATAGATAGATAGATAGATAGATAGATAGATAGATAGATAGATAGATAGATAGATAGATAGATAGATAGATAGATTTAAAAAAAAATAATATGCAACTATGTTATCCGTGATTATCCATAATCAAAAAGAAATGTGGCAGAAACTTTCCACATGAATTACACAGATGATTTAAAATAGCGTCAATCATGATGCAGTTCTCGTTTAGTTTTTGCTCAACTGACTGGCTTTACCCATGAGCGCTTTTGTTAACACCAGGAGATGGCGCTGCTTGAAAACGTGGGAGTGATAGAGTCTATATTAGGGATTTAGACACAGCTGTTGAGCGGTTGGTATAACATCAACGGAACTATGTAAAGTGTCACCTACTGTTACTTAGTTTGAGAAAAGACTCTTGTTAACGGAACAGGGGGTGGTTTGCATGCGTATAGCCAAAACCCAACGGATTATGGGCCATGTAAACCCTTGCAAAACAGAAGACGATTGTAGAAATTATCAAGTTAGACTGTTGTGAAAATATGACACACTGTGGTATCGGGTAATAGAGGAGCGTGAAACTGACTGGCACCCACTAACAGCTTGTCTGCCCGCACGTAGAGCGCTAAATAGACTCAGGACTGAATATGGGAAAATTGCGCATTTTTTTCAGATGCGTGCGTGTAATTAGTGCATTTAAACAAAGCGCGGATGTCCTGCTGGCGGTAATAGTCCCTGACATTTCTTTTCTTGGGTTAATAACAGAGCGCGTATAAATGAATCAAATTGTGCCCCCAAATTACATAGCGACTTTAAATACCCGTCTGCATTACGTGCCTGTTTGGGAACGAGAAAAATGTCTTATATTGTTATTATTGTCATTACTCTGTTCTGTTGATCTGCTTAGATGATGCTGAATTTTGAGGGAAAAATAATTCGTCCTAACAGTGCATGATTTTACTGTTGTTTTTTAATGTTTATGAAGAATATTGAAGGGCATTTTTTTTCAAAGTCCAATTAAAGCCAAACATCAACAGTATTCTCATACAGTAGGCTATTCTCACCACCCTAATCTCACCAGAGCAGAATCATATAACCTATGAAGAGGAGAGAGTAAATTGCAGCTTCGTTGCAAGTTTGGGATTGAATTGTGAAAATGATCCTTTTAACATTGATGGGTCTGAGCGGCGAGCGGCGGATGGGTCATGCCATCCGCAGCAGGTTAAATAGACTTTCATTTAAAATTACATTCTCAATCTGTCTCTTCAGTCTTCTGGAGTCTAGGTGCCTGTAGCATAGGCTCTCAGGGGCCTATTATCACCACCGTCACTTTTTAAGTCAATCATCTATGGCTATCTGATCGCTTCACTCTGAGAGGACAGGCAATGAGGCTATAGGTGTGTGTGTGTGTGTGTGTGTGTGTGTGTGTGTGTGTGTGTGTGTGTAGGGTCCAGGTGAGCGATTCACCCGGTCAGGCCTCGAGTTGCTTTGACTATATGGCACAGAGAGTATAAAATAATAGCATCACATCTCTACACAGACAGACCAATATTAGACAAATGAACGGTGTCCCTAAAATCCCTAAAAATAAATGTATGGAACAGAGAGTACAAAATAATATAAAATTAATAATAATTAAAAAAAAAAATGGTGATAGAAAAAAGTAAGGTGCTCTTCTTATCAAAAAAAAAAAAAAGATACTATTTTTATACTAATTTATAAATGCCAGTGTATTTTAATAGGCCTGTGAACTGAAGAGACCTTTTTTCAAATTTATATATTTTATATATTTTACATTTTTAAAAAGACATGTTTAATAATAATAATTAACATCCGGCATCACAGTATACAAAACGTGAATGTAAATGTGTTTTAGATAGCCTACATAAAACCTCAGAATTTAGCCTACATAAAACCTCAGAATTTAGCCTATCTCCAACGTTATATTTATTCTTTTATATTAATCTAATTTCAGTCTAAATGTGGAGGTGCTTATCCAGTAACTTCAGTAATCCATCACAACATTCGCTGAGTTCATACTGTTTAACTTTAATAGAAAATATATAAAGATCCCCCTTGTTCCCTTGGGAGCCAATCAGATTTGCGTTACACGTCAATGCAACAGAATGGAGAGCGGAGCTACTGCGGATCAGTGCATATAGCATTAGCGGCCAGGGTGGGATAGGCAAGAGAGACGTTTCAGATACAGTGTGAGAGAGAGTAACAGTCTCCCACTCGAGCACAACCTTGGACGATACAAATATGAGTAGTCAGTACGACGACGATAGCCGCGACCGAAGCGAATGTAAAAGCAAGTCGCCCACCGTGCTTTCCTCCTACTGCATAGACAGTATACTGGGCAGAAGAAGCCCGTGTAAAGTCAGACAACTGGGAGCGCAAAGTTTGCCAGCACCCGTCAGACAGGACCACGACCAGTCAACCGAAGGTAAGCCCTTTAACGTTATTTCTATTTCTTTTGTGCTGTTTTACGTTTTGTCACATGTCAGGAGCATTCATATTTGTAGAAATGTGTACAGAAATAGGGTCCTGGTCAGAAGCAACACCTCGGAGCGCCTCTGGGTGTGAAAATAGAGTCCTGAAAGTTTTAAGAACCTCTCTAATTAAAGAATAAATTCAAATGAACAGCCTTGAAATGCTTCATTCGTTAAAATAAAGAGTTTACGCAATTGGAGAATCTTTTTAAGTTCCCAAGAAAACGAGTCTGCAGGGCTTCTTACTGGATACTTTTGCTAACCAAGAAGTAAAACATGTTTTTGACCATGCAATCTCAGTACCATGGTATATACCAAAATACCATCTGATAGTAGGCTAACACCATCACTATACAGTAGGGTAGCCTACTGAAGAAACTATTAAATAACTTTTTATCGTAGCCTATATAATAATCTAAAAATAAATAAATAAACGTATGCAGCAAAATGGTATCAAAAACCTTACATTTCTATAATATGTGCGTATATAATGCTTTCTTAATTTATACTGTTTTGAGCATTTAAAAATATGATATTGTTTTATTTTTCTAGTCACTTCTAAAGAAAACTCGTTTGACTCGGACATGCACCTGCCGCCCAAACTGCGCCGGCTATACGGCCCTGGGGGGAAGTACCTGGACTCCGGGAGGGGGTTTCACGAGCACCTAGAGAAGGGTGAGAGGGAGAGACTGCTGGACCAAGCCTGTGAGAGTCTCAAAATCAGCCAAGCGCCACAAGTTAGCATCAGCCGTAGCAAGTCGTACAGGGAGAACGCGCCCTTCAGCCAGAGTGATGAAGGCCATAGTCCCGAGCACACGGCCCAGGAACTGGTGGAGCTCAGCACTCTGAAGTTTGAAGAGGATGTTGTCAAAGAGGAGGCGTGCGGAGACGCCAGTCTGTCTCCGAAGGATGAAGAGAGCATGCACAACGATGGGGATGTAAAAGATGGAGAGGACAGTGTGTGTCTATCGGCCGGCAGCGACTCGGAGGAAGGGATGCTTAAACGAAAGCAGAGAAGATACAGGACTACCTTCACCAGCTATCAGCTGGAGGAACTGGAGAGGGCCTTCCAAAAAACACACTACCCTGACGTGTTCACCAGGTAAACCGCACAATAGCTTTCACACGTTATTCATCAATATGATGTTTAGACAGAGCAGAGATTTTTGACCACAACGATGGCAGAAAAATAGTAATATTCATGTAATGAATACGATTTATGCGTTATACTTAAAAAAAAAATATAAAACACATCTAAATAAATAAATAAAAATTATATAGTTTCATCTGTATTTATTTTTAATTCATTTATTATTATATCGAAAGAAACATCACTAATCCATAGGCTACTTTGTTTTATGTATTTTTAAATCCAATACAACATAGGCCTACTAAACATTTAAGGTAAATATTTAAATTATATTTTGAACATTTTGAAAATAGGCCCTATAAATGTAAAAAATACAAAGCCCAAAATATATATATTTTTAGAAAACATTAAATGATGTAAACATTGATAAATTAAAAAAAGTGTGGATTCATGAACCAAAACGTGTGGAAAACGCTTATGTTGTGGATATATATATTCCGTTTAAAAGGTAAATGTATTCTTTGTATTCTGAAAATGATTTAAATATATTTCGCTTTGTTAAAATAATATTATGCCGGTTAGTAGCCTAACGTTAAATTGGCAACACAATCGGCGTGCAATTCTGTACAATAGAGAGCAATAATAACTGAAATGTGTAGGCTACTCGTTTATGTCCTGTACAATTTATTCTTATACGACTGTTACTCACATTATTCTCTATGTCAGTTAGTTAATATGGGCCTTAAAAGAGCATAGGCCATCAGCAGACACTTCACACTCAAATGTGGAAATAAATATTTTAATTACGAAGTTTAACTGTGACTGTTGTAAGGGGGTAAATGGGTTTTGGGCCCATTTTGATTTTCATTGCTTATTTTTGTGTTCATGTAATTGTGTAACAGCATTAGAAAAGTGAGCCACAAAATACCGACAAGACAAACTGAAATATTGGCGAATTAACATTTAAAAATGTTATAGTTTAAAACAAAATATCATAATAAAAGTAACCCTAATTTTAGGCATACATACGAATGTGATGTAGGCCTATTAACTGATATTAACTAATGTTCTAAAGTTATGCTTAGGCTATACAATTATTTGAGTTACAATATTTTTATTATAAAATATTGCTGTAGCCTACAATTGATGTTCTTTATTGAAAATGAAAATAATAGTTGACGAAAACTGAACATTGATAAGAATTTTGTTTTTGAATTTTGAAAAAACTGCCCCACATTTATTCGTTATTCGTAGTCACGTTGCATGAAAGAAAAACAATCAATATGCCACACAACATAAGTCTATTAAATATTAAAAAAAAACATCAGTCTGCCTAATGACAAATTTACCCGAGGACCGTTGTTCTTTAACCAAAATGTTCGTTGTTGATCATGAAATATCGATGTTTATATTGACGTGGTAGATAATTGTCATAAATTTAGCCAGGTATATTTTCGGTAAATGCGCAATTGTCATATAATAGTCTAGATGCCATTATTTCCATCATTATGTTGTTACAGTCAGCTTTGCCCAACGAAACAACCCATTATGAAAACCGTACAAGTTTTCCGTTCGATTCTCATCAGCCCCAAATTGCTTTCATAGGTTTCTGACAATTTAGGTAAAATCTGTTTTCTTACGGTGTTTGTGGGGGTGAAAAAAAAAAAAAACCTTCACACATTTTGATGATCTACATTTTCTGTTCCAGAGAAGAGCTCGCGATGAGGCTGGATCTGACAGAAGCGCGCGTGCAAGTGAGTGCTTACTTTTATTTCTTTTTTTTAGCACAAAATAAACGAAAATAGATTGAATTTAAATGCACAATAATATTAACATGTAGCCTACTGTAGGCTATAAAACAGCTGAGAACCTTAACTTCATTGAGACGTTAAAATGATTTAAATTGCAGCGAACTGAGAGAAATTACCTAGCCTATAATATGACAACTTCTCGGCATTTTAAAGGTAAAGATTAACTACATGATGCGAGCCTGCGAATTCTTGCAACTTGCTTATAGGCGTTAAGACAATATACCTAATGGTCTATTTTTAATTTCATTTTAAAATGACAATCGTAAACTTGGTTAAATGACCCTGTACGTCATGGCAAGGTCTTTCCTGTTATCGAAAGTTATTATACACAATAGAGCGAACATTTTAGCGGCAATTACACAGACGCCCCTGATTCATAAAAGCGCACTTAGCGAGAGAGCAAACACTGCTATTCCAGGGAGAAAATGGTGTTTGAATTCTCATCGCCGGCGCGGGGGAGAGGGAGGGGTAGGGGGGATAATGCTATTTGATTTCCCATTTTGTGATTGCAATAGACCGGCATTGATCCGATGCTTTGCACTTGGAACGAGTGAGAGACTATTAAGGGTGTTTGCCACCCCTCCTTTCTCTATTCAAAGCGTGGCTCGCATGTTCAAGCCCAACTCTCATAACCAAAGAGACAGTGCAAACATGAGGAAGCTACCAGGGTTATTGGCTGTGTAAAACAACAGATGTCAATTTGGAGATGTGGGAGAACAAATCACTTAACAGGCTCGATCAGGAGGTGATAAAGCTAATAAATGCCCCAGGGGCCACATAATGCAAAACGGTTTGGAGCATGTGTGAGGGGCCAAGGTCCCTGTTGGTTCGTCTGTTGACACTTTCCTTCATTATGAAGTCCCTGCCTGCAGGTCATGTTCTTGTGGCACAACCTGGTGGGGTTTAGCAGGATAGGAGGGGGATCGTGGGAAAGTTAAATAGCCTTTTGGAAGCAACTTACATTTGGAGGAATTTAATTTAAAGTGCATTAATTGTTATTGGATGCTGTTCCGACAGCTTTTGTTAACTCGGCTCTTAATTACCACGCTCCACCCTGTTTTTTGCTCTCCCCGAACCAGATTTTAATTAGCAAAGTTAGGGTAACAGACCGTAAGTTTAGGGCCATGTAATTACCCTTGACTTCCAGCCTATTTGTCACCTCATTAAAGCGAACCAAATATTGCACATGAACAAGAGCGACAAGCTCATGCTTAAACGACCATGCAGGCTGTCAGGTGGAATATTAATGGCTCTGGATCTGAAACGTGAAGGGACAATTTTCAACTTCTCAAGGCCAACTATTTAAGCAGGTTTCTGATTTCAAATTTAGTAGCATAGTCAAATTAGCTACATTCATCCGTACACCAGCAGTCAACAGTAAAGTTTGGACTTAATAAGGCTTCTGTCCCAAATCTCAGGTTTGGTTTCAAAACCGAAGGGCAAAGTGGAGGAAACGTGAAAAGGCAGGAGTCCAGGCTCACCCCTCGGGCTTGCCCTTTCCTGGGCCGCTGGCAGCCGCTCACCCCCTGAGTCACTACCTAGAAGGAGGACCTTTCCCACCTCACCCTCACCCTGCTCTGGAGTCAGCATGGACTGCCGCAGCCGCCGCTGCTGCTGCATTCCCAGGCCTTGCCCCGCCCCCAAACAGCTCCG
The DNA here is from genome assembly GCF_949319135.1 of Squalius cephalus. Classification (NCBI taxonomy): domain Eukaryota; kingdom Metazoa; phylum Chordata; class Actinopteri; order Cypriniformes; family Leuciscidae; genus Squalius; species Squalius cephalus. The sequence continues at coordinate 10,573,888 of NC_137146.1, forward strand.
GCCTCCCTCCTGCCACACCCCTCGGCCTAGGAACCTTCCTGGGCACAGCGATGTTCAGGCATCCAGCCTTTATTGGACCCACTTTTGGCAGGTAAAGACCATTCGCAATCACAATAAGTCATCGTTGTTCTTATACTTTTTTTTTCTTAGTGTAAAAAACATTTTAATAATCTAAACAACTTTTAAAGGGATAGTTCACCCAAAAATGAAAATCAGTCATCAATCAGTCAGTCATTCTGTCATCATTTACTCATCAAGTTCTTCCAGACCTGTATACATTTCTTTCTTCTGCTGAACACAAAAGAAGATATTTTGAAGAATGCTTGTATGGGCCCAATTGACTTCCATAGTATGGGGAAAAAATACTATGAAAGTCAATGGGGCCCATCAACTGTTTGGTTACTAACATTCTTCAAAATAACTTATTTTGTGTTCAGGAGAAGAAAGAAATATATACAGGTTTGGAACAACTTGAGGATGAGTAAATGATGACAGAATTTTCATTTTTGGGTGAACTATCCGTTTAAGAAAGCAGCTTTTGAGCAATGGAAAGGTTCTTCATGGTAGAATATGCCAAAAAAGACCTGTGTATATATATAAATATAGCAATAATAATCACATCTAAAAATGCATATGGCTCTTATTTTGTACCCTTGACTAAAATTGTGTTGTATAATCATTGGTGTGAGCATGTTTATGAGTGCAGTACATTGTATCACAGGAACTGGCTCTCTTCTCTTTAGACTCTTCTCGAGTATGGGTCCTCTGACCAGTGCTTCCACGGCCGCCGCTCTCTTGCGCCAAACTGCACCGCCAGTGGAGGGTCCCGTGCAGCCGCCGGCAACCCTGCCAGACCCGCCTTCTTCCTCATCATCTATGGCCGCCGACCGCAGGGCATCCAGCATCGCAGCACTGCGTCTCAAAGCAAAGGAACATTCGGCCCAGTTGACCCAACTGAACATCCTGCCGTCCGGCACTGCAGGGAAGGAAGTATGCTGATCCTTCTCCTTAAAAACAAAACAAAATATTAAAGAAACCATCTCAACAAAAAGCACGACCAAATCCATATAGCACTAGCACACCGGAGACCCATCCGACTCTGGAGTCATCGCCAAATCACAGAGCCTCCCACTGGACATCATCTCTAAATTTTACACAGTGCATCAAACATGTTTCAAAACCCTGAACATAAAGATTCTGAGTGTAATGTAGGCACCTCAGAGGGTCAGTTAGGGAAGCTGTGCTTGGTAAAGTCATTAAATCAATCCAGTCTTTTGGGTCAGGAGCAAATGTGGCAAAAGACACATTTACACCCACACAGAGAAGAACTACACTGCAATACACAGAGAACTCTCATTTCTTCCCAGTCTTCTCTCAGTGCTGAAGCAGAGATGGGTCAATATGCCAAAGGGAACTGCCATTACCTGCTACCCATCCTGAACATATCCATTCAAGTTTGACCTCAGTATTGACAAAGCAAATCAAATTTCTGAGAATGAATCCTAAGCTTTACTTTCTGTTTTCAACTCTTATGTTAAATATATTTAGGAGGAAAAAAAAATAATGAAAAAGAAATGCTGTTTGTTTTAAGGATGAACAATGTGAAAATCTAAACTTTAGCCTGTTTACTGATCTGTTAAGGGTATCCTGTATATAGCTCTGTTTTAAAATGAATGAAAAGGGGGGGGGGCAAAATGACAAGAAAAAAATAGTTTATTTCAAAAGATGTTTTGAGAATATGCTCTCCGTGTAGTGCTGTAGGAATGGTTTCACGTAGATTCATCCTCTGTTCGTTTGATTCAAATTTTAGATTTTTAGATGATTATTTATGTCTGACCGGTAGAGAGCTTGAAATCCAGACCGGGAAGTTTTGCTATTCAGTGAGAGTTTTCCCTGTCGCGCGCAGGGACCAGTCAAGTCGGAATAAAATAAACTGGTGAAACATAAACCCTTCTGTATTATTTACAACTGATCATTTGAATTTAATATAATAGACATTATCTTGGTAAAAAAGAAAAGTGTCGATCACAAAAAAATATCGATATCTGTTAATATTTTTTAAATGCTTGAATAGGCACTACATTATTTCAACAAATCATAGCTGGGTTCACAACCTTAAGAGTAAAACCAGCGATATGATTTGTTGAATTTCTAGAAGTAATAGCCTAGGCTATTATTCAGTGGGAGTCCGGAGTCGCTAATAAGAGAAAACAGTTTAAGCGGTCACTTTAAAACATTAATCAATTAGTTTCAGTGAAATGCTGTGGCTAACTGCAATCATACAGTAGGCTAAAGTAAACATTTATGTTGTGGAAACAGCCTTTTTGTTTATTTCAGTTGCTATAAATGTTTGAGGATAATTTATGTCCATAATAATCAAACTAACGTATTTATTTTTATTTAGTCGGATGATGACATTCATGACGACTCTATTATCCAACGCTTGACAAAAACCGCCTTGTAATTATTCCGCCATCTCATCCGTTGTAGGCCTTACAACTTGTGGAGGCGCTAAATTGGACGCAACATCTGTAAATGCCCAACACAGTTAAGTCCCTTTCTCATTAATGAAGTAACAAGCAGTTTATCAAAAAGTCTTTCTTTCGAATTCCTTATTTAATTCCCCAAATCCCTCTCCGTTGGATCTCACGCGCGAAACGATGCCATTACGGCAATCAATGCGCTCCATTCAAACGAAGTCATTTTCGCCCATTTGACCCGTCCATGGTGTCGAACCAAATCGCGTGAAATTACCTCAAGGATTAATTTTCTCCTTTATCGCGCGCGCCGCTGAAAAGATTTCTCTTTTCCTTGTTTTACCCACGCTAATCCGTTTCATTATGACGCCACAAACAAGCAGGATCAGTGAAGATGGAAACGAACGAAATGAAGACGGGTTGGGAGGCGTGAGGGGATCAGTGCTCCTATAACGCCCAACAAATTGTTCTAAACATCGCGCGTCAAGGACCCCCCTCTTGCAGCAAGTCCGTATTAAACATGTTGGCATGCGAGAATATGTTCAAAGGAGCATTAAGCAAAGGAAACCAATTTTCTCTCCAATGCTATACCTCCAAGAGAGGTGCATAGACTTTTTTTTTTAACCCCCCTCTATTTGTAGAAGGGACCACTGGAGCGTGCAGCCCACTTATGTTGGGATTTTTATGAGATTTTCTAGAATGCCTTAATCTTATTGTCAACATTATTAATGAATCGCAAACCAATTTGCTCGTAATATCTGGGGAATGCTCGCCACAATTGTAGAGGCACTGACCTGAAGTGCTCAGGGCGACTTTCTCTTTAACTCTTTTCTTACAATGCATGAATGAAGAAACAGACTTTGTAGAGACTAAATGTGCCCCTCTATTTGTGGAGAGTGTGTAGATGATTCATTGCCAATGTTCTGACCACAAAGTACACTCTAAAGTGCCAAAACACCTGTTTGGGAACCACTATAAAAAAATAAATTGAAAAAAAGATAACTCCAGTAAATAGATGCAATTTCATTTTCAAAAAGCAAAATTCAAAGCCAAATTTAAACATTCCATCAAACAAAAAGGCTTTATGTGTTAATTAATTGCATATATACACAAGTTGGGAATGGGATGCATCTAAAACTTCAAAAAAGTAACAGGGTTAATAATTGTATAACTCCTTTAAGCCTTGTGCTCAATGTCAAGACAATGAGTTTATAAGAAAAAAATAATTTTGATATTTCTACAAATATCCAGTTTAATAATGTATAGGGTTCGATATTTAAGACTGTGTTGTACTGACAAACTCGTCTTTTCAAAGTTCATTATGGCATTTTTTTTTTTGTAGTTAATGGAATTGTGCAGCATTTTAATAACCCTTGTGATGGTAACAGGGTTGACACAATCTTAAGTCTCTTTAATAAAATGTCCACTAAAAAAAAAAAAAAAGAGGAGAGAGAATAAATAATTTCCCCACAAAAAATAAATTGTCCATATTAGCTAAACAAGAAGTTGGAGAAACAACCGGAGACTGGGCAAAAAGCATCCTAATGGAGAAAAAAAGCTGGATTTTTGTGTGTGTTAAAAATGGTAACTTTTTAAGTCATAGTTTACTTGTTAACAAGGAACACAAAAGCATTTTGTGTGTGTGTGTGTGGAAAGACCCACCAATATACAGTACAAACTACAGCATTTCAAATTAAGTATACACTGACAGTTCATAAATGCATGGTAAAATTCCACATGCATTCCCTTGATTTTAGCTCACTGGGCTGCGCTTCAACAACCAGCGAATAATCACGCTTTTCCATCCCGACAGCTCGAGACACCGGGGGTAGGTGAAAGCACTAAAGGCGCTTTGATGAGCCTCTCGTTTCCTATTGGAGCAGTAGAGTAAGAAATCACGGTGAAAAGGGCTGAATGGCGGGCCACTGGAACCCTGTCCCCTTTTGGTTTGCCTTAATTCCTTCGTCTCTTTTACCCTCATCCAATTAGTCCAGTGTATTAAGCGGTTTATCATCTCATAGCCTGCTATTCAGAGAAACAAGAGGAGCACTTTGCAATAGGGCCGGCTTTCCTTTTGACACCCACGGGTACTTACATATTCCGCGATGCCATGAATAATAGAGAAAGAATAGGGCACTAATTCCCTCATCAAAGAGAACCTTGTCCACCGCTTTGCTCAACACCACCATTCTGGTCAAAAAGACAGGCAATAAAGCTTAGCATAACAAAAACGAATCATTCTTATTAGCTTAGTGGGGTAAATTAATGCAAAGCCTCGTCTGCATTGAGTGGCCCAGTTTGAAAACAGCCTCTGCGGGCACGACAAAAGCACGTTTACGGTTAAAGGAATGTCCTGTTGAAAGCCCCAGATTCATATGATGACTTAATCTTGTAAAAGTGCGACATAACGTTCAGGAACTACCTGCATCTGTTAAGTATAATTCCAAGCTTGGCTCACACATTAAGCTAAATGTATATATAGGCCTATATATGTTTAATACATTGGCAGCAAAGGCCTACAATGCTGTCTGTCATGCTGGGGACAGAAAGTAGCTCTTAAGTGTTGCTGCACTCTCCAAGGTCGGTGCCATTAGTCGCAGCCGTTTAAGGCGATTTTTTCAAGCATGGCATTTATGGAAATTGACATCTGATGAAATGGTTTAAGACATCGTCTAACTGTCATTATAAACACATGGAATGAGCGAGTGAAGCACCACATTCTTAAAACCGACTCGATTTAAGTGGACTAATCTCGCTTTCACACACTCTTGGCTTGCCATTCTCCAGGTCTTGAAAATGAAGCCTTCCATTTGGAGAAGTTAACTGGCCCTCTTCAAATGTGTAAATGTCATCACTCCCTGCAGCATAGTGAAATAAAATAATCAAAGAGATGGAAAAAAGGGAAATGTGAAAGTGTTAAGAAATGCTTTTATTGGTGCTTCCATATCAAAAACAATTAAGAATCCTTAAACATATTCATAGGCAATGAACATTCAAAACATGCAACATAAGCTACCAGGCGCAGACCGAACGATGCGAACCAATAAATTCACAACATGCCAGCTGAGAGCAGTTGAAACATGAGTTCAATTGTTCGAAACTCCAGAAATCACTGGCTACCTCTGTATCATTGGCTAATTGCTGTGCTGTTAAAGATGAAGGGGGTGGTAGAGAAGTCATTACTGAACTAAGACCCCTTCAAACCGCTACAAGCCCCCCCCCCCAATGAACTTGCCTGTCATTACCCCTGATTGTTATCTCTAAAAATCCTGTGTGTGTGGTGCTAACGGGGGAGTGGGGGGCTGGGTTGTGTTGAGAGTGTCTTTAGCCCCTTATCATGGCCATTTTACTACAGATTCATCATCGATTAGACCTGGACAAAGGCTAAATTGGATGGGATACAAGAACACAGATTAGAGTGAGAGACAGGTGCTCAAACATGGAAAGGTTTGGTGATTACATGCAGATTGACTCTGAGCTCGTCACCTTTGACCTTAATTCACGCCTAAGACGTCAGCCATAAAAACTCTGTCAGGGATTACAAATGTAAAGCAAGTGAGCTAGAAAATAGAATAGATTACAAAATCACAAGGTGTATTTACAACAGACAGGAATTAAAATGAAAATATAACATTGTACGGCTTCTGTTGGTGGGCAGAAAGGCATAAATATTATGCCATATCTGATTACCCAGGACTGCTTTGGGACAGTTGGTCAGTACTTGAGGGATATAAAGGTCTGGAAAAGTTTGGCGAGGTTGACCTCAGAGTATCCGCTGGTGGCGAGGAGGTTGTCTGTTACATCCTTCAGCATTTTGTACACTTCCATTTCTGCTTTCCAGCCAATCTTGAATCTCACTGAGAAGAGAACAAAACAATACATTAAAAAAAAAACAAAAAAACACCAGACTGTTCAAACTTTTTGAATAATAATAACAACATCAAATATAATAATATTAATAATCATATTATATCTTAAGCTCCAATTGTGTTTTTATGAGGTCATGGTTAAAGTTTGCATGGTTAGCATGGTATTGTACAGCCAGTCTTTCGAAAGTAAAAATATTATCACTACAAGTGTGACACGTCCCCAAACATACATTTGGTCACAAATATATTTTAACCAGATTTTTATTTTCTCCCACCTATGTGCCATAAAAAAATAAATAAAATAAAATAAAAAACTCAGCAGCAGACAGGGCTGGAGTGGATCCATAACGAGTCAAAACTGATTCGAAAAGAAAAATATCAGTCATAATATCGAACTATGCTCACGGACATGTGCTTCAAGAGGTCTATCAAGTATCATTTCAAATGAAAGTCTTTGAGAATCGATAAGGAACCAGCAATCCAGACAGTTTGAGGGTGGAGCGCTGGCGAGAGGGGCTAGGTGTCTGCAGAAGCTAAATAGACTCTTCTGCCAGGGGTCCACGGGGTCATGCAATCGGGTCGATATCCAAGGTCATTTATCCCATCAGGAGGGCCTACAATACCATAGAGACGATAGAGGAGTCACCGGCAGGATAGCGGGACTGAATGAGAATTACAGACTAAATCAAAAGCCTTTAACCAAAGACTTTTGTTAAAAGCGAGTCTTTGCTTTGAGAAGAAGAGATCCAACCAAGAAGAACATTTACATGAATGTTCCTTGAGAATATGTAAATGCTCGGACTGAAATTCATATTGAAAAAAACGTGTTTATGCTTGAAAGACGATTGAATCTGTGCCCCTAGATGTTGTTGAGCACCCAACTGGTGCTGATGGTCCATTTCCATTAGCAGGTGCAGGACAAACAGAGTTACAGAGTCGAGAAAGGTCAATCGCAGGAAAATGGCCAAACCTGAACATCAAAAAAGGGGAATAGTATTCCAAACGCACCATCTGCAGAGCCAGTTACCATTATCACTTGTGCATTTTTACCTCCAGCAGAAGAAAGAGATGGTGAAAGAAAACAGAATGCTGGCACATAGAATAGGGAGAGGGGGACTATTTACCAGAGGAAAGAAAGAAAAAAAGGGGGGCTGGAGAAAGATGATGATGCATGATCAAGGGAAAGCAATCATGTCATCATTTTTGAAAGGTGGGAGAAAATAATTTTTTTCTCTTTCCCTCCTCTTCTTCATTCTTTTCCCTCAATCACTGTGTGCAGAATGTATAAAAGAAACCTAAAAGCCACAGAGGTTGTCAGAGACCTCGCGTTCCCTCCCGGCCCGGCAGGGGTCGCATTTAAAATAAATAGCATTTTTAAGAGGGAGAAAAGATGTGAAGAGATAGTGAGGGAAGACGTGAGAAAAAGAGGTGAGCAGACAGCAAAAGAAAGAGGGGAATACAGAGCGGAAAAAAGAAAGAAGGCGGGTGTGACAGGACGGAGAAGATAGTCTGGAGAGAGAGAGAGAGAGAGAGAGAGAGAGAGAGTGTATCAGCTTCCATGTGCTCTAACAAGGTGTAAATACAATAACAAGCATGTAATTAAGTGAGCATGATGAAGTTAATGGGGATCATACATTCCATTTGGGCTGCTTATGAATATTCTATTAGATGTTATCAGGCAGCTGGAATAGCTTTTAATTTAATCATCATTCCGAGCAGAGAAAAGTTCTTTGTGCGAGTGTAATTGCACAGAATGAATAATTGATTTGACAATCGCACCCGCGGATTTCCAGCAGCTCAAGGCAGGCAGAGCGTGGGGGAGGAGGGATGGGGGAGGGCACACGCGTCGTGCCCTGAAGAGGTTGCCGAGGAGCTCGCCTGCAAATTGAGCACTATCAGTACACAGATAAAGGACAATTTCTATTTTATCAATGCAGTGAAATTACATTACTGCCTGAACATAATCACACTGCCCACACTTAAGAGGAGACAAGGCAGAGAGGGAGAGCGAATTAGAAAGAGTAAGAGATACAGAGAGCGACGGATGTTGAGAGCGGGAGAGAGAGGAGGAAATGGAACGGCGGGAGCAAAAGGGCTTGCCTAAAAGACGTTATGAATTGCTCTTCATGAAAAGAATGAAATCAGAGTTCAACATGATTTGGAAGTCATTGATATGGGATATCTAATTTTTTTGAAACCGCAGAAAAAACTGTTTTATTATGGAAGGACTCCTGCCGTGCATGAAATTGCCTCCACATTTAACTCAGTAGCTGCAATCAGGCAGAGGACTGTGGTTTACATGTAGATCAGACTCTAAATGTCTCATTTCTCACACGCGTACGCGCCGATATACACAAAGAAAAAGCACCCCACGCATGCTGCGTGCAGACACAATGCATGTGTGTGATATAATCCACTGGCGGAGCCACTAAGAATGTCGGTGAAGGCGGTTGGACAGGAGGATCATGGGAGTCAAACGTTCATTTTTACTGTCGGAAGGCCAGAGACTCCACTGGGTCTGTAGATGTATGTTCCAGTAGAATTAGCCCGAAATATAAGGTGCCCTAAAGGGCTGTTAATGAATTACATCTATTAAAATCATAAAAATAAATGACATTTAATGCATATAAGTCTTAAATTTACTTGAGGCATTTATCAAATTTGACATCCCAACCGTTTTATCCTGTGTGATTTCTAAAGGCTATTCTGAATATGAGCAGAAGTCCAGATGTCTCCATGTAATACACACAAAAATGCTTGTGGATAACACAAAAAAAAATGTTTAACATTGAGCTCATTTTTTTGTAAATTTGGAGTGCTGTCAATACAGAGAGCAACGACAAAAATCGGTGTTGCCTACACCGAGTTATTCTATTTTTAAAATTTGCACCCTGTTGACTTCAATGGGGCAAGTACTAAACCTGCTTTTAGCCTCTTAACATCCTTGATGTGTCATTACAAGTGCACAGAAAATGTGAGTGATTCCTTCTGAGTGAACACGAGTGAATTTGACTGCAGTAGATGTGAAAGAAATGTATAAAAATTATGTTATTTAAGCCAGCGCAAATACCTGTGTTTACATCCTGTTTTTCGGGTGAAGTCCAAAGTAGTCAATTGCCGAGTTCACGCGCATAGGTTTAGTTACCTATGATCACGCGCGTGAACTCGGCAATCGACTACATCTACTGCAGTCAGATTCACCCGTGTTCACTCGGAAGGAATCACTCACATTTTCTGTGCACTTGTAATGACACATCAAGGATGTTAAGAGGCTAAAAGCAGGTTTAGTACTTGCCCCATTGAAGTCAACAGGGTGCAAATTTTAAAAATAGAATAACTCGGTGTAGGCAACACCGATTTTTGTCGTTGTTCTCTGTATTGACAGCACTCCAAATGTACAAAAAAGTTTATTTTATATATTTTTATATTGTAATATCACATTTAATCTCCAAATGAATGTAGAAACAACAAAGAAAGTAGCATATATTTTAAATATTTGTTTAATGGCATTTTTTTTTTTCGAAAGATGGCCAGTATCACCGATACCAATACTGCTATTGAAGTCTCTATGAAATGGATTTTTTCGCTCAATTTTAGCCATTTATTATAGACATTCAGCATTACAGTATAATTAAAAGCTATCTATTTTAACATTTATTAAACTTTAAAAAATATAACTTTTAATTTAAGTGAACTTAAAATTGAATAAAGTTATCAAATGCGTCACAGACTTCAGTACATAAATTATAAATTAAAGATTAACACTTAAATCTACAAATATTATTCAGTCAAGAGCTATGGTCAAGAGCAGTGAGTGATTTTCTCTTTTTCTTTTTTTCTTTGATTATCCTTAATGACAAACAGCAGCAGGTTTAATAGGCTGCTGCCACTTTAACACCTGACGCAGATCTGACACTATAAAAAAAAAGGTGCTGCCTTAAATTTTTAGTACAATCAACTTAAATTACATTAAACTCTGACTTAAAAAATTAGTTGAATCTCGTATAACAAAAAAAAGAGTTGGAAATTGCTTAACCTATTTTAAAGGAGTGAGCAATGTAAAAACATATGTTGTCATAACTTATTGATCATATAATTTTTTATACAGTGCACATCCCATTTTCTCACAACCCTTTATGTTCATTTAAGACTTCATTTAACTCATTTAAGAAGATACTCATCAAAACAGGCAACATTTTTTGTTTTTGTCCATTCAAGCGCTGTCTGCAGTGGCTTTCTGTACGCACGAGTGTGTGCGCACACAGACAGGAGTTTCACAGATGCGCACCAGTACCAGTAGTACTTTTATTGTGCTTGAATGGTTTAAAACCATTTGCATGAATAAGAACGTGATCATATATTGTACCGCTAGCCAAAGAATGGCGGGGAAAAAACGGATGCTGCATTAATTGCGTTAAATATTTTTTACGCGTTAAACAGGAAAAGTTTATTGCATGCGTTAACTCTGTAATTTTATTTATTTATTTATTTATTTATATATATATATATATAACAACTTAGAAATCCACTGCAGAAACACAAAATATTTTTACAATCAAATAAAAGCTTACAATTATAAATATCTAAAATATAAAATATCCAAGAAGAAATAAATAATATAAAAATATATAATCATATAAAATAAAATGTATTTTTTTTAAGACGTATTAAAAACTGATTAAACTATTTCGAAAGAAAGAAAAAAGCTAGAGTAATTGCATTAACTACAGAGTAAATTTAGATGTGATCTATCAACAACCAAACTTTAAACATTACTGAGATGAAAACAATCAGTTGGAGGGGTCAGAGTGTGTCCAGTGGAGTGAATCTGACATTGTGGGTTGTGGCGAACGGACAGGTCATGGGCATTCTCTAGTGATTTCCAAGGATATAGATACTCGAGAGAAAGCACTTTCTTTCCTTTACCTTGCTCTGTGTGTGTGTGTGTGTGTGCGTGTGTGTGTGCGCGTGTGCGCGTGTGTGTAAGTGAGAGAGTGTGTGTAAGTGAGAGAGTGTGTATTTGTGTGATGGGGGTTGGGACGCCAATTTCCATCAGTCTTTCCTCTCTGAAGGAATCAGGTAATCTAGTGAGGAAAAGACTGCAAATGGATAAAGCACTGACCAGCAATTTCACCATCAAGCAACAGAGGGATGAATTCACCACGGCCCTCCTCCATCACAGCCCTGCAATGCATCCCACCAGACCCAAACCACAGCACCACCCCTGGCAAAGACAAAACACTGCAGTCTGTCCTAACAAACTCCATCAAGGCAGCATGTAATTTTAACACCTCTACGGGCTTAACTTCCCAGACTGACCAAAAAGGTTCATTCAGCCCTTCTCATTGTTCACACTGCTTCCAGCGACCGTGGCCGAAGACAGCTGGAGACTTCTAACCTCCAGCCTTGGAGTCCAGCAGAAACAGCTCTCTCTTGCTCAATCTACCAGCAACGTGCGTCTCCAGTTATCTAAAGCTCCACAATAACAGCGGAGCAGACAGAATAGGGGGAAGATTGGTTTTTCTATTGTGCTGCTGGTCTGGCATAATGCCCACTTTAAAAGCAATTCCTCCGTCATCAGAGACAGACAGAAAATCTGGCAGATACGACACTAAATGTCTCATGGTGTGAGGAGGAGGTGGTTGGTAAATTACGAGAAGGCGTGCGTGTGTGTATGTGTGTGTGAAGAGGGCAGCTAAAAGTTTTCTGAACTGTACTTTATTCCACTATCGCTTCCAAGCATTTCCATCGCAGTCAACAGCGGCAGACCACAGCTCAACCCTCTACCTTTGTTTGCTGTGCTCTGGTAATCGGTGCAAATGCATCGAAGAAAATACACTTTGGTTGTGGAGTGTTACAAGCTTCTACAAAGATCTACACAAACACAACCTTTCAAGCCCTTGCGTGGTTTACTGTATGTTATGGTTATTTTAATTTTACCATTTGACCATTCAATGTTATGCCTCATGTGTGACCAGCATTACTAACCTGCTTTTAATCTGTTTGATTTAACTCTTTTTGCATCATTGAATCATTATTTTCCTGTTAACCACTCTAAAGCCTGGAACACACCAAGCCGACGCTGGCGAACTAGCGCTGATTAAAGCCGACTGTGTTGTCGCCTCGCGTTGGGGTAAAAAGCTGCACTTGAACACACCGAGAGAACCGCAGCCTGCGTGTAAATGAGACAACTGTCTATTTTTGAAGATATATTCATCTATATTCGTCATTCAAAAGGGAAACCGACGCTGCAGGCTGCAGATAAACAAACCGTAAACAAAGCAGTGCGTGCCGTTTTGAATATCAATCCTGCTAAACAATTTCTTTATTCCACTCCGCTCGTGTTAATATTGAAATATTGGCCAAGGAACATTCAGGTAAGATGACGTAACATTAGAACAGCCTTCTATCTGTTCCGTTTTGACTTCTTTGCTCGCTGTTTTGCTATTATTCTCGTGCACGGACTCATTCACTAAGCTGAACAGCCAATCAGAGTTCCCTCTTTCACCGACGGCCCGACTCCGATTCAACATGTCGAATCGGCCGGGAAAAAAAGCAGACGAGGACGAATTTCTGCCGACGGTGTGGAACACACTGAGAAAACGGCCGACGCACAAAAACTGCCCGACGGCCGACCGTCGGCTTGGTGTGTTCCAGGCTTAAAGCTGCTTTGAAACAATCTATATTGTATAAAGCAGTGGTATTCAAATGGCAGCACATAATTGCGCCATTTTACTGTTTCTACAGTTTAAAGTGAGTAGCGGGTCACAACAACGGAGCGGTTCACACCACAAGCGCTCAAGGTTAAGCTAATGATCTTTCGGCGCAACATCCTCTAATATTTTTATCTAGAGCCAAATGCACCTCATTCAATCCCTTTCCGCTCCATGCGTGTCCAAGAGCTGCAGATGACGTGGTCATTCTAACAACAGTAGCAGAATCACGGTGAGCAGAAAAATAATTACTTTTGCTAAAATGTTGCAGAAAACAAGAATGCAGCAAATACAATTTGACTGACTGTTTAAAGTTGCAGTCCGTAACTTTTTTGTGTTCAAAATGTATATAATAAGCTATAATTCATGAATAAATCATGAATTAATTTTTCCAAAAAGTGTTTTGTCTTATCTGAATCACTATGGTACACCTATAATAAGTGTTTATATTCTGACTATGTTAGACTGGTTTGGGTCGCCACCGCTGCGGAGTAGCCCAGAACCTGCGTGACTCGTCATATACATAAACAGGGAAAGAAGCTCCAGCTACAAAGTTCTTCCGCAAGATGCATGCAGTTGTGTTTATTAACCACTAGAGTGCCAGAAATTATGGACTGCAGCTTAAACTAAACCAGGTTTGTGTCAACTAAGTTAACGTGCGGCACCTTGAAGGGCCCCTATTATGGATTTTTGAAAATGACCTTTCATGTAGTGTGTAACATAGCTCTAAGTGAATGAAAACATCCTGCAAAGTTTTAAATCTGAAAGTGCACCATATATAAAGTTATTGTCTTTCAAAAGTAAGAGTCGACTCTGAGTCACTGAAATGAATTGTTTTTCAAACGAGTCATAAGCCGTTTCGTTGTGACGTCAATGCGAAACATTAGCATATTGCCCGCCCACTTATTGCGCGCACAGACACCAGGTCAAACTTGAACCTCAAACCTGCAGCTGATTCCTGTGGATACTGGTCTGGATAGCATCATGTCGAGAAGATGCTGTGCTCTACAATGTGAAGGTAAAGCCAGTTTTTTTTTTCACTGCCCAAGGACGAGCATGTGAAGAATCAGTGGTTAAAATGAATCTTTACCACGATATCACAGCAGTATAATCCTAAACTTTTGCTGTGTTCCCTTTATTTTACTGACGACTGCTTCTCAAATCTCAGAGTTCAATGCAGGATTCACAAACCACTTGCTCTTGAAAGATGGTGTTCAAAATACTTAGTTATGAGTTTTATATTGTGTAACTTAGGTCTCCTGCTAACTGGCTAACTCACGTTATCACTGTCTTACTGAAATACTTCTGCTAATCAGTTTGTGGGCCACTATTACCTATAACTGTGTCTATTAATGCAGATGTCATTCTCACTACTTTGAGGAAAGATTAAACATGGAGCAAGATTTGTTTTACCAACGTTTATGTTACATTAGTCATTCACTTTAGAGCTCGGCTAATGTATACATTGCATACATGCACTGTTATTGATACAGTTTCCACGTGTTCACCGCATTATATTACAAAAATACTTGGTAAATAAATTAGTACAAGTAAAATAATAGGTTTGTTGATGGACATGCACTTGTTAATGCTGATGTGAGGAATTGCAGTTGCAACCTCTCATAATGTACCTCAAACTGAGTAGTGTCCTGCTCGAGTCGTCCTTGCGATGGAGGTTTGGGATGAATAACTAGTTCTTCAAGTGTTTCATCATCGGACTCGAGCTCGCATTGATATGGTAAAATCGACGTCATTGTTTGTTACTGTGTTTAGTTTACGGTGTAGGAAGCCTCAGGACAGCTGACGTTGTTATGGCAATGGGCGTTTTTGTTTTCGACGCGCACGCTGTACGCGGTAAATCAATCACAACAGACTGAGCTGTCTGGCCAATCAGAGCAGAGTAGCTCGCGGAGAGGAGGGATTTAGAGAGATTGATTCATTTGACGAGTCGTTTGAGAATCATTGAAAAATGTGGTGATATGCAAATGTATATTATGAATTAAACAGTTTTTTGACCTTTGATGCATGTAAACCTGTTGAAGGAGACTCCAAAACAACATTAGGAAACTTTAAAGTAGCATAATGGGGCACTTTAAGACGTTTAGTTTTTTTTCCATATTTAGCATGATTAATCAGAATATTAAGAGCATTTCATAATAATGTTATAATTTTTTCAAAATAATTTATTTTATTACTTTGAGCAAAATATAAAAATGGCCCATACTTTTCTTAAGAGGTAAAGCCTGCACCCCCAGTGTGTTTTCTCAGTCCCAAGGCCTTCTATGTGCCATACATGTAGATGTCTACATGTAAAAATAAATAAATACATAAAAACAGCCTGATAAAACATCTGATCTAACCTTTTATATTCATATCCAGTTGGGAGAATTTTTTTGGTAAAAAATCTTAGAAATCACTGCTTTGGCTCTCGGGGGCCAAGATTCTTATCTTTGATGGCTATTTTGAGTGTTTAGGATTTTTTCTTTTACAAAGAACTACGGCTGCCCTGAAGGAAAGATTTTAAAACATTTTTGAAAGACGTCTCTTATGCCCACCAAGGCTGTATTTATTAGATAAAAAATACAGTAAAAATGTTTTAAATATTTTTTACAGTTTAAAATAAGTTTTCTATTTGAATACATTTTAAAATCTTATTTATTCCTGTGATGGCAAATGCTGAATTTTCAGCATCATTACTCCAGTCTTCAATCACAAGAACCATTTCTCATTATCATTAATGTTAAAAACAGCTGCTCAATATTTTTGTGGAAACCGTGATGTTTTTTTAGTTTTGTTTTTTGATGAATTTAAAGTTTTAAAGCACAAAATTTATTTGAAATTGCATTTTGTATAACTCTAAACGGTCTTTTGTAACATTCTAACATTCTTAACTGTCACTTTTGATCGTTTTAATGCATCCTTAAAGAATAAAAGTATTAATTTCTTTCAACAACAAAAACATACTGACCCTTAAATTTTGTACGGTAGTGTGTGTCTATATTGATATACTGTATATATGTATAGTGGGGTTAAGATCAAATACACTAATTACAAGCATAGATAAATACAGTATAACAAAGTTACAAAATTAAGT
This sequence comes from Squalius cephalus, assembly GCF_949319135.1. NCBI lineage: Eukaryota > Metazoa > Chordata > Actinopteri > Cypriniformes > Leuciscidae > Squalius > Squalius cephalus. Next base: position 10,590,041 of record NC_137146.1, read on the forward strand.
AAGGTCTAACTGTAGTGTATTCAGGTACAGACATGATGTAATACATTTAAGTACTCCATTATTCTTAAAAATTTTAATAAATTATTAATAATAAGAATAAGTTAATCTAATCCATAATTAATTATTTAATTTAACTGATTAGAGATGTTTTTGATTACTGAAATCTGAATAAACAAAACAAATGGTTTCAAGTTTGTTATAAAGCATTTTGTTCAACCAAAAAAAAAAAAAACTTTTTTTTTTCAACGGTCATTTTAACTGATGACACTAATAATAATAATTGATTGTTTAATATTGTATACTGTGAAATTTTGGTTATCGTGGTTATCATTCCGTCAAAATCTCATACCGTTACAACCCTACTAGCATTACAGGCGTAGCTTCATCATGAACTATCCACCTAGCTTCTTGTAGCTAAACCTACAGTAAGCAAATACACTGCCATTATAGGGGTTCTGAATTTACTGTCTCAGAGTTACATCCCAGGGTCTAAATAAGAAACTGGACCAGGTAAAAGGAAGTACAAACCATGCAGCCCTGTAATTTCACCCCTAGACCCCTGTAAACCCTGTGGTCTATAATACAGTAATGTGTAGTATTATAGTGAGAGGGGAGATAACCATTTCAAGGCTATACTTCAAAGCCGTGTGTGATGTCCTCCCCTAATCCCACAATATATGTGTACGTGGTGGAGCTGCACATATATGTGACGTTATAGCATAATAAATAAGATCCTATAATCTGATACACTAAATGCAACTAGAAACCAAAAATTCCAAATAATAAATGGAATAAACAAATGGTTTCTGAGAACAATTGTGAAGAAAATAAAAAAAAGGAGGAGGAGGAGGACAGGAGTAGTAACGTCACCTCTCATTCCGCCTGGTGAAAATCAGGACTAGAGGGTTAAAATCACTCCTTCAGGAATTAGAGCCCCGGCTGCAGTGATGGGCAGTGTGGCTGACAGAATGCCACAGATTGGCCACAATTACTCACAGAAACAAGTCGAGAAAAAGTAAAGAAATAAAATTTCGCGAAGAAGCCAAGTCTATAATCATGTTAGGCCCCCGCCCCCCGATACACACTCTCCTCGGCCTGCTTCACATTCTGAGTGGTCATCTATTGATTACACATTATATTTATCTACGGCTCTCGCGCCCGCCTCGGAACCTCATCGGCACATGTAAAAATAAATAAATAAATGTATAAGTCTATTCCAAGAGGTCCTTTTTAATCAAGTGACATCAATCAAAAAGGATTGTGGGTAAGTAGCCACGGCTCGGCTAGCAGCGGCCGTGAGCGGTCTGGATCCTCCAACGGCCTGTTGAAAACATATGCTCCATGTCCCATTATTTATGAAGGGCTATCCTTTAGCCTTCTCTCCAATTACTCGCCCTATCATTTTCCAAAATCTAAAAACTGTTTTCAATCAACATAGCCAGCGCTATTACCGAAGGTCTACGGGATGAGAGGAGGCTCTCTCTCACTCACTCCCCTCTTCCTTCCAACTGATTGGACCGCTTTGCATTCCGCACCGCGCCATTCGGTGATTGAATCCGTCGCCTGAATTACGGCTGTCGACTTGAGGAGCTGAGGATTCTTAACCCAACCTAGTGACCGCCTCCAGCCGCTGTGAGGTGTGTGTGCGCGTAAGTGCACGTTGAGCCAGAAATATGTGCCGGACGAGTGCTTATAGGTAATGTTTGGGAGTGAATTTTCAGGCTAATTAGTCTTACATTTATCTTCAGACGACAGGACCTTGTTGATGGCATATTCCCAGTCAAAGATGTATCTGTAGAAGCTCAGTTGGTTGTAGAGGGCTTTCTCTGAATACTAAAAATGAGAAGAAGAAAAAAAGACAAATCACAGATTAAATCAGTTATCACAACATATAGGGTGATGACATAAAGAGAAAACTCCCAGGTTATGCTTCTGGGAAACTGAAAACAAGGTTAACAAGGTTTGTCTGAAGCTGGTCAAGGCACCAGACTAAATGAAGGCCAAAACCAATGGCTTTCGCCACCTGGTTCCAGACAAACTGATCTGTTAAACTCTGTGCTATCATTACTCCAGGTATAACATAGGGAACATTTAACTGCATTCAGCCATTTCCTCAGGTTCTTGGCTGATTTCTTGCAGACTTCCAACAAGAAAAAATTTCATTGTTCTGATGTCACAAGAAATACAAACCAAACCACATGCTACAATAAAATAAATGTAACAATATTAATAGAACAGACTAAATTCAATACCCCCATGCAAGCCAGCCACAGTTTTGGCATTGTTTTAAAAAAAACTGGGACAAAGTCTTACTGTCTCAGTGGTAGATTCAAGAACTGCTTATTTAAAAAAAAAAAAAAAAACTATCACTTTAACATTTTGAAAGCTCTTTACCAATTCTTTACTGACACTGCAGTAGCTGATTATTCCTTTGCATATTCAATACATAAAAAAAGAGAGAACCAATTAGATAAAATCATACTGATGTAGTTTAGTACTATGTGTTATTGTCCCAGGGAAAATGAAAGGCTGAAGCGTAATGAGATTGGTACGACTCAATCAGCGAAAGCTGGAGAATCACCTGTGTTAATTACAGCTGTGGAGACAGGTAGTGTTTGTCATATATTCTCCACTGTCACAGACAAAGACAAACACACACACTCAGTCAAACCCAGAGTTTGGAGTCACAGAACCTGTGAAACTGTCTGATTGGCTGAAAACAGCCAGCATACTCCCCATCTTCTCTCCTGACAAAAGCAGGAAACGGTGTTTGGTTTGTAAATTCGGCTGTAATTACCGTTAGCCATGTGTCTAACTGCCAGAGGCGCGCAGGTCGAGCGAGAGAATAAAAGACATTGGAGAGAGAGAGAGAGAGAGAGAGAGAGAGAGAGAGAGAGAGAGAGAGAGAGAGAGAGAGAGAGAGAGAGAGAGAGAGAGAGAGAGAGAGAGAGAGAGAGAGAGAGAGAGAGAGACGTTCAGCTCTGAAATTACCTCTTTCATAATAGTTTGTTTTGATAAGGCAGCGTGTGTGGATCTGATGAACAACTGTTGCTGTCAATTTGATTAGCCATTATACTTTTATGTTAATTGCTGTTATTGGGTCACAGTCTTTCTGTGTCACCATAGAATCAGAGCAATGTGGATGCCGGAGGAGTTTAGCAAGGGCTCTCTCTTCAGCACAACGGCTTTTAATTGCCCTCTACAGCTTCCGATGAGCCCAGCAGCTGTTGACCCATAATGCACTGGCTGGTCAACAGCAGTGCCTGTCGATGCAGCAATGCAGCCATAATGGAGCTCCTATAATCAGAGACAGGTCACCATGTGCACGCGAATGTACTCCGCTCAGCGAAGGAGATCGTGGACTAAAACCGCAGTCCAAGAAATAAGTGGATGGACATGCGAAGCAGGGCCAGGACGAGCCTCACAGCTGTGCTGACAGGTGTCAAAAGGGGTGTGACCAAGGCGCCGTCAAACGTTATTGAATTTAACCCCCACCCCACCCCGCAAACAGAGGCCCCTCCCTTATGCAGCTTTGCTCTGCTCAATGCTTTGTTCCTGTACTGACACCATTTCAATTTTCTCCACAAATCTGCAGCATTTTCGGCCCGAGTGACTGGGGAGCAAACCAGCTGTGAAATTGCCTCTCTCCTGAGACCCCCGCCTCATCCCCCCTTCTTGATAGAGACGTGGCAGCCAGTGCCGTACCACCAAACCTTTGCTACAGCCCAAACACAACCTGCCGGAAGAGCTGAATGGAGGGGAACAGAGAAAAGGTGTCAAGAGTGAGGCCTTATACTATGACCAAAGGGGTGTAAAAATTAAGTAGTTACGTTTAAAGACACTCAAAGAAGATCATTGGCCACACTTATGATGGGGATCATTTAAAGACAGGGAATTGAAATGATTTAGCTGCTTACTATCACGTTGCTTATATGTAAAGGGAGTATAATGTCCGCTGAGCAGAGCAGCAGAGAAATTGGCTACTTTCAATTCGCACAGATCTGTGCAGCTGCAAAAGAGAGGACAGGAAAAAAGAAAAATCTCCAAACAGTTTTAATGAGGCTTAACAAAAAAAGCTCCAATCTGAGTTAATTTTAACGGGCTGAGCTGGAAAAGGAAGGCGATCGGCATCACAAGGTTTCATAACGAGTCAATATATGTAAATCTTTACAAGGCAAACACAGTGGGAAACAAAGACATTTAACTGAAGCGCCAGTTGATGTCTCCACTTTTTGTGCACATAATTTCTCCCCATTGAAAGGTATAATTGCCTGCTATTTGAAGATATTCATGCTCAATTTTTGAAATTAATTTCAATTGGGGGGAAATGTAGAAATGTCAGCTCCCGTGAAAGGGATTTGATTTCAATTATCCTTGCTCAAAGGACTGTGATTTCCAAATACACTTAAGCAAAATTATGACAAGAATTTTTGTTCCCAGAAATTCAGTGTTTAAAGAGCGATTAGACGATAAATGGACTGGCTTTGAATTGAAGTGAATGCGCCGGTTACCATCTGAAAGGCACTCAATTATCCCTGATTGCTCCTGTTATAATGTATCAAATAGAGATACCTGCTATTGCTGTAATTTGTGTGAAAATTAACATGCTGCAATTTCCACTAGAGGGAAAAAAGGAAGCCCTAATGGGTGCCTGAACGTACATCAATAAAATGGAGAGGGAGAGAGAGAGAGAGAGACAGCGGGTGGGGGTGGTTGGAGAGATCTGAGCGAGGGGAAAGCAGCTGAAAAAGAAAAACGGAGAGAGAGAGCCAGTGCAAAGAAAAAGAGAGCGCGGGGGAAAAAAAATTTAATTTACTGAAAATATTATAAATTGCACCTGTGTACAACTCCTTCAAATTACCGGCCAATCAGCCGAGGGTGCCTATTACGCATCCATTTAATCTGGATACAATGGTAGTCAATGTCTCTGTGTCCGTGGAGACACAAGAGGAGACGCATTGCTGTCAGCCGAGCTGTAAAGCCCAGAACGACAGAGGGATGGTAGAGGGGTGAGGAAGTTAATGTTTTATTCAGCCAGCAGTTTAAACTGCCATCTCACCAGGCAGAGCGGAGGAAAGCTAAGTGGCTATGGTGACAAGAGAAATTGTCCTTTTGGGTTTCAACCTGTCGCCACAGAACTAGAGGCAGAAATAAAGCACGGGAAGGAGGATAGAATTGGGGGGGGGGGGGGGGGGGGGGGAGAGATGTGTCTGTACTGGATGAAATTGATAAAGAAGATAGACAGGGACAAAGATAGACACTAATTTTTGGAAGGGACATCCCAAACTGTGTCTTTGAACCAGGTAAAGATGCTCTTGAAGTGATCACAAGATGAAGTAAGAGCGAAACACCCCACATCTTTTTGCAATGAGTCCAAGGCCAAGTCCATCTGGAGGCCGGATAGTAGCTTGTTGAGGTAGGAAGCAAATGCATAATGTCATATGGGTAAGACGGGTCAGGTAATATATAATGGTTAGAAATACGGGTGATGGGATGGATGGAAAAAGCTACACGGACAGGGAAAAAAGGCCTGGGCAGAGGCAGGGAGAACATTCACAGGCTCCACAGCACCACCATCTGGACAAAATGACTGATTCTGTATGTGTGTGCAGTACCTCAGGCCTCAGCGTGGATCTGAGACAGGCTGGACAGATCGGTCCAGACCTCGAGAACGCAATGGGCAGCCGACGGGTTCGGTTCCGGCAGGCCTGATCCTCACACAGCAGCCAACCCTGTGTATAGAGAGAAAGAAAACAATTTAAAAAGCTGATTGGCAGAGAGCTACTGCGGCCCCCAGGAGTTGGGGCGCTGGTGCTTTTGCCTGTGGTGGGGCAGTGTGAGGCCTCAGCCTGCAGCAGATGCAGCTGCCCCCCGCTAACACTGCCTTTCCTGCCCCTGTTATTAGAGCAGGGGCCAGGGGGTAATATGGGTAATGCCCTGCTAATGATGGAGCACTAAATAAACCCCTAGTATCAGAGGAGCACCTGTCCCTGAAGAATTACCACCACCTCCTTACTATAGACTGTTATCACCATCACCCTTTCTCTCTCTTTTTCAGCCTCCTTCAGAGACAGGAAAATAGGGTCTGGTAAAATATGCTAAAATAAAAAATATATTACATATAAAAATTAAAATAAGATATACTCTTCCATTCAAAAGGTTAAGATTTCTTTTGGAGGGAAATAAATAAATACTTTTATTCACCAAGGATGCATGAAATTCATCATAAATGACAGCAAATACATTAATAATGTTACAAAGGACTCATAAATGCAGAATTCTGAAAAAAAAAAAATCTGATTTGCCATCACAGGGAAAAATTAAATTTTACAATATATTAAAATAAAATATTTCATAATATTACTATTTTTCATCAAATAAATGTAGCCTTTGTGAGCACAAGAGAATTATTTCAAAACCATTAAACTTTTAAATTCCACTTTGAAAACTTTTGTAAATAAGAAAAACAAACTAAAAGTAAACAAGAAAATCATTCTTTCTTGTATCTTACCTAAAGAGCAAAAAATTAAAAGATGGAAACCAAGAGAATGAAAGGATGAGGACCAAAGGAAGATGAGAAAACTAAAAAAGGAAATGCCATCACACAGTTATAAGTGGTTTAATTTGCTTCCTTTTTCTGAGCTATGAGCATCACTGGATGGTTCTACACAACTTATCACCCCTGTTGTATCTACAGATGAGTCTTCTCTATCTCCTCTATCCCATCTGTGTCGTCGGTAATACCTGGTTACCATGCTCGGAATACCTGGGTTACTGTTCAGACTTCAAAGTATTATCGAATCAACAGGTTGTTTTAATTTCTGAATTAATCTCATCTGGGTGGCGTTTTGTGCGGATGTTATTTGGGTAATTAGCAGTAAGCCCTGGGGCTGAGGGGAACCCAGAGTGTGTAATTGAATCTGAACATATGTGAGCTGTTTGGCTTTCATTTTGAAGGGAGCGCCGGTGTTATCACCCCTCTGTTTGCCATAACGGATCTTTTGTGCTTCTGGAGGCCCAAGACTAAACCAACAGTTCAGTTCCCATGGGCTTAGCAAAAGACTGCGTCTACAGGAACACACACAGGCCAACTGAAAAACACAAAAGTATGTCATTGTTTTCAGACACAAAATTCAGCAGGGACAGCCATTTGAGACTTTGTTTTATGTACAGTGGTCTGATTTGAAGGAAAAGGGTAGGATGGAGACTTTTTGCCATTTCACCCGATTTGTGACCTCAGAAAGGTTTGTGGTCGCATTGGGACTGCACATGTGCAGACTTCTGAAGGATTCTTTCCCTCCTCCTTGGGCACAAGAATAAAAACACTGTGGTGATGAAACAGTGTTATCAGTGTCAGTGCACACAAGTAACATTTCTTATTATTAGCATTGTTGAAAACAGTTGCTTCATATTTTGTGGAGACCATGATGTATACGTGTATGCAAATGTACACACACATATATAGTACATCCTATGCTACACTAAATCACAACTGGCCTTCATGTGTCTGACCTATGCATGCTTAGAACAAATCTATGAATCTTTTATTTCTATTACTAAGAATATATTATTTATGTTTTTTTTCTAAGAATATTTTATAGGCAGATTCTGTTTGCATCTTCATTGTAACCAAGAAATGGAGGATGGGGGGGAAAAGAAGAAAATCAGGGAGCAAAAGAGAGAAAAAACATCTAATTGAAACACTAAGAGCCTGCTCTGTGAGAGAGAGAGGCAGGATAAAGCTTCATAATTGCATAATTATACCAGTCGATACCTGACACTGCGAATACAGCCACTTCTGCAGCCGTCAAATGAGTTCCACATAATTTAACCAAACACTGGGCAAAGACTGGGGCCCACAGATCAGTGCAAGCTACCGGAAAAACGTTCTCGCTCTCCTCCTTTCTTTCTCTCTTTCTCCATTTCACAATTCCACTGTCGCATCTATACCTGTATGTCTTTTTCTACAGCGGTTTCACCCAGAGTATTTCAGTTCACCTCTGACTACAATCAGAGCTTAGCACTTAAGGTTTCATTTCTGTGTCAGGTTTGTAAGAAGATGTGTTGTTTCTAAACCATTTTGAATGTGAAATGCAACTCGTTCAACACCTGATGCCGGAAAGCAAACTAGATTTTTTACAGTTTCCAAAGAAAATGATACAAAATGTGCGATGACACTTTGCTAGGGTGGTTGTCAGGGTGTGCCTATGCAGCTGCAAAGGCATCTAAATGTTTTTAGCACATTGTCATGTGATTGCTATGGTATTATGGGGCATTACTACGGCGTTGCTTACCGGCCCAGCCCCAAGTATCTATGATGTTCCAGTCCATATGGATGGACACTTGATCTGAATAAAACCAAAATCGCAATATGGCTAGTGCAATTTAATTAAATAAATATATGCACTGCTTGTTTCAGAGTGAAGAGCAGTATGTTCCTTTACACGTGAGCAGCTCATGATCTGGTGTTTTCAGTGTCTCAGAGCGGCGGTGGTGCGGTAGTGGCAGAATTAGAGATTTATACATAGGGTAGACTAGGCTAATTAAAGGGTCTATAGACCATGATCTGTTTATTCTGCCATTGAAACACTGATTAAGAAGTTACATGAGACATGATTAATCTCAGCAAGTTGTACGGTTTCTTTTTAATATACCCTCGGATGTTCATTCATGTTTATTTCGTGCTGTAACTAGTAGTAAAGAGGAAGTGATTATCAGTTCACGTGCTTCAACTGCGGCGCTACAACAATCCGTTAGACAACCGTAACAATCAAAATAGAATCAAAACGTGGTCAAAATTACAAAGAGAATCAATGATATTTATTTGAATTTCATCAAATTTACAGAAGTAACTTGCTCTGTCTTGTCTGTCAGCGTGTTGTCAGTGTCCTCTTTGCTCTGCGATGGTTTTCACAGCCCACCAGATGGAGCTAAAGCCAGATTCCACTGCAGACACAGCCTGAGCCTGCCGCAGATAACGCGTCAGCGAGCCCAACTGAGCCGTACCACGCCCCAGAGCCTGAGCCCAACAACGCATCTTACCAGGTGTGCGAGTCGGCAACAACGCCCGTACCCAAGGAGGTGCTTGTGGAGTTCGAGGGCATGGAGGGAAGCCCTACCCACAACTGTAGAGTAGTGGTGCCTGGCCTCTGGACATTCTTTAGAGGAAATTGAGGAGGATATACCCCTGGATCTCCCATTTCCACTGGTCCCGCCCAGCTTCAAGTCTCTTGTGTCTCCTGTCTTTTCAGAGTTCCTCCCCAGCCTCCCTCTCCTACCTCATCTACCGAAGCCAGCCAGTTCTTTAGCCCTGCCACCGCTGGTTTCTCTCTGGCCCTCGGCTGATCCTCAGGGCTGGTGTGGATCCAGCTGGGGCCTTCCATCTTGGCTTGAGGATTCTGAACTGTCGGTTCCGCCTTGGCTCCACGATCCCTCGTCTCCACCGTGGTCCGTCATCCCACCAGCTCAGCTGGGCTCCCTCATCCCTCTGTCTTCGCCCTGGTCAGTCGTCAACCTGGTTCTGCTCAGCCGCCGTCCTCGGTCGGTCCAGCTTCAAGGCAGTCTTATGGGTCCTCACCTCTGCCTCGGTCCCAAGAGCCACCAAAGCCCTCTAGACCTGCGGTGTCACCCTGGATCCGTGTCTCCTCGGCTCTGCCTGGGTCTCCACCACGATCGGCTCTGTCGCAGGAGACCGCATACTTGGTCCCTCCTCCCAGGCATCCACCATGGCTCCTCCATCCTACGACTAAGGATGCGCCAATCCGATACTCAATATCGGTATCGGCTCCGATACTGCCATTCTTTGCTGAATACCGAGACCCATCCAAATCCGATATTGTGCGTATACTATTCTGTGTTATTGTTAAGCCTCACAAAAGGTTTAAAAATAAAATTTGTCATAGAGATACACAAACAACATGGCAAATGAAGAAGACCGCGGCAGCACAAGCACACCCTCCAAAAACATTTACAAACCAAATCAGCAGGGCTGCCAACTCTCCCGAATTCACCTTGAGACTCTTGCAATTGTCACTTTTTACACGCTCTCACGCCACACATCCATTTTCTCATGCAGAGAAAAATCGCGAAGCAAAGAGGACACTGACAGGACACCGCCAGACAAGACAGAGAAGGTTACTATTGATATGAAACAAATTCTCAGCTCTCAGATTAACACCGTTTATCTGTAATAATAAACAATAAACACTGTTTTGTCGCTTGTAAATGTGTTGTGACAGATCGCTGATAGATCTCAGTTCAAGTGGCACGTGAACCGATCATCTGTTACTCTTTACTACTAGTTAATAGTAAATAAACACGAATGATCAATAGCTAATTTGAAAGATATAGTTCAACTTACCGAAATGTAATAAAATCGATCAGTGTTTTTCAACCGCGGAAAGAGGTCCATAAAACAGCTGGAGAACAATGTCGCGTAATGTTACATTTACCTCAGGAAAGCCAATTATGACCATAGTACGTTAGTTGGGACTTTAAAAAATTGCTATAGAGGAGTATTTTGCTAAATATGATAACTATATTACATATTTACTATATTTTTACCTATGTATACATCATTAAAATATTATAATATAATATTATAAAATATATGTTATTATAAAAAAACGCATTATATTTAAGTTGAGATGTTATTTTTAACCTTTAATAATAATAATACAAGCTGACAGGGCTCTGTATGTTTACAGCATTAGGTGAGGTCTAATAGGTCTCAAAAGGTCTAATAGTCCAAAATAATCAATATTGAATCAAGATCAGAATCAAATCACAAGAATTGAATTGAAATTGTGAAATTATAAGCAATAATAAAAACAGTAGCATACCAGTCATTGTACCATGTAACATTGTGTTGTCACTAAACTTAATAAAATTCTGTTTAGTTACCAAATGTTTTGACAATCCCAATCCACCCATCTCATGTTAGGTTACGTTATGTTATGTTACATTTTCACTGTTTACAAAGGCAGGGCCTGCAATCTTGTCTTTTTGGCTTGTTGTTTCTGATTGCACTTAAACCCCAAGGGAGAAATCCAGATCAAAGCCCACAAGGGATAATAAAATAAAAATAAAAATAAATAAATAAATAAAAAGTTAAAACCTGTTTTGAACAATTTGTTTGTCATCTGCAGATTGATTTTAACTAGGGGAAAAAAAAATCTATTTAAATCTGAAATCGGATTTTTTGTGAAAAAATCAGTGATTTCTTTTTTCGCCCATATCACCCAGCCCTAGTATGTACAATGTTTTTTTTACTTTATTAATTGTAGTGCACAGTGTTTATTATAAAGGGGGTAGTATCCGCAGCTCAGTACTCACTACTCATGAGTACTTTTAAATAAGCTACTACTCAAGTAGTTTTTACTCAAAGTAATTTTTAACTCTACTCACACTACATTTTTTGGAATGTAATGGTACTTTTACTTAAATATGTTTTTTCAGTACTCTTTCCACCACTGTAACAGCTGCGCTACATATTTAAAATAAATGTCTTTTAATTTTATAGTATATATTATAAATATATTTACTTGTTTTTCATGAATGTATTTTACAACAATACAAAGAGCAATTAGTAACATTTTAACAGATTTAGTACTATACTTATTCACTTTTATTTGTTCATCTCCACTAAATGTTTTTTCACTAAATGTTTAGATTTTATACAATTATTGTGCTCATGATTTTTCTAGAGTAACTATTGCTGCAGAATTTTCAACTAATCTAGTTTATAATAGTATTTTGTCATAGATTGTGATCATATATTTTTTTCATTTGTTGTTTTTCTTTATAATGATGTTTAACACACAAAAGAGTAATTATCAGTTCAACAAACAGGTATAGGAATTCTACATTGATTTAAAAAAAAAAAAAAAAAAAACCAACAACAACCTGTGCTGATATTGGATCGGTATCAGCCGTTACTCAGAATTTTTGGTATCGGATCGGATCGGTTCTGAAAAAATGGTATCCCTACCTATGACCCAGCCTTGGATCATCTTTCTGGCTGTGGCCGGGGTCCCTGCCTGGTTACTCCTGCTCCTGGCTCCCCCCTGGCTCCTCCTATACCTTGATTGATTATTTCATTCACCTAATGCCCAATTAATTCGCTCTTTTGTTCCTCTGTGTATTTAAGTTCTGTGTTGTCAGTGTTAAGCAAGTGTGCTGCACAAGCAATGTGCAGAAATGGGATGCAATATAGGTCACAAACCCCGCAGTCTCCATGTAATATAATGGAATGTGAGCCAAACTAAACAATCAAATTACACTTCAAATAAATTTACATCAAGGATACGTCAAGGTTTTTTTTTTTTTTTTTTTTTTACACACAGGAAGCGCAAACGGTTGTCTTGTTAACGAACAATACCTGCTTGTAAAAGCGAAGAAACATATCTTGTATCCTGAGGCTAAATCACTAAATATTGAGAATGCAACAGCGCGTATTATTTCACTAGAGCTTCACCTTCACTGGAGCTTTAATCAAGAGGGAAGAGTTCAGAAGTGAGCAGGAGGAGGGCAGCAGTATGCAAACTGAACAGTAGCTACTGTTAGTGGAGTTATTTAATAAAGTAGTTTAAATTACATACACCTTGTAATCGTATTATTATTTTACTCAAGCCCGCTGGAGACCAAGACGCCACCACTGCTCAGCCTTTCATTTTCGCCTGTCATGGCGTGAGCGCGCGTCTTTTCCATCATTAAAATTTGTGATTATCAGCTGGTTCCGAACAGTGGCCGATTTGGAGTTATCTGCTGCACTGTTCTTTGTTCCATCGTTCAGTCAACATTTAGAATATTAATTTTTGAAATTTATGAATCGATTTGAATCGTTAGAGGATAGAATTGCAATTCATAAATGAATCGATATTATAGACGATTTTCATTACGAATTTGGGAAGATGGTTGCCACATGTTGTGTTCCCAAATGCAATCGAATCTGAAAAATCAACAGTTCTGTGCTTTACTCTGAAACATGCAGCGCGACAGACTATATATAATTATATTAATAATATATTACATCATAACCGTTGCAATCTGATGATCGCACCAAGCCACATTCTCACAACCATGCATTTTCAAAATGTATTAAAAAAATAAGTTACCTGGCAACTGGTTAGAAACCATTTCAATGCCTATTTTAACTCACATGAAATAAATGTATTAGAAAACGTAACATTTAGCATTTTATTTTGTAATTGTTTGAGGCCATTTTGCAATTTCAATCATCATACAGTAACCAAAAAAATTTTCTCTGATTAACGCAATTCACATGGGTCATACTTTTCAGGTCGAAAAATACGAAAAAAAAAAAAAAAAAAAAAAAAAAAAAAAAAAAAAAATCACATCCCTGACAATTTTATATTAGTCAAATAATACAATTTTTAAATTAAGAAATATTGCTATTATATTAAATATTAATGATAAAATTATAACAATGATACATTTTTAGGCTCTTTATATTAAATATTAATTATAAAAATGATAAATTTTAGGCTCATTTTTATTATTATTATTATTATTATTATTATTATTATTATTTTATTATTCAACTATTTTTATTAGTAGCCAAATTGTGCAACCCTACAAAATAGTTTGTTTTTTTTAATCAGAGATTAAATAAATATATAGTTCCCCCAAATAATACAGCCCTACTGGTCCTAGTTAAGGCAAATTTGCGCCTTCAGGATTTTTTTCAGGTGTGAAAATCTTAAGTACTTAACCCATACAATTTAAGTTTGTATCTTTAACTATGTTAGATAAGTTGCACACCAAAGTTTAATAAAAAATTTTTAAAAAGGCACTGCTAAATGAAGGAATTTTGCCATCCAAACACCCAGAAACGCACCAGCTCCACTGAATACGCACACAACCACTCTCTGATGCCCTTAATCCAGAACCGCCCCTTTTAGGCAAAAAAATGAAGCTGCTGCGATTACAGGCGGCTTGGAGCAAAAAAGCCCCCAAGACAACAGCCTCTCACAGGCTTTGTGCCTCAGTAATCAACAGCTGTACATTCACACAGTGGCTGCGGAGCCCAAGAGCGACTGAATGGACGCAAATGCGTCCACTTTGTACATCTCTGCTTTAATCAAGCCTTTTCTATTCAGCAATCTGACCTTTTGTTCAAAACAGGATTATCACTTCTTTTTTTTTTTCACTCACCCCCTCTCCCCACCCAACAACCACCACCATCATCATCATCATCATCACATCCCCAAGCCAGTCACCAAGGGGCGAAGCACATGATGAACATAATAGCAATAATTTGTTAAACGCCATGGCAACCCACATTAGAATGGGGTAAATACGGGGGGTGCCACTTTGTGCCACACTCTCATTTTGCAGAAGACGCCAGGAGTCAGAACGGATGACAAGGAAGGAGAGAAGTGGGGGAGTGGGGGCGAAGAAAGGGGGAAGGGAGGGAGACAAGAGCAAAGCATATTTGCTTTGTCTCTAAAGGGTGGTTTTATTGGTAATGGTGGTGGGCTGAAGGTGAGGGTGGCAGTGATTTCTTTCATGATTAATGCCTCGCTGGTGTTCCGTAGGAAACTCAACAAACACCGCTGACTTCCAATCTGTAACCATGTAAGCCGCGAGTCCTCCCTCATGCAGGCAGGCTTTCTCCCTCTATCTCTGCGAACAAACAACTCTATTTGAGCTCTCCCCTCAGCTGAAAGGAATCCTTAATTACACAATATCAGCCTCTTCATTGCTCCTAGTGTGGGAGGGGACGGCTGAGCTGTGTCCACTGAAGCCGGGCCTGGGCAAGGAGGGGGGCGCATTCACTACCAGCAGCTGTTTCACACATACTGACAAAAGAGCCTACAGGCACCGTCCCAACGAGGGAGGTGGCTACATTCAGGCTGCTAATTGATTTTTCTGCACGGCCCTGTGGGAGAATATACCCCCACAACTTTCAAGTCGGATTCGTAAGTTTCCGGCATTCCAGAACTTCCCTGAGTTCCAGAACCTGGCTTGCTCGTCCAGATTGGATGTGTTGTGCAGTGATTATGGCTGTCAATCAGAACCCTCAGCTGGGAAATTAGATACACAGATGTATGCGTGCTCTTAACGTAGGTCCAATATCTGCACACTTGCCACATCGCCAGGGCCTGTATTTCTGCCATGCCGCGAAGACACTGAGAGTGCATACAAAATTAAACCCATTTGTGAAGCAACGGGAGGGGGCAGTTGCTGTTTTGGAGCAACGCTCAGGAGCGAAATAAACGCTTCAATAAAAGACAAACAGCATGAGGAAGGTGAGCTCAAATTAACCCCTGTAAGATGCTCATGGAGAGCCCAGGTGGTCAAATGTGAATGTAGCACATATTACTGCCATCAGAACATTTCAGATCAACTCAAATAAGTACTCAACTACTATAATTAAGGTAGAAAATGAAACCTCTCAGACAAGGAACTTGATAATGCGTACCTGTGATGTTACTGTATAAAACATGTTTTACAAGGGAGACACACTGGACAAATGAACATAGAGCTACTGCAAAAGCATATGCAAACAACTTTTGTTTGACCCTAGACACGTTAACATAGACATTAGACCAATCAAAGATGACTTCAAGTCATCAAGCTATTCGCCTGTCAAAAAAATAAATAAATTAGTTGCTGCATGGTTTTGGGAAAGTTGGTTTATTTGAACAAAAATTGAGAAACACTAATATAATAGATATAATCATAGATTATTGTTGTAAATTAAACACTGTAATTATGCAAAGTTGCCACTAGACTGTACTGTAATCTATTTGTTTTTTGTCATTATACATGTATGCACATCTGTACATATATTCTTTTGTTTGTTCTGACCTTTATTTATTTTTATTTAGTTGTGAATAATTCAGGTTCTTTAAATATTAATCATTTATTGTGAAATTTCTAGGAAGTCAGCTGGACTGAGTATATTTATTTTTCCTTAATTTTGTAATGAATTTTTTAAGAAAATTATTAAATATGCTGGTAATTATTTATTCTACTTATAGATTAATATCAAAAGACAATTAATAATAATAGTAATAAGAATAAATATTATTATTATTAACATTATCCACGTAAATAATTTGGATTTTTTATGATGTAGTCTAGTATTAACGTAGATAATTAGAAAACATAGAAAAATTATCCTGAATATCATAATTGGTCATTAAAAATATTAATATTATTACTTGTTAATATTAATAAGGAATGCTATTAATAATAATAATACTATTATTCATGTTAATTATAATATATATATATATATATATATATATATATATATATATATATATTTTTTTTTTTTTTTTTTTTTTTTTACGTCATAGGTCAGTGATAATGTAATTATTACTGTTAAAATGCATTAAAATTAATCTAAATATCACATTTGGTCATTAAAAAAACAATAACAACTTGGGTCATTTGGTGGGAATTTTCACTAGTGATTAGTTGCAAAATGGTCTTTAAAAGTTACACACCTCATTATGCAACACTGTATTCACAAAACCTCCAGTGGCCAATCTGGAACACATGGGCAGTGCATTACAAGAAGCATTTTCTAATACTCACACTGTAGTATTTCCTGATGTGCCGACGAATGTCCAATTGCAGTTTGTTGCTAATACGGATGGGATATTCCATCGGGCTGCCCCCACAGGGGATATGGCAGCAATTCTTGAGGCTGGGCTGCAAGGTGCTCCCCTGGAAACAAACAAATTCACTTTTAACACAGCATTTGATCACGATACACAAGCCCACATACACACACACACAAAAAAAAACATTATCAGGGCATTTATCCTGTTGACTGGCATTGCCCAAAGAAGCTTTTAAAGGCTATTAGACCTGACCTATTAGACATTCAAACACTAAAAGTATAATGTCGGTGCCCCCACACCAAGCCTCTAGGGTATCCAGATAGGAAAAGAAACAAGCAGGAGCAAAAATGGCACTGCATTAAGCGTTCAGCTGTGTATCTGGATGACAGCAAGTAACAAATGCCATACTGCGCAATGATTTGCAAGCTTTGCCTGCTTTTCTACATCTAAAAGGCCCCAGACCTCCCATTGAGTAACAGTGGCAACAATTGTAGTTAAACAGTGGATAAAAACTATTGCAGCCTGATTTTTCTTCAATCTAACCACACATGGGCACTAGCAGAGCTGTTTATGGTGCTCATTATGCCTCAAATAAGCTGAAGGACCGAGAGTGTGTGTGCGCGGCTAATGCATCAGCACACTTGCTCGAGCTCACTGTCTCACACAAACAAATTACTCTTTATTTTATGGCACGGTGGTGGTGAAGCGGTAGTCGCTGCGAGCCATTAGCGTTTTTATGATCTTTGCATCTTTCACTGAGCGCCACTTTAAGGGAGAACTGTGCGTCTATACAAATACTGTCTCTAGTATCGTCTGTTTGCATTCCTGTTGTCCTCCTCCCTCTCTCCACGGCTGGCTTTGATAAGAGAACGATCTGCAGTGTCTATGAGTCAAGGCTGTTCCTTCAAGTCTTCCTTTCATCAGCCCCCTCCCTATAACCAGAGCTCTGCTATAACCCTGTACTCCTAATTATTAGATATTTTATCAGATGAATACGGGAGTATATGTACCAAGCCCATTTATTCATCAACATAACATACACTGGGTTCCACATGCATGAAAGTGTATACTGGATGTGGATATCTGTAAAAACTACAATATAGCTTAAGGCCCGTTCACACCAAGCACGATAACTATAAAGATAACGATAAAGATAACTATATATGCGTCCACACCAACGACCGATAACGGTCCTTTTATTCTAAGCACACGCGCGCCCGGATGATCCAGATCCATTTTAAATGCGCGAGACCTTTAAATTAGAGTGGATTCTGATTGGCTGTCAGTGTTTTATCGTTCGACAGCTGGAAAAAAATCGGTCTGAAAGTGATCCCAACGATATCGTTCCTCATATCTTTATCGTTATAGTTGTGGTGTGAGCTCTGTTATTCTTTAATATGGAGAACGATTTTTAGAATTATATCTTTATCTTTATAGTTATCGTCATTGGTGTGAACGGGCCTTTAGTCAGGTTAGACGGCACATCGAATTTGTAAATAAGGCTGTTATGGGATTAGGGCTGCGCGCTATACTGGAAAAATACTGATCTATATCATATTTCAAATGGTACAATATCATGACTTTGCTCATTTCGGTACTTGATACGCTATTGTTCCGAAGTTCACTGCTATGTGGTAGTGTCACCCAAACTGATGCGAAACCAGCAAATGTGATAAAAGTGACAAGATTATCTAAACGTTAATTTTGCTGATGATATATACAATTAGAGAATAACGTGAATATCAGTAATGTTAATGCTTCTGTATACATTTGTGTAAGCACTCCGTGAAGAGCAGAGTTTGCAGCGTAGAGCATTGTAGCCAATCACAGACATAACTATTGAGCATGTGAACATATTGGCCAATCAGAGGTGATTAAGTTAGTCAGAAGCCACTCATCACCGCTGAAAATGCATTTTTGTTTCACAAGCTTAGAGTTCAGCACATCCACGAATCATTATAAAATAAAAATCACAATTTAAATAAGAGATTCATTGTGCAGTGTTGTCAGCTTCATTGATTATAACAGGAGTTTTCACTGCTGAGCTTCAGTGATTGTACTGGGACCCCTCTTTGCTCACGCTTTGTAAACAATAAGCATGTGTCATGCTGCTTACAGCTCATTGCAAAGTTTCTGAATTGATAACCTTATCTAAATGTGGGATTGAATCCGAAACTGCAATGACTGACAGTGATAACCATAGCAGCAGATGGGACAAAAATCTGTTACTGTCAATATAGATCTGTGCATAAAGTCTTGAAATGTAAATGCAAATTAATAGATCTGCCACTCGTTCTATGTAATGTGTAATATGCTTCTTTTTGTAGGAAGATTGCACTTTTTGTATAATTCAATAATAGTTCTATAACAACAAATACCATTTTAATTGTATCACCTTGTGGCAGTCATGGCCCATGGCCTAATGGTTAGAGACTGGTAACTGGAAGGTTGCGGGTACGATCCTCATTACCGGCAGGAAATGACTGAGATGCCCTTGAGCAAGGCACCTAACTCCAAATCGCTACATAAAAAAAGGCTGCCCACTGCTCTGGGTGTGTGTCCACAGCTTGCAGTGTGTGTGCGTTCACTACTCCTAATGTGTGTGCACTAACTTGGATGGGTTAAATGCAGAGGACAAATTCTGAGTATGGGATACCATACTTGGCCTTCATATGTCATACGTATCACTTCAAGTTTACAGAGTATGGAGCACTGAGAAGGGCTATTTATGTTGTTCATATATTTATGCTTGAAAACAAGCAACACATTTGTTACTGCAGAGTGTCATGCAGTGTTCTTAATAAAATTACTTTTAATTCAGTTATCTTTTAAGGCTGGTTATCACTTACGGCATCAATTTAGCATCGGTACCGAGGTATAGATTCTGGTATCGTACTGAAGTCAAAATTGTGGTATCAAGCAAACCCTAGATTAGGTTTGGGTATCGTTTTTTTTTTTTTTTTATACCGGTGCCAAATCGATACTTTTAAAACAGTACCGGTGCCTAAACGGTGCCTGAACCGATACTTAAAAAAAAAACTAAAAAAAACAATGAAGAGCCTCAAAATGATGGTGAATGACATTTAAAGAATGGCTTTTTATGGAAAAAAATAAAATATAAAATTCTTAAAATCGAACAATATATTAAAAATTTAAAGTATCCTTAAATATATTTAAATAAGTAGCCTAAATGGAAAACACAAAAAATGTACATAAATTCACAATCTCAAGGTGGCTTAGGTTTCACAAAACCTAAGCCACCTAACCAACTACAATAACACTAAAAAACAGTTACAGTAGGCTACTAATAACAGCTAAGTAGTCTGTATTCTTGGTTTGCTACAAAACAGCTTTAAATCTCAGCAATTCTTGCCTTCTCTGGCAAAATATGACACCTCTCCTGACTTATTGCATGTCCAGCACAAGGTGAGCGTTATTTTAGAAGGCATCACCTTAAATGCCGTGACGCAAAACCCCTCATGGAAGAAGAACGCCATCATGTTTACAACTGTGACAACGGGCGCTCATCAGGATTGTTGTAGGGACATTGACTTTTCACACTAAACATGACGCAGAACAAAACAAACTTTAAATGATTGCCTGCTTGTGTATTTTACGAACTATAAATGTATTGTCTTGTTAGTATACTTAAGTGTATTTAAAATTAGGTCTGAAACCTAAAATAAACTTTATGTGGTTGAAGAAAACACTGAATAGTTGTGATTAGGGATGTGCACGAATATTCGAATTTTCGTGATGAGGTTACTAAAATTTTCGTGAAAAAATGAGGTTACTAAATGATTTTACAAAATGGAATTACTTTTGATCAAATTAATTAATTAATCTGGAGTTATAATATCATCACCACAATGAGAAATCACATGAAATCCAAACAGCAGTCGACTGAGGAAAGACAGCTGTCCATCACTGCATCACGACTGCAGGTAAGCGCAGTAGTGCGAGTGATCCGAGATGATAACTTATTTAGCAAAATGATTTTGAGACATATTCTTCCTTTAAGTTTTCTTTGAGAGAGGTTTAAGAACAGAAAACGCAAAGTGCTGTTAGAAACTTAGAACTAGAACACCGTTATCTTTGTTTCACTGAAACGTCTGTCAGTGCAGCGCGTTCTCTCGAGCATAATTGCTGGCGGCGCCCCTTCGTGGATATTATTGTTTTTCTCAACATAACGTGAAACAATACAAACACGATAATCATATGCTGACTCGAGTATATGTGTAACGTTCTGTACGATAACTGGCGCAATCTGCTACTCTGCTTTATTAGGCGTTTTTTCCGTTCGCACTGAGCTTATATCCTTTTGTTATTTATATTTTTTTGTTTACACATAGGCCTACTGTTTAATGTTTTCAATTAAAAGAAAACTTTAACATATATTATAAGATTGGTGTGTGTGTATATTGCGAGCTTGTTGTTTATATTGCCTAATGGTAAAAGCTTCTTCAGTGGTGACAAAAAAAAAAAAAAAAAACCTTAAAAAATAACACCTTTTTCGTTAAACGTCATTTAAATAAACGAATATTCGAATTTTATGAGCCCGAATATTCGAATGCAATATTTTTGAAAAATGCCCATCCCTAGTTGTGATATATGACAGTGCTGAGCGCGTCTCTCTCTGGCTCAGTGCCAACGCGGGAGAGTTTAGATTTGAACGCAGATTTGAGGTTTGAATTTAGAAGTTGATGATCACGCGATCTGAACGTTCTTATCAGTGTGATCGATCGTACACGTCGAATGTTTAACTAGCGATCACATGTGGTGATGATGCTTCTTACGTCCGTTTCGGAAAACCAGATGGCAAATTTCAACCGACAGCTGACGAGCTGAGGCATTTAAGTGGCACCGAAATGAGGCACCGAAATCTGCGTTTTGATTCGGTCCGGTTACATATCGGTGCCTGGTTTCGGTACCCAACCCTACCCTGGGATGCATGTATGTTCTTGTTCAATGGGCTTAGTGTTTCCTGCACTTCTATTCTGGAGAGTCGCCATGTTGCAGATGAATCTGCAGCACTATGGCAAATAAGCTAGCATACAGTGCTGCCAAATTTGTAAACAAAGCACTTAGTTGTGGTTCTTCGATTCACCAGTCAAAATCTCAAGGAATCAGCAAAGACAACCAATGTGCTCACTGAACAATCCAATGAAGAGAGCAGAGAAATGTTAAAATATGAAACAAACAAAAAACAATATTAACTATAAAAAAAAACTCATTAACAACGTTAATTAAATTATTAATTGTAACTGAAGTTAAACATAGTCTGATCAATTAACATATTGATCAGTCTGTACCATATTCATAAGTCGCGTTTCCATTAAAGATTTGCACAAAACTTTTGCGTTTTTTTCTAAATGTCGACAAAAAACTATTTCGAAATGACGGCGTTTCCATTAACCGATGTTATGCGATGAAAACTTCATTTTTTCCTCTCGCGATAAGTAAAATCATTTCAAAAACCATGGCAACGGACGTTGGTAGGTTTATGTACTAATCCCAGCCACTGCACTAGCCATTATTATTAATCGAAGGATGTATGTGTGTTTTCAAAGCATTAATGGTAAGGAACGACCCTTATTATACTTGTGAGAGGCTCGTATGAGGTGTTTCTGGGTGTTTCTCCCTCATATCTGCTTCGAGGTCTTGATTGTGGCATTAATTTGAGGTTTAGAATCCATTATTCCTGTAATTCTTTTGTCTTTTATGAATTTAATAAAGAACTCTGTCTCGTATTCTGTCCAAACACACCGCATCATCTACGTCAGGTGACCTGCAAATGCGCAAAAACTGTTTCAATTGCAGTTTTGCGAAATATTTCTTTTTCGAATTGCCTGAAAAACCACCTCATGCGAGCGTAAAAACTTTTTTGCGATAAATGCGAGTTTTTGCGAAATTGACGTGTTTCCATTGGGCGTATTTTCAATTCGCAATTTCAATTTGCGCAATTTGAAGGGTAATGGAAACGCGGCAATAGACTTGTTTTCATGCCACGTTAATTTAAATGTGGCTTCCACCCTGATTAAAGTCTATTAGCGCTTGTAAAGCATGTATAAGTTACAGTGCACATAAATGTCATAAAGTTTTTCCCAGAATTCCAAACCTTCCCTGGCCTGCAGAGTGCAAAATCTCCAAACAACTAGGAGGACAGAGATCAGCCCAGTGGAGAGGTCAATGTCACTTTTTATGAGTCTTGGACAAGAGAAAGCTGTGCATTAGCATGTGTGTGTGCGGACCCTTAATTAGTGGCAGATTACACATGCTCCTCTAGCCCCCGCTGACCTCGGCCTGGAGTATGACGGACATCCTGTGTACTGAAGAGCTCCAGGAATACACCCTGACAAAACCGCTCTCTCTCCCCCCCACACACAGCTCTGCCAAGCCTCTATAAATAAAAGTGTGTGGCTCTGAAATTAATAGGCCGGTAAAAGCCAGAAGCAGAGGAAGTAATCACCTGCACCGCTCAAATTTATTGTTACCTGTCATTACACAATATTTAACAGGAAGTTGAGGTAGGACGCAATTGAATGGTGAGAAATGCATGAATCGAGATGGACTGGTAGGCATTTTGTTGACTGATAAGATCAGATTTGTTAATGGATGTGAAAATGAGAGCTGATAACTCACCGTCCCCTCAAACACATTGTCGTAGATGTTTTCGGTACCACAGTCAGGGCAAGTGAAAGTAAACCTCTCGCAATCACGGTAGCGCTCTTCGTCAGTGAGCTGGGCCGGAGCACCAAGAAAATTGTCCCCTTCTTCCTCACGTTGCTGCTGCTGTTGGGCTCGGAAGTGACTTGGGTCGAGTCCTGGACAAGCAGGTAAAAAAAATAAAACAGTTTGTGCCGTGAACACCCTTTTAAAAGGCACTCAAACTAAAAGCTTCATATTTAGCATTAAACAGCAAAGAAAATGAACCAACTATGTAAATATAAATAAAAAAAGTCAGCAATGCAAGTTGGAACATTCTGGCACTTCCTGTGTTGGTGATAATGCCGTGCAGACTCAGACTTCTCAGGTTGTATTTATGGACAGTGGAAAGACAGTGATGGAAAGAGAGGTATAAGGAAAGGCTGAAAGAGGAGAGAGGGACAGGAAGAAAGAGAAGATGGCACGGCTGCAGAAGGCAAGAGGAGAGAGACTAGCAAACGATAAGAATAAACTGGAAACATAATAAGGGGAAAAAGGAGGGGTAGAGAAAGCACAGCTATCCGATTTTTCCCAGGCAGCTGAGATCATCAAATCATTAAGAGACAGCAGCTGAATCTCCATTTAATCCCCCCAGGTGACACCGAACACTACTAGAGCATGGAAAAACAGTCTACGTCCCCCTGGGTAATTTGGCTAAGTGAATAAATGAGCACATAAGTAAGTGTTGACTATGAGACTTCAGGGATTAGCCGGCGTCTCTGAGGATCCAAACCCGCTGACGCCCGAGTGCTGCTGCCATCTACAGGCAAACATGTAGCATGTCACACACCGGCAGCCAAGGGAACGGGGTGGTGCGTGAACTGTAGTTAGGAACGGACACAGAACGTAGTGTGTATTTCGAGGCAATTTTGAGACTACATGAGAAGCAAATTCTGTGACCAAATGTGACATAAATGTGTTGCTAACCATTAAGTAATTAAGGAAACCCACTATTTGGTTCTAGTAACATGGTGGATAGACTGAATTAGTGCCTGAGTTTTGGACCCAACTGCAGGATACCAAACAACCAGGGTCTGTTGTCATGGAGACAGAGTGGCAGGGTTCATGCACTTTTTAAAGAAACTGAATTTCCATCTGGGGGGGAAATGAATTCTCAGCTGCTAGGCAAAAGAAAACAACAATATATATTTTTTATATATATATATATATATATATATATATATATATATATATATATACAAACACTTGATGTTTAAAAGCTCAAATTATCATGTTTACGAACTATTTTTAAAAAGTGAAAAAATTTTTTTTTATTAAAATATATTTTTAACTAGCATTAAGTTAACAAATTAATGTGTCCAGATTTAGTTTCTATTAAATAAAAGAAATAATAATTAAAATAAATTAATATAAATAAATTACATTTAAAAAATAAAATAAAATAAAAAATAAAATAAAATAAAATAAAATAAAATAAAATAAAATAAAATAAAATAAAATAAAATAAAATAAAATAAAATAAAATAAAATAAAATAAATCAATGGAGTGCATGCTACTTAGGAATTGGTCCTAATTCAAATGTCCTTTTTGGCTAAATATAATGAATGCTAGTCCCGAAAGTCTCACCTAGCCAAGTAGCAATCAGCACTGAATCAATGCCTTCGATAGGCTCACAGATTCGGCCCACCACAGGGTGCACCTGCTGGGACAGGTAGTACTGTGTGTCCAGGCTGAGTCCCGGCTGTTTCTGAAGCTGTTCCAGGGCATACGCCCTCTGACTGGCTGCCAGGTTTGAACCGTCCTAATAGGCAGCGGTAGAAGGTTAGTGTGGGTTTACTGCCAATTTATAGAGTCAGAGATACAAATACACTGGATTCTCACCTGACAGATGACATAAGAAACAGTATCACCCGCTTTAACCTTCTTCCCACCCTGAGAGTTGATCCAGAGGGCAACATGGACGTGGGGGAGACTCTTCTTGTCAGGGTAGTCCTGAGGTTCCTTTGTAAGGGACTGAAAGGAAAAACAACTTATTCCCCTGAACACACTACATGAGACTACCAGTCAAAAGTTTAAACACCCATGAAATTATATTCTCATGATCTCATGAAACAACAACAACAACAAAAAAGTTATTTAAATCTGTTTTGTACAATTCTTTTAATAGTCTGAAATTAGCATTAAATTAGAGTTCTCGATTTAAAAAAAAAATCCTTGATTGCAATTTACCCATTGTCGGGTAACTGGCAAAATACTGGAAGTAGCGCATTTCACAGACAGGAAAATACATGAACCGCATTATTAGACCATTTTCTAACGGTGCGTGTCCACTGGCGCGGAGCGAGCATTTTCAATTCATTCCTATGGAAGTTGAGCTTCACGCTCGTGCAGTGCACTGTGGGATTGACAGCGGACCGGAGAAAGCGTTGAGAGCGTCAAAAGGTTGGGCAGTTCTCGACTTTATGCAAATATCAAGCGAAAAACGCGGTCGGCAGCCAATTGCTGTGAGGTTCAGGATGTGACGTCTGTCTTGAGAGTTTAAAAATATGCAAATTGTGCCGGAGTTTATGCTGGATTTAGTGCGTAAATCATTTTGTTTACAAATTAGACGCTTTGCAGTTGTTATACTGTATATATGTTAAATATTTCATTTTGGATGTGTACATTGTAATTATATTGTCTGGTTTTATAAAAGTTTATACAATTGAAAGGATATCTTTGCTTGGTGTATTTGGAAACAAAGCTAGTCTATTTCTAAATGTAATCACGTGCATCTCTAATGATAATACTGTGTGTGTGTTGAAAAAAACATATATTAAACACACTCGCAACAGACACACACCAAAGCGAAGGGGTTATAGCGTTGCCAGCGGCACTGAGCGGAGTTTTAACGCTGTAGAGGACACGCACCGTAAGGCTGCAAGATATATTAAAACCATACTATAGCATAGTGCTGTTGTGAATTTACAATGGCTCCAATTCTATTAAATGAATATATTCCCTAAGGGTTTAATATATAGATGCGCTTTAATTATTTACATGCATGTAGGTTGTGTGTGTCTTAGAGCGGCTCCATTCACAGTAAATGCTGCTCCACGTGAACTGTTCTCATTCACATGCATGGAGCGCGTCTCAAACGCATATGCTGTGAGTTTGGTTGGCTTATAACTTTTATCTGGGAACGCAATGTGCACCATTGCATCAGAGTCGTAAGGTAAATCATTGATAAACCTATGCCAACACAGGAGAATACATAAATATGTTTCTAAATATGCGAACTGTTCATCATGATTTCAAAATAAAAGTTTAAATCCACACTTTGAGTTTGCATGATTTGAAATTACAGCAGCTGCAGCATTTCTATCATAAAGAAGTGGCCAAATATTAAACACTAAGTAAACATTTGAATAAAATATTTTTTTGCCCAATATTAAAAAAAGATTTAATCTGCTGTAAAGTGTAACAACACCAGGCCATAGGCATCCTCTGCAGGCATTTGCTATAATACATAGTGCACATAAGATGATTGTTTATTATGTATATTATTTATTTTAAGTGTTATTTTTATAAAACCATGATTACTTGCTTTTGATACTTAATTTCAACCAAATATTATTGCCTCATTGTTATTATATATGTATTTTAAGTCATTTTAAAGGCTTAGGTCTTTGCTTAGGTCTATTTGTATTACCATTAAATATCCGATTAATCGACAAAATAATCAATTGATTACTAAAATAATTGTTAATGACAGCCCTAGTTTGAACTCTCCTCATTTTAAATGAGTTTTTATTGTTTCTAGTTCAGTCCTTTACCTTGTGTATCTCAAACATGTTGAGTGGGATACTGCTGTTGGCCACCTTCTCTCCAACCTCAATCAGATGTTTCTGAATGTTCTCAACGATGGTGTCACGGTTCTGGTCTGACAGAATCTGACCAATCACATAACTAGATTAAAGGGAAAAAGATCATGTAAAACCACAACCATATTACAAAAGAATATACAGTGTGTTAAGAATACTACTACATTACAGTCTTTATAAAGGACTGATAGGGCTAATGAAAGTTCAGTGCACTGACTTGCCACACTCCTTGGCCAGGTCACACCAGTCTCTGCGCACAATGTCCAGGCCTTTGAGCTCTTGTTTGGTGGTGTATTTGCCATCTCCCTGCGGCTCAACCATCAGTGCTGCGTATTTCTTCTTCTTCAGCAGCAGAAGAGACTTAAACACACCATCGATGTCAATCTCCAAGAGTTTATAGAGTTTATTCACCTCGCTTTTCACCTACAAAGACACATTTATTCGATTGGTGCTGGTTGCAGAATGGCTAGTTTAATTTTCTCCTGATTGTCAGTGATGTCTCAATCACTAGTGTCAGACTCATTCATGCTTTAAAGATCCGACAGCATTTTTCTAAGAGACGTGCAGAAACCCCCTCCCCACTCCTTCCTAAACTTACCTTGTTTCCCAATTTGAAGACCTCCTCCAGGTTGGTGCTGTTGGTGTTGATCATGATGGAGTCGGTATCCCCGTATATGACCTCCAGATTCATCTAAGGGAGAATCGTAAACCGTCAAACCCACGCACGGCTTACAAATAACCAACGCGGCAAGTACCGCTTAATTATTACTGTAACATACACTAATCATGACTCACCCTCTGCACCATTTCTTTGGTGTGCATCAAAATCTGTGGGAGACAAAAGACCGCATGTCACCCGGGAAACACAATAAACACTAAACACAGCAAGCAGAGAACAATATCAATTTCAAATCGGTCAAACTGGAAAGTCAAACAAACCCACTCACTTTGGTGTATATGCAGCTATCAACAAAATGTAAAAGAAATAGTACGGAAAAAAAAAACGCACATGCATAAACTCCAATACACGAACACGAGGATTCGCACATGCAAAACACACAAAGAATTTAATTAGCAAATCTATTCAGTAATTCAACATTTATCAAAGGGGGAGAGAAAAAGCCTCTGTGATTTGCTTCTAAATGGAGGATAATTGGCTAAGAGGTCTATTAGCTGCACTGAAATGAGGCTCCAAACCCACACACCAGCAGAGTCATTATAAGGCCTAATAGTCTTAATCACCACTGGACTGCATGACGAGAGAGAGAGAGAGAGAGAGAGAGAGAGAGAGAGAGAGAGAGAGAGAGAGAGAGAGAGAGAGAGAGAGAGAGAGAGAGAGAGAGAGAGAGAGAGAGAGAGAGAGAGAGAGAGAGAGAGAGAAGGGGGGGGGGGGGTTGTCCAGCTGCACAGAGAGACCCATGTAAACCACAGCTGTCAGAGAAGAAATAGAGGCAGACAAAAGGAAAAATGAAAGACACAGAGGGAGTAGAGCGCAAGGAAAAAAGAATACATGTTAAGCAAAAGAAAAAATAAACAGAGGTTAAAGGGGGGGGGGGGGTGCATGGTTTAGTGTATTTACATGTAATTTTTAATAAAATCCATAATGAAGCTCAAATAGAGGTTTACAATTACTGAAACATTCTTGCAATTAAATGAACTACACTACCATTCAAAAGTTTGGTGTCACTATGATTTTTATGTTTTTGAAAGAAGTCTGTTGTGGTCACCAAGGCTGCATTTATTTGATTAAAATAAAATCGTAAAAACAGTAATATTGTGATGTGTTATTAAACTTTAAAATAACTTTTAAATTTTAATATATAAAAAAAATGTAGTAACCGCAAAGCTGAATTTTCAGCAGCCATTATTCCGGTCTTCTGTGTGATCCTTCATAAAGCATTCAAAACTTTTCTTATTATAATCAATGTTGAAAACAGCTGTGCAGTTTAATATTTATGTGGAAAGCTTGTACCTTTCCAATTGTATGTGTATATGTAATATGAAAAAAAAACGAAAATACGAAATACAGGCATATACCTGATGTCGATTTGGAAATCTCAAAACCGGAAGGTTGCTTACATAAAACATTTATAATTAGAATATGACCAAATTCTGATTTCTAAAAGAATATTCCTTTGCATGAAAACACCTTTAATTTTCACATTATTTCCTAACACCTCTTTACTTTCGAACTGATTCAAATTATAGATAGGCCTCAAAAAGGACACAATAAAGGAGACAAACCTATCCTCCAAACCCACTGCAGACAGTGACAGGTAGACAGAGAGACTGTACATATCTGAAGTGTCATGATAACAGTGACTGTTTACTCAGGGTGTCCAGCCTTAAACATACACCCCACAGCCGCTGTGCCGGCATGCAGGGTGACCTCTATGGGAGAGGGACTCGGACAGGTGGGGGGGTCGGTAGGGGAATAAGGGGCGCTAATCTGAGGCCTCAAAGAGACAGGGACACACTGCAGCCTGTCAACAGCAATCGAGCAAGACACCAGGATTCAAGCCCCCCAGCACACACACACACACACACCGTAGCCAAACCCAAGCCCCCGGAGAGACAAGGACGAGGCTATTTCAGAACACGGGAAGCTCCACTCCTTGAAACTGGAGCAGGACTTAAGCATGCTTTATGAGGTGTAACATGCCTCCCAGAGGGAAGTAGGAGGTCAGGTCTGAGTAATAACAAAATAGCTGTCGGCATTAACCAACATAGCCAAGGTCACCCCAAAACACACAAACATGCACCTAATTAAGCAGGATTAAACATGAAACTCTTATATGGGGTTTGCTGTTGGTGAGTTTTCCATTTTTAACTTTATTAAAACAAGAATTTTGCAAAAAAAATGCAAGTACTTGCCCATGCAAAAGTTATTGCTAAGGTGTTTTGAACAATTTTAAGGGTGTTTTGGGTGGCCATGTGCAAGTGGCAATATTGAACCAATAATAATGCACAATACAATACAAACTCTAGGTGGCATCACAGAGACTTCACAGGCGGCTGAGGTGGCTCTAGTCATCAGACTTTGCTCCGCACCCGGCTCTCCAACGGTACCCTTAGAGCCCACACATAAATTGCTACACCATCTGTCTCTGTGTGTGTGAGTGTTTCTGACCTTAAGCAGGTGCGAGTTTACTTCACAGGGAGTCGTAAAGTTACAGCCACTTAGCAATGCAACCGTACACTGTACATAGTTTATTTAGCTCCACTGTTAACGCTGGAGCAGTCAGATATTAACGAAGTATAGTATAGTTAAACCAGCAAAAAGGAAAGGAAAAGAGAAAAGAGGCTACAGTAATGAGTTAGATTATGTTTGCATAGGTTTCCATGGGCACTGTAATGTATGTCAGTGCATTAGGACAACAGAAACAGGTTGGGGGAGGAGGGGGGGGGGGGTGCACATGCAGCTGAAAGACAAGTCATTTGACTATGCCTCAGAAATAAGAGCGGGGACAGCTCGTCTTAAAACGCATGCTGACCAACACATCTGAGAGTAAGCATACAGAAAGCACAGAGCCAACTGTTCGGTCCACGTCCTGGATTAATTACACTTAATTACATACTATGTTAAAACAATATCTTTATTCAGCCTAAAATCTAATTCAGTCTTTATGCTGATTAAATAAATGTATAATTTCTTTGTTGTGCAGGAATGACTAAACACAAAGACCACACTATCTCATCTGTAAATGTTTTCGACATTCTGTACTTTTGTCCAGTGGGCCAACAGTGCCCCATTTAGCCTTTTCTCAGCTCCCTGTCTGACTGCGGGCAGAAGTGACAAAAGTGGACTGTAATTACAAAGCCCAGTGAATTAGCGGCTGTGTTGGAGCAAAAGCCGCCTGTTAGTAAGACGGAAAAGGGGACCAGACCCTCTCTGTCACATGCCTGGGGACACATCTGGAGCGTGACATGATAAAGAGTCAGCAGAGGGTCATTATGGAGCCTACCATCAGATCACTAATGCCTCTGTCACACACACACACATTTAAGCAAAAACGACAGACTAATTTTTCTTTGATGCATCAGTAAATACTAAATTTTTTCACTTAGTTGCTTCTTAAACATCATTATTGAACTTCATTTTCTCTCCATTTAAATGCCCAATAATGTAACATGTGAAAGACAACATGGCATCAGTAAATAATAACGCCTACTTTTCATACTCTAATTACATCCTGATGGATTAAATGAAGTCTCAGCCTACTTTAATATTCAACACAAACTGGAAATGCGTCACTTTACGGAAGTTAAATTCATTCCAAATGCCTCATACTGCAAATTGACTCCAATAAGCACGTAATGGAAGGTGACACCAAGCAGTGCATCCTAAAGTTAAAATGGTGTTAAAATACCACCAATGAACTAAAGCAACTGGCTCAGATTGCAGTGATTGACAGAACAGGAGTGTTTGGCCCAATCTACACAAGGCCCTCCATCTTTTTGCCCCAATTGACAGGTCTGTCATTAACACGTTCATTTATCTCTTCCCAACCATTTCAAGCGGCTGGTGGAATGGTTATAGAGAAAAAAACGAAGTCTGCGGCTGCTCTCATAAACAGTTCATTCCTCATGCCCTGTTGTGCCATTTGCTCGCCCGGGGCATCTGGCCTTCTGTTGACTTCGGTGCACATCATAGCAGGCATTTTAAGCCCCAGAGCGGTACAGAAACCTTGTAAAAGAAAGTATCTGGTGACGATTGTTTTGAAAAGCATCCTGCTGAAAAGCATTTTGAGGATGACAGTCCTCTGCCTGAAATAGCAACAACCACACAGCACTGTCAGGGTGAAATACGTCCGCTGTCATCTCTCTATCCTCTGCCCAGAGGATCTAAAACACACACACACACACACACAGGCAGATTTAAACCACAGTGGGACACGCAAAAATGAATTGCCCTCGTAACATGCAAACACATCTTTTAGGTAGATGGCCACATAAAGTCACCTCTCAGACAATGTGCAAATCATGATCCAAAGGACGCAACAACAGCAAACACATAAAGACAACAGTAAAATGACAGTCATTTCTAAAGACATTTATACAACAAAGGTGTGCACAGATTCTACATAAACCATGTGGAAGCAATCGGGACAGATCACATGGAGTCTGAGCTCTATGGGGTAAAATATCACCGCAAATTCTCTCTCTGATTTAATACGACCGCCTGAAATCACTTTAGCGGGCAGCCTGGCATTCATAACTGGAGGTAAAAATACACCACTAAAAAGAACGCCGCGTCCCCTTCCCAAACCCCTACATAATACCTCTGATCAATATTTCCCAACAAAATTTATTAGATCTTGTTTCTAAATTAAGAGCTTGAGCTGAAACATAGACACACTAATGCACTCTATTTTCTCATACTGTACAAATAATCTCAACACAGGTTGCAAGACCTTCATATCCATGGGGGCCCGTGTGAGAACGTTTCGGGCTAGTTGACAGCAGGCTTATTATAGTTAACCAATACTTAAACTAAAACCATTTTAAAAAACACATTTGTTAAACTTAAATTTAGTGCAAAAGTTTTTTTTTTTTTGTTGTTTAACTTGATATGCTAAAACAACTAAAACAAATAAAGAAATAATAAAAACTATAGATTTTTTTTTTTAAATCAATCAGAACAAATTTACTAAAACTAACTCAAATTTAAATCAAACCAAAAACATAAAAAAAAAATTATAATAGTATCTCGATACTAAAATAACACTATACAATTAATACATATCAATATTGGCTACTTAACTGTCCTAATACTTCCCAATTTTTACATGTAATTAATTACCTTAGCAGTCATCTAATGCTCACTTAAAGTTAATCTTTAAAAACACTTATAACTTAACATGGGTAAATGTAATACAAATCTTAAAATAAATATCAATTTTGTAACACACTTCATTAAAATATTGTGATGCCTAAATGCACTTGTAGCATTTAAAATGACTGATTTTAGTTTGTGTTTTATTTTAAATGTATTTAGACAAAATATTGAATTTTATTAATGGCAATTTATGGGTAACCAATATTCTAATTCTTAAATTCTGAATTTACTTAAAACACTAAAATTCTCAAAACACTTAAAACTAAAATAAACAATTATTACTATTGTTGTTATTATTATTATTATTATTATATAAATAGGAATTTTAGGGGGACAATGGATGCAGTCATTATATATGTTCTAATTGAGTATCTTCATTCGAATGGACTTCGGGAATTAAGCAGAACAGCTTGTTGATTCTAAAGGAGGCTGCAGTGTAATTCAACACCATGTTCTGCGGTTTACTGAACTACATCATTGGAAAATTGAGTAACACCTCAACACATGCAGGGTGACATTATTCTTTCCACTTATTCATTAACAACAGTAATACCAGTCTCTAGGATAAAGATTTCATTAGAGCTAAACAGAAGCGTTTCAGTGAGCCGAATGGGGAATATGACATCAATCGTGTCATTAAATTTAAAGACACAACATTAAAAGAGTCCGCAGAAGGCATTAGTTAAGAACAACACATCACTCAAGATGCCAGCCTAAATTAAAAGGTGCAAAGCTCTTGAGGGAAGTTGTGCGAAGAACGTGAAGCTACGTGAGGCCGACTGCATCTCGCGCCCAAATCCAAAAATATTCTTTGGGCCCTGTGACTATTTGTTAAGTCCAGTGATATCAGGAGCAAATCCCCAACCAAAGACCACAAGGTCAAACGGTGCATACAACAATGACTACAGGGGGAGGAGGGCACTTGCATCTTATTCTGGGAAGGTTAAAAATGACCTTTGTAATTTGGACAACTGGATATGTCGTCTGAGAGAGCAGCAAGGAAACAATGTTTACTCAGATGACACCTAACTCAACCTCCCCGTCACCACGACAGTCCATCTCATCTCACCAACAGCCGCTTAAGATCTGAAGAATTCAGGGCACAAGAGCATGACATCCGTGACAGTATAATACGTTTTGTTTTACTCGTGAACTCGTCTAAACTAGGTAAACAGGAGTCCAGGGCCTGGCGGCAAGGTGGGGTGAGAGGTCAGGCTAACTAACGTTCCAGAACCATCAGCAGTCCGTAGCGACAGAAGTTGTAAACATCACTCGATTAACCCCAGACCCAAACCCCCTCCCCAGCTCCACAGCTGAAGCTCCGCTTTTCACACTGGCTGCCGCACAAAGAGCTGAAAATAAAATGTAGGCACATCAATCAGGACGGACCCCTCAGCATGAAACCCTAAACGTCTATTCCATGGCATACATTTCATACCAGGGGAGTACAGGGTTCGCACCAGAACAAATGTTTCCCTGGAAAGGTCAAGGGCCACGGAACGTCACTTTACAAGTGCTAGTAAGGCTAAATGCACATGGCTCTTGCTAACTGGCGAACAGGGGGATTTCCCCAAACCACCATAAAGCAAAATGAGCCAAAAAACAGTGGCGTAAGCCAGTTTTGATAAAAGAGAGTCAAGTTTTACATCATATTAACCACTTCACTGATCTTGTTTTGCTTCTATAGATTCTATAGATAAAAATACACCACTAAAAAAGAACGCCACGTCCCCTTCCCAAACCCCTAAAAGCAGCAAAAAAAAAAAAAACTATATAATTATATAATATAACTATATAATTCAAACTCAAGTGTGGTGCAATGGTTTGGGGGTTTGCATAAAAAGATAAAACATACTATACACTTTTCTCACACAGCATAAATTGAGTTTGAAATAAATTGAAATACATACACAGTAGCTGTCTTTATATTTTAGGAAGAGAGTCCCTCGCAAGCGGAAAAAAACAAAAAAAGGGTTAATACCACTGCCTATTTCGACCCTATTCCTTCACTCAAGGCAACCAGCAAATAAAGCTCAAAACTTTCTCTCTTGCGGAACCTCTAGACTTCAACCCACTTGACAACACCTGCTGGCTGAATTTACACCCCTGAGGCAGGTTAGCACTAAGCTAGCTTCTCAGAAAGCATTAGTTAGCTCTATTAAAAGCAGAGCGCCTGTAATTCTTATCCCAAAACAATGATGGTGCAGACAGCAGACCATCCATCAAAAGTTGAGGCTGGCGCGCCATCTGACACAATTTAGTGTTTGACGATCGTAAAACCCAATTGTCAAATTAGATAACGGTTACGATCTGCGTTCTGCGTGTCTGGCACCAATGGAAGACACAAAAGAAAAATCGGCTATTTGACTTCTTGCCCTCTTAAAAGTTTGAATCGGAATATAGTGCACTAAATCCTTCGGACGCTGGTGCCAAACAGCCGTCATCTCCATCACGGCTCTGAGAACCTGCATATTTCAACAAGCCGAGAATCACCGGGGGCTTGTCCAGATCCCCTTACCGTAGGCCAATCAGGAAAGACGAGAAGCTCAGGAGGGCATCCAAATGGGGGCCAAATCAAGCATCTTTAGCGCCATGGAAAAAATGACATCCACAACACCAAAGCCTATCGCTAACATGGTTCTCAACAGATAAAGAAGCCATTTAATCAAAATATAAATGGCAACTGAATAAATGAGCATTCAAATTACGGCACTAATGTCGGGGTCAACGTAACGCAAGTGTGAGTATTTGTTGCTACCGTCCCCCCCTTCCATTTCCCATTGATCTCTATCAAAGCATCTTAGCACACAGTTCGGCACCTCGCTGGTTGTCAGTTGAGAATATGTATCACAATAAGACTAATCAAAGTAATTAGGGTTGTTGAGTCAAGCTGGGCTTGCCGACATGAAGAATCGCATATTAATATTGGTGGACTCCAGTGAAGTGGTTTCAGCACTGCAAAATTGAATCCTCAAATGCAGAAATCATTGTCACAAGCTTTCCTTTTTCCTCTCATTGAACTTATTGGGTTTCTTGTAGCTCTTGTAACAAACGAGGCACACCGAGGCAGTAAAAAGCTGCGTGTTGAATTCTGGGGCTAATGCAAAGAGATTGTAATTACTGGTTCCCCCCCAGATTTTAAACAATGCCCCACAACGCCCAGCGGCAATGTGGAAGAAGGGAGAGGGGCATGAACGTGAATGTGTCGCCGTTTGTATTGCTACATCCCAGTGGGCTTTCAAAAGTCTGGTCTCATTAAACTCAAGAGCAGGTAGCCAGCAATCATGCCAAGGAGGTGGCATAAAAGGAACAAGAGATCAAGTCAAATTGGTTAAAGCACAAAAGAGAACAGAGGCTCATGAGGAAAGAGTGATTTCAGAGCCAGAGGCCAGAGGAGCAGCTTGCGCGTAGACACGGGGATGGCTGAGTTTAGACTGCACTCTAGTGGCAGGAACTGAGCATGGTGCCAATGGTTTATGAATGGTAATGTAATATTTTGTGGTATACTTCATCTAAACCCATGTTAAACTTTTCCTAAATATTGCATATTTTATGAAACTCTTTTTTTTTTTTTTAAATGTATACATTTAAAATTTAGTTTCTTATGGGAATATAGGCTGAGAAAAACTAATGTAAATTAAATAAAACTACAGTGATGAAAGATATTTTTAAAGGGGTGGGGGGGGGGGTAAGTTCTTGGTTCCACCCAACATCCTGTTTCAATCAGTGTCAGCACACTGAGGAAAAATCATAATTAAGTATTTCCCTTGATATCGTGACCGTTGAACAAACGCGTCTGATTCACTCACTGGCCACTGCATTCATGTGCAACATCTGCGATTGATCACAATGCTCAATGCTGCAAAAAACATGTTAAACAAAAACCTTTCATGCAACAGGAGTACAGTAGATCTAAACAGTATACCCACTAAATATAGTAATGTGTATTGCTACATACCTCTCTTCCTTTATGAGTGACCAATGCAGCCAAAGGCTTGGCGTAAAAGCGACTGAAGGAAAAGCCAAGGCATCCGTACATGCTGTTAGCTGTCAGCTTAAGGGCCTTCTGCCTGATATCATACTATGAGAGGAGATTCATCAAGGATTGAATGCATTGAAAGTCTTTACTTCAGTGTTGAAAAAAAAAAATGATATTGACAGAGAGCTAGGATAAGACACTTAACATGCAAGGTGTTCAAATTGCCAAAACAGTCTATTATCAATGCAGAAAGGTATTTAAGTCTTTCCTGGGATTGTATTTACCTGCAAGTACAGGTCAGGGTTGAGGTCCGCTTGCTTCATTAGTTGTTTGACCTGCCGTCGGCGCTCCACCAGTTTTCGAATTTCTTTGGGAAGAATGCCCATCTCCAGACTCTGATCTGGCAGCTCAGGAATTTCATCTTCATCCTCCTGTAATCATGGAAGTTTATGGCATGCTTAAAATATACAAAGCTACCCATGCAGGCATAGCCGGCCGGCACCTCGACGCACCTCAGTTTTCTTGCGTGCATTGGTCGCTCCTCTCTCAACGGTAGTAAAGCAGATGTTGAACTCCTGAATGATGGAGGGATACAAGCTGTTGAAGTCCAACAGCAGAATGAACTTATCATAGAAACCTGGTGGCAGAAGATAGAATAGATGATTTGGGAGGCACAAAATAAACAACCCATGAGATCCACAAAGACACAATAGTGTTGTCAAAAGTACCAACTTCGGTACCAAGTCGGTACTGAAATGTAAAAAATGTGACGCTTTGAGCGCTGGTGAGCGGAATCATAAACACCTGTGATTGCCCATTGTACTCACGCACTAATCAATTATGTCTGTGATTGGCTATAATGATCAGCACTTCAAAAACATGTTGTAAATATACATCAGTGACGCTATTCAGCGAGCGCTTACACAGATACACATGGGAAAGTTTGAAAGCAGGTGTCTATCAGCGGATCGGTCCGCTGGCGCTGATAGATGCCTGCTTGTGCTTTCAAACACTCCTGCTTTCAAAACACTTTCGTGTGCTCTCAAACGTTCCCGTGCGTTGATCATTGTAGCCAATTACAAACATATCCGATGAGCTTGTGAACACAATGGCCAATCACAGGTGTTTATGATTCCGCACAACAGCGCTCAAAGCATCACATTTTTTAAATTTCAGTACCGACTTGGTACCGAAGTCGGTACTTTTGACAACCCTAAGACACAATGACTCACCAACTTTTGGGTCCAGCACCAGACCTCCAGCATAAGCTGCCTTCTTCCTCGTTTTGTTGGGTTTGCCTTTCCCTGGGTCAACATCCTCATCCTCAGCCTAAGAACAGAATTAAAAGACAAAAAAGTATTGGAACAGAATCAATTAAGACTAAAATGGTTTGAAAACTTCAATAAAGGGGGAAAAAAAATATCTAATACCAGATTTTGTTGCGGCTTCTTAAAGAACTGCTTGTCTGGAACAATGAAGTTCCTCTCATGGAAAGCATGGAGCAGTAGGTACTCGTTCCTTTCAGAGCGTCCACCCATCAAAGTACGAGACTGCGGGAGAACAAGAGAACTGATGAAAGAGCAAGCATTAGAAAAGCCTGAATTACATGCTTTATTTGATATCTCACTAAATTGGCCTAATAAGACAATAAATATAAACAATATACAAAACATGATGGAGCTAGTGAAAATCTAAACCACTAGTCTGATAAGGCAAGCAGGATGCAGCTCTAAATGATTGATTCACATGTCAGAATATAAACAAAATATTTGGCATATAAACCAGAACGTAGACATTTGTGTGTCTTATACATTATTACATATTAAATAAGAAACACTATTCTAGAATGTGGTTACAATAGGTCTAGTAAAAAGTGGAATTATTTATAAAGGTATCTTACCATGACATTACCGGCAATGTTAGTGATCTGCATTGCCAGAGGCAGCACGTTCAGCTCGCACATGATTTGGAGAATCAGCTTTGCATCCATCCAGGTGAGCTCCAAAAGGTAGAGTAAGTGCGGGGAATCACTATTGAAAAAGGAGAAAAAGAAATGAATAGAAAAATTTAAACACTGCTGCAATAATAGGAAATATTCTCATGATTGAAGAAGGGAGGACTCAAATGCGACCCTACAGGTGCCAGCTAACCTGTAGAAGTTCCTGATGTTCTCTGGTGGCACCACAACCCTCTCTGTCTTTAAGATCTGGGCAGCCAGCTCAGTCAGGTGATAACTCTTACACCTGATCAGCTCTTTGGCAGAGATCTCAACATCACAGACCAGGCGTCCACAAGTGGCACTCTTCTCAGCAAAGCCACTGCGACCCTGAGATTAAAAAAAGTTGCACAAATGGATTAAAACATTGCTTACTTGACAAAAATCATAATCTGATATGACTTCATGTCAAAGAAGACTTCTGACCCCCAGTTTGGGCATGTTAGCTCTTCTTAGACGGCCAATCTTTGACCAGTGAGGCACTTTGCACACACTGATCCTCTGCAGGAGCACTTCAAGGTCAAAACCAAAAATGTCATGGCCCTACAGCATCAGAAGGAAGATGTAGTCAAATTAGAAAAAAAATAAATAAATAAAATGCATCAGCAATGTACGAGCTTACTGAACATTTAAACTCACCACTAAGACATCTGGATCAATCTTGTGCATCTTGGCCAAGAAGAAACCCAAAAGTGCACGCTCTGTACCAGCAATCTCCACTATCCCATTCTGAGTAAAATCAAAATGCAAAAGCAAGAGGGTTTTATTGAACACATTATCATCTTATGCATAAATCCAAAACAAAGCAAACTTCATCTGGGAGATTAGAACAATTACCTTTTTCCTGACCGCATCTTTAAAATCATATGGGAAGATACAGTCGTTGGGCTTGCTCACCACTGCAACAGAAAATAATTAGTTATATAAGCTCAAACAAGCTGTGATGTTTAAAAAATTAAATATAGAATTATCAAAATAGAAAAAATATATTAATTTAAGCCTTAAAATGCATAAAAAACCCTGCAAGTACTTTGAACTTTTACCTCATGACTGCTCAAAAAGAATCCAAATTTATGAAACCTACATTTTCTATCTGAGCGATATGGGAAAGAGGCCTTGTATTTTACATATGTATTTTGAGAGCAATCTAACTTAGATGTATGTATTCAGAAATCTCTTCTGGCTCAAAAATGATCGGAATGCGTTATATGGGTTGAAAAAATTTGGATGTTCATTGGTGAGTTTTGGACATTACTCTCACACTCAAGCTATAAAGAGCAGAGTGGAGGAACTTACCACAGAAATTGGTCTGGAAAGGGGGCCGTGGTGGAGCTTTGTCCAGAGGAAATTGATGATGAATGAGGGCAGCGAGGGAAACAATCTGCTCAAGGTAAGACACAAGAAGAAAGTGTTAATAAACCGCTTAAAAGATTTACAAGTGCGGCTCAACTACAATCTAACGAGTATGATTTAATATTCAGTTATTTTGAATCTCATTGTCTGCATCAGATACATGCAGAGAGTGTCAGAGTGATCAGATCCAGATTTTACCTCATTCTGGTGGGTCTTTGGGTTCTGCACAGTCTTGAGGCTTATGGACATGACGACCAGAGGAGGTGGTGGCAGGTCTTTAACTACTGAGATCAGGTCACTCTTCTGTGCAACAGCCTCCACCTTAGACCAGCTAATAGGCTGATTGCTCAGCTCTAGAGGTGATGGCGAGAGTGGACACAGTAAATGATTACAATATTTGGACGATTATCAAGTGTCACCGAACGCTCATTTGTGTAGGAAATCCAGAGAAATGGTTTGCTTGTATGTTTTACAAGAGAGATTAAATCTTACGAGGGGTCTTCACATCAAGCCAGCATGGTCCCCGGATCTTCCTATTAAGGAGGAAGTGTTCCAAACTGGTGGTGTTGGTGCCAAACACATGGGAAAATGTTGAGCCCTTCAGCTCCGATGGCAATGAAGGAAGCTCAGCCTACAGAAACAGAATGTGCACATTACAAAAAACACTTCAGGCTCATTCCAGGAAGTTTCTATAAAATAGCCATGACTGTTTTGGGTGTACAAGTGAGAGACGTCTACTCACAGAGTATTTGACTTCAAGGTACTCGCTCTGTGAAGGGATATCTGGGATCTCAAAAGCGTAATTCTTGGTCACCGGCTGTTGGAACAGGGGAAGCACGTTTTATAAATGTATATTTGTAGTTTCCAAGGCACAGAAAGCAGAAATGATGGATACCAGAAATTACCTTGGACTTAAACTTCATGATTTTGAACTTCTCAGAGACACTGTTGAACTCTTGGTACACATCCATCATTCCTACCGCACTGTTCGTCTGCTCGCCTGTTGCCAGATTCACTTTCTAAAATCAGTGGCACGAAAAAAATGAATTAAAGATGCATATTTTTGTATCTGCATGTCGACTAAATAAGGGCAGTCTTACATTTTCTCGAGGAAGGAGATACATCGTCCTCTCGATGTTCCTTACAGCAACACAACAGCTGACATGTGCTTTAGCTGACTCAATCCAGACCTTTCCAAACAGGTACACCACACCTTGACAGGAAAACAAAAAAAAGTACAGAACCAAAAAAAAGTACAGAACCTTTTAGGGAAATCAAATCATTGCAATTATGTAGGAATAGTAAAAATAAATATTAAAATTTATAATTTGAAGTTCAAGCTTTTGATTTGATTACATAATCATGAATTATGAGTCACAGAAAAGACACAAAACCATTGGAAATTAAGATTTGTATACACAATATGCAAAATCATTGAGGAGCAGATGCTCACCAGGTTGGTTGTACAGGTCTTCAAAAGCATCCAACCAGTAAAAGCGGAAAACCATATCTCCATCAGGTCCCTCCACCAGCGGGAGTTGGCTTGAGTCCACCTGCACATCCACAGGAGTCTCCATTGGTTCCCCCTCCTCCATCTTCTCCCAGCCCATGCCACCAACCAGTCCAGATCTGAGGAGAGCAAACAGGAAAGTTTTAGCATTCTTAGTAGAGTATACTGCATTAATGCATAGCCTGTGTGTTGCAAACATACATTAACATCTCATCCTGTGGCTCAGTCTTGGGCTCCACTTTAACAGTGAGTGTGGTCTCAGGCTCAGCCTTCATTTTCACTGGCTCCTCCTCCAGGATCTCTGCTTCCATGGGCTCATCAAAGTCCATCTCATCAAACTCAATTGCATCTTCTAATTACAAGTTTAAACCACAATTAAAAGCAACATATTTTCAAGACATTTCACCCAAATATTGAGGCCAGACATACCTTCAGGCTCCTCTGTCTTGGGCTCCTTTATCTGTGTGGTAGCAGGTTTACTAGGTTTAATATAAGTAGAAGACCTAGGTGAAGGTTCAGCTGGAGGAATCCGCGTCACCACAGGTCTGGGCTTTGACAGTTGGACTTCAGGTGAATTCTGAGAGATGGACAAAAGGTTTGTATAGTGACTATTTTATGTAACTTCCTATTTACATTACCATTTAAAAGTTTGAGGTCAGTAAGATATTTTTTAAAGAAGACTCTTTGATTGTCAAAAATACAGTAAAAACTATTATTGTGGAATTTCATTACAATTTAAAATAAATGTTTTCTATTTTAATATTATATATATAAGCCTTCTACAGTCTTCAGTGTCACATGATCCTTCAGAAATCATTCTAATATGCTGCTTTGGTGTTTAAGAAATATTTTTCAACATCCATGTTGAAAAAAGCTGTGCTGATTAATATTTTTGTGGAAACCATGATACATTTAGGATTCTTTGATGAATAGAAAGTTCATATAACAGACCTTACATATTTTGTAACATTATAAATGTATTTACTGTCACTTTTGATCACTTTAATGCATCCATTCTGAATAAAAGTGACAGAAACCCAATGTATGCATCTTCAGTCTCACAAAGAAAAAAAATCCATGTTTTATCCTTTTGAACAAGGGATAACTACCTTTGGCACCTGTGGTTTGACTGAAAATGGATTCATAGGGGATCCCAGTGTTTTCTTCTTCTTCTTCAGAGTAATGACTGGCGGTGGAGTGAGCAAAACTGGCTTCTGTGAAACATTCAAATGATCATGAGGTCATAAAGCTGCAATGACTGACATGTAGTGTGAACATTGTAGACTGAAAGCGCCTACAGGATGTCTGAATTAAAAGTAGACCATTATATATTAATACAAAAGGTCATAAACATTCACCTCAGAGTGCAGGTCCTGCAGAAGATCTCCCAGCAGATCATCTTGAGACAGATCCACATGTTTCTACAACGCAAATCATGGAAAAAGACAATTCTGTTCAAACTACAGACTTCTTTTTTTACCTCTTTGACCTCCATTACAAATGACAAATAATGGCAGAACTTTCCTTCTTGGTTGAACAACTTAAATATTTAAGTGCAAGTTCATTTAATTAATGTTTAGATGAAATGGTTACATAAAGGTCAATTACACTGAAAAAAACATTTGAGTGAACAATTGAGTCTTACCTCAGTAGGTTTCTTCACATTGCTATTCATGAACATGCTTTTAATGCTGTTGGGTTTACTGACAGACACTTTTTTCGCATTCTTTTTCGAATCGCCTCCCTTTCCACCCTGTTTACCTGTTTAAGAGAGAGCGATAATAAACTGGTAAAGACAACTCAAAGAACAATGCTTAGTACTGCTAATTGGCAAAAAAGGAAAATGAA
Organism: Squalius cephalus; assembly: GCF_949319135.1. Lineage (NCBI taxonomy): Eukaryota > Metazoa > Chordata > Actinopteri > Cypriniformes > Leuciscidae > Squalius > Squalius cephalus. The sequence continues at coordinate 10,633,694 of NC_137146.1, forward strand.
AGGCACTGATTGTTCAACACTCACTTTTAGGGCCCTTCTCCAGTGCATCATCATCCAATTCTTCATCAAAGATTTCTCGGCCATCCTCCACATAGCCTGTCCCATCTGACAAACACAACATACATTCAGCTGGTGTGCTTTTAAACATTTAGTTTAGCAGAGAGGTATGAAAATTTAACTGACCGTCATCAATGATCCAATCATCATCCTGTCTCTCCCGCACCATTTTCGAGTACTGCTCTTCATCCACCTCCTCATACACACTGGTGAACTCCTCCACCTGATCACAAGACAATGTCAAAACACTGGAACAGCACAGGTGATGTGTACCAACAGCTGACATGCAACGTACCTCGTATTTAAACTTCTCTCCCTTCTTGGCTCGTTTAATTTGCTCTAAAGCCGACTTGCGCCCCACTTTCTCTTTTTTCTCCCGCCTGGAACGTGAGGCAGCAATGCCACATGTGTCGGATCCATCTATAGGACAAGGAAATGTGCTTCAGTAAAATCAAACTGCAACAAGCATAAATCATACAATATAGCTAACTGAAATGACAAGCATCAGATTATAAACAAAGCACAGTGTTGTTTTTTATCAAAATTAGTTAAAACTTAGTTAAATCATACACTGATTTTAGGTTATTATTGAAAATAAAAAACAATGCAGTATTATTATACATATTAATTACTGTTTTATTTTAAAGAGATGTAATATGAAAAGAGTAATAATATTTGTGTAATTAAAGAAAAATATATAACTAAATAACAATTTGGTACGTATACAAATATTTTATATTTAGATTTTTCTGGTGGGACTAGTGAAAAATCCAAATAGCTGAGTCCAAGAAACCACTGATTCTACTATTGTTATTATTATAATAAAGACTTAAATGGTCCAAGAAACACAATTTTATTAAAAATATGTTATTGCAAATGTAAAAAGATATTCTGCAGGCTATAGTCTACTACACAAAGGAAATAGTTGCAAATTCATCACCATATGAATAAGCAATTATGTATCGGGTAGGAAAGAGTAACTTGACAGAGTAAACATTGACATTAATGTTCAATTTGCATTCAAATGATGAAGCGTCAAAGAAAAGCACATTACACATAAGTATATTTGCATAAACGCATATTTTAGGGATTGGTATAGGAAAATAAGTTAATTTGTATTTAATATTATATCAGCGCTTCCGCTGCTAGTACAGGCATCCAAGCTAACGTTACCGGTCTAAATGAATTGCAGTAATATTGTGTAAGCTAATAACACTAAGCACTGTAAACACGCTCACCACAATCCCCACCGTCCATGTCTTTATCGGGATTTGAGACAGGAGCCATTAACATAAATTAGTGCCTGATGTGAGGTAGAATTTCACTCTGCTTCAGAAGCGCCGAGCCAAAACAACAGATTCCGCGCCAAAGTGTCTTCCCGGGGAAACTCGAGCAGCGGATATGACGTTGTCAGCAGTCGTCCAATCTGATCTGAACTAGTTTAGTGATCCGTTAGACAAACCCTATCTATGACAAACCTGATTCAGTTTTATATATATATATGTATATCTATATGCATACAACGAAATATTAAGAAGGTTGGAGACTTGAAAAATACAGTTCTAATATAATTTGAATATAATTTGTTATTTACCAAGGTTTATTTTTTTTCATACAGTAGCCAGATAGAACATATTGTAGGTATGTGACAAAAAAAATCAATATAAAAAAATTCATATATAATCATAACCATATGATAGATAATAAAAATACCTTTAAAATGGTTTTTAAATGATTCAAATCGGATAATTATTAAGAAAGTTATGGAATTTTTAAATTCGGAAATTTGGGGTCATTTTTGTATCTAATTAAACCAATAAAACAATGAAAAACTGTGACCTCTTCCGCTTGACCAAACACTTCAAAATATCATAACTTCCTCATTCCTTGGTCTATTTGCATAATTCAAACACCACAGTGTAGGTAATTAAAAGCCCAACATGATTAAGATGACCTCTTTTTAAAAGGTATATATAAAATTTTTATTATTTCTAATTAACCACTAATTAATGAAACCGAGAGCATCAATCCACACATATCTTTCCATATGAAATCAAAATCCTCTCAAATAAAAGGTATAATCACATATTTATTGTATTAAACAGACAATTGGCATTGCCACATGAATTTCATAGTTTCTTTAGTCATCTTACAAAGCAATTTTACTTCTGCTTACATGATATTAGATTAAATAGAGATTAGTTTACATAGAGATTAGTTTACATGACAAGAAGATCTAAAGAGACAGGCCAGGGTTTTCGTCAAAAAATACGAACTTTTATTTTAATTCTGGCTCAAAATCAGACACACACACACTCGGTCGGTCTCTCTCATACACACACACTCTCTCTCTCTCTCTCTCTCTCTCTCTCTCTCTCTCTCTCTCTCTCTCTCTCTCTCCCTCTCTCTCTCTCTCTCTCTCACACACACACACTCTCTGTCTCTCTCTCATACACACACTCTCCCTCACTCTCACACACACACTCTCTCTCATACACACACTCTAGCTCTCTCTCTCACACACACTCACTCTGTCTCTCTCTCTCTCTCTCTCTCTCACACACACACACACACACACACACACACACACTCTGTCTCTCTCTCTCATACACACTCTCCCTCTCTCTCACACACACACACACACACTCTCTGTCTCTCTCATACACACACACTCTCCCTCTCTCTCACACACACACACTCTCTCTCTCACACACTCACACACAATTCTGTCAACAAAACGATTACTAAAATAGTTGAATCGTTTCAGCTCTAGGATAATGTTAGATCTTGGCATATAAGGTCTGCTGCTAATTCATACGCCGACACTTCAAAGTCTACAGCATCATCATACGATTCATTCTCACCCCAATAGGCAATTACATAAGTTCCTTTTTTCTTTTTTTTCAGTTTCTCGACACGTCCTGAGTAAACAGTCTTCTCCCCAGAATCACTATCAAACCATACATGACAAATATTACGGCCCACTAAAGCACCAGAGAGAATATCAGTCACAGCAGAAATGGAGTTTTCTTCCAACTCAGGAAACTCGCTCTCGATCAGGGACACATCTAACACTTTAAGTTTGTTTTCAACAGCTTTTCGCTCCTTTTGATCCTTCTTTTGACGCTTCAGGGCAGCCCTTCGTGATAATTCACCCCTCATCTCCACATGACTTTGCCGATTAATTTGTCTTTTCTTTCGAGCCATACCTACTGCCCAATAGATGATATTTTCCTTTTCAGGATTTTTCAGTTCATCGAGGTACTCAACTAGATGGTTTTTTTGAGCCCTCATCCTAGATGACATGAAGCATAGGGTGGCATTAGGAGCTCGGTGCTTGGCAGCACTAAACATACCGATGATTTCTTCAGAGTCAATGTTGTGTGGCCTAGCTGTTTCTGTTTCTTTCCGTAATTCATCAGTCACAATCAGTTCTAAATATCGTTTGTACTGTCTTTCTATGACAGCAGTTGTAGCAGAAAGACAGGCAGACATCATACTGACAAAAGAATCTTTGTCCGATGGAAACTCTAGGAGTCTGGCTAATGTTGAGTCACACTTGTCAAGGGTGTCACCAAAAAAATCAGTATCACGAGTGAGGACACTGATTGGATCCTGTTGAGCTTCTTTGAGGGATGACAGAACGTTTTTGACAATACTGATTCCTTCCAGGTGATCAACTTGCTTATCGGCAGAAGTGTAAAACTTCTTCATCCAAGGGCCTGATAATAGTTTTCCATTCAAGCCGAGGACCTGGATTTCCAACTTGGCAGTTGGGTTAGTGAAGTCTTTGTGCAAACCTGACAGCAATCCACCACATGACACTGTCCCAGTTCTCAAGAACTTCTCAAACAGTTCATAATGCTCTATGTATTTGCCACATAGGTGAAAAAGTACATGGAGACGATTCCCGCGATAACGAGGTAACAAGCCACGGGGCAAATTGACATCTTCAAGAAAAGTAGTGAAACCCTTTGGGTCTCCCTTCCCATCCTTATAACGGAGTTTGTTCATTTGGAGGACAATGTTTGCTGCCAGACAGTCTTTACCAAATACATGTCCCTTAGAAGTCTCCAATGTCTTCAGTGCAGCCCGGCATGAACTGGCAATGGTGTCGATGGGATGAAGGTGGCAGTTAAGCTCATTAAGAGGTTTGCCCCACGACTCTGAAATTCTCTGGATTGCAGCGTGGTTTACAACTGCGCGGTCTGTCATAACATTTGAAATGTTGCTGATAATAGATTTACGGCAGTCTTGGTAATCACAGAAATAAAAACCTGAATAAACTTTAGCCAGTTCATCAATAGAACTTGTCACATGTTCAGCATAGTCTTCCGCAGTGCCACCAGGTAACTGATCGATGGCTACTACAAAGCACTTTGTTTTAGTTGTAAGATGTATGCTATTTATATGAACACCTTCCTGTGTTGTTGAGTCAAATCCTAGTGTAAGGTTCTCGGTAGTCATTGCCACTTCAGCGGTTTGTAGGTCCGATATCGCACCAAGCTCCCGGGCCATCTGCTCGACAGTATTTCTGTGGGGAACAGCATCAATCTTTACTCCAAATCGCATAGCAAACCTTCTGATGAGTACTGGTATATTCTTAGTAGGAACTTGGTTGATTATTGAATCATACACCATCTGTCTCATATCTAATGAGAACGTTTTCTCATCTTTCTTAGTTTTTTTCTCCACAACAGACGCTTCATTAGTAATGGATTCTTTAAGACAGAGTGTTTCATTCTCTAAGTACCTTATCTCATCATCTTTTTCAGTTAACAAGTTTGAGAGTCTAGTATGGTCATTCTCATGAAGTTTTTTACTAACGGTAGTAAGACGCCTGTTCTTGTTGGACTGCTTCAATCTGCGGTGCTTCTTTTTCAGTCTGGCCAACTTAAATTTAGTTTCCTCTAGCTCAGTAGCACATTTTGTGGTTTTCAGTTCATGTCGAAGAATCCTAATTGTAGATTTCTTCCTCTCTAGGATTTCATCTTTCCTTTTAAGACACTGGTTCAGGTACTTCACACTCTTATGCTGTCTCAGCTTCTTTCTTAACAACTTCATCTCCATAGCATGCTTTTGCTTCATTTCACTTCTAGATTTTGCCATGAGATCCAGTCTTCTCCTCATTTTGAGTTTTCGTGGAGTCGAGACATCTCCCCTTAGCTGTGGAAGGGTGATCGATTCAGGGGTCGAGGCTGAAGGTGTATTCTCAACTGATGTAGGTTCTAACTGTGGAGAGGTGGGTTCGTCACTCATAGATGTAGGAGGATCAGTCCTGGAACTAGGGGAATGATGAACAGGGAAAACTTCATTGCAGATCTCCTTAAACTTTGCCATCTCTGCATCACGAGAGAGGTTCTTAAATCGTTGTAATGATCTGGACACAAGGGATACCACTTGATGCTGTAGAATTGAGATGTCAGGAATTTTGTTACTTATATCCCGGACAACATTCGTCCAAGAATGGTCATTAGAGATGAATGAGAGTAACACGTGACCATTCTTTAGCTCCTCATGATTAGCTGGTACAGCAGTGAAATGTTCCATCAAATACTGACGAGACAGGCCTGGCTGAGGAGAAAACGATCCCCGCTTTGGCTTTTTCTTTGGTGGCATGATGGTATAACCTAGGGGAAAAAAAGAAGTTTATTTAATTTATATCCAATTTAATTCATGAATATTGAATGCAGTTCCAAAATTGCTCATCTAGAAGAAATTTATATTTTGTTGTTGTGGAAATATAAATATGTAAACACCACACGACCTACTCCAGTTTTTCAGTATAATTTAAAATAAATATATACATATTAAGACTACTACTCCATAATTCTATTTATTTCTGTTAGGATGAAAAACAACTCACCTTGGATGATATGAAAGTCAAGTTATTTTCCCACCACTGGCATTGTTTCATCAAGAAGTAAAAATACCTACAAAATAGACAATTATTTATTTCTCAGAAGTAATATTAATTGATGATTGTTATTTATCATTTAGCAATCAATAAATGCATGCATGTTGAATTTTTTTTAAGAATAAACATCAGTACACTGCAAAAAATGCGTAATTAGTATTTTTGTTTTGTTTCCAGTCCAAATATCTAAAAATTATTACATCAAGAAGCATTTACTAGAGAAGTAAAATGACATAAGAAATTCTATTTTGTTTTAAGATAAAAAGAAAGTCATTTAAGTAATTTTTGCTTAAAACAAGCAAAATTATCTGCCAATGGGGTAAGAAAAATAATCTTGTTTTCCATTCGAATTCAGATTTTTTTCTTACCCCATTGGCAGATAATTTTGCTTGTTTTAAGCAAAAATTACTTAAATGACTTTCTTTTTATCTTAAAACAAAATAGAATTTCTTATGTCATTTTACTTCTCTAGTAAATGCTTCTTGATTTAAGAATTTTTAGATATTTGGACTAGAAACAAAACAAAAATACTAAGTAAGAAAAGCATTTTTTGCAGTGTAGGCCAAAGAAATTCATTCTCACAACACACAGCAATGAGGCCTTCAAGTACTAAAGACATTCAGTAATTGTGAAAATAATTAAATTTTACCAACTCTGTGCAGAATAATACAGCACACATTGGCTAAAATGTTTGTAAGATTTGGCCAATCAGCTTGCTAGAAACGGGTCACATGACTTGGCAGGCAGCCAGAAGCACAGTTGTTCCTAAACAAATCCATAGCCATCCATGGTATTTATATATATGTTTGACTAAATCATGACAATAATGTAATCTAGAGATTCTAAACCTTCGTTCTGTATGATTACTTTGAAAAATACTGCACGGATTGATGAAAACTGGGAGAAGTTTTGGAAGCCAATATGACCGAATGGCCGATTCAGCTTTTGACAACAACGTCACTTGCGGATCGTAAAAAAACACATGCGAATGTTACAATCAATCCCAAACTTCACCTAATTCAAGTTAAATGTATATTCTATCAAAAGTATTGGGTTTGAAACAAAAAAATACTCACCTTCATAGCGGATTTTGACGCCAAACACGAGAGAAATGTTGCTTCGCTTGTAGCTTTCTTCTTACGGCAGCCATCTTGGAAATTCGAACGTGAGAATCAACGTGATGACGTAATTTATGTCACTAGTATATGGGCTTTAGAGGTATTCACAAAGCAAAGATACGACAGCTTTCCTAAGTCACCAACGCGCCTGGCGCTGATCACCTGCTGAGAACACAGCCGCGGGAACAAAGCGCTCGTGCGTATATAGGTCAGTTTGTCACATACCTACATATTGTTTATTTGACTAATAACCACACAAATACAAAACACAATCAGTTTAACAATAAAAATACTAAAAGCATGAACTAAACAACATGAAGCATTTTTACATTCGTTTCCCTTTAAAATGATTGGAAAATTACATTTTACAGTATATGTTTGTTGTTGTTATATCTTTATTCTAAACAGTAACGTTAACCATATTCGTCTATTTACTACTTCTGTGGTTTGTATTTTAGTGTTCTTCAAAAGACTCGAAATAATCTGAACATATTTACATAGCAGTGATAAATATAAATAGATTTAATAGGCTATAGAACAAAGAAGTTCGGTTAAGCTATACGATTCACACATTCTCGGAGTGAATCAATGAATCATTGTTTGGTTGAATCATATCTCCGAACACTCAAGGTAACTTCTGACCTATGGACATTTTATTCATTCTGAACACAAAATTCGACTCTGGTGGGACTCGAACCCACAACCTTTGAATGACCCCATTCTTCAATCTAGAAGTCCAATGCGCTATCCATTGCGCCACAGAGCCGATGAGACGCCTCGCTAGTTTGTCGGTACTCCTCCTGACTTCCGAAGAGTACTTTATTTTGTAACAATAATAAATAGACACTACTATATTACATTTATTATTTTTCCTAAACCTTTGTGTGCAAAACACGATTACATTCATTTTATATATATTTTTACAAATATATCTGAGTTTTTGAAAAAGTGAGTTTTCAAGTCCTTTATTTTGAAATAAAGTCCTTCCGCTTTTGCAGCAGCACATGTGAGAAAACCACGTTGTGTGTCATTAGAACCAAAATGGCTTCGTGCAGCATAGAAGACGTGCTCGCTAAAGCAGAAAGAGACGAGGCTGAAAAACTAAGAAGTATTACAGTAAACAAAGAGTTGGATCTCGAATTTGACCCGGGTAATTTGCTTGCGTTTGATAAGAACCGGATAGATACTCGAGAATTTAAAGACAACAAAGGGGAAGACTTTCTACGCTCTTTAGCGAGAGATAACACACAACTTCTCATCAACGAGATATGGAAACTTCCAACAGAAAAGGTTGAAGAAGTAATCGTCGCCAAGCTACCAGATCCAACCACACCATTACCCAGGGAAAAGCCTGCACCGAAACCAAAGCCTCCTACAAAATGGGAACAGTTTGCCAAGCTGAAGGGCATTCAGAAGAAAAAGAAGACCAACATTGTGTGGGATGAAGTTCACAAGGAATGGAAGAGGCGATGGGGTTACAAACGTGCCAATGATGACACCAAGGAATGGCTGATAGAGGTCCCAGTGACTGCAGATCCCAACGAGGACCAGTTTGCAAAAAGGAATAAAGCCAAGAAAGAGAGAGTGGCCAGGAATGAGTACAACAGACTCAAGAACGTCGCCAGAGCTCAGAAGATCAAGGTGCCTGGAATGGGGCTCGCTCCCACCCCTCAGCAGTCCAAATCAGAGCTGGCACAAGCTGTCAGTGTTGCCAAGATTTCCACAGCCTCTGTTGGTAAATTCCAGGAGAAACTGCCCAAGGAGAAAACGTCCAAAAACACTGGGAAAAAGAGAAAATTCCAGCCTCTTATTGGTGACTTTGGTAGTGAGAAACAAAAACAGCTGGATTTACTAAAAGTAATGGACAGTAAGAAGCCACGGCTTGATGTCACGAAAGCTGTGAATAAGCAAATGAGGGAAGAGGACAGGGAATCGGCTCAAAAGAGCAAGAAAAGCTTTGGAAAGAAGGGACGAAAGGGTAACATGTCTGGTAAAGGTAAAGGAAAAGGAAAAGGAATGGCTGGTGGAAAAGGAAAGGGTCCCAAAGGCAAAGGACGGAAACCTAACATGAAGCAAGGAAAGCGCTAAAATCTACAGCAGTGTGGACTTTCTACTGTAAAATCCTATATATATTGTACACATGATGTCAACCTGTCCTGTCATATGAAATCATAACTTTGAGTGCCTTGGTGCTGGAGTTTGAATCTGTACAATATGGTTGTATTTTGATGTTCAGATTTACCGTCTTTATAAATGTCATGATGCAGTGCTGGACTGAAGATAATTTGACTTTTTCATGTTGTATGGTGTGATTTAATATTGCCACCTGTTAGTGATTTCACAATAAATTTAAATCTTCTCTGATATGTCAAATGTTCTTCGTTGAGTCTTGCAAATATTTCACCAAAAAAGTTCAAATATTAAAAGCATGTTATTATGATTTGCATAATACAATATGTGCTGTAATATAATAATGAGAATCATTATGCCTGGATACAATATTTTTATAAATTAAATTATAGATAATACAAACATCTAATGCTGAAGATTACTACTATGTGTAAATAATTTGTGATTTAAAATGTATTACTTCAAGAATGGACATGCTTGATTATAATAAAACAAGTGCAAAACTACTTCATAAAAATAATTTTTCTTTATAAATATGTTGTGTGTGTTTATATATATACACTATAAGCTTTTTGAGTTCACCGTTAGCAGTTGTGTCAGCAACATGTTAATATCCAAATATGCTTCTAATCTCTTATTTCTTGCATTTGTTCATTTCTGGACTGCGTACATAACTATATTAGTTGTTCCATTAAGGAATAAATGGAGTTTAATTTTCAAACCATATTGATAGTCCTGGAAATGTTAGCATAATCTGGTTCGCTGATTACTTCTAAGAACTTAAACGGGTCTGTACTTCTCGCATGCTAGCATACTGAAATGGTTATTTGCCATTTAATATCAGAATATTAATTTTTATTAATTAAACATTTTAAAATCAATACCTGGAGGTACATTCATGTAATGCATCCAAATGCATTTTTAATTAATTGCGTTGGTTAAAAATCTAAGAAATTAATAAATGTACTGCAATGACCTCATATAAAATGTAGACATTTGACCAAGCTAAACTAATTAAACAACATTTATGTCTTGATTTGTTGTAGTTCTTGATTGATTATGAGGCAATTATTAGTTGCATATTACTTTAATGATGTAGTAATTTAATGCGAATTAAATTACCATAAATACCCTCACCCATCCACCAAATGAAAAACAAGACGCCATATGTTCAAAATATTGATGTGTCTACAGAATTGGTGGCTCTTCCTAAGCAAAATCATACCCTGTTCTTGAGTTGATGGATGGTGTTTGACCACCAACACCATCTCAGATCAGCTGGGGGGCGTTGGGAGGGGAAGTACCCATCTGTTGACTGCTGTCAGGCTTGCAAAGCATCATTAGTCAAACAATAACGATACAAACACCCCACGCCAATGGACAGAAATATAGGGCACACTTAATGCCAAAATCAAGTAGCACTGCTGTGCTGAGGATGCAGGGTGTGTATTGATACACTAGTTGGTTGGTTAGTTATTGCAATATACATTGTACTCTATACTCTGACATACCTTAAAAACCCAAAATAAATAAGTAATGTGTTTGCATGAGTGCTTGGAAATATTTGCAGAATCTAAATAATTTTTTGCAAAAATGTACATATTTATCTTCATCATATTCATTTCGGAACTCAAAAATGCATGCAGCATCATCCACAGTATATTATCAAAAGATACTGTTGCAGAAGATCTGGGTTGATGTCAAGTAAGCCCTAAATATCAGCAGCAGTGGATTAGTGAGCAGCGTTTATTTAGGACAGATACAGAAACAGAGGGATCTCTGTCAGTGGATCTCACAAACAGGCCTCCGGATGCAACAGCACATTTACATGCAAAGCAATGGACAGTTTGAGGTTTTCACAACCGTTTTCTCTCCACAAGGTTTGTCCTTTGCGATTTAGCATGTGTTTTGCCTATTTGTGCTTATTTATGCATATTTGAGTTGTCTAATGTTTGAGTATTATTGCATTTGTTGATATGTTAAACACATTAGAAAACAAATTTGTTTTAACAATGTGGACAATCCAATGCATAAATAACAATTACATTTTAAATGTTTTGCATTTCTGTGCATTCCTGTTTTAACTTGGGGTTTGGAGGGGGGGGGGGAATCCATATTTAATTCTTAAACCGGAGTATATAATTCATAATCTGTCCACTAGATGGTGGTAACACACTGCTACACGCCTCAATGGCCGGACCAGGGCCAGACCATGGACATATTAAATATATGTCTATGGGCCAGACGACTCAGAGAGGGTGACGTCATTGAGGTACTCTTAAAGCATGAATCGAGGTGGACCGGGCGCGTGCAGGACAGCCAGCAGGGGCTTCTTCCCTGTCCCATGTGTCTCAGGTTAGGTCTGAGTCATGACAAACATATCAATGTAATAACTAAGCTCAGACAGTGACAAAAGCTTTATTTTATGAACGTGCATAATTTCATACACTATATTCCTCCTGCATCATATTTGTTACATAAATTGGTAAATGTTAGCACAGTACGAGAGTGCAGCTAATCTGGTCTCTTTGTGATTTAAAGCTTTTGTTTATGTTCCTAAAGGCATGAGCTCACTAAGAATGGCTTACGACGGCACAGTTCAAACCAAGCTGGGACTGTCGTGATCCTTGGGGAGGGCACGGGGTGCGTATAATGCCACCATACATAATGAGTCTGCAAATTACACAAGTTGACGCCCGTCGACCCCCACCGACACACACGGGCAGCTGCTCCCCCTCCCAGCATCACACTCCCCAAACAGGTGGCTCATAGCTCATTAGCTAACAATGCACACAGATAGCACACAGGCCTGATCGATTCTTGCACAATGAACCCTTCCCGGTGGCTTTTATGCATTTTATATACACTGGTCAAAAGTTTGTAATAATCAAGGGTTTTTTTTATGTTTTTGAAGGAAGTCTCTTTTGCTCAAAGGCTGCATTTATTTGATCAAAAATTCAGTTATCAGAAATAATGTGAAATATTTATTACAATTGAAAAGACCCGTTTTCTGGGCAACGATTAATCGCGATTAATCACATCCAAAATAAACGTTTGTGTTTACATAATATATGTGTGTGTACTGTGTATTATAATTTTGTATATATAAATACAGTATACACTCATACACAACCATTCATGTATATATTTAAGACATATTTGCATAAATGTATTGTATATATATTTATACATAATTTATAGAAATATAAATATTTTACATATAAATAACTATTTTTTCTTAAATGTATACATGCATGTGTGTGTATTTACATATACAAAATAATTATACACAGTACACACACATATTTTATGTAAACACAAACTTTTATTTTGGATGCGATTAATCGTTGCCCAGCACTAATTTTAATGTATTTTAAAATGTAAGTTACTCAATGATGACAGCGCTGAAATTTCACCAGCCATTACTCAATATGTGTCTCAATATTGACACTAATAAGAAATGTTAAATGAGCAACAAGTCAGTATTAAACTGATTTCTGAAGGATCATGTGACACACAATTCAGCTTTACATCACAGGAATAAATTACACTTTATAATATATTCAAATAAAAACATAATATTTCACAATATTACTTTTCCTGTATTTTTCATCAAATAAATGCAGCCTTGGTGCGACTTATTTACAAAAACAATAAAAAATCTTAATTATTCCAAACTTTTAACTGATACTGCATAAAATGAGCAGGAAACATGTTTGCATACTGTTCTGAATTCAATGGAAAGTCTTTTCATGCCATTTCTCAACCAATAAACAACGCTGCCAGTGCAATTACACACATTTCACAAGCATGAATTCCTATGTGATGACTCTCTGCGTTCGAGAGACTATGTGGTCTTGTTCTGAGCGGTCAAGGTGTGGCGGATTAAACCTCGCTGTGGTCTTTTGATTGGTGATGGTTTAGGACCAATACTGAACAGCCTGTCACTTATCTCCCCTCGTCAAAGCTCTGGAATCTGGGTCATCGGGAATAAACAGGTCCTTTGTGCTTGTTGTTTCCTCTTTGTGTTCCCCAGCAGAGGCAGGCTACAAGTCCCCTGGGGGAAAGATAGGGAGGAGGGTGCTTTCCTGGCGCTCAGACGTGAGGCCCGGGCACACAGCTCTCCCAACATGCTGTAGAGAATCTTGTCCAAGCACTGTAGGAAAAGCCACTGCCAGGAGGCCACCAATGGGGCTTCTGAGGCTGATTGAATGACTCCTTTACAGAAGGCTTAGGAGAAGTAGTACTGTAGCTGTTTTGTGTATGTGCATTCTTAATAGCCACGTTGACTCATTAACAACCCTGTGATACTATACTGGGGGAGACTGGGGGCAATTATTCTGCTTTGTAACTCACAGACCAGTGATGTTTTGGTGTAAGGAACATGTACAGTATGTGCCAAAAGTAACAGCATCATCAACATATTTGCATTTAGAAAGAATTTATTGTAATATTGAATTTTATAAGTCATAATGTTACAACCTGCAACATTGGTTGAGGGCAATTGTAACACACTATTAAACAACTTTTTCCTTTTTTTTTTTTTTTTTACCACACTGTATATTAATAAATGCTCACCTCAAAATAGTAATTTCATTGCTCAATATTTGTTTTATATTTTATTTATAAATATTTGAAGGATTTGATGTAATTAACTGCAGTTTTTTTGCACTGATATACTGTTTGTCACTCAAATTTAGATTTTTACTTATAATCCCTATTTGTGTTTTTTTGTGTTTGTTTTTAAATTAATACATTAATCCTAAGAAACATATTTCTATGCATTTGTGGATTTTTATATGTATGTGTGTTATGCATATTTGGTCACACTTTAGATTAGGGTACAATTTTTACTATATATGACTTTTGCCTCAAACTCCTATTACTGCTTATTAATAGGTAGTAAGGTTATTGTTAAGTTTAGGTATTAGGTAGGATGAAGGGATGTAGAATATGGTCATGCAGAATTGCATTAATATGTGCTTTATAAGTATAGCCTACATAAGCAACAGTTAATTGGACCCTAAACTAAAGTTGTTACCGTATATTTTTATATATTACCTATAATAAATTCTTGATTGCTGTGAATTAAAGAAAACAACTTTTTTTTTGGGCTTGTGGCACAGAAAAGGTCTGACCAATAAACATGTCAAACTTATCAACCACTAACATATATTTAATGTAACAACAATTATCTTCCCCTAGACCAGTCTGGCTGCTAAATCAAATCCCTGTACTTCAGTTTGAAATGAAGTGCTCATCATGCACACTATATATTATAAGATTAACTTTTGCTATACTGTTTCCTTTGACTCAGCCCCAGTAAATGACTTCTCTCAGGTTTTATCTTAATAAGATGCTTTGGCCATCTGCTGAGCTTGGCTTACTGGTCACAATGATTTCAGCTTTTCTCCTGGACCCTTTTGCAGGGCTCTTACAGAATTTAATTAATCCTAATCTATTGATGCAGTGACTGTTGATGTCATATTGATGTGCAACTGCATTTCAGAAAATTCAAAAAATGCAAAAGAGTAAATAAGGTATGAATACAGTGAACAGCTGCAGTGATCTCGCAGCATCTGTCACCTGCAGCTCACCTGAGGAACAGCTGCTAGTCTGCCCCACCCATAACACCATCCCATTGACCAGGTGCCTCTTCACCAGGACAGACATTTCAAACAGGAAAAATCTGTCTTGACCCAGTTTTGGTGTTGCATCCTATAAAAATGCTGGTTGTCAACCCGTGTTTGGGTCAAATATGTACAAACCAAACCGTAGGGTTTAAAGTTAAATTAAACATTTTTGGGGGGGTCTCTAAACTTTCTAACTTAGAATTAAAAAAACTCAAAAAAGTAATTGCGACTTTTTATCTGACAATTCCAAGTTCATATTTCACAATTTTTGAGTTTAGATCTCACAATAATTACTTTATTTTTTAAAGTTTATTATGAGTTTCTATCTCATAATTCTTGCTTTTTGTTGTGAAAATCACGAAATACTTTTTGTAAATTAAATATTAGTATTGTAAATACAAAATGAAATTTACCAAAACATTTTGTGAAGAAAATAGCATTTCATGATACAGACAAATCCTTTCGTCCACAAAATTAGTCACCCCTTAAAATAGATATAAACTCAGAATTGAGGGAGAAAAAAAGTTTAATTCCAAGATGTAAACTGAGATTTTGTGGGGGAAAAAAAGCAAGATATACACTGTAAAATAATATTGTTTGTTTAACTTAAAGTAAGTATAGCCTAACCTGGTTGCCTTAAAATTAAGCTCATTGAAATAAAATAAAAATGAGTTAATACAGTGAAAGAGATTGGTTTAATCAACAGAAACTCAAAATATTGTGTTATCTGAACCACATAAATAATCTAAGTTGATTTGACAAAAGAAAAAATGTTGTGATAACAAATTTAAAAAAAAAAGTTTTACAGTGTAAACATGCAATTATGTGGGGGAGGGAATCAAAATTGTGAGATATAAACAAAAATTATTTTTGCAAAATGTTAATTCAAAATTGCAAGGAAGAAAGTCAGAATTGAGTGTTATAAACTCAATTCTGAGAAAGAAAGTCAGAATTGTGAGATGTTAACTCAAAATAACTAAAATATTAACTAGGAATTGTGAGAAATAAAGTCAGAATTGTAAGATAAAAAGTCGCAGTCACCTTTATTTATTTTTTTAATATAATTTTGTGGCATAAATGGCCTGCATGCTAAACTGTGTGCACAGCAGAATCATTCATAGGCTGCTTACTACATGAAGCGCAGTAGCCTACACTATAGGCCTCTGTTGAGTTTAATGGCAAGGGCCCCTTTTGCTCTCGAAACTCAAAAATCACCTATGAGCTTATTTATAGCAAGTCTCTACAGTATAGCTATGTGCCTGGCCAGCTCAGTGTCCACACTCTCAGCAGTCAGCCAGTCATAAACAGTGGAAAGACTGACCTATATTAATAGGCACCTTTGGCAGCAGAGCAACACGCTTGAGTTTCCCGCCTGAAATGTGGGTGCCTGCCAGATGACTAGGTCTGTCACTGCTGCGATAGCCTACCATCTGCTGTCTACTGCACACAATGGCAGGCAATGTGCACACAGTCCCAAGGGAGGGGCTTCAAGGGATGGCTCTGTACCACATGCTGCACTGGGACACCTCAAAACACACACACACACATCCATTTATGGAAGTGTGCATTATAGTGGTATTCCCTCATGGGCTATATGAAAGCTCAATATTACAGTAAAATAGAAATCATATTAGGAAAAAGAGTGACCAATATTAATTCGGGGTGGTTGATATTGATATTAATGTAAGTTTGACAAACCTCACTCACAAATTACATTTCTTTTATCATTTACTCAACCACATGTGGTTCCAAACATGTAGGCATCTCTTTTGCTCTATGTAGAATAATATATTTTTAGAAATATTTTTGTTTGTGTGTCATTGGTAGGCTATAACCAAAATGGTTTGGTAAGCAACATTCTTCAAAATAATTTATTTTGTGTTCTCCAGGTTAAAGAAAGTCAACAGGTTTTGAACATCATGAGGGTGAAAAAATGATGACGGAGTTTTCATTTTCGGTTTAACTAACCCTTTAATTACACAGAAAATGCTTCATTTTACGACGGACATCACTGAAAATAATAATAAGTAGCAGTTCAGTCATTGAGTCAGTCAAGTAATGTTACAGTAACCTGGCGGATTCAGTGAGTTCATTTAGTGAAGGATTCGTGAAAGGCGCGAACTTAAGCTTTTTGAACGATTCATTAAAAGAACCGACTCAAAAGAGTTATTTGTTCGCGATTCAATTTGACTATGCTGTATTTTTGATTCAATAAAAAGAACCAGTTCATAAGAGTCATTTGCTCTTAAATAGGAACATACTGTTTGTTTCTGCGAAGCAGCTGGCGATTGGCGAAGTCTTCTCTGTAGAAAGATGTTTTTTGTTGTTGCCATTATTATGCGGTAGTCTGTCTTTTAAGCTAAGCTTATTATATAGGCTATAGACCTAAGTAGCCTAAGACTGACAATTTCCATTCACTCTAGAAAGTAGGCAATGAACAGGCTATTAGATAAATATGATTTCTTCTGTAGATTCGTCACCACTGAGTAGTAGCCTACAGTTAGCCAATGAATTTGAGCATGACTTTTCATTTGTTCGCGCTACTGGATAAGGATATTAAAAGGTAATTTTCCTCGATGTGCATTAATAAAAAAAAAAAAAAAAAAAAAAAACATTAATACACATTTATAATAAATTTTTTAGACCAACGTATAAATAGACAAAATTGACTATTCACTACATAAATATCAGTCTTTATTAAATTCCTTAATGTGTTCCCATTGTTCTAAATCTTCTTAGCCTACATAAAGCCATCACAAATAGTCAGCATTTTATCAGCTGACCAACAGAGTAGGCTAATTTTACAACTTGAAGACCAATAATCACCTCAATCAAGGTCAAGGCTTGGATTTCACCCTAAAGATTAAAGTGCTTTCTAAATTTACACATCACTGTCAGGGTGTACAACAGGTGTTTGTTTTGCGTTGAGCCAAAATGGCTACAGTAGCCATCAAGAACACAGTGCACTTTACAAAAGCCCAAACCAGCCATCCAATTTATCCCCAATGGGCTTTTGACATCTCTCAACCTGCACACTGACCATTTGAAAAATACAATAGTAAAGTGTTCTCTAAATTTGAAAGAAACATTTAAGAGCACATGTGTTATAGGCTTGTAATGGCCGTCAACAGCAGAAGGCATGTCAGTGGGGTCTTGCCCCCCTCTATTCAGGGGAAATTGAGTGAATGGGCCTGCAAAACCAACAGACATGCAGAACAATAGAGCCAAAAGACATTATTTCATGGCCGAGTGGGCCTCTTTAGAGAGAGCAGCTGACCTGTGGAGAGCTGTGTTGTTCAGGGAGGGTGTGGGTCCACGGACCCCAAAGGGTGGAGATTGCAGCACCCCCAGGTCTGGTGACAGGGGATGGCTGTCAACTCAAAGAGACCTCAACTTCCATTACTGCTGTAAACACCCAGCCTTCAGAAGAGAACAGGACTCTCTTGAGGTCTTTTACAGGGTGACATGAACATGACGGTGATTATTAGATGAAAAACTAGGTTCTGGGAAGGATGGAAGGACTGTCAATCAAAAAGTTAAATACTGTTTGAATCAGTTTCAGGGTGCAATTAAGAGAATAACCCACAACCTACAAAGAGAAATACAAACGTGGCACATTTGAAGAGCATATTTTTTTTAATTTTTAGGTATGTAAATGACAACATAGCTATTCAACAAGTTTGTTGTAATATCAGACAAGCAGGTAATAATTGCTTTTTACGGAAAATGTCAAATACATTACATTGCATGAGAAATGAGTATGTCAGTTAAAGTGTGCTGCTTGTTTTCATGCATGTCAGTTTGCTACATATACTTGCTTCCCTCAAGTCTACAGAAAAAAGGAAATAACAAAGACAAACATTTAGACAGTAAAATGAAGACAAACAAAGAAAAAAACACATTAAGCAGTTATCTACAATGTTATGTGAGCCAAAATAAATGAATCTCTCCGTAACGTAGATACGGTGATGGACACAATGTGTAGTGTTTCTCTGAATACAGATGGTGAGTTTTTGCATTTTATTATCTGGGTTACAATTAACAACAAGTAAACTTTTTACAAAATATCATTCTGTCTTATTAAATTATTAAAAACGTGTTAAAACCCCAATACGTAACGCTAATACTGCCGAATCCTTTAACATCAGGGACTGTTTTTTGCTCAGACAAACTTATCAATATAAATAACGTGGAACTATTTTACATGGGTTCTTCTCAGTATAAAATAATAAAACATGACATTTCATTCAACATTTCATCTCATATGAGAGCAAAGCAATTGTCCAACACTTCCTTCAGTCAATTGTGCTTGTATCCATTCCTGCGGTAACTCTCAGTAGCAGCGAGCAAAACCTTATGAACATTTTTCGAGAGCGAGAAAATGGGAGGAACTACGTTTACATCATTTCCCCTTCGGATGTTATCCTGACCCGTCAGTGTTAATGATATGTTTAAATACATTCAGCCACCACTAAAAATACCCACATACAACAAAACGTAAAGATACTAATGACAAACCAACATTTATACAATATTTAAAAGTGCAATTTCCCCACCTTTGGAGGTTGAATGCTGCTACTTTTATGGAAAACCAATTGGTGTAAAGAGGACGGAACCTTTGAAAGGATGTTAAATTTACTGTACAGGCCAAGAAATTAGTGGCAGTGTTATTGAAATCAGAAGTATGAGATGGAAGGTAGTCAAATCTTTAACAGAACAGAAATATAATTAGAGCATTTCTTTATATCTTTGAAATAAATAAATTAGTAAAGATTTAATAAATAGAACCTACAGCTCTAAACGAACAAATCTCACCTACGTATCTGTTCTTGGAACGTGTTATTTATAATGCGACGTGCGCATTGATATTGGTACCAAACATAATTTCGGCTAAGAGGAGAACAATTTCATAAGCAGCAACGATGCTAGATTCAGACTTCAGTTGCAAACACAAGTCGATTTTACGCCTCTCCAGATGTTCGAAGTATAATTCACTTCAACAACCTTCATTTTACAGCAAAAAATAATGGAAAACAAAAAACAAAATGATCGAGGTACCTTCCAGTAGACGTTAACTTAGCAAATTCACACTATACAATACATTCAGTGAGTGTCCTACTCGTAAAAATAATAATAAGCGGGGTGGAACATTTGTTACGTTTGGAGCGGAAACGATTACGCTGCAAGTGCTATCCAGTTACTCCTCAACACTGTCTCTGCTCCTCACCCTAACAAACAACCACAGTAGTGCAACACTGCCAGTGCTCCCCTATCCTTAACACCAGTCTCTAAAATCCTCTAAAAAGAGCTTAAAAACTATCTGAAAATGTCATTTATACGATTTAATCCTTCTTAAAAAAGTTCATTGAAAAGCAGCCCTTAAAATCAGCACACTTTTTACGGCTAAAAATGTAACTATGTTAAAATGCCGTTAGCTAAATACTGCAAATCTAGGGCTATTTGTATTTTGACTACATTTCCATACAAGTTTTTTTTAATCCTAAGCGATACATTGTTATATCAGTAGGTGTTAAGCAAACATCATAGTGAGTGTTTCTGTTTCCTACACCAGATTGTCGGAGAGGTTAAATGCCGGTGTGATAGAGGAAAAGAGGGAGGGTTGCTGTAGTGCAGAAGTGATGTTTAAAGGATGAGAGCTCTGGAAATGCAGGCGGTGGGGTTGGCGTTTAAGTAACGCCTGGCCTGCTCCGTCATGATCAGCTGATCCTCCGTTTTCCCAAAAACCACTGCCTCCCAATTGCTGTTGGCCTGTCGGATAAGAAAATAGGTATTTGAGATTGACCCAGTGTTATTATTGTTAGCTAAAACTGAATTATTTTTTCATTAACTGAAATAAAGCTGAAATAATGTAAAAAAAAAAAAAAAAAAAAAAAAAAAAATTCTTGGCAACTATCTGAAATAAAATAATTTTAAGTTGAAATAGTAAATAAAAATAAATGAAAGCTATATATAAACAAATGACATTAAATATTAAGGCCCCTATCTTGCACCCAGCGCAATTGACTTTGTACACCGACGCATGTATCATTCCTATTTTGCACCCGACGCACAGCGGACTTTTCCCTCCACAGACGCACGTCGGTAAATTAGGGAATGAACTTGCGCTCCCGGGGGTGGTTCAGCGAAAAGAGGAGGCGTGTTCCGGCACAAACGTTCCCTGGTGCTATTTTGCAGGTTTAGAAAACAATTCCGCTACTGACCAGGAAAAACCTAGTCTAAAGTCAGTGGCGCGTTGCGCATGTTATTCAAATGCTATTTAAGGGAAGGTGAGATGTCGCTCTGATTGGTTTATTTCACGTTACGCCCAAACCACACCTATGAATAATGAAGCTACTTCAGTTCAGACTAACCAATTTTAGATTTGCGTCGGGCGCAAGAGTCATTTATTCCGCCGGTATAATAGCAACAGCGCCTGAGATCCGCCCACAAAGTTATTTGCGTTTCGCGTTTGATACTTGCGTTTCAGATCGTTAAAATAGGGCCCTAAGTGTCATTGGCAATTATCTGAAATAAAATAGGTAAGTTGAAGTTCTAATAAAAAAATAAAAAATAAAATTAAAGCTATATAGAAATAGCACAAAAATTTACTACAACTTAAATTAAAAATAAAAGCTAATTCAAAATATGGATAAATACTACAATAGTATATAAATAATACTAAAATAACACTGGTTTGTCCACAAGGTTCAAAGGTCTCAAATTTGTGTATAATGAAGAAGAATAAGAACATAGGTATTTGAGTTTGACACAGTGTTTTTATTGTTTACTAAAACTATGATTTTTGTTGTTAACTGAAATTTAAGATTAAAAATGATTAGATTAAAATGATTAATTTAAAAACGTAAAAATAAATATTTTCTTGGCAACTACCTGAAAGTTTAAGTGCTAAATTAAAGCTATATAAAAAACAGAAAAAACACAAAAGCACATATAAAATTAAAATATAAATGGCAATCCAAAATAGTAGTATGTAAATAATACTGAAAAAACTGATTTGTCCAAAGGTCTCATGTTTATAACTAAAATTTCATTGAATTATAAACATTTCTGAGGATTATTTGAGTTAATGAGCGTTAATTATGTGTTAACTTGCAACACACTCAATATAAGGAGATTAATGTCATATCAGATCCTTTTCTCTTGATGGTCAGGGAACAAATAAATAAATTACCGGAGTGGGTGTTTGGTAAGGTGGGCTCCTTTGGGTCATGTTTTCTCTCTTGCCCTGTGGGCTAAGGGAACATACTAATGAAAGCGAATCCTTCAGTGATCTTGGAGAGCAACAATTCTCCTCTCTCTCTGTCAATGGCATCATTAGCATGGATCTGTTCAACAGGCCGTCACTGTGAGACTATGTGGAAAAAGAAGGGCGAAGATGGTGGGTGAAGAGGGAAAACAAAATTATTGTAAACTCAAAACAGAAAAACGCTAATGATCATTAGTTAGTAGAGTAGGATAATGGTCTTACCACGGCATTGTTGTTAATCTGCTGTTGGGGAAACAGCTGTACATTCAAACAGTCTTTTTCCCAGTTGTCCAATACCAGAGACTTTCTCACTTTCCTTGCAGGAGCTTCCATCTGCTTTGAACACCAAATGACACAGTTTAAAAATAATGAATGACGAAACCTTCTGAATATTTATACTAAACCCATTTGCATGACTATGAAAACAGGTATGTAAGCAAGTGGCCAGTACCTCGTAAGATCTGTACTGAAGCTGGTTCTGCACTTGTGTGAAGATGTCAGCCCCTGTTTCCTCTTTCAGAACCTCTCTGATGTCCTCCTCAAGAAGTGCCAGGGGCTGGGGCTGAACACACCAATGTAATGTATCAAAAGACAGATTAGCGACTGAAGCACTGAATAAACACATGAAGAGCCTTTATAGGTGAATCTCATGAAACCAGTCAAGTCATAATATTTAACCCTAAAATAAAGAAAAATAAAACCAGTTTTTAGACAATGTTTGTGACATTTTCTAATCAGGGTTGTTATTGTTAAAGAAAAATAATAAAACTATTAAAAATCAAAAACTTTAACTTAGTGTCAACTAACTGAAATATACAGATCCCCTCAGGGGACATGGTGGTGGAAAAAAATTAGATGCAAGAGAACCCAAAAGCATTGCCAAATTATTTTTATTCACATCCTATATTGTTTTCTTCACCATGTCCCTCCATAGAAATAAAATAAGTACTAGAATTACTAAAACTATAACTGAAATAAAATATACAATAATTGATTCTAATGAAAACTAAAAAAAAAAAAAAACTAAATATAATTATAAAATAAATAATACATTTAATATATAAAAATATTCAATATTCATTTTTTTTTTACATTTATACATAATACAAGTATTTGTTGAACTGCCTTTAATTTATGCAGATTTGATCAAAAATAAAGGTATATTACTGTATAAGGAATCTATTGAAAGTCATCATTACAAAAAAACTTAACAGTAAAACACCCTGACACACAGTAATGAGAATTTTGGGGTAAAATATGCTTAATTGTCATGAAAAATATCACAACGGTACATATAGGCTTTTTTATGTGTATCTTGCTGTAGCATTTTTTACAGCAATTTACAGATTTACTAACCGCTTGCGCCAACGCAAACCCTCTTTTGGTGTTAATAAACTACTGTCAGGATTTAGTAAAGACACACAGTGAAGAATTAGAGAAATTGCACGCTCACTTTAATTTGCTAGTTTAGTAAATCTGGCCCTAGGACTTACCACCATTCTTAATGGGCCATGCATCTTCTCCTGGGCAGCCAAGGCATTTTTGAAAGGGGTGGGTGTTCTTGGAGTGTGGATTATAATATTCTTATGGAGTTTCGGGGTCCTAAAACTGTGAAGACAAAATACTAGTTAGTTATTTCTTGATTCTGAAATTGTCAGCTCGTTATTCTCAAACAGCAGATGTGAAGAATAGGCCCTGACCCTGCGTTCTCCTTCTGGTGTTTTGGTGTGGTTTCTCTCTGGTGGGGTGTATTGAGGAGGCATTTCTGTCCACATACTGGAGTGGATGTAAGAGCAGGATTGTCGAGGCTCAAGGGCTCACCACCGGACACGTTGAAAAACTAAATGAAAAAAAGTTTTAACTTCAAGTTTGAATGAATCCACAAATTTCTGTGCTTTAAAAGTTATGAAATGTTATACATTTACCCATACCTGAGAGGGGGAGAATGGCAAGCCTTTGACAGGGGTGTTTTTTGGTGAGTTCCCACTGTTGTCTATAAAAGAACAGCAGTTCCTTTCATCTGCAGGTGACTGATCCTCTCTCTCTCTCCTCTTCTTTCTCATCATAGAAGCTGGTTGAGAGATGAATCTATTGGAAAGAGCCACAGACTTGCCCTGGCTCACTGCAGCACACTGCCTGCTCATCACTGGGACAGTTGGAGCATTTATTGAGTAGGCAAGGCTTTCTGTGCACCTCTCCTCAGTGGGGTTAGCGTGTTTTGGGGAGGAGCCTCTCTCAGAAAGATCAAAGCTGGTCACTTCACTCCAGGCCAAAGGGTCCTGCAGCATCAACACACACAAATTGTTCCATTACTTTTCATTAGGTGGCGAATAAAAACTGCATCTTTGATGTCATTTTACTAAACTTAAGAACTAAATTTACAATGCATATTGAGTAAATGATATGTAAACAATACCGATATTAGTAAAGTATTTAGTTTTTGTCAGAAATACAGTGAAAAATATATACATGAAATCTATAACATATATAACTTCATACCTAAGTAACCAAAGTAAATACTGCCTTTACCGATATTAGTAAAGTTTTTAGTTTTTGTCAGAAATACAGTGAAAAATAATATATACATGAAATCTATAACATATATAACTTCATACCTAACCAAAGTAAATACTGCCTTTAACATTCTTTAAGAGTGAAGTGTATAATTTGCCACTAGCAAGACTAAATTCAATTTCAAAAACAATTAATTTACCCATCATATCTTAAGGATATAGGTACAGTACTATATCTGTTATCGGATAAAATTATTGTTTTCATACATTATAATGCTGTGAAAATTCACTTGTATTCTTTATATTATATAACATGTTCATAATATATATATATGTATATATATATATATATATATATATATATATATATATATATATAGAGAGAGAGAGAGAGAGAGAGAGATGTAATTCTCTGCTTACTGAGTCAATGAGCTCCATGGTCTCTGCAAACTCTGGAATAGTCTCTAGTGTGGACAGCACAGCACTGGCCTCAGCAGCCAGGAACTTGCTAGGAGAGAGAGGCAGAGGCATCCTAGCAGGCTGGCCCTCCTCTAAACGGCACAGCTCCACCCCTCTGTCATCCACACTCTCTGTGGTGGTGACAGTATCATCCGGCAGGCTGTCTGACCAGCTGGAGTAGCTCTCAGGATTCTGTATTGGACCAAACCATTGAATTCAGTAAGGGAGTTTATGATAAGAAAAGACCAAAGGAAAACGATAAACTGCAGTGATGTGGAGGGGAGCGTTAAACTGCAAAATCAAACACACATCTGTGCCAATAAACCTATACTAATAATATCTGAGTTTATTACTTTTTGACCATAAGCTAAAATCTCTGGTAAACATTCAAGATATTAAGGTAACGATACTATGGCAATGATAACAGTAGGTTTGCTGACTATTGACAGGGAAACTGTGAATAATTAATTAAATTTAATAATAATATATAATAATAAATTAACTGTGCAAATTTACTATATTAATATGATTTTTTTAAAGATAACATTTTATAAAGATGCAGAAAATAATATAAACAATAAATAAGCGTAATAAAACAATTATATATTAAAAACATGCTTTTAATAAAAGCAAAACTTCATCAAAGCGGTTACTCTCTGTAGTTTTAGTAAATAAAACCACACAGGAGGGTGTGAGGCAGGGAGGCAGTGAAGGCAGGCAAGATTTACTAAGCACTGCTAGAAATGAAGGTATGGGGGAGTAAGATGGGAATGGAGGGACCAATAGCGCACTATTCTACGCGCACACACAAGTGTTTCTTACACGAGGGCCCGACCGTCTTCTGACTTCACTCTCAGCTGACATTAGCAACAGCTCTAGCTCCTTAATTCTTTTCTCTTTCTCTGGGTCGTCATGGCACGGCTGTGAGGAAGAAGAATCAGGAGGAAGAGGCGGAAAGAGAGACTGAGACAAAGTTTACTGATAATTTCACGAGACTTTTATGAGGTCCTGAATTTCACCAAGCAAAACCACCCAGGATGCTGATGTAGTTTATATTCAATGTACTAGATTAGATTAATGTCAATACTTTTCAATTCAAATTTGTATAACGGCATTGGTGAAATTCAGATATGGATCAGTTTAAAACACCACACCACACCACACACATGCAGATTAAACAATTACCAACAAACATATGAGTCGGATTTTATTTATTTATAGAAAAGACAAACAGACTTCAGAAAGCAGAAAGTTCAGAGATACAGAGGAGACTGAAGCATGCCGTGAGAACTGCACCATAGGACTTACCGTCATAAAGCTAGAGATCTCGACACTTATGTTTTCCATACACTGGTCGCTTTGTGAACCATACGGATATCTGGGCGGCTGCCAATCAAAAACAATAAGAAAGCTTGTATGTTTACTGAATACTTCATATCTAATATTTATTATATTAGGTATAAAAAGAGATAAACAGATCAATTCTGTCCAATCAAAAATTATTTTCATGTCATGGCCGATAACAGATAAATGGATGACAAATAAAAATTCTATACTATTTTGTCTAAATAAATTTAAAATAAAACACTTAAAAGTAAAATCAGTCATTTTTAATTATCAACTGACTTTGGACATCACAACATTTTAATATACAGTATAAAAATGGGTATTCATTTTAACAAAGATTACATTTAACAGTGTTATTAAACTATTAGTGTTTTAAAACATTAACATCAATTGAGCTTTAGATGACAGCAGAGGTAATCTAATTGTAAAAACTAGCAAGCATAATTAATATTAACCACTAGCAATATACATTAAAATAACTCTAATCTCACCAATATGGTATCAATATATTGTGCATCCCTAAATATAAATGATTATCTATAAAATCACTGGTAGCATGGTTTAGATAAACATTCTAGAACATCTACAAAGTGAAAAAATAAGTATGCCACACACTTTATGATACTGATGCAAACATAGCATTCTTGTGAGTGTTATTACCTGTGATTGGCTGCTCATGATCAGTTGATTCTGGCCATGTGAATATTCCACAGCTTGGCTGGATTTGGGACGTTTCTTCTGACCAGGGTCACTTCTGTAGCTCTTGCTGGCCTCCTGCAAGTAACCCTCATGTTCCACCTTCCTGCGCATGGTGGAGTTCCAATGATTCTTAATGGAGTTGTCTGTCCTATAAACGTACAGTAAGGTAAATGTCATTCTCTGGACTACACAAGAACACTGGTATTCTTCAATATTCTGTATAGCTTTAGAGTAAAAATAAGAGCTTGTTACCTTCCAGGCAGCAGCTTTGAGATCTCAGCCCAGCGGTTGCCCAGACGTTTATGTGCTTCATAGATAATTCGATCTTCTTCCTGGGTCCAGGAGGATTTCTTCACTTCTGGGTTGAGGTGATTGTGCCAGCGCTCTCGGCACTGTTTGCCAATGCGGCCCTGTAAGTGCTTGGCAATCACTGACCACCGTTTGGGCCCATACTTGTGAACTAACTCAATCACCTGTGGAGAGGTCAGAAACAAAGTACGGCACTAGGATTATAAAATATCCTCTTCATTTGGAACTCCATCCATATGAATATTTTGCCAAAATCTGTAAGGATGAACTCCAAATTATTGAATCTTGGCCAAATAAAAACAGTCAACCCTAGTCGCTGATATCTGATATCCCCTCTATTTTTATTTTCAAGAGCTAAACTAAATTCTAAACTATAGACTGCACATTTACATCATGATATTCAGTACCTTTCAAAAGTCTGTCGTCAGGCAGATTTGTTTTAAATAAATGAATGTTTTATTCAACAAGATGCGTTAAATTGATCAAAAGTGACAGTAAACATTTATAATGTGACAAAAGATTTCTATTTCTAAATAAATGCTGTTCTTTTGAACTTTGTATTCATCAAATGTTTCCATAAAAACATTAAGCAGCACAACTGTTTCAACATTGATAAAAAAACAATCAGCAGCAAATCATCATATTAGAATGATTTCTGAAGGATCATTTGACACCGAAGACTGGAGTAATGATGCTTAAAATTCAGCTTTGGAATAACAGGAATAAATTGCATTTTAAAATATACTTAAATGTTATTTTAAATTGTAATAACATTTCACAATGTTACTGATTTTACTGTATTTTTGATCAAATACATGCATCCTTTATGAGCATAAGAGACTTTCAAAATCGTTAAAAAAATCGGACTAACCCCAAACCTTTGGCTCGATGGTGTTTTAAGCCCCCAATGGCTCCTTAGAGGCAGCTAACCCTACCCTCAACCTTAAACCTACCCATCCCCTCGCTGCCTGGAAGGCGCCGTTGGGGGCTTAAAACACCAAACACCAAACCTTTGAATGGTAGTGTATGTACAACTTCAGTTTTACATTACCATTATGTAATGAACAGGGCAGAAAGAAACCTCTCGCATTTATAACAGCGTCAGTTCTTCTGAAATTTTGTCAAAAACAAAAGCTTTCAGTTCTATTGGTGGTAGAGGAGGAGGACAATGACTTTTGCATTCTAAAACTCAGAATCAAAACTAAGAGATCATCACACCCCTCCTAATCCTACATCTATCGCCATTTATCCATCCATCTCTGTCTTGCTCTGAGATCACAGAACACCCAGCTCGTCTTACCCTCTGATCCTCCTCTTTTGTCCAGGGTCCTTTCACCAGCTCCGGGTTGAGCACCTTTTGCCAACGGTGCTGACATTGACCATCTGTCCTTGTCTACCAAAGTGCAACAAAATCTCACATCAACACCTGCAGCTAGTACACATACACCTATAATAACATCTTTACTAACACAAAGACCTGTCACAAATAATACAACATAAATTGAACAATAGTTCTGCTGTAATTCTATCTAGTCTTTTCATTTGCAACAGTATTTTCAGTCTAAAGTTAGAACTTGATACGTGGCTCACCTTTTGCCTAATTTGTGTAAAATAGATTTGTTTTAAAGGTACACTATGTGAATTTTTAGCACTCTAGCAGTTAATAAACAAAACTACATGCATCTTGCAGAAGAACATTGTAGCCGGAGCTACACAGGTACTAGGCTACTCTGCAGCGGTTGGCGTCCCGCTCAGTCTAAAATAGTCTGAATATAAACACTTATGATATGCGTACTGAAGTTTTGGAAGATGGATTCATGATGTACTCACTTATGCATTTTTTAACAAAAAAAGTTGCATAGTGTTCCTTTAAATGTTTTACATTTTATTTTAATTTAAAATATTTCAGAAGACACTTCTGAAATTTAGTTCTTCCATAGAAAGATCATAAATATGTGAAAAAGTAAGCAATTCACTTTACACCTAGACCAGTTTTTAACATTCCAGCCACAGGTACACAATTTTAAAAACACTTTCAAAGTCATGATTTAGCATCTGATTCAGTGAGTTACTTACTGGGAAATAATTGGCAATTAATTTCCAAGCATCGGCTCCGTGCTGCTCAACAAGCTTCTTTAGCTTCTCATCCTGTTTGTGAAACAGAGATCATGAAGTTTTCCATCTCAGAAACAACTAGCCCACTGTGACAGAAGCACTAAGAGCACTGTAGCAATTCCCACCCCTTCCCGTTTCATCACTGAAACCCAAGGAGTAAGTATGATCTCATTTGAACTTAAAATAGCACATGTGGAATTGGTTGCAAATTAGAATTCATGTATTAAGTACCTCATCCCGGGACCATTTAATTTTGCTCAGGGTCTTTTTAGAATTCTTGGAGTCCTTGCTGTCAGGATCTGTAGAATGACGTTCATCATCCTCATCTTCACTGCAGCCATTAAACACAAACAGAAACACACACAGTCAAACACTATTAAAAGACAAATATCTATTCTGACACAAACCATTGAACAGACAAGCTTGATCAATCATCTGTAAAAACAAAATGCAAACAGTTTATAAATGCTGCTAGCTTGTTAAACAGGACATGCCTGAGTATAATTAGTCTGCAGGCAAGCAAAGCAAGCTACAAAATGAATTCCAGAAGTATTAAAATGATTCAAGTGCATTGGTTTTTGCATTTATACATAAATGTAAAGATTTTTGTTTTTATTTGAATATATAATATTTTTTCCATTATTCTAAAATCTACCCATTAAAATACATTCAAAAAAGAAAAAGAAGTTATTTTCACACAAGTAACTCAAAGTGACAGTCCAGACTTCAGCCTATAGTCTTGTTGCCTGGTAACATTTCACCAATGCAGTGAGGTAGAGAGTTTTTAATCAACACCATGTACTGGGTAGTTAAGTCTCCCTGGGATACCAGAGCACAAACTTAATGGAAAACCATTTATCAAATGATATAGGTCACTACCAACATACACAAAGCTCAAGCCTTATTTGTTGTAAAGCTAAAAGATTTTCTAGAAGATCAAGGAAGGAAGTCTGATCATTAAAGAAATATGCAACAGCTCATTCAACCAGAATGCCTTGCTGCAAAGTCTAAAGTTGTGAGGAAATGTGTTTAGGCTGAAGTCCAACTTTGACTAAAGTGGTACAAATATGGAAGTCCAAAATCCTTCTTGCTGCCAGTCTGCATGTTTATCATTGAAACATTGGCTCTCTGTATTACAAGCCATCAGATGAAAGAAGTGTTTCATTTAAGAAACATGATTTAGTATGATCTCCACCCTCAAGGAAGGGGTGAGGTGATAAACAAGCCCATTTTACTTCAGAGGTGATTTGCTTACATCATTCAGTCAGGAGGCAGACCAAACTGACCAAATCTGTACAAACGACAAATCCACTCAATCAGATTAAGGCCTTCAGCTGGTCTTCTTTTTGAAATTACATTCAGATATCTTCCATTAATGTCTGACACAGAAATTCACACACATTTTCCATAGACATAATGACTTTTATACAGTACAAACTGTATATTCTCTCCCCTTAAACCTACCCATCACAGAAAACTTTCTGCTTTTTTTACATTTTCAAAAAAGTATGATTTATAAGCTGTTTTCCTCATGGGGACCAAATAATGTCCCCACAAGTACATGGATTTCGGATATTACCATCTTTGTGGGGACATTTTGTCCACGTAATGTAGGTTTTACCAGAACACACACACATAGACACGTTAACATCTTCATTCATCCATAAATAACATCATGGTCATGTTTGTTTAGGCACAGCAAGCTGTAGGCTATGTCACCGTTCTTCATAAACATCATCGTTTGGAAAATCTGACTCACATAGTTTTATAAACCAAACTAGATGTGAATGAGTGTGCGAAAGCATTACGCACAAGATGAATATTCTTACTCCTTTATTATTATTCTAATACACATTAATATATAGTTTCATATTTATTGTGTATCTTAACACAAATCCATTTTTACAGCTAATCAAATTTATATATTTCCAGTCACTGTAACAAAACAAATTCCTCCTAAATCCCTCTAAATCATGGCAAATTATAAACTCATAATACCTTTTCAGATTTATGTAAGTGTAAAAATATTTCAAACATTTTTTTCTACATAAATGTTATGTTAGTAATCTGTAGTTATTATGTAATGCCCTATTAAGGCATCAGTACCCAACTGTTTCATCTAATACCATATAATCCTCTAAAGCTGGATCACTTGCACCTTCCCCCATTTCTGTTTTGTGACCACTCTTACTTGTAGATTAATTTAAAATACATTTAAAGTAAATTAAATTTAAATGACAAGTTTACAATTTAAAGTACATTTTATTTACTTGTGGCCAGTTTCGTTTAATATTTGGACTAAGATTACTTCAGGAATTATAAAATAGCCGGCTAGCATGCTAGTTCACTTACGGCTGTACTGTTCAGTTCAATAGAGAATGATCTCGGACAGGCTAACGGCTAGCATTCAGGCTAACACAATAAACTTATCTTAAACATTTGAAACTGTTTGACAAATGACAATTGGCATGAGGAAACATTATGGTAGAACTAACAATAAGAAATATGTTTTTTAAACACGAGTCAGTATTTAACTCATGAATCAACCTCGTTGATCAGCAGGTGCAACGTGATGCGTCATAGGGACCTGTCATTTCATGTTAAATATCATAATGTAATAACGTTTTAGATTATATTGTGCAGTTAAATTCTTAATTATTGTTATTTTGAGCTTCAATGTTGCCATAGCGATTTCTGTTGTGACACAAATATCTTAAAAACTCCAGATATATATATATATACTATACTATACATGATATATACGATCTCCCGATGTTTTAAGCTGGGCATCAACAAACGATCTGTACATTTGTACATAATCCATAAAATAACAATTATTATTCTCATTTAATTTAAGATTGATTTCGCTTTTTATATTTGATTTAGTTTACAAAGCACTGAGTAAGATCCATTATCTCACCTGCGAGACTTGATATTGGGCATGTCAACTGTGTTCAAATCCAGTTCTTTTCAAAAGAAAATGTCTTTAAAACATCCAATGTTGCAATTCTTCTTGAAATCAAAACACACAGATGACTTTTATCCACACATGCCACTGTCACACATGGGTATATTTTCCGCAAAAAGCTTCAGATCCGTACAGTCACATCCCCGAGAGCCCTAATGCAATAAATATGAGACAATGAAAAATGTCCTTCCAAAATTCTTATTATTAAATAATAAAAGTAAAAAATAGAAAACTTCTAACTTAGTGCGATCTCAAAATGGTAAAGGAAGAAAATCCATAAATATAGCTCTGTGTTAGTCTTGTCCGCATTGAACACACACCCCTCTGTACTGTCACCCTGTACTGTGTTCTCAGCGCGTGTGTTTTTTTCCACTCTTTCTGTTTCATTTTTTGTCCATCCCGCCGAATCTCGCGCCCAGCCTTCTTCCGGAAACGGGTTTGAATCTGCGCACGCGGCCTCGCCGCTGATTGGTGGAAAAAGGTAGGCGGAGCAGCGCGCTCTTGTTGTTGAACAGCAACTGGACTGTGACACTCGCTGACGCCCTTTTTTATTTGCATGCAGCAAGAGTTACTTAGTTTTACTTATTACTTAGTATGTTTACAGCTGAGAACTTTTTATATTTAAATAAACCAATTGAAGATATATTGTAGCGCTTTACTGGCAGGGTTTGAGTATTATAATGTTATATTACATAGCACTGCAAAATAAAACTGATCTCATTGAATACGAGTTTTCTTATTATAAGCCCATGCTGCCCTCTTGCGGATATTTTTTGATTTTATTTTGCCTTTGGAGGATTAAAAAATTGAATAAATATCTGCTTTGTTTGGCATAAAAATATTAGTTTGTTAAAAAAATACTATAAACAGGTTTACGATAAACAAACATATAAGGGAATTAGCATGTAACAAATATTATTAAACGCCTTGCCATGTTACATGTTTTTTTTTTCTATTTTAGTTATGATAAATTCCATTATTTATAATATAATATAATATAATATAATATAATATAATATAATATGACTTTTCAGCAACATTTTCAAAAGTAAAACAAATATAAAAACAAAATCATTCACAAATGCACATTTTATTTACACTTGATATTTTTGTATCTTACAAGATACAAAAATATCAAGTGTAAATAAAATAAAATGTTATAACTAATGCATTTTATGAATGTATGACATTTAAAACATGCCCCCGTCATTAATTTTAAAATATCCTTTTCCAAACAAGTTACCTTGTAAAAATCTACATAATATAAAAATGTGATCGATGTGTATGTATACATAAAAATGCGTATGTGTGACAGTTCTGCCGCTAGATGGTGCTGTTGTTTATGCTCCTTTACAACATTATTATTCTTCGTTCCTCGTTCGCATTTAGTCGCGTGACTGATTGTTTCGGAACTTCGAAACAAACGTCAATGTGTCTTTCTTTCACTGGCGGTTCATTGGTAACATGATGAATGTAGGAGACTACAAATTCTTTCCGTTAAGCTGGGTCAGTATTTAGTACCCAGACACGCCGAGTTTGGTATTTGAATCGTTGGACTTCCTTTGCCTCCCGACACGTCACTGGAGTCAGTTGGATGGAAAAAGTGAGAAAATAAGGCAAGTTATGTCTTGACTCTCTTTGAACAATATGAAGCTCGTGAGTGACTCTAGAAGTACGTCGGTGGTTGTAGTACAGTTTGGGCTGTAACAGGTCTTTTCTCTGCGATAGTACACAATGTACATTACGTAATAAAATGTTTATTTATTTATTTAACAGGCAAGCCAAATGCCAGAAATACAGTGCTCTACAAAAAAAGGAAACAAATGTCAGCCAGAAACCAATGTCTTCCAGTCGTGGTTTTGTTTTGAAGCTTGATTTCAGTTCAAAATATTGTTTCTAGCCGTCTGAAAATCTAGTTACAAAAATCTTCCTATTTTCAACATATGACCATCATGAATTAAAGAATTAAAGAATTCAGGCTAGGGTCGTTATTTTCAGCCGTTTATGTCATTTGAATGTGTTGTGCTGCAGCAAGTGCTATTTTTTTTTATAGATATATTATTATTATATTCTTATTAATAAAAATAGAGACTGATAATCAGTTTTATTATCACTCTTTACTTAATCAGTAATAAGTTATTCAGTACCAGCTACTATATTGTAGTCATAATTGTTTAGTTATTTGAAACTATGAATAAATATCAGTTCTTCATATTGGTTATTGCTTATTAGACAAAATAATCTGTATTTGTATCAGTCAAAAAGTATATATTGCTCAATCCCTTGTTTTGTAATATTTCATTAAATTGAACTGATTTCTTAAACCAATTCAACAACAAAATTAGTATAAAATTATTCATGGAATAGTTTCTCATTGAGAAATGAATCTATGTGGGCTAGTCTGTGTCATCCAGTATTCTTGAGGAGTAATGTTGACCATTGAAATAAAAATGATATGACCAACAACAAGTGAAATATTCACCAAGCCTTCCGTTAGAAACTTTATTGGAAGTTAAACTGTCCTAAGTTTTTTTTTTTATTATTGGTTTCTTTGACACACCATCCCACTTATAGATGCCAGTGTGTTTAGATAAAACATTTTTAATAATGTAGGATTACACTCAGTCTGAGATGAAAGCTGTACAAACCTGCACTGAAGCATTTTGGCACGGCATGAATCTAGATTTTAATGTGTGACATGTCTGTGCTAGTTTATGTCCATTCATTTGCATTTTCTTTTCGCCGCTCAAACCTGTTTGACAGTTTGAGGTGTTATAGTATGAGGTCAGGTTTAATAACAGTAACCTTTTGACACCTTCTGTGTAGTGATGACATTAACTAAGTGGTTATAGTTTCCTGAAATTGCATAATAATGAGCCTGAAGCTGTTGTATCACTTGTCCTGATTTTATTTTGTTAAATTGAAATAAGCCTTTGACAGTGATCTTTCACTTCTCATGTCATGCATAACAGAACCCAGTTTCTAGTTTCAGTTTCAAGGTGAAGTGTTTCTGTTTGGTTGTTTGGCTCTGACTCTGGAACAGACATTTCAATAAGGCTATTCTTTCAGTTGAAGAAAACTGCAGGTAAATCATTAGGGCTGTGCAGATGCACTGGCCAGTTCATTTATTTGCATATTTAAAACAATACTAGAGCTCTAATATAACTGACACATTTTAATATGCATGCGAGTCATTATCATTAAACTCCCTCATATTCCTTGCATAGTTCAATGGCCACGTAGGCAAATAAACCTGTGACATTCCTCCAAGCACACATGAATGTAGAAAATAACAGATCTCAGCGATACGATAAACTATGCAAAAGCTACAGTCTGTTATCTTATCTGGACACGTTTAGTTTGTATTTCGTGTCACGCAGTGTGATGAAGAGTGCTTATTCTACTGCTTATTTTAAAAATACGTATAATGTGCGTAAAGATGTTTATTATTCTAGAAAATTGTCTGTTTTTCTTTGTTTTGGTGGTCACTATTTTGATGAAGCTGGTGCATTTAAAGTGTCTCACAGAATTTCGGTACATACCTAATTATTTGAATTCAGGTTTTTGTAATATGATAATAAAAAGTTTTTTATATCTTATTAAAACACTATATATTTTTTTCTGTTTAAGTTTTTTGCTATCTTACTATATACAAAGTACTATATATATAAAGTTTCTCTCTTTATTTATATATATATATATATACTTCAAGCATCTTGGAGACGTTCCCGCAGTTCTTCTGGATTTAGTCTGTCTCAGTTTTTTCTGTTTCTTCATGTAATCACAGACGGACTCGATGATGGTGAGATCAGATCATACCGGCTGTTGTCAGACTCCTTGTGCATACACAAATCTCACTGGATTATTACAGTTAATGGCAAAAAGAATGTTTAGAAATGTAAACTGATATTTCGTACTGACACACTACAGCAAAAGATATAAATAACTGACTTAAAACCATTTTTTTGGGGGGGTGGGGTGGGGGGGATATTAACATGCCTAAGACTTTTGCACAGTACTGTATATATATATATATAAATTATATATATATATATATATATATTTATTTATTTATTTATTTATACACTCACCTAAAGGATTATTAGGAACACCATACTAATACTGTGTTTGACCCCCTTTCGCCTTCAGAACTGCCTTAATTCTACGTGGCATTGATTCAACAAGGTGCTGAAAGCATTCTTTAGAAATGTTGGCCCATATTGATAGGATAGCATCTTGCAGTTGATGGAGATTTGTGGGATGCACATCCAGGGCATGAAGCTCCCGTTCCACCACATCCCAAAGATGCTCTATTGGGTTGAGATCTGGTGACTGTGGGGGCCATTTTAGTACAGTGAACTCATTGTCATGTTCAAGAAACCAATTTGAAATGATTCGAGCTTTGTGACATGGTGCTTTGTCCTGCTGGAAGTAGCCATCAGAGGATGGGTACATGGTGGTCATAAAGGGATGGACATGGTCAGAAACAATGCTCAGGTAGGCCGTGGCATTTAAACGATGCCCAATTGGCACTAAGGGGCCTAAAGTGTGCCAAGAAAACATCCCCCACACCATTACACCACCACCACCAGCCTGCACAGTGGTAACAAGGCATGATGGATCCATGTTCTCATTCTGTTTACGCCAAATTCTGACTCTACCATCTGAATGTCTCAACAGAAATCGAGACTCATCAGACCAGGCAACATTTTTCTAGTCTTCAACTGTCCAATTTTGGTGAGCTTGTGCAAATTGTAGCCTCTTTTTCCTATTTGTAGTGGAGATGAGTGGTACCCGGTGGGGTCTTCTGCTGTTGTAGCCCATCCACCTCAAGGTTGTGCGTGTTGTGGCTTCACGAATGCTTTGCTGCATACCTCTGTTGTAACGAGTGGTTATTTCAGTCAAAGTTGCTCTTCTATCAGCTTGAATCAGTCAGCCCATTCTCCTCTGACCTCTAGCATCAACAAGGCATTTTCGCCCACAGGACTGCCGCATACTGGATGTTTTTCCCTTTTCACACCATTCTTTGTAAACCCTAGAAATGGTTGTGCGTGAAAATCCCAGTAACTGAGCAGATTGTGAAATAGTCAGACCGGCCCGTCTGGCACCAACAACCATGCCACGCTCAAAATTGCTTAAATCACCTTTCTTTCCCATTCTGACATTCAGTTTGGAGTTCAGGAGATTGTCTTGACCAGGACCACACCCCTAAATGCATTGAAGCAACTGCCATGTGATTGGTTGATTAGATAATTGCATTAATGAGAAATTGAACAGGTGTTCCTAATAATCCTTTAGGTGAGTGTGTATATATATATATATATATATATATAATATATATATATATATATATATATATATATATATATATATATACTGTATACATAGATTTGGTTATTTAAATTTTAGTGATTTATTGATTTATTTTTAACCTGTCATCAAGCTAAAACTGTTGCTGAAAATGCTGATTTTTTTTTTAAATCATGAACTGAGGAATGTCAGTCTTCCTGTGCACAGAAATATTTCTCAGCGCTCATTCACTCTCTCCTGAGCTGCTCTTCAGAGGCTCTGCCTGGCCTTTAAATCTGCATCTTCTAAAAATACCTCATATACAGTACCTCAGAGGGGAAGGGGAATGTCGCCCACCCAGAGAGCACTGGTGTGTTGCACTTGACAGAGGGAGTATGTGGAAGTGGCATATGAAAGAAGAATATCCCCGTTTGCTCCCTCCCAGTTGGAGAGAAGCAGAGGGGAGGATAAAAGAATGCGAGGAAAAGAGAGGTGGAGACTCATCGCTTGGCTGGCCAGACTGAGGCTCCTCTCTGTGTTCATGCCACACTTGATTAGTGACTCTGAGTGGCCTTCCTGTCCTGTCATGCAAGGCCCTCTGGAGCTAAATTGGACGCTGGACACTGCTGAAAAGAGCACTTGACGGTGGTGGAACATCTTATTTTTATGTTCTGTGCAGGACCAAAATGGAGAGTTCCCATCCGAATCAGGTGTGCACAAGAGGCAGGGAAGCGTTCTGAGGACCTGTGAGCCGTTGCTTGTGAGATTCTGAGAGGCCTCAGGATGGAGGAGCAACCTAGCTGCCCCAATGTCAGCATTCCCTGCTACAATGAACAGAGAGACAAGAATAAACGCTATACTGTGAGTCACATTACCTCTGATGCTCTCATACACGCTCTGTCACACTCTTTTTTAAATATAATATTAGAGCATCGTCTATGAGAATGTTTTCATCCTTGTATCGTTAGGTTTACAAAGTAATGGTCAGTGTTGGGAGGCATGAGTGGTTTGTGTTCCGGAGATATGCAGAGTTTGATAAACTCTACAACATTGTAAGTAAATAGATTTTTTGGAATGTATCTTTTTTTGTAAAATGTCCTGTACAAACCATACACTACAGATTTTTAAAGAAGTCTATTATAATCACTAAGGTTTCGTTTATAGTATTTGTTTAAAAATACAGTAATATTGTGAAATATTATTACAATTTAAAAGTATTCTATGTCAATATATTAATTTGTAAAAAAAAAAAAAAAAAAAAAGTTACTGACTCCATACGTTTGAATGGTAATGCTTTTTAAAAATATTATGTGTTTTTCCACAGTTGAAAAAACTGTTTCCTGCTCTGAATTTGAAGATTCCTGCTAAGAGAATATTTGGAGACAACTTTGACCCAGGTATTTCACATTTCCTTGATTTCTCATGAATTAATGCATATTGTACAGAGCCCGTAGGAAAATTCTGTCATCTCGTGCGCATTACGTTAGTGACTTTGCTTCATTTAGCTTAACAGAGATCATGTGTATTTGACAAATTTGATTATCCAACAGTGTTCCATACAGAAAATCAGCCATGCTAAATCCGCTCTGCCCGAGCCTATAAAATCTTTGTCCTTGTTTAATCTCATGTTATGCTCTCAGACAATGTGGCAGGAAAGTTGTGTGCATAAATAACAGAATGAGAATGCACACCCAAGTACCAATTGTATTTAACTCATGTGCGACCAATTATGTGGCCAGTATGTGGTCAAGATCTTTTTCATAGTGAAATCATCTGGTCATTGGAAGCACATGCAAAATTTGTGCACATGTTCTAAAAGCTTCTTCACCATTGGTAGGATTCTTTCTCTGCTTTTCTTTCTCTTCCCCCCTCATTCTCTCTGGATAATTGCTTTCTCACTGGACAATAACAGTCCAATTATTTGGTGCATATTTTTACGGTAGCTTCCCATGCTCCACTGAGGGTTCACTTTGTATTCACATTGGACAGCATTGGCTTTGATAAGTTACTGATAAATTAGTAATTTCCTGTCAGAGGTGATTTTAGTCATGAAAAGTTCTCAAAAATGGGTCGTAGATCTGATTGGGTCGTGGACAGCATGATAATATCAAAAGCTTGCATTATCATTTTTGGATGCACAGCTTTTGACATTAGCAATCATGCTCTCCTTTATTTTGGTGCAAATTCACATATCACTTCTTGGAAGCTAGGTAAATAAGCAGATGCTAAGATGAACAGGTTGCTAGACATCCGCAAAAACCATGAACAAAAATATGATAGATTAATGATTCAGACTGCATGGATAAATATGGGTTCACTTACAATGAGTTTGTGGTTTGTGTCTACCACAAAGTGTTTAGTGCAATGAATTATTGGCTACCAAGAACATGAAACCAAAATTCAAGAGCCATTTTGAAACTAAAATCGTAAATTATCCTATTCAGCCTGTTTCATGGTTATAATTTAGAATTTTTTAACCTATGCAGTTCATAATAATTGGGATTTTTGTTTCCTTTTTTTATGATAAATATTTGTTATATTGTGTTGGCTCACTACTTGATTAATGTAAAATCAGGCAAACCCAGACGAGAACTACTGCTATGCACATTTTTATCAAAATGAATTTTTTATGAAGCGCCTATATTTTTTGTGTAATTCTTAGAGTTTATAAAACAGAGAAGAGCGGGGTTACATGAGTTCATTCAGAAGATTGTGTCCCATCCACAGATCTGCAACCAGTGAGTATATATCAGCCATTTTTTTCAGCCAGTGTCAGTGCATCTACATTTTTGTAAAATTTGAATAGTCTTTGGATGGAAACAAGCCAAAACCAGCCACAATTTGATATCTCTCTGAACTTTGAGTACAAAGTTGATATGATTGTATCTTGTGAACTTGTGCCAAATAAAAGATGCTTCTTTTTGATTCTCGGTCAAATTCACCATGGTTACGGTTCTTGTTACAGAGAGCTGTTGATGTTAGCTTATATTTCTCCTCACAGCTGTGGCTTTGTATCGCCTCAGTCAGACCTCTAACATGTGAATGTTCATTTTAAATGCGCAGTCCTGATGTCAAAGACTTTCTGCAGATGGACAAATCTAAAAACTTCTCTGATGCCTCAGAGGATGAAGATGACAAGGTTGGTATTTGAACTATTATTATGTTTTTAATATATAATGTATTGAGTAAACTGTCTTTATACTTTTCTAGCTGTCTCGCTTGCTTGCTGTGTTCACAGACATTGAGTGTTATGTAGTTAAATATTAAGCATTTTTGACATGCTACAGTTATTTATAAACGAATGTTTTGTTAAAAATAGAATTATGTATAGCCTTTTTTCCCTTCTTTTTTTAATCCTTTCTAGGGACCGAATATGCAAAATAACTTGCGCTACAATCTCTGTTTATGATGTACTTTTAGTTTTTTTTTTTAAAGATTATATTTATGTACTGTCCATATGCAAATAAATGCATATTTATTGAATGCACATTAACAAATGTTTCTCTACAACTTTGAATTGAGTCATACCTAGTTGTTGTATTTTTGTCATATCTCTTACAGAGTAACTCTACCTCTAGAAACATTAACCTGGGACCATCTGCAAACCCACAGTAAGTGTTTTATAATTGTTTAAAATAATTATATATACTTTATTACTTTGTATAGTGATAAATATTTCTAAATTTGGTAGCAAAAAATGGTGGAAATTAATAGGGATGCACAATATGTCCGCCACCATGTCAGTATCAGCCGATATACGTTCATTTTTAATGTTGTCGTTATCGGTTCGATATATTAAAGCAGATAAATAATGGATTATTTCCTTCAACTGAGATACTTAAGATACGCACTGTTCGCCATGATGTTTTTGAATTGCTTGAAATATGATTGGAATCACTTCAAAAAGGAAAAATACTGTTAAGTGTAACATACTTACAGCAAGTAAGTCATAGAGGCTACATAAAATTATAATTAGAACATTATTATATGTGCTTGGGACATGGCTTTTAATGGTGAGACTTTTGTTTTTGTAATCAGGCTCTCAAAAATTATATAAAAATTTGGATTTCGATTTATCGGGCAATATATCGGTTATCGGCTTTCAAATATAAAGAATTATCGGTTATCGTATCGGCCAAAATTTTCATATTAGTGCATCCCTAGAAATTAATGATGCAAATGCCTTTATTTTAGCCTTAATTTCCATTTTTTTCCATAGAGCAAAGCCTACTGACTTTGACTTTCTTAAAGTCATAGGAAAGGGAAGCTTTGGAAAGGTAAATTTTCTTTTTAAATATAATATATTTTGATGTAAATTTTGTGCAATTATTGATTGCCACATTAGTGAGAGAAACTGGGTCAATTCCTTGTTTGTAGCATGTTATGTGTCAGTTACTGAAAGCTCTGAATGTCACTGAGCCTTAATACATTCTCTGTTTTGTTTGCTGTATGGTTAGCCATAGTGTTTGTTTCTAAACCACGGACTCTCCATTCAGGAAGTGAAAGTATCTCAGTTATGAAGTTAGAGCTTGTTTTTTGTCCATGAGTGGCAGTACTGGAAGGTGAAACCGTTGCTAACCCACCGTGTCCTCTCTCACACAAAGGTTCTCCTTGCAAAGAGGAAGCGGGATGGGAAGTGTTACGCCATCAAAGTCTTGCAAAAAAAGGTCATTTTAAACAGGAGAGAGGTAATGATTTTCTTTGTTTTAAAACCAAAACTTTATTAATCCTCTCTCTCTCTTATGATCTTTGACATTTGATTAATAAATGCCTTTGATATTCTTTTCACACCAGCAAAAGCACATTATGGCTGAGCGTAATGTGTTGCTGAAGAATGTTAAACACCCCTTTCTGGTTGGACTGCACTATTCCTTTCAGACAACAGACAAATTATACTTTGTCCTGGATTTTGTCAATGGTGGAGAAGTGAGTATTATTTGTGGTTGTGAAACTCAAGGCTGACATCTGCCTTATCACATCTCAAAAGCCACTGTTTGGCAGATTAAACCAATATGTTATAAATAGAGCTATTG
Organism: Squalius cephalus; assembly: GCF_949319135.1. NCBI lineage: Eukaryota > Metazoa > Chordata > Actinopteri > Cypriniformes > Leuciscidae > Squalius > Squalius cephalus. The sequence goes on from NC_137146.1 coordinate 10,676,548, forward strand.
ATGACAGTGACATTTGTCATTGTTTGTCTTAAAGGGATAGTTCACCCAAAAATAGTCATCACTTACTCATCCTTATTTCATTTCAAACTCTCTGCCTAACTCAAAATATATTTTGAAGAACTGTTTTTGTTCGTACAAACAACAAATTTAAAGAAAAAGAAAAAAAGTCATACAGGTTTGGAATGACATAAGTGTGAGTAAATAATGACAGAATCTTTTGGTGAACTATCACTTTAACAAGGAAATGTAGGAGGTTGCCATGTGACATCTAAGTGAGATGAAGCCCATGCATGACTGTTGCAAATTATTGCTAATTTTATTGGCATTTTGCATGGTTCCTATTCACATGTTCAGTTAAACCACTGGTCTGACTTCCTGTTTTTTAGGTTTTATAAGTCTGATGAACATATTTTTAAATGTCAGCTAATGAAAAATCACATAAACAATCAGTATCATTGTGAAGCAGGCTACAAAATAGCCATGACAAACCATGATGTAATAGGTAGCCTATTTACTAAGTGAATATTGCAATTTTTGATTCTTTCCATTACAGCTTTTCTTTCACCTGCAAAAAGAGCGGACCTTTCCTGAACCCAGAGCGAGGTTTTACATCGCAGAGATGGCAAGTGCTCTGGGATACTTGCACTCTCTTAACATTGTTTACAGGTAAATGCAGCTTTATTAAAGAATCAAGCTATAAATACACAGGTTTGGTGGTTCTCAGATGATGTTTAGCTGTTAAAGTGTGTGAGAATTCCCAGGAGCAGAGAAATGTTTAACAGACACATTCTACACCTCCTCTGGTTCCCCCGTTGTTGCCATAATGTCACTTGGAACTGTACTTGAAAAATTGTGATTGAACTGACTTGACTGTAGTCATTTGAAATTACACTCATGTGTGAAATGGCCATCATGAGAGCATAGTTTGCATTCATAGGGTGTGTTGGTATTTCTATTCATATGAATTAAATGGTTTGTCTTGTCATATTATAATTGTTGATGGTTTTTCTGTGTAATGTTCTGTGTAACATTTTTCAGTTGAATTGTTCCTGGCTGAAAACATATGACAAAATGCTAATGTGTTAAGTGTTCTTGTGTTCCCAGGGATTTGAAACCAGAAAATATCCTGCTGGACTCTCAAGTAAGTATCCCTCTTTTTTCCCCACTTTTATCATTGCCAGAGCATAGCTGATCAACGTTGTGAGAGTTCCAGGGGAAACAGAGTAATCTACCCTCACTGTGAAGTATAACAAACTCTTTTGATTTTCCGAGACGAGGTGTACGAAGTATAGCTTTGGCCAGCCAAATAAAACATAGCAATGAAACCGAAGACTTATTTTTAATTTGTAAGAATGCTAGAGATTAGTTTAAGTTTTATTTGTGCATTTCCTGTCAAATCTGATGAAACTGTGAGGTTTCAAGGCCCTGCCAAATATTCCAGTCAGACACTAGATTCTTTGGCTCTGTGGAGAATAGGCCTTTTGTGTGGTGACATGCTTCCTGAAAATGTTCCTGTTTGCATCTTTTGTTTGTTAAGGGACATATAGTCTTGACTGACTTTGGACTGTGTAAAGAGGGCATCTCTCAAGCAGACACAACAACCACATTTTGTGGGACACCTGAGGTATTGTATAATATAAATACGATGGATGAATGATGCTTACACTACTGTTAAAAATTTGGGGTCAGTAATTTTTTTTAGAAAATTAATACTGTTATTCAGCACGGACATATTTAATTGATCAGTAAAAAGTTTTTATTTTAAATAGGTGTTATTCTTCTGAACTTCCTATTCATCAAAGAATCCTGATAAATATATATCACGGTTTCCACAAAATATTTAACCGCAAACCTGTTTTCAACATTATTAATTCATAAGAAATTATGTAATCATCATCACATGATCAATGATGCTGAAAATTCAGCTTTGGAATTTGGAATTCACAGGAATAAATCACATTTAAAATAAGATTTAAATGGGAAATTTTTTTTACAGACCAAAGACTTTTGAACGGTAATGTATAGCATGTGTCTTTAATTTTATGTTTGAAAAGTGTGTTTAACATGTTACTGTGGTATGTATGTTACAGTGAATATATGGTTTAATTAGTTGTTGCATGTAAAAAAAAAAATACTTATTGTGATTATTTTTATTAAATTGTTACATATTTGGTCATCACATTTGCCTAGATAACCCTTGTTGCAGTTTCCTCAGAGAAAATAGAGTGCTGTAGTCGTGTTGTCGAAACCCGGAATACCAATTCACCAGTGGTTCCCTCGAGATTTTCCTAATGGGTTTTTCAATTTATGAGTAAAATAAGGTCTGTGGTAAACATGTTTTGCTCTACAACGTAAATTACACACACTTGCACCCCAAACGTTATTATGTAGTTACTTATTATAAACATACATTATAAAAAACATAACAGCTTCGAAATGCGCTTTTTCGATTTGGGCGTGTGTAATTTATGTTGTAGAGCAAAGCATCCAAATATCGTCAAGTTGTGTTTACCACAGACCTTATTTTACTAATAAATCCAAAAACCTATAGGAAAATCTTGAGAGAACCAGCGAATTAGTCTTCCGGGTTCTGGTGTCATGGCTGCTGCACTCTACTAACTGCAAATTAAGCTTTTGGAGGGTAGAATAACATAACGGTTTTAATGCAATAATTGCATTCTTTTGTTGTTTTGATAGTATCTAGCTCCAGAGGTACTCAGGAAACAACCCTATGATAACACTGTGGACTGGTGGTGTCTGGGATCTGTGCTCTATGAAATGCTTTATGGGCTGGTAAGGTACAAATAGAAATCTGGCTAGTTGTCTGAAATACATAGGTAGCAAAGCTTAAATCTTGTTTTATCTTTATGCCAACAGCCTCCGTTCTACAGCAGGGACACACATGAGATGTATGACAACATTCTTCACAAGGAGCTTGTCATGCGCCCTGGGGCATCCACAGCTGCCTGGTCCATCCTACAGGCCCTGCTGGAGAAAGACCACACCAGGAGGCTTGGCTTCAGAGATGACTTTGTGAGATATTTAGTACTTATATATCACCCCCTGGTGGATGATTGTAGTAGAATCTCAATAGTGTTTTTGCTGTATAGTTTCCTGATACATGGCATTCAATCAGGCAATGAAACACTTCAGAAAAAAATAAATACATAATTAACCCTGAACCCCATTTTATTTTTTTCCAAAGCAAAATTTAAATTGCTCTTTTATAATATTTCTATACGTCTTATAATATTGTTACTCGCCATAAAAATAGCCAAGGAAGCTGGCATGGCGTTAAAATGCCAATAAAGCAACCAAACAGTCGAATTCTGTTGTATTCAAATTCAAATGTTGAATTCAAAATATCTTGGAATATCAAAAAAAGACCTTGTATGCTATTTGTTACAGAATGAAGTCAAAGAACACGAATTTTTCTCATCCATTAACTGGTATGACCTTGAACAGAAAAGGCTTCCTCCTCCATTCAACCCTAGTGTGGTGAGATTTAACAACATAATTATTTTGCTAAAGTTTCTAACTTTTATACTTAAGTATATTAAAACAGTCAACTCTCAAATGTTTTCTTGCAGGAATCCCAGTATGACATCTCAAACTTTGATCCCGAGTTTACAGAGGAAACCGTGCCAAACTCGGTGTGCTTCTCTTCAGGGCAGTCAATCATCAATGCTAGTGTCATGGAAGCTGATGATGCCTTCCTGGGATTTTCTTACGCGCCGCCATCAGAAGATTCTTTCCTGTAAGGGTGGCGCTGCTTATGGCGATCCACAGAGAGCTGCATTAAAAGTCTGTGAACGCTCTCTCTGATGAAAGGGAAGCATTTGCTGAGCATGATGTCCCGATCGGAGGGTGGACCCTTTTGTTTCTTAACAGAAGCAGTGCAGAAACCTTTTGGGATGCAGGGTGTTTCAAACTTTATTTTTATGCAGAAATAACATTATATTTTGTTTAACATTGAGCTGAAGTAATGATGTTGTTTTCCTGAGAATATTTTCAAGGGCTGGTGATATTTGCAAACAGAACATCCACTTTGACACATTCCTTGTTTTTGCCCCAACTCTTACACTTGATTGCTTATAATATTGTGCAGTATATGAAAATAAATATTTTGTAGTTTAGTCTTTTATTAGAAATTTACTTAAGGGGACATTTTTTTTTTCATATAATGTCAACACAAGCAATTAATTTATTGCTTGACATATTAATATATATTCCCCTTATACTGTGTAATATGTGAGTTAGATAAATAGGCAGACCTTTAAGCTGTTTTGAAGTGAATTTCAGTAAACCCTGTAAGTTACGGGTCATCAACAGCCATAGTGTATAGTGTAAATTATACATTTGTCGCTATTTGCATCTTAGATTTCTTAGTAGCGCTTAAATACTCACAATGACCCTGTTATAAACCACTATTTCATTTGCCACCCTCTACTTATGAGATGAGACACCATAGTGCCTACTGACCTATGACATGACCTTTAAATGATGTACTGTACAAGTAAACATGTTTTCTTGAATCACTTGGCTGTCACATGTTGCCTATTTTTTTGCATATATTTGCATGTATTATGTTCACAGTACATTTGGGATTGGGTAATACATTAAATTAAGTAATAATAATAAATTTAAATAGATGTGGTGTGTTTCACACTCATTAAATTTATTATTTAATAATTATTAGAAGCGTTATTCGAGGAGGGTATGTTTCTTGAGTCACGTGTGATACATCTCATTTGCATATATAATATTGATGTCTAGCTGCTTCTCGCCCAACTGCCGAGCGGAGATATGGATAGTCTACTTTCTTTAAAAGAAGCAATAGTAATTTATTTAGATAGAAGTGGTGGATTACGTAAACTCATTGAAGACTGTAATGTCTTTAAAGGTTTGTTTATAAGGTTTGGGAGCATTATTAGCGCTTTAAATGCATCTAGTAGTTTCCCTCAGTGGACAGGAGCTCGTGCACGTGACACATACAGTGTCCACATCCGTTTTTATGTGACGTTTTAGATTAATCATTACATTTTATGTTGTTATTATTATTATATCCATAACTGTTGAAAGGGGGGGTAAATGTCTTTCAGGTGCACAGCAGATGGGGGCCGTGTATCGATTCAGTTTTGATGTAAGTCCCTCAGATATGCTTGAGCTCGACGCCCCACTGGGAGACTGTATACTACACGACCCTCTCAAAGCTGTTTCACTCTTTCAGTCAGTGAGTTGCACAAATGAAATATACAAAATACCCAACTTTTAGTCAGTTTACCTCACGTTTGCTTATCCAAAGTGGCATAGCCATGCATTTTCTCCCAGCAACAGTTTCCTGTTGGTGAAAAAAGAATGTCACAATGTTGTCGTGTTTTGTATTGTGCTTAACAGACCACATTGATATTTACATTTAGAAACTACTCTGTATTTCAAAAAAATGAAAATGCAGTGGTTATTTTTCAGGTTTGTTTTCTGTCTATAAAAACTCTGTCACTTATTGACCATTTAGAAACAGAAAGCCAGGTAAGGAACAGCTTAATTAAATTCACATTTCACTTATTTTTGTTTGTTTATGTGTTCACTACTGGTCAAAAGTTTTTAATGTTTTTGAACTATTAAACAGCAACTTTTTTCAACATTGATAATATTAAAAAATGTTTTGCAAATCAGCATAGAATGATTTCTGAAGGATCATGTGGCACTGAAGACTGGAGTAATGGCTGCTAGTGTTCCCATCACAGGAATATATAAAATTTATTAAATAGAAAGCAGTTCTTTAAATTGTAATAAAATGTCACAATATAAAAAAAATTACAGTATTTTTGATCAAACAAATGGAGGCTTGGTGCGCATAAGAGACAAAAAATATTCCAAACTTTTGACTGATAGTGTATGTATGAGTACAGACTTGGATATTCTTGAAATTCACTAGACAATCATATAATAGAGCCATCAGTGTATCAAAATATAAAAAAACATAAGGTAATTTTTTTTTTCTGTAGGTTAATGTTGTTTTAAAGCCAACTCACTTGCCGCCTTTTCCTGACTATTGTTTGGATCTCTCTGAGTTTCCTCGTGGATATGGTCCAATGAGACCTTTTGCTTTGGAGGGCCTCGTAATTGCCATGACACGTGTCACCAAATACACACAAGGGGCCAGATTTCTCTGCTCAGAAGAGACATGTCCTTGCTCAAGAGGTAGGTAACCTAATTCACTTTATGGGTATTATTTGTTATTTTTCTACTACACAATTTGTCAATTTGTCTAAAGGGTTTCATCATATCAGAGTTCATGCACCGGGTGCCACAGAGTCTGCCACGGTTAGAAGTGATTTTACCTGCTTTCTCTGCTCTTCACCGCTGAAAGAAGATGTGAAATCTCGTGTTTTAGGGGGTGAGACTACATCAATTAAAAAAACATTATTGAAATATTATATAAAATATAAATTTGATACATGAGGGGAAAGAAATCAGTGAACTTTATAGTTGCAAACACTACCATTCAGGTTTGTGATCAGTATGATTTAAAAAAATAATAATACTTTTATTCAGCAACGACACATTATGCATTGATCAAATGTGAAAGTAAATATATGTATAATGTTATTAAATGTTACGTTAACTTAAGTTCAACAGAAAACAGTTATTTTATAGACTAAATGTTATGTGTAAAATTGGATATATATATATTTTTTTTATTCAATTCACAGATAAACAGCTGGTTGAGCTCATACATGAAAAAGCAGTGGATATTTTGGGAGTTCATGATGCTGCTTCCTTGAGATATCAGTCCGTCACCCTTTTTCTAAGAGGTAAATGCACTTTTTGTTTGCTTTTTGCTTTTACTTTCTCATGGTATTGCAAATAAACTTCACTTTTAAACCAACCATTATGAAATAATCCAGTTAGTTTGTTACTTGTCATGCCTGATTAACCTGGTTTTCATAAGGTTGAATCAGAGCTCTCAAATACATAAACTGCCGAAACACATCCTCTCACAGTGTCTTTCAGTATTAGATTGGGTGTTCCTGTCTCCTTCAATAATATTTCTCAGTTAGCCAACTGGAGAGGCCACAGATTCTCTGGACGGTATTAGCATATTGTGTTGACCTAGTATTAGTCTGGAATTCAATACGCCAGGCTCTAGTTACTGAACATACATGTTAATAAATGTAAGGTACACTCATTAGTTTCTACAAGTCATAGTGGAATCATTGTTTAAAAGAGCCTGCAGTGTTTCTTTTGGCAGTCGTGTAGGTGGCGAGCCTGTTTCTCAAAATAATAAGTGAAGACCAGCCCCCAACTGTGATTGTTTTGTTTCTCTTAACGTAATTAGATGAACTGTGTAACTCCATGAGAATCGGCCATCTGTACCGAGTTGTGGGGATTCCAGCTCATGTGCACCAGTGGCCCAATGTAACTTGGAGTGTCGAGGCTTGCAGCATCCAACCATGGACCCCAAAATGTAAGGTCTTGTTTTGACTTTGATGGTGAAACAGCCAGGCAAATTCACAGCATGTCAAAGTCATTTGCTCCTGACTGCCGCTCACAGGCTCCTGTCTGGTTAGCAACAACTTCCAGAACCTGCAGGCAGCCTCGGCCTGTTCCCCGTGGAGGTTCGCTGCCATTGTAGCCAACTCATTCGGTTCCCCGGTGATCCCACCGGGACTCTACAACACATTAAAGTTGGGGCTACTTCTTAGTTTGGTGCAAACTGAAGATAATCCAGACTCGCCCAACCACCTGGATGTGCTTGCTATCACCAGTGACAGTCTAATAATTGATAGGTACAGCTTTATCAAATGCACATATCCATTTTGATAATGATCATCAAAATATGATGCATAGTATGTGTTTATTCGTTGACAGGTTGATGAGATATAGCCTGCCATTGGCCTCACGAGGCATTCATCATGCGCTGACAGGAGAGCTGTTGGCATCTTTATCTAGAGATGAACATGGAGCAGGTACCGCCAATATCCATGCAGGTTCAGCTTTGCTGGCATCTGGAGGAGTCTGTCTGCTGGGAGACCTCACATGCTACAAGAAAGACAAGATGGACATGCTTCAGTCTGGTGCCAATTAATTGTTTAACATTATTTCTATCGCAGATGACAGCTAGATATGAAAAACTGTACATGCATTAAAGCACAGCAAACCTAAATACTTATATTTCCTTCAGCTCTTGAAAGCAGAACTGTGTCTGTTTTCATTCCTGCCAAGAAGTATGGTGATGATATAGACCAGCAGCTCTCCTTCCCCATCCAGTGTAACTTTTGGGCCTTAGCTGATGCTGCTTCCCCCTCCAAGAGGACAGCCAGATGTGATAATGTAGTGCTGGGTTCTGTGGTGGGTTCATATCCAATCTTATTATAGTCAAATGGAGTTTTTCCTCAGGAAATGAGATGGGAATGATAATGTGGGAATTTTATAAGCAAGCAGTACATACCAAAAGACTGATTAGAAGGAATGCTGGAATGCTTCACAGATGACCCCACCTTTTTCTGTATTTGGGAACAGGAACCAGAGACAATGCCATCTATTTTAGGAGAGTTCCTCATTGTGCTAATTTGTAACAGTTGTTGAACCGCACCCTCGGTTACTCCAAATTGTCTAAAAAATGACTTGGTGTTATTTTATATTACTACATCAGTAAATATTTAAAGAAGTCATGGTTTTACAACATCTGCTTATTTGATAGTGATTACGATTTATTTTATAAATGCAGGAAATGGGCTCAGTTCCCCTTCAACTTGCAGGGGCATTTGGACTCGTAGTCCAGTGTAGAGAAACAAGCGGCAATCATCCACTTCTGTCCATGACAGTGCATACCCTGAGACAGGCCATGTGCCCAGGAGAACCCCTTTACCCAGCATGCATGCAGTTTACCACACAAGACTACAAAGAGGTGTGTCAATAATACACTACCGGTCAAAAGGGATCGGAACCCCTTTAAATTGTAATAAGGTGCATTCACATCAAGATTTCAACTTGTAAAGCGCTCATGCAGCCATTCAGCTTTGGTGAACATAAAAGGTTTCTTTAAAAAAATATTAATTCTTACCTTTTGGCCAGTAGTGTACAGTATAACACTGAATTTGGACTGCTTGTTTTTGGTTTTCTAGTTTGAAATGTTAAAGATTTTAAGTAATGTGCATAAGGTTAGACTTAGTTACATGAAATAGCCTGTTTTTCCACACTTGAATATCTTCTAGCTCTTGGCTCATGCAAGAGAGCTGAAGGTGGACATGAGCCCTGAGGCGGAAAGGATGATCCATGGCTATTACATGGCCAGTCGCAGGGTTCGCTCAGACTCAACACAGAGATCCTCTGTCACTTCTGTCAAACTGCTGTAAGCACTACAAAATTAACAGTTTGCAGCAGCATTTGAACCGATTTAAAAAAGGAAAGCTACATAACGGCAACTCTTCTTTACAAAGCTGTAGACCACTAGATGGAGCAGTTATATTGCAAGTCTGCAAATTAAGCACTTCCCCATTTCCAACAGATTGTCAGCAAACAGATGTGTAAATTATGATAGTTTATTTAGAGATAGATGGAAGACATTTGTACACCAACAACTGGTTAAAAAAGGGATGGGGGGATAAAGCATAATTAAAGAATCCAAACTACTTCTGTAAAACAAGCAGTCACACCACAAATAGATTTAAAAATGTAACCATTTCATACACAACTGATATTGTTTACTGGTTCTGTTAGGATTTCTCTGGCCCAGGCTCATGCTAAACTCAGTCTGAGAGAGCAAGTTCTGGAGGAAGATGCAGTCATTGCAGTACTGCTGTGCGAGAGTTCAATCACCCTAAAACATGGTTAGTTCTCATTTTATTTCTAAAGTCTAAACAAATATACAAAAAACCTTTGAAATCCAGTCAGTCATTCTAAAATGACATTCAGTAATGAAACAAAATCAGGAATGTTTTTGATAATTTATTTCATTGTGCATTTGATCACAACCCATTCACATTTTAGCACTTCATTACTAGTTTAAAGTTAGGATAAAGCTCCTGTTACTGTGTGTGCGTTGAGTGTTTGGGAATGAGAAAGTTTGTCTTGGGAATGCAGGGGCCTCTGCGCTTGTTTTTCCACCCGACGCAGTGTTTCCCTGTGCTCTTCATGACCTGGACTCCTTGCACCAGCGGGACCTTACACTGGAAGAATCCCGCAAGCAGATCTTGAATTTTGTGCACACCTACGCAACCTGTATAGAGGAATGAAGCAAGGTATTACAAGCAGGAACTAAGCTTTAGCCTATTTAAAATCAAGACATGTCCTCAGATAGTCACAGTTTCAGCACCCCAGTCTGGTCTGATGGGTAAACGGCGAATATGTGAATTCATCATGGCAAATGACATTAATATCAAATATAGAATTGATTGTATATAATTTACCAGTATACAAGTAACCAGTCTTCATTCATCAGCACTTCTGTCACCATTTTCTAGTTTGTCCTTCGATCTGGTAGGGGAGGTAGAATAAAATCAATACTGTAGTATTCTCAAATGGGGTTCTGGGTAGTCAATTCAATTCTGCTGTTGCTTCAGGTTTCAGATAGTCACAGTGTCAACAACCCAGTCTGGTCTGATGGGTAAACGGCGAAAATGTGATATCATCATGGAAAGTAACATTATCAAGTATAATGAATTGTATATAAATTTACCAGTATACAAGAAACCAGTCTTCATTCATCTGCATTTTTCATGTCACCATTTTCTAGATTCAGTCCTTCGATCTGGTAAGGGAGGTAGAATAAAATCAATACTGTAGTATTCTCAAATGGGGTTCTGGGTAGTCAATTCTGCGGTTGCTTCAGAAAGTCACAGTGTCAACAACCCAGTCTGGTCTGATGGGTAAACGGCGTAAATGTGATATCATCATGGTAACAAGCAATTTTCAAAAATACACATTTTGCACTCCAAAAATTAAAAAAAAAAAAAAATTAACTTGCCAGTCTTCATATGATCTGAACTTCTCAGGTCACCCTTTCCTAGGGGAATCCTTGGACCTGGTGGGAGGACAAATAAGATCAAATTTAATGCTGGTGAAATCTCAAACAGGCTACTGGCTAATCAACTCTGCTGTTGCTTCAGATAGTCACAATATCAGCAATCCAATTTGGTCTGATGGGTAAACGGCAAAACGTGACTCATCATGGCAACAAGCATTCCTCAAACACTCATTTCACACAAAAGAAAAACATTGAAAACACAATGTATATCTAAAATAAATAATTTCTCTTCATCTGCACTTCTCGACACCCTTTACCAGTAGAAATCCTTGAACCTAGTGAGGATAAGTGAAGGAGGCTATACATCCTTACTCGCATACTAAACAGTCAATTGCTCTGCTGCTGCTTCAGATAGTCAGTTTGTGACTTTGTACCCCAATGTTGGCATGAAAAGTAAACTGCAAAAACAAAATCATTCCTTTTGGTTTAACCAATCCGACACGCATTACATCCCAGTAATCTTGTCCACATCTTTTAGCTTTAAAAATCAATTTAGCAAATTCAGTTTCTTACCTTTGCATTGATCATTTCCACTGGCTGCAGCCATCTTCATCTGCCTCTGTGATTGAAAAAAGGATAGATTTAACTTCTAATTCTAAGTAAAGAAACATGACAAAAGCAGCAGAAAGTTATGAATGTGATCACTAATTACCCATGTTATTTCAGTTATTGATTTAGTGCCTCAAATAAGCAGCACTGAGGGAAAAGGAAGATGAAAAACTCAATTCCACCTCAAAAAGATGACTGATGATCTAGAGGTCAAAAGGCATTGTAACACAGCTTGAGAGTAGACCCTCACACACAAACACAAAGGCCTAGGCAAGGCTAGTTCAACTCAAGGTCAGGACCTTTACCAAGACCACAGCACCTCCAAGTGAATCAAAGCCCTGATTACCCAATCCAGGTCATGTAAGACCATTCCCAAACCAGCCAGGCCACACAAGGGACAGCAGACCTATGCCGGACAGAGCACAGTCCTGCCGACAGCAGAGCAAATGGCAAAGGAGCAATTTATCACCAGATCTGGGACACCCACCTGCCAAAATGATTTATAACAGTCCTCATGGGATACTTAAAACCTTTTCTAAGATAGGTCATGATTACAACAGGATTTGACAAAATCATGTCACATTACAATATTGATCATACGGTCCTAAAGAAACGTAATACATCCAATCAAAACTACTGTATTCACTTTGGGCTCAAGATAAACCCTTCAAACGAAGTCTAAAGTAATTTGAGATCTCTTCTCCACATCATTGCTCAAAAGCTCATGAATAAAAATATAGTCAATTAAGTCATAACGTATATAGGTAACGTTAATTTTTAATACTCGTCCAATTTAAGACGTGAACGCTTAACAGTAAAAGCACATATTTGGGCTGATCTGTTTTGCAACTGGACGAGCTGACTCATCACCATGAGGTCTTTTTTTACGGTCTATGAATGCGACTCATTAATATGAGAAATAGCGCAAGTCGTGCCTGGCGATCCATGATAATGCTCGGGACTGACTCAGTTGCTCAAATCCTTCAAATTCCAGTTATTAATGACTAATGATGCTTCTACGAAACGACGTCGCAAATTCGTATAATAACTTCGTCTTTTTGTAACACGTGTGGGATCCAACCACGTGGCCAACCCAGGATGCAAAAATCTCTAAACGAGCTTATAACCTCATGAACAGTTCCACAAATCGCTGCAACAATACTTTCACTAAGAATGCATCAGTACAACTATTACTTGAAATACATTTACCTCAAGTTATACTGCAACACGTAGAACGTGCGACCAGCTCAGTCCACTCTCGGGAAGAAAAGGATGTGACGCATGCGTACTTCGCGTTTTAAGTACTTCCTAGTAGGACCAGCACATGCGTGCTGATGTGCTAGACTAGTGTGAAGAAATAAAATCGGCTGAAACTGTTTAACTCTGGCATATGTTCATATGTTTGTATTGATATCAATCCAAAACACAGTAAAGTTTAATGAAAATTCTTTTGGAATTTGATTTCTTTAATGAAAGAAGCTATTGAATCTAGCTACTCAAACCTAAAGTAGCCTACACACACACACACACACACAAACAATAGGCTAGTAAGCTATAAAATATATATTATATATGACTATATATTATACCTTATTTAATAATAATATCCACAATTTAGATAAAAATGATCAGTCAGCAATATAGGCTACTTATTTAGATCAATAGGCCTAGTGCAATTGGGGCTATAAACATTTTGCTTTAGAGGGTTTAAAACGGCTTTACAGAGTTAACACTATTCATTGCTTCCACAACTTTTCAGTAATTTGTCATGACTAAGCTTTAAAGTTTTTTTTTTTATGTTTCCATGATAAATTTCACAGCATGCTGCCATCGCATGAGATATATAAGCCTATTAGAACTGTAAATAAAGTTTAAAATAATTAAATATTTTGATAGGTTATTTAAAATGTTCAGTGCATGTCAAATACCTTGGAACACATTATATTGCATATTGGGAATGATCGAAAAACATCGATAAGAAAATTGATAATAAACTTGAGATCAGTGTAATTTTATTTTAAGAATTGTTTTATTTATTATTCCACATACTATTCACGTGAAAAGAAGAAAGGGGGTGGTGATGCTATTGTTGCGATTCTGACAGACCACTTCACATGACGAATGTTAAGTTATTCACACATGCATTTAGTGCAAATGTTGTAACAGAAAGTGCATAGCCGACAGCTCAAGCATGACAGCTCATTATAACCCAACACACGGAATTTCAGACAAGTACAGAACTGCAAATAGCTACAGAAGTCTGAGCAGAAACCCACAGTTAAAAAACACAAAAGTTTAATATTTCAATCTTATTTACATATTTGAAATAATTAGGATATATTAATATGCACAATTAATCAGTCTGTATGGCAACATAATTCAAAGATTTCTGTTCATTATAGCGTAAAACAAAATTTTACAGGCTGCAACTGGACAATTTATGCAACAAAATTACTAAAACAACTACATTTTTTAACCTTCATTTTTAAATCATTACCTCCAAAAACATTTTGTGCAAATAATAGGCTATGTTTGAGACGATGATGAAGATGCCCCTTGATTTTCATTCGAGTTACCCAGGAACTGGCCAGTGGCACCGATATACAATCTTGAACGCATTGGCCATTTCTGAAAGACAAAAACGATGAATACAAACACTTATTTTAAAACTGTTAGAATAAACCTCAATCTTAAAGTAGCCTATTCAAAACAAATGTGAAAATGTTCTACTTTAAATTTCTATTTCATGGTAAAATAGGCCAATAACTGAACAGCAGAATTGACCAAAACTTACTTTCACTGGATGTAAGTAGCCATCGCCTTTAAGTGAATTCAAAGCTTCAGTTTGTTTTGTGTTGTCCTCTTCCATCCCTTCCTCTTGTAAGGTTCTCGTTAAATGCGCTATGTATGTGGTTGCCAATATCAAGACGTCGAGTTTGGACAGTTTGGTGTCCGGTGGCACCGACGGTAATGTTCTCTGCAGCTCGAGGAACGCATGCCTGAGCGTCTGCACGCGACTCCTCTCGCGCGCTGCGTTGGCTGCTGCGGGTCTCCCTCTGCCACCGAGGCCACTAGACGGGACCACCCTGGAGTGGGACAGGGCCTCTGGGCGCCGGCTGTCCGCTGAGAGCGTGTCGGGACTGGGGCTCGAGTTGGGGCTTGATGCGGGACTGTCATCCATAACTGTCACGGAACCAATGCCATCCATACGGATCGACTGTCTTCCAACCATTGAAATCACCCCTTAACCTGGATAAAATAGTGGGCTATACGTTAAAAATACACATTTAAATAGGCAAATATTGAAGACTATGTCAAAAACACGTTTAAGCTCATACACTCGTTAAAAACTTTTATGGGAACATTTGCCTCAAGTGAGTCCAAAAAAATCTCATATCCATGAGTCATTCAAAGTCAAAGCAATAAAACAGCCTAATATAGCCTACGCCTTAAGTTATGATTTAGGCTACATTAAATCATATCAGAACATGCAGTTTTAATACAACTCTTTAAGTAGACTTGTAAAGGTGCATTTTCATGAGAACTTACTGAAATGTTATAATCATACCTGTATTATCGTTTCAAGTGCTGTCCTAAGAAACACACATCAAGGCATGAAAACCTCCACAGCTCGGCAAAAGTACCGTTGTAAAATATTAGTCCCTTTCTCGTTGTAAAAATATATGTACAGTCGTGGTGCTGCGCGTGAAAGGTCGTCTACGGATAGGCTGTATGTCCGCGCGCACGCAGCGTCCTCACCTGAATGACTGCGTAAAGTCTCATGAGCCTCTAATTTATCGGGCAACACAAAGAGCTGACAAGTGTTTCACTCCGGTGTAATTAATCAAAAGCCACAAAAACTCTGGCAACTGGAGCCGTTCTCGCATCGGTCGGTAGGAGGGTAGCCTACAGTCCATTTTCCGACGCCAGAGGCAGCATTTTTGGTTACTTTGTAAACCACTTTGTAATCCACAACTTCAGAAAATGATATAACATATTGTTTATTTAAGAAATAAATAGGCTACTCGTATCCCCTTTATTGGCTTTGTTTGGTTCTAATTTATTTTGTTTCAACAATATTGTAATTTTCAAGCTGGCAAACAGATCGTTGCATATTCGATCGGCACGGTGCTCACGACAATTTCATTGCCTATACTTTAACATTTAAAAAGGCATGTCGATATTATAATTTTGAGCCGCAGACATCAGCTTCATTTTCTGGGACAACGCCAATAAATAAACTCTAAACACTGCAATCAACTGGCATGCTTGAGGAAATTCTTGTGAGACTCCAAATTAATCATTCTGTTTTCCGCAAACGGAGATGTGGGAGAATTAATGAATGGAATTATTCATAACATGTATATCTGAGACTGTTCTTAATAAACATTGTTTTCGTAAGGATGAAGTAACAGTATTGCCCGCAGGCCAATAATTATGAAGCAGAGCAAATGAGGTTAAGTAAGCTTCTCTGTCTAATTACTCTACATCTTTCAGAGGTTATACCCTGGTGTAGATACAAATTTCCCAAATACGCAGAAATTACATTCGTGCATTACTGTACTCGCCGCGTATTCTATAGGCCTATATGTCTAAACATTATTATAAAATCAGTTTTATATTTCATATTCATTTACCGTTCCAGTCCAGAACGCAGTGTCCATGATGTTGATAAATCTGCTATAATGTGTAAGTTTAAATAAATCCTCAGTCAGAAAAAAAGTTAGCTATGAATCTTAAAGATAATATGATTAGCTCTGAATGTAAAGGACTACCTATTTAATTAGTAATTTAATTTAATTTTAAAGCATGATGCAGTGAGATTTGGAGCATTCATTTGTTACAATACTCCATATTTGATCAGATAAATATAATAAATATATTATTTGATAAAAAAAACCAAAAAAACACAACATACTAAAAAGTATATTTGATAATGTAAATAGCCTAACTAAAAGCATTATCAAACCTTAAAAATAGAAAATTAAACTATAGATGTAGTCAATATCTGTGATTTCACAGAGAATTTCCAATGGCAAATAAAATCTCACTTTGAGATTTTGTTATTAAAATGACCTATTTCAACTAGGATTTTTTAAAAACTATTTAATGAACAATAACATTACTAATACATGTATATCCTTATCCTAAAGAATGATGTACAAAACATGATGATATTAAAAATACTCAAACATTTTGCAAAGTAAATTTATTACAAACAAACAATCAAACACATACACAAATATTTAAGAAATATAATTGAAGATGCAAACTAGGCAGTGCAAAAGACTTGTCACGGGAGTGCATTATGGTGAACCTGCTCAGAAATTCACATTGTATGTAAGTTGCAGAGCTGAAGACTCGCTGTATTGAAAGTAGGAAAAGTCCTCACACAAGCCAAAAGGACACTGATAAAGGGTTTTAAATCAGCAGTTTCAGATTTTCAGAGTTTGCCACTCCGCATTGGGATATTTAGCCCTCTTGACCTGTGAACACACCATAACATTCATGAATTAAGTAAATAAAATGAAATGTCATGAATTACAATATTAACACAATATTTAAACAATATTTGTTGACTTTTATGCTTTTTGTGTTTCATTTTTTTTGTGTTAATAGTCAAAATAGTAAATAGTTAATATTAAAAATAGCCAAGAACAATAACATTCTGGCACACACTGTCTAATATAAGCTTATATAAATTATCACTAAAATCCTTCTGTTACTGGACCCCTATAATAACATAGAAAATTAGGGCTTTAAACAACTGTCATTCAGCATTATCATTCTTTTTACTCATACTCTTACTTGTTACGTTTTTTTTTCTTATAAGCACAAAAACATTCAGTTCATATTTATTGTAGCTACATTAACAAATCATTTCTGCATTTCAGAGGCCACACACTGATAAAGCAACTGATATGATAAGCAATAGGATTAACATATTTAGAATGTGAGACATCAAAGGGGTACGATTTGTGCAGTAAAAGATGATGTCACATTACACAGCACAGAACTGTGGTTAACCTCAGGCTAGTTCTAAAGGAGAAAGCTGTTTATTTGCATGGGTGGGAAAAATAAGAGTCATACAACTTGACAAACAGCAGGCATTTATCCAGCATGTCTGAAGGCAACAAATGAGTAGTTGCATGCAACTTTACACCAATAGCTTTTATCTAAGAATTTCTTTCCCTTTTTTAATAGAAGATAAGTCGTAAGTATTGGATTTAAAAAAATAAAAAAATAACTAAATAGACGAATAGCATGCAGAAATTTCAGTTGTTCATACCTTCTTCCTCTGCTGTCTGCTTGAACTTGGTCTGTCCGAAATGTAACGCCGGGATTTCCAAATTCTGACGGCTTTCTAAGAGAGCTACTGCGGTCATGGGCAAAGAGATCTTGGGGGCCCCTTTGAATATCAGCTAAAGCAAAACACGGGTTAGTCACACATTGTCACAGAAACTGACATAATGGATGTAAGGCTTAGTTACTCAACCACATGCTGATGATATACAATAATGGAATGTAAATAAATTATGCCTTGCCCATTACTAGGAGAAATGGATTATAGCAAAATAAATAAATTACTGTAAATATCAAAGAACAATAATGACAATTTCATTGCAATGCACTCACCAAAGAAATTTTGTAAATTCAAATGCGATAATAGGGACATGTTAGGGCCCTGTTTTATTTGTAATACAAATTATAATATACAGTGTGTAAAGTCATATATTTAAATAATATAACATTTATTTTAATCCTCTATATATAATGCATTAATGTAAAATAATGACACACTCACTCACACACACACACGCACGCACGCACGCACGCACACACACACACACACACACACACACACACACACATAGACTTAATGGTTTTTATACTGTACAAACTGTATATTCTATCTCCTTACACTAACCCTAACCCTAAACCTACCCATCACAGAAAACTTTCTGCATTTTTACATTTAAAAAAATCCTCATTCTGTATGATTTATAAGCTTGTTTACCCACGGGGACCTCAATTTAGGTCCCCACTGTGACACGAGTCCCCATGAGTCTGTGTGCATTCAGGTTGAAGTCCCCACCGGGATAGAAAAACATGAACACACACACACACACACACACACACACACACACACACACACACACACACACACACACACACACACACACACACACACACACACACACACACACACACACACACACACACACACACACACACACATATACTTGCATATATATACAGCAAATATTTATACTTGTAAGTGGATTTGTGATTTGTCCTCTGATGTCTTTTTCGTCCTCTAGTTTCTTCTTTGCATCTTTTGAGGCTTTCCAGTTGATTAGAAACTGCCTAGACAGCTCATTTATTTGTTTTCCATCGAGGTCCTCTAAATATCAAAAAATAAATACAGTTTTTGTATAATTTTACTGACTAAATAATTATTTAAAATGCAAAGCACACCACCAATAAAAATAGCTGTAATTAAAATGCTTAATAAATATTATTGAAGTGTCATTAAAAGTGATAAATTACATACATAATATAATAATGATAAGAATTAAAAAGAAATAAATGACATAATAAAGGACAAACAATTTGAGCCATTCATTGATTCTTTTACAATAAATAATTACATTTTACAAGTTAGCTAATTCTCACCTAGAATTTTGCAGACAGTTATTAGTCTGTCCCTGTATTTAGGTTTGTGACACACCGGATTTCTACTCAGATCCAGTAGCCGCAGTTGAGACCATTGGCTGAACACTGTCTCTAACTCCTGAAAGCGTAGATAAAGGCATTACATTTTACTCTTAATCAGTGTAAAATAAAATCATTGGTAGACAGAGTAAAATGCATCTTTTCCAAATGTTCCAAATGAGATTTTGCATCCTGGAAGAATCCTGAACACTGAAAAGATTTTGAAGATTTAAAAGAAGATCTGCATGGTTAAAAATAATCAGGGCGACAAAGAGGGCACAAGCATGAAAAACAAATTAAACCAAAAATTTGGAGGGGCAAAAAGTATAAACAAAACATCAGCTTGTTTTAATAAATACTGTCACTCGGACTAACAAGTTCCCCTGGGCAGTAGTCCTCAAGCATGTTGCCTGCAGTGTATGTTTATCTAAGGACACATTAATCCAGGCTGGAAATATGAATACTCTCTGGACACGCTCTGATTGTTCATTGCCTTCCTGTCTCAACTAAAATGCTTCCACTTTTCAGTCCGCGTGCAATCAGCTCTAGCGGGACCCCAGCGAGCCGCGCGCTCTCAGGCTTTGATAAATGATCGTGTCAGGTCTGTCACTCTGAGGGCTTGGCTGGGAACTGCCCAGCGCCAAATTGCCCTCCCATGCTGAATGCACTCCTGACTGGGCCCTTTCCAGCCTCACACTGGGTTAATGATGGCCAGTTATGAACCTGTATTTGACCAGCGCTTCGATCCCTATCTGCACTGTCTGGCCGTGCGCCACTAACAGCCTCTGCAGTACCCATTTGTCACTCGGCTGACTGCCTGTCATAATCTATTTTAAAAATCCATAATGTTTCCTCTGGAATTGGACCAAACTGCGCAAGGCAGGAATTGATCCTTTGGGTGCTGTCGCCACTGAATCAATAGTGGCAAAGGGGTTGTATAAATTAAAGGAGATATCTGCTAAACATGAAAGCTTCCTCTGACACATGGATCACTATTATCGGTGGCAGTTGCTGAGAGAATTGTCTTTTGTGCTGTTGGACAAAGTTAGCGAGGTGCTTGACAAGGTTTTTTTTTTACTCGTTACACTACGGCAGAGTTCAGAAAGTGTTCCTTCACCAGTCTTTTAGTCACTGAATGTGTGATATCGATAGGTTGGAAAATCCCTTTTCCAGAGGAGGTTACTTTTCAGCTTTAGTTTCACTAAATGTTTGCCTCAAATGGTTTTTTAATACAAGGCTGAAGTTATACGGGGCACTGAGTGTATTTCAGAGGAAAATCAGTTCACTAAGGAAGGAGGAAAACTTGCGCTTGTTTAAATTGTCAGCAGAAGCTGTCCCTGGAGACCGGCCCGCTGATTTGTTGAATAATTCTGACCCTGTGCAAGTTGGGGGATTGCTGGAAGGATTTGTAAGATTAGGTTTTTGCACTACTCTCCCTCTATCATTTCACACTTCATAGGAACATACAATTTCATCGTATTTAAACAGAACAAAAATTGCGAAATGTAACTTTTATTGTGCTTATAAAATTAACCACTGTTCATAAGTATCTTATTTCTGGAAAATCATATTTACCTGTAAGTCCTGTAGCTGGTTATCAGCAGCAAAAAGATGGGCCAGTTGTCTGAGAGGGGCCAAGTCCCATATCTCATCAATGTTATTTTTGCAGATATTTAAAATGCACAGGGTTTCCTGAAAGAATATAATATAAATATAATTAGTAATGCACTTTAAATTTGAAACCAGTTCCACTTCTGGTGAATCAATGAAGATTTCACTGTTAGTAAAAGGAGAGCATTTAGGATTTTTTTTTGCGGGGGAAAAATTGGGTGCACTTACACTTGCAATTTCATTAATTATCAAAATAAACAAAATTCTCAACTTTTCGGTTTGTTTTCCCATAGCCTGGGCGGTAAATACTCCCTGTTGATTTGTCAGACAAGGAGGCAGCCACAGAGACCTCTTTTACCCTCATCAAATTTTGCACAGAACTGCTTTGATACACATCTTGGTCCTTGAGTCATACGCCTCTCTTCTGATTCTGACAGTAAACTCACAAGATGCTTCAGGACACTGTGCCATGTCAATCCAAATATAAGTGCACTAGATTGAAGATATAATTAAACAATCTAAGGCTCTTCTTCACTGAGGTGAATGTTAAAAAAACAAGTTACTCACAGAGAGGCTAGAAATGGATCGCGGGTCAAAGACCAGCTTTTCTCCATGGGGTAGTCTCTGACCTTCCACATGCAGCTCCTTCAGGCTTTTCAGCTCCTCTAAACCCTCCACCACAGTGATGCTGTTTCCTCCCAAGAACCTCAAATATAGAAACATTAGTAGGCAACAACAAAATATTAATTTCATACTTCATTTCAATGCAAGCAGGAATGTGATGAAAAATAATAACTATGCTTGCACTTTCATATACTTACAATTTGGAGAGATTATGCAGAGATGAGAGGTTCTCTATGCAAGAGATATTGTTATTTTGCATGTATAAATGTGTAAGGTTTGAGGCAAATCCCAAATTGCAGATTTGTGATATTTGGTTGTCATAAAGGTAAAGGACTGTGAGGTTTCTGCAAATCGATAGATCATCCTATGTGTTAAAGAGGGAAAATAATCAATAAACATTAAAAATATTGCCATTGAAAAGTTTGGTGCTGATAAGATTTTTTGATGTTTTTGATAGAAGCTCACCAAGGCTGCAATTATCATACAGTAAAACTGAAATATTGTAAAATTTAGGATAACTGTTTTCTATTTTAATATATGTTCAAATGTAATTTATTCCTGTGATGTCATTCATTTCCCCAGTCTTCAGTGTCACATGATCCTTCAGAAACCATTCTAATATGCTGATTTGGTGCTGAAGAAACATTTCTTATTATTATCAATTTTGAAAACAGTTGTGCAACTTAAGATTTTTGTGGAAACAGTAATACATTTTCAGGATTCTTTGATGAACAGAAAGTTCAAAAGAACAGCATTTTAAATAGATTTTTTTTTTTTTAATGTCACTTTTAATCAATTTAATGCATCTATGGTGAGCAAAGTATTAATTTCTTTGAAAAAAATCTTACTGACCCCAGACTTTTGAATGGTAGTGTAATATTTAATTTAATGGAAACTAGAATTTGAACACATTTGAACTTGAAACTTACAATGTCATCTATACTTTTGTTTGAAAAGTTTAGATGGGTCAGTTTCTTCAGATACTGCTGGAGAGATCCACTTCTGCAGGTTTTTGAGTGATTGCTTGATTTTGCGATCAGATGCACTGTCAGGCGGACCATAATGACTCTGTGTGTAAAAATATCACAGGATAGATTTCTCTTTTGCAGCACAGCATGTCAAGGGAATAAGAAGATTTATGAGAGAGCCAAAAACACAATAAGCAATGCAAGAACATATGATCAAATAGAATTTAGAGTACTGGGGTTGTAAACTCAGAATGCTACCCTATCTATTTAGTAACCATGGTAATTTTGCTTAGGAAATAGAACATTTTCAGATCTTAAAGGTGGAGTAATTTTTGGAGTGGCTAGCAATAGAAGCTAGCTTTGAAAGCATAAGATCCCACTCTTCCTTCAAACTGCTCTCCAAAGCCACGCCTCCTTCAAAACCATAGACTGTATGGACGTAAAAAAAAACTATGGATGTAAAAAAAAACTATGGACATAGTGTCCGTGACGTCACCCATAGTTTCTGAAGAGTGGTTTTGAAGCCCAAAAGGGGGCGGAGCCGGCCGTCGCCATCTTGGCAGCGTGTCACTGCACGTCATTCCCGGATAACCAAAAAATGGGAAAAGAGGCGTATTAACTAAGGTGACGTGCCGGCTAACAAACAAACGGCTAGTAGCGGCAATCCACCTGTCATTCAAGAGGCAACGCCCTTAATTATGCAGAAATGTAAGGCTTAATATAATTTAAACGGATGAGTTATAAAATAATTCACCCCCTCACAGTTGTCATGAAGGGCAAAATTAGCTATATAGACAAAAAACACTTTTTGTACCAGGCTGTAAACATATTTTTTTATATTCTCTTTTGGAGCCTGTCTCTAGTGGCCAGTCGATGAATTGCAGTTCAAGTCACTTCGGTGTTGGATTCAAGAGAGAGATCGGAAGGTTGCCGCTTGTTCAAAGCACATGAACGCACACAGCAGAGGTTCCAAAGCGTCACGAGACGAGAGAAGGCGTTAAACTACCTCATGTCTCAAATCACATAGCATTACAATAATAATGAACATAAACAACTTGAGAACTCTGACCTGTACCACCTGACTGCTGCAGATTCATTTAGGCGTGATACTGTTGCAAATTGCAATTGAAGCGTAAATTCAAATCACAAACCACTCAGAGTATAACGCCACAGGTTTCCATCAGTTCCAAACTATGGTAGTTATGGTGTGAACTCAGCATTTAAGCTCATTGTTTTGGTTCAGGAGGAACTGTAAAAGGTGGTTGCTGTTTCAGTTGTGGTGCTCGCTGACTGACGTCTGTCTAACTCTGCATAGCATGAAATGCGCTGATGACATATGATGTCTGCACTCGCAGGGTGCGCGAAGGTATGAAAATACATGTTGACAGGCAGGTAGGACACCGAATGCAATGATGGGACGAACATTTTATGGTCCTACGCCTTCCACAGACGATATATATATATATATATATATATATATATGTATATATATATATATGTATATATATATATATATATATATATATATATATACATTTAAATATTTAGACCACTTAAGTTAGTGATTGTTATCAGGATGTGAAGAGACTTTCAACCAGCATAACAAAAAAAAAATGTCTGGAAAAAATCGCCTATCCTACCTTTAAGTGAGAAATTAAGATCAGAAGTTTCTTTAATACAGCCCCTAATCTCTAAATATGAGTCTATATTGATTTTAAATAGGTTTTTGAAAGGAATAATTGATGTGGTGACCATTATTTCTTTGATGATATGTACTTTAGAGACAGCATAGTCAATTGACCCGCAAACCTTTGTCAAAATTACATATTTTTGAAAAGTGAGATCGAGGCTAAAGGTGAAATAGACATGTGACCTCACATTATCATAAAGGGAGATCTGTTCTCCCAAGGAAAAACAAAATAACTCAATACCCTTGAGATATACATTGTCTGTATAAGCTTGACACATCCTGCACATCTGCATGCTCCTGTATTATATTAAACACCTTACCAAAAAGACTTACTTGGAAAGTAATTATATTTTATTCCGTATACTGATTCTTCTCTCTATATTGTCTTTTAAGAACTCTCTATATTGTCAACCACACAGACGATGAACATTAGGACAGAAGTAATGGGAATACATACATCAACACATGACAGCAGGTCGGTTTTACACTTGATCTCAGAGCAGCAGACTATGGGGAGTTGACATGGAGAGCCTCTTAAAATCAATAACTTTCTGTGGTTACACTCCAGGGAACGGGATAAAGATGGCAGTTTGCCAATCTTTATAATACACCGCAGTATATTTAACAATATATTGCAATACACATAAATGAGCATTCTTATTTCTAATAGGCTAAACAATGACAAGCAACGTAGGCCACTGTTCCTATGTAAACAGAAAAGGCACACGCGCGCTATAAAATAAGCACTGCATCTTCTTACCTTAATATAAGTATAATACAAATGTTGTGCATTAACTGTGGTCAGGTATGAACGCAAAGTGTTTCTGCTGTTGTAATGTCCTTCTCTTTTCCTCTTGTCTCGGCTTTGTTTAGGAAGCGAGCTGATGTTGCCATGGCGAAGCGACGCGAGCGCAAGATCACGAGCCAGAGTTGTTCAAAATGTGGCATGACATTCTCAACCGAAGTGGAGCAAAGTTTACATTGTTTTAAATCCAATGTGGACTTTAGAACACGACGTTAACCGCTTGTACTGTTTCTCGATATATGTGTGAAAGAATGTTTTATGATGTTGTTAAAAGTCATTTATTCTACTAAGAGCTGTAGTAATTAATTAATAACCTGTTTAATTAATTTAAATTAGAATTAACTTCTATCATTAAAATAATAACATAAATGAACGTCTGAGTCAGTCTAATACATTTTATAAAGTGAAGGGATTAAATGACATGTGTAGAGGATTAAAAGGAGAGAGACAATTGTTTGGGAAGAAAAAATAGGTTCAAACCAAAACCTGTGGCCAACCATGAGGCTTGTTAGAGCAGACAAGACCCTAAAGGGATAGTTCACACAAAAATGAAAATCCTGTCATCGTTTACTCACCCTCAAGTTGTTCCAAACCTGTATGAATTTCTTTCTTCTGCTGAACACAAAAGAAGATATTTTGAAGAATGTCTGTAACCAAACAGTTGAAGGGCCCCATTGACCTCCACAATATTTTTATATGGAAGTCAATGGGGCCCGTATGGTTACCCATATTCCTCTAAATATCTTCATTTTTGTTTAGCAGAAGAAAGAAATTCATGTCAGAAACCATGTTTATCAGCTTCGGCTGGTAGACCGAATATTTCTCTCTTCTCTCTCATTCCAAGCTCAAGCTGCTGCCCCTTATAATGCATATCAGTGCGGTGGGCTCCGGTGGACAGAGGCACTGCAGTGACCCGTATATTGTTAGGCTATATACTGTGAAGGAATGTGCTTCCTGAGACTGAGTGACCTCTATTTAGCATGCAGAGTACTTGGCAGAAAGGAAATGTTGCTTTGGTTGGTTTAGGGACATAGAGGGGGAGTTCTCCCCTTTTCAGACTCTCGTCTAGGGCATTAAACATGTTTCAGCTCCTTACTGCCATGCTTGTTGAGATTATTATTATAAGGTCCAAAGAAAACATCAGTGCTACCAAATATCTTGAGGTCATAGGTCCCAAAGGCTAGTTTAACATTGTCCTTGTGATGCTGAGTATTTGCGCTTATCACTCGGATATATTCTCTTAATCACATATTTATCATAATTTCTCAATTTTTATTATTTTAAAACATTTTCTTTGGGTTCAGCAAATGAAGTGGAATTCCAAGTAATTTAAGAAGACTTGCTAATGGAAAACATACCGTAAAATTAGTTAATGGATTTGGCTGATGTTCATTTGCTCATGGAAAACACAATATGCTTAGGCTTAGGTTATATACAGTACCTCATCTCATTTATTCTCTCAACTCTCCTTTCCTTAAAGTATTAAAAATCTGGTGATGATTATTAGCATGATTTGTAATTACAATGGGTGAAATACAGAACTTAAGAAAGGTAATTTTTGATGACTGCTATTTGAATTAATTTAATCCTCTATGGACTAAACAATTGGTCATCATTACAAGAGCAAAAAAAACATACACTTTCAGGCCAAAATCCACAAATTGCACAGGGCATAATTGAACAGACTATTGCTTTTTCTGGAACATAACAGTACATTTTAAAATTAGGTACAAAAACGTGCACGAGGATGACGTCACCACTGTTGTCTCTAAGAAAATGCAGACAAGTTTGTGTGCATGAAACCACACAGGCGTTGAGTGTCTGCCCCGATAAAGAGCAGACACGCAGTGCTGAATAGACTCCACTGTATCGAGCTCCTGTTTCTGTGATGCATCAGTGACAGGCCACAGTGTAACACTCAGAATCCTGAAGGATTGTGTACAACGCAGAGACAACCTGCACAGGGTCGTCCTGACAGATGCGCTGTGGCCATGCCGAGCTGTGTTTACCTTTGGGCCGTTGAGTTTGTTATTCCATTATGTAATGCTATGACTGGCAAATATGAAAATGACCTCTTGCGGAGCACTGCAGTTTCTGTTAACATGTTAAATATAATGTTTTTAGGGTGTGTGAATGGAATACTGCTATTACAGATCCCGACACATGCTGTGGGAAATGGGAATGGTGCGGTACCGTGTTACACACTGAACCCAGAGGAGAATACATTTCAAACGTCTGGTAACATGCGGCGCTAAGGAAAACTCATTTGTCTTGATCTATAGGACAGCTTTGACGATGAGCTGCTCGAGTTAGAATTTCAGACAAGACTTTATTTTTAAGACAAATTGAGCCGTTTACAGATACTAAAAATTACATTTAGGTAAGTTAAGTTAAGAAAAGATGAAGCAAAAACACAATGTCCATCAACTAATAAACCAGAACAGCGTTTATTTCTTTGTTTAAACAAATGATGCAAATATTCCTACAAGGAGAATCGCTTTGAATCGTTCAAAGCTGAACCATAACGAACGAACACATAACTAAGCAAACACAGATTGTGAAGTCATCTAACTTCAGATCCTTCCAAGTTCAGTTGGTAGATGTGTTCACTTGATTGAAGAGTTTATCTTTGATAACCTGGGACATCAAACCATGAATTGCTTCAATGGTCGTTTTGCAGCTGAGGGGCAAAGAAAATGTTGTTATAGTGTTAAAATGCATAAAATGTATTAGGTCACTAGTGGCACTATAGTACAAGTAAAAAAAAAAAAAGGGGACTTTTTACACAAACAAGAGACTCATGAGCTCATACAAAATATGAATGTGAAATCAAGATTCAAAAGGATTTCAAAAGGAAGGATTTTCAAAACTAATGTACCACCCCTGCCCAAAATTAAAAGCACATTTTTTTAAACCATTTTAAATTAATTGTAGAACTTTGAACTTTTCAAAACTTTTTTACAGTTCTGTACAACAGATTTTTGTATTTATACAAATGTCTGAGACCACATTAAAATTCTGTACTTTAATTGAGAAAATTAAAAAGATAAAAAAAAATACCTAGATTACCTTTTTTTCAGGATTATATCGAAATGTTTTAAAAATGTAAAAACATTTTTTTTTAAATAATGTCTTGAATTTGAATTATCAGTGTGTCACATCTGAAATAGGGCTGTCAAAAGATTAATCGCGATTAATCGCATCCAAAATAAAAGTTTGTTTACATAATATATGTGTGTGCACTGTGTATAATTAAATTTGAATATATAAATACACACACATGCTTGTATATATTTAAGAAAAATTTGTAATTTATATATATAAAAAATTATATTTATATATAATATAAATTATATATAAATATATACAGTATATGTATGCAAATATTTCTTAAATATATACATGCATGTGTGTGTATTTATATATACAAAATAATTATACACAGTACACACACATATATTATGTAAACACAAACTTTTATTTTGGATGCGATTAATCGCGATTAATCTTTTGACAGCCCTAATTTGAAAATAAACTTGCCTTGCCCAATTCATTTCACATTTACATTAATCATTTAGCATTTAAATGAGGAGAGTAATAGAAGCAATCAAGCCAAAATATGTGCTGTGACTAGTCCCAGTTAGTCTAGCACAGTACACGTAGGGAGTTTTTTCCCAATTATTTATCATAACTGACACTTTATATAAAAAGGGAAGCACTTAATATTGAATCAATAGAGATTGTATTACCTGTCACGTGTTGCCTTTGCTAGTTTGTCCTCAGATTTCCTATCATGTGTGTCTAAGCCCAGCATGAAACTGCCTCGTCCCAGCTGGGCTTCAGCCTGCTCGAGCTTCTCCGACAAGTCAAAAACCTGTCCAGTGGTGTACTCTGCATTCTGAAGGAACAAGAGCCATTAACACCACCATTTCGCTTGCTCTAGACTAGAGTCTAGGTTAATGCACGATTTCACAACAATACTTAAACATTCACAACATGCCTTTCACTGATGGTCAATTCAAACGGTTTTTGAATTGTTTACTGAAGCCCCTTTAATGAGGTCTCAAAAGTTTGCTGAAGGTGAGGTTGTACACTGCCCAGACGAGGGTTCACAATAAAGACAGACTCAACGACTTAAGGTCTTGGTCTGTGGTGACAACGTAATCACTGACAACGCTTCTTTGGCGTAGCAAGACGCTCTTGACAAGTAGTCAATTTATCTCTAACGCAGCGCTCTGAGGCTGTTGTTTAAATAGTCTACAGCTCATTGAAAGTGTTAAACAAGGTTCATGACAGAATGTCGTAGTCAACTATGACAGGCTTTCAAAACAAATAGGTAAGGAAACAAAAGCAGCATCTACAAATATTAATCATGTGCACAGGTTGTCAACAAACCCCTGTCATATCATCAATCTCATCCACATAAAAAGACATGTACCCTCTAGAACAAAACATCCTGGATGATAAGATAATAATTATGTAAATAGTTTAACATAGATCATGGGAGACGATTTTGAGGGACGATTTTAGTACATCGTTGTCGCGTAAATGTACCCTTAGTTGCATATAATTATGCATAATTTACTACAGTATGTACATGTAACATGTAAAAAGGACACTGTAAAATAAAGCGTTAACTTAATAATTTTACACCAATAAAAGAGAGCGCTTACTGTCAGCAGACTGGAGGAGCTCAAAGTGTTGACCCAATACTTATTCCACAGCAGCTCTAGGAGTTTGCGATCCAGGGAAGACTTAAAATAAGCCACTTCTAAAGCATAATACCTAAAAGCAGAAGACGGTTTATTGTGACGTTCCTGTACAGCAAATTGAAATAATATACAACAATTTCCACAAGCACAGAAAAGCTTACTGTTTGCAGTGCACTCCAAAATCCTCAATCTTGTTAAGAGGTATAGTCTGGTATTCAGATGGACCCTCATCTGGAGGCTTGTAACCCTACCGTTAACATTTAAATATGTGGTGATGTAACTCATATAAATGAATAGACACATAAATATGAAAAACTACATGGTTACTACAAATAATTTACTGATTACCTTCGGATATGTCCTGAAAGCTCCAAGATTGACCTTCCCTGCGGATATAGTCCTTGTGGGATCAATCTGAGAAGGATGAAAAATTACAAAGACTGTAATTAGCAAAACAGTTCAGTCAAATCTAACAAATAAAAACACTGAGCTGCCAGTTTAGCAAGTGAAAGTTATGAGCGCCCAGCTTGCTATTTGCCCTCGGCACAAAATAAGCAATGGCAATGAAGGGTAAACTGTATAATGTATTCAGTTACAAAGCCAACAGCAATTAATCAGACACCACTACAAATGTCACCAAACTCTTTCGTATTTCGGGGGTCAAATATGGATCACTGATATTGCTGAATTTAAATTGATACTTCGTAGATGAGCTATTTTTCCCCCTCTGTCTTTAGAGATTAATGGTATAATGGTTCAGAAAGGACATTGCAAAATCAGCCCTAATGCAAAATAAGCAACAAGTTGAACATTTCCAACAGCACTTACCACTACTGCGACAAAGGGCTCTTGAAACTGCTGGTTTAGCATCTGAGTGCTGACATCTATGCCTGAGAGCCAGCAGCCGTATCCAGGATGACTGTGGTACCATCCAATGGCATTCTCCAACCGCCCCACCTAAATGAATCCATAGAAGAGCCTCAGAATTAATAACATTTCATCATATGCTGGCCATGACATTCACGGGGAGTTGACACATAATATGTCTATGAATGTACAAAGTGTAAACTATTTATTTAAAGATTTGTATTCTTTTTAAATCCCTATTTTGCCTTCATGAATTCATTTTAAACGGTCTTGTGATTTAATAAATACATTTTTAAAAGTGCAAATATTCCACAGTCTCTGAATGAATAAAAACCGAATGCATACAAATGAAAAAGAATAAATAAAATATTTTTGACGATTATATTATATCGCACCACAGAAAATCTCATGATTCAATATACACAATGCACGCATATTTAAGTTCCTCTGACGGGATCCTTTGTTTTAGGATGTTTACTATTTTTAAATCATCTTTTTGACATTTTTAAAAGGGCAAATATTCCATGTAATCTCTCAAATAATTAGTAAAATAATATGTTTAGAGGAAATTCAAAACAGCTCAAGCATACAAAATGTATCTTTAAAGCAGTGGATATTATCATATTTGGAAACAAAATATTTGCTTATTCTTATTAGCTATTTGTCTAATATGAATTTTAGAGAATCTGTTTGGTTGAGGTACGTTACCTGTTTAGCATTCTCTATATAAGCAGCCATGTATTCATAGGCTGCAGCCTGAGCATTGACTCGAGTTTCAGTGCCTTCCACGGGTAGAGCAAAACTGTCCATGATGATCATGGTCTCTCCATCCACCTTCCCCAGCATGAGTCCCATCACCTCCAGGTTTCCTCCAGAACGGGCATGCATCACCATCTTCAACAGTGCCAAAGCTGATATCTTGCAGTATTTAAAATAATGATGGCTGTAAAAAAAAAAAAAAAACGCAGATTAGAAACCTGTGTTATTAATCTTTCGAAAAAATGTTTTGAGGAGGAGGACATTCTTATGGTGTGGTATACTCACTCTTTAGTCCATGGTTTGGCCGCCAGAATCTCTTGTTGTTGCTTTTTATCATACTTATATATTTCATCAATACTCTGAACTTCCTGCATGCTGTTTGACAGCTCCCATGTTTTCATCGCTATGCTACTGCCAGCCATAGCTCGTAATCGGGTTTTATGTCAAGATGAACTATAACGAAGTATGTTAAACACCACTAGCAAATTAGGATATTTAAAGTACTAGATAATAGATCAAATGTTTAGTTTATCTAAATATTTAAACGCAGCATTTAGAGATCACTAACAAACCTTCTGCTGTATCCCTTTACAAAAACCAACTCTCAACCCTGAGTGAAGCTAGCTAGCATACGCGTGACTAAGGAATTATATTGGTATCAAAATAAAAGTCTCAACGTAACGCGACTGTTTAGTGAAGACAGCTAGCATACGCCTCAATAAAGTTTTATATTGGTATCAAAATAAAAGTCTCAACGTAACGCGACTTTTTATTGTTGCTAAGTCTATCTATCTATCTATCTATCTATCTATCTATCTATCTATCTATCTATCTATCTATCTATCTATCTATCTATCTATCTATCTATCTATCTATCTATCTATCTATCTATCTATCTATCTATCTATCTATCTATCTATCTATCTATCTATCTATTAGGCAGGCATGTAAGATGATGTAGCAGCTATTAAAATTTAAACTTAAAAAATAAAACGGTATTCGGAACGCTGGAGCCTTTTCATTTTTGAGATACTTTAGTGAAACAATATTTCCTTTACATATTTTACTTTCAAAGAACACGGCTGGATAGACTACGAATTACTAATTATGGGGTAAATAAAATGTGCATTTTTTATAGTAAAATGATTGGAAGCACTACTATATTACAGCTTATCAAAATTAGAGCATTTTTGACTTTTTAATTTTATGTTCCTGTAAAGATAAAGAGACATTATTGTTTTTAGATGGCTTCCATAAAAAAGGTCAGTATAATAAAATGCATTTAAATTCATTTCATAGTCAGAAAATAACTGATATCATTTCAGTGTATTGAAATTTTCTATCATTTGTCATCTGAAATCACATTCTTAAAGAGAGAGAGAGAGAGAGAGAGAGAGAGAGAGAGAGAGAGAGAGAGAGAGAGAGAGAGAGAGAGAGAGAGAGAGACTCTCACAGGGCGTAAACTACATTTCCCAAGATGCATTGCGCAGATTTCCAGTTCAAAGGTTACCAATACAAGGAAGTAAAGAAAAGTTCTCTGTTAATCTGCTTACAAACTATTTGGTTTAGCAGGTCAAAAGCCAAGTTGCTCGCCACACACATAATAGCACATTAAAACAAGATTATGACGCGGTTTGTTTAGAGGCTGTGTTGTCTCAGACTCATGGTCACTCATGCTCTGCTCTGCCGGGTCCTTTCATTGACAGTAGCTACTGATGTGCTGATATATTTTTGTACACCTTCGATAAAACGACTTTATGATTGTGTTTCAATCTGAAGTTTGCAAAGAGGTAAGAATATTTTCTGTTCAATTCATACTATTAAACCGATTGGGAAAAAAAAGCAAATGTTTGGCTACATTTGAGATGGCTATGGATCATTTAGTCCTTTTGAATGTACAGTCATGTTAATATGTAACATCTTTATGGCAAACTTCTATAGACTATGAAAATAACAGAATATATTTCAAATGTCCAACTTTTCGCTTGTCTTTCTTTCCTTTTTCTAAATCAGTGCCACAGGTCTGACAGCAAACAAAATGAAGATGATGACATTCTTCATTGTGGGACTCATTGTCCATGTAGTCTTCTTTTTCTCAATATTTGACATCTACTTCACGTCCCCTCTTGTCCATGGAATGACACCACAACGTGTCCCTCTGCCCCCTCCGGCCAAGCGCTTGGTGCTTTTTGTGGCAGATGGTCTGAGAGCCGACAGTCTCTTTAAGCCAGACAACAATGGGACAGGCAGGGCTCCTTACCTAAGGTGATGACCATGGGTTAATCTTTGTCCTGTTTAGCAATGTGGTCCAGAATAGTTCAGTCGCTTTTTTTTAGTGATTTAATGCTTATTCGTCAAAATATTCACCATCCTTCATTATTGCATATAGAAAGATTAAGAAAATATTACTTATATCTGCTGTATATATATATGTTAGTGAAAATTAATCTCATTCAACAGCTGTATTACAATAAATACAGTTTATACCTCTTAAATATAATTGTTTTATGTGTTTATTGTGTTCTTTATGGTGTATGAATAGATTTAACTTGTGCTTCCTATTGTTCCCTGTCGTAAGGACTGTGATTGAAGAGCGCGGCACATGGGGAGTGTCACACACTCGAGTCCCTACAGAATCACGGCCAGGTCATGTGGCTCTAATAGCCGGCTTTTATGAGGACGTTAGTGCTGTTGCCAAGGGTAAGCAATGTGTTTATGTATAACATGCATGTGTGTAAACTTAATAATGTGTCTCACATCTCTGTGCTTACAGGCTGGAAGGAGAATCCAGTGGAGTTTGATTCTGTTTTTAATGAGAGCAGACATACCTGGTGTTGGGGCAGCCCTGATATATTACCAATGTTTGCTAAAGGTATAACCACACACCTGTGAGTAGATATATGGGAGTTTAATAATGACCTTATTTGGTAGCTTTACTGGCATGTCTGTTTTGTAGGAGCCACTGGAGACCATGTGTACACTCACACTTACCCTCCAGAGCGGGAGGATTTCGCCTCCACTGATGCTTCCAGACTTGATACATGGGTATTTGATGAAGTGAAGGTAGGATACTTAATGTGCTTTTATGCAGTTGCTTGAAACTAAACTTGAAGAAACCCCGCACAATTCTTATTTCAAGTATTTTATACTTATTAGAGCATTGCCCAGCATTTAAGAATCTGCTGTTCGGAAAATCATAAACAGTTGTTTAAACATGATTTATCTAAACTATTTTAAATAAAATGTATAAATCTCATTTAAATCATTATGCATGCATTTTTTATGACTTCATAGTAATCATAATAATATATCCATATATATATATATATATATATATATATATATATATATATATATATATATATACATATATACATATATATATATACACACACACACACACACACACACACTCACAGTGTTATTTTAGTTAATATTTTTAATTATCTTTTATTTTTATATTTGTAGTTTTCATGTTAAGTTTAGTTTAATGTTTAGTAGTTTCGTTATGTGCTTTTGTCATTATTCGTTTAAAAAAATATTGCTATTTAGGTTTAATTTATTTTTATTTCAGTTTTTGTTTTTATTTATTTCCAGTCAATAATTTTAGTTCTTCAACTTAAACTTATTTCAGTTTATTGGCAAGGCAACATTTCTTATTTAATTATTTAATATCTAATTAAATGTTTATATTTGATTTAATTTCAGCTTTATTAACAGAAATGTTTTTAATAGTTTTAGTTTTAGTTAACGATACTGTAATAACCCTGATATACATACATACAAACATATTGGATATATATATATATATATATTTATATATATATATATATATATATATATATATATATATATATATATATATATATACACACACACACAAAAATGTTGATTATTCATTATTCGATGTTCAGTCCTCGAATTTGATTGGCTGAGCATACTACTGTTCAAAAGTTTGGTGCTGCATTTATTTGATATAAATACAGCAGTAAAAACAGTCAAACTGTGAAATATTATTACAATTAATTTTTTCTATTTTAATATATTTAAAAAAAAATTTTTATTCCAGTCATGGCAAAGCTTTATATATATATATATATATATATATATAAAAAAATATTATATAATAATACAATAAGACCCTGAAAACTTGTAATAAAGAAAAAGAGAACATGATTATTAATTATTTTATTTGTTTCCTTTTTTGTTAAGGATTTTCTCAATGCTGCCAAAAGCAATAAAACTCTGCTGAATAAGTTACATGAAGAACAGAATGTGTTTTTCCTTCATCTTTTGGGGTTAGACACCAATGGCCATGCTCACCGGCCCATGTCAACGTAAGAAAAATTCATTTCGCCACATAAAATATTGCAATGTGATTGCAGTGCATTTTTATTTTATTATCTTTATTTTATTATGTAAAGCCACTTTCAAATCATGTTTGTTGTAAAAAGTGCAAGACAAACTGTATTGTAGTTTAATGTGTTGAGATACCTTAAACTGTAATTTACAAGTTGCCTATATATGGAAATGCATACAATCAAATCACCTGGACATCAGTTTTACCATTAGGTGGAGCTACTACCATTGTTAAAGCCTCACATGTACTATTTTCTTTGGGATTTCTGTGCTTATAGGGAATATCTAGAGAACATTGGCCTGGTTGATGCTGGTGTCGCTGAAATTGTCACTGTGATGGACGACTTTTATGGGCATGATGGAAAAACCGCTTATGTTTTTACATCTGACCATGGCATGACAAATTGGGGTAAAACATCTCTCTGACCTAGTCTTTGTAACTTTAAAACATGTTTAACAGTTAAAATCTGTGACAGGAAACTTTATTAGAAAAGATTAATAACTTACTTTTATCCCTATGATCAAAGTCATATTTTTAAGATCGAAATAACATCAATGCTATTTTATATTTTGCCTGATTTATATTAAGTTCAAGTCAGATTTTTGGGTAAAACACAACAGTATCCGAGTATGTGTTTTATAGGATCTCACGGTGCGGGACACCCATCAGAGACGCTGACCCCACTGGTTGCATGGGGCGCTGGGGTTCAGACAGCACAACGGGAGCCGGGCTTTCACAAATATGATGATAATTATTTAAAAGGTTTGTTTAATGGCCCTTGATTGTCTAACACCCCCTCCGTCTCCATCCTCTTCTAAGCAAATTAGTTTTCAGACATCATTTAATAGAGATTCAGGCATCATTAAACAGCAGAATTGATTTAGTCAATATTTCTTCTAACCCTTCTTTTGTTTCAGAATGGGGGCTAGAAACATACAAGAGAGTGGATGTCAATCAAGTGAGTTTTTCTGTCTCATTTACTTTTGAAATGTCTATAAATGTTTGAAACTTCGCTAATCTGATCTTTTTATGGTTTTCTAGGCTGATATTGCTCCACTAATGTCATCTCTTATAGGAGTTCCCTTTCCTTTGAACTCTGTGGTGAGCATGATTTCAGAGCTTTCAGATCTCCAGTATAAATCATAAAGCAGCTCACTTCTACACAGATATCCATGCAGTGGTTTTGTTATCTTCTGAAGCATTTGTTGCTTTATAGGGTGTCTTACCACTGAATTACCTGAATAACAGCCAGCACTTTAAGGCTGAGAGCATGTATGCAAATGCTATTCAGATCTTGGAGCAGTTCAAGGTAAAGTACAGGACATTTTGGTTTATTCTTCCCTTTATTATTTGAAATAACCAGCTATCTTGTGTTTATTTAATCAGGTGAAAATGGCACAGAAGAAAAAAACAACAATATCCTTTCTCTTTACACCCTACCAGTGAGTAAAAGGCAATGCTTTTCATAGTCTATAGGCAAAGACATAATTAAAAAACTGGATTATTTTTGCTTTTTCTATAAATAAAAAGGCTTGATTTGTCATTTGGCTTGATTTGTCATACCCAAAAATAGGTAATTCAGTAATTGTCATGGTATTAAAGGTTGTATCAGGCCCAAACATAAATGATCACATTCATCTAATCTTTCCTAACGATCCGCTAGCTACCCGCCCCATAAGCAGGTCGTCAAAAAAAACGCGTCTCTGTAGGTAGCCTAGGCTCTGGGATCTGCACACAAAAACAGTTGGTTTCACCACCACTCAAAACCAAAATAAATAGTGTTCCAACCAATCACCGACAGGGGCGGGTGTTGTGAGGTTTTGCACTCGTGCACGGCTGCCTATGACGGCTGCACGCGAAAACCTCACAACACCCACCCCTGTCGTGATTTGCGGATCTTTAGGAAAGATTAGATGAATGTGATCATTTATGTTTGGGCCTGAAATCGCTGATACAACCTTTAATGTCAAAATCATGAGGACATTTATATGATTGCCATTTCTGATAAACGACAACGTGAACTATATTATTAGTTTTCACATGTGAACTGGCTAGCCAATCATAACCGAAGTAATTTACATAAAATTCAATTAAAAAACCTTAAAGGTACAGTAGGATGGGAAAATAGCCATGTTAAATTTAAACCTTCACGGATGTTACGACTGGACAAAAACGATGTTCAGTCCTCGAATTTGATTGACTGAGCAGTTTTCTGGTATACAGCCGGCAAGGTCAGATCAATTTGTGAGATTCTCCTTTTTGCTTCTAGGTCTCTCACTGACTCTAAACAGATGGATTTTGTGCGTCAGACAAGAGATTTGATCCAGAGAGGCCAGTTTAATGAAGCAGTAAGTGTTGATTGTCGTCATGTCCAAACTGATTCGTGGATTATCTTTTTCATTTTGCTATATCTTTCTCTCCGTTTTTTCCTCTAGATCCGTTATTGTGAAGATCTCATAGCCCAGGCCATGGAAGGCTTGTCATATTATCATACATATGATCGGCTCTTCCTGGGCAGCAGTGTGGTTCTGGGTTTTATTGGTTGGACCTCTTATGTGGTTTTGTTCATCCTGAAGACCCATGCCAGCCTACGTAAACCACCATCTAACACTCATATGGTAAGCAAGAGTTGTTGTATTTTAACATGCAGATCATTATCATTGTACTAATATGAAGGTTAGTGGTTTATTGGTGTAACATAGTGTGTTCAAAGCTGTAAGGTGAGTCACATCCTGTTTGTTTTTTTGTGGTGTTCTAGGTTACAGAAATAAATCTAGGCCAAGCATTTCTCTGTTTAGGTCTTCTTGTGGCTCTGTTCTTGTTGGTCCAGTCGAGTCCTTGGACCTACTACATCTACTGCTTGCTCCCTGTGCCCGTGTGGTACTCCGTCATTAGGGAGTAAGTTACTTATCCCTGCTTTGTTAGAACTCACCATATTAGTGGTTCTTAACTGGTTTTGCTTCAGGACCCAAATTATTATTACCAGCATTAAAACTATGGCAAATAATTATTAGGCCGATAATTATAAATAAATGTTATGATAAGTGAGACACATTTTATGTAAATAAATAAAAAATAAATCACTAAAAACTCAAATTAATCAAATAAAAAATGTATAAATCATTTAAATTCTACAAGCGTTTCTTTTTTTATTTTAGACATCATAATGTACAATATGAAAAATGTTTAATCTGTGAGATTTACTATAGATCACATTTAACAGTGTTATTAAATTGTTAGCATTTTTAAAGTTTAACTTTAATTGAGCATTAGAGGACAACAAAGGTAATCTAAATGTAACAATAGGAGAAATGGGCATGAATTATTAAATATCTAATACCCCATTATTAAAACTATGGCCAATAATTATTTTCATGTTATGGTTGATAACCAATAAATGACTGATATTAAAAGTCTTTAAGAATTTGTCTAAAGAAATAAAACATAAAACATTACAATTGATAATTTTAAACACTACAAGTGAATTTAGCCGTCACAAAACTATAATCTACAGTACGATAAATGGATATTCTATTAAATAATAATAAGTAAATAATACTTTGACGCCTGTATGGTGAGAGAGTGGCATAGGTTAGTTGTCATAACAAGCCAGAAAGGTTTACATGGTGCGTACTGAATCTCCAACCTCCGGGGTATCACCCGTTTTAAACAAACTTCGAACAGAGGAGAGTCTGCTAGCCAAAAGGGAATGCGACAGAGCTCGTAATAAAACAAGAATCATAATAAATGTAAATTAGCTTCCAGACCTAGAGAGTAGTGTGTATCTGCAATCATTTTATTGACAGGTAACAGGTTCCAATATTGTTCATATACACTGAACAAAATAATAAATGCAAAAGTTTTGTTTTTGTCCCCATTTTTCATGAGCTGAACTCAAACATCTAAGACTTTTCTATGTACACAAAAGGCCTATTTCTCTCAAAGATTGTTCACAAATCTGTCTAAATCTGTGTTAGTGAGCACTTCTCCTTTGCCGAGATAATCCATCCACCTCACAGGTGTGGCATATCAAGATGCTGATTAGACAGCATGATTATTGCACAGGTGTGCCTTAGGCTGGCCACAATAAAAGGTCACTCCATGTCCATTGGAAAATGGACATGTTTCATAAAAGAATGTGACCGTTTAGAAAATCTGCATTTATTAA
Source organism: Squalius cephalus (assembly GCF_949319135.1). NCBI lineage: Eukaryota > Metazoa > Chordata > Actinopteri > Cypriniformes > Leuciscidae > Squalius > Squalius cephalus. Next base: position 10,716,409 of record NC_137146.1, read on the forward strand.
TCCCATTCAAATGTGTAAAATATTATTCCAGGTCTATTTCTTTTCCCTACTGGATTTTTAGAGTTTGTGTGTTTTCTCTCTGTCACAGATTTGAAACTCTTTCTGGTCTGATTCGATCGATCCCCTCATTACCACTCAGCAAATGCTTTAGTTATTTTTTGCTGGTTACATTCGGAATAGAGTTACTAGTAAGTGCTTGCTTAACTTTGTGCTAGACACGATGAAGACTGTTATCAGTGTTTTAGCTATTTTAGTGATATAACTATTTAGCACTCTTGTAAATTAGAGGTGTTAACTATTACACTTCTCATTTCCCATCTGCTGGTGTTTTTTAGGTCATGAGTTTTTTCTATCGGGCCATGTTAACCTTGGGACTAGTGGTCCTGGCACTGTGGCCTATGGTTTCTGGCCTCTATACAAAAGCAAAGGTAAGGTGACTGACCTTAATGCCTCCTCTGATATGAGGTTTGAAAGGTGTGTTTTTGAGGTCTTGTTTTTGTTCTTTATGCTGCTGTAGTTCAGGTCACTGAGCTGGATGTTTAGCTGTCTCTTTCTGGCCGTGTTTCCACTGTTGCCTGTGGTGGGACGGGAACCCAACGTTAACTATGTGTGAGCACTCTTTGTTCACTTACTGATCCCAGTACTGTCATACACAATCACAATCATCTTTCTTCTTATAAACTGTTAAACACATTTGTACTCCCTTATGGGTGATACTAAATGACATCAGAAAGGTTCATCTTCTAAATTCGATGTGTTGTACTGCAGAATTTGTGCTGGAGTGCTGACCCTCTTCAACTTGTCCTCATACCTCTGTTCATCATGGAGATGCTCTCCTCTGATCCGAAGGGATCGTCAGCTGTTCATCTTCCAGGTAATTTTTGCCTTTCTTTTCATCCTTTTTCACTGTTCAAGGACATTTTCATCATAGAAATTTTGGTGCAGACTTTTGAGGTCAAAATTTTGAGATGAGGGTTTCCCTAACTTTGTCATATTAAGGGTGTGTTCACACTTGACATGTTTGGTTTGATTAAAACGAGCCCTGGTGCGATTACTCTGTGCGGTTCATTTGTATAAGTTTGAACGCAGTCATCCGAACCCTTGTGCGCACCAAACAAGCAGACCGAGACCTTTGAAAAGATGGGTCTCAGTCCACTTCCAAACGAACTCTGTTGCGGTTTGAATGAAATACGAACACATGTAAATGAACCAAAAAAGGGACATGATGTCACAAGATGCGACCCTAAAAAAGGACAGAATGCTCAAGCATAGCTGTTTTTTCTCATCATAGGCTGCGTCCGAAATCGCATACCCTCTTGTGTAGGTACTTATTTTGAATAAGTTTGTGAAGTTAATTCACAACTGCTAAAAAAGTATGTGCACGTGTAGTATGAATGTAAACTGGACATACTACATTCACCATGTAGTCATTCGTCGCTTCACTGCCATTCATAAATCCTCTCCTGTGATCATCGTACACTTCAGAATTTCGCTGGAAGAAGTAGGTCATCTGGGTACTTTTTGCTTACTCTTTAATGAGTGCTGTGAATTCGGACATGCTTCTTTTGTCACATACTGTTTTTAGTTTACTATATAGTAGGGATGTATGCCATTTCGGATGCAGCCATAGTCGCGATGTTGCTCATCACAGGCATCAGAACCGCTTCTCCTCGCGGCAGATCTTCGTTTGTGTGTGTGATAGAAGGATTCCTGCCACTGTTTTGACTTCTTTACACATTTTATAAGCTCTTTACGAGTTCTCAGCTTGTCAAAATACCATAAAGGCTACGTACATAAAACGAGTGCATTGTTTTGTATTTTTGGTAAGTTCTGTTGCGAAATATACGTAATAAAAGCCGACCAATCAGGTTGTGGACGTATCCCTATGACTTTAGGTTTGGTGTTAAAAATGCCAAAAATTTGTGTCTCACAAAAAAGAACTAGGCACTGAACAAAAGACAGGGAGGACACAAGGGCTGTACAGTAAATACACTAGGAAGTAATGACTTATCAAGATATGCCAAAATACAATTAGGAAATAATAAGCTAATAAAAAAAGGCATTCAAAAACTAAAAGCACATGGAAATCAAAACAAAAGATCCCCAGTAACATTATTGTTAAAAAAAAATCTGTTACATTTACGGTAAAATACCGGCAGCTGTGGTTGCCAGAAATTTACCGTACAAAATATGGTAGCAAAATTTTAGATTTTACAGACTTTACTTAAATTTACAGTAATAAACCATATATAATTATCTGATATAATGTTAATTAACTATCCTATTGAAGTATTTACCAGTATTCTGTTTTGTACCATAGTAATACACTGACAACCACCATTCACAGTGGAGATGACAGCCACATGATGAATTAAAGATCATCACAAGCAGCTCTTTCATAAGAAAGTTAGTACTAATATAAAGAGGCTGCACGGTCTCATTCATACAAACACTAAACACCATCATGGTGGTAACACATGTGAAATTTTAGAAATGCAATAAGCATTAATTTAACAACATTAAATGTAACATAAAACCCTAATGTACATAACTGATTAGAAAAAACTAAGAAAACTATGACGAAACATAGTTATTTCAACAAAAATACATCAAATGTGAAGTGTCACGCAGGGAATTGTGGGAATGTCAATTTACATTTTTTCACTGTAAATTATACAATGACTTTTTCTTTTTCACTTCCAAAAACTGTAAATTGAACGGTATTTTACAGTAAAATTACATTAAATGTACCGTTAGATCTATCACAGTTGTTTACGTATATAGTAAGGAAACTTTCTCTTAACCAGTTAACAGTTTTTCACTGTGGCATTTTTACAGTCTTTGACCGTTAAAATCACAATCATTTTTTACAGTGAAAGAAGTTCAACCTATTTTGCAGATGTTAACTGCAATTGATTGTGTAAAATGTGTCTGTTATAGTATTCACTGCATTTCCTGTTGCTGATTATCTCTGTGATTAATTTTGTTTGTACCATTTTACTTCCACGATCTCATCGCTTGCTCTTTCATTATCAGCACTAAATATTATAACCATCTAAATCATATCTGCATGCATTTCCAGATGGTGCAGGTGGTGCTGTGTGCTTATACCCTGACCAGCACCCACTCCAGTCTGCATGTGAAGCAAGGCCTGCCGCTCTTCAACCAGCTCGTAAGCTGGTTCACACTAGGTTTGTCATCTCCATTCCCATGATGCTCTATTACTGATGTAGACTCAGTGAATTAAAGGGGTAGTTTAACCAAAAATGAAAGTTCTTTCATCATTTACTCCATTTTCAAACCACTATGACTTTCTTTGTTCTGTAGAACACAAAAGAAAATATTTTTTTTGTCCATACAAAGATTATGTGTAAAATATTATGTGTAGAAGAAAGGAAGTATTACAGGTTTGGAACGACTTGAAAGTGAGTAAATGTGTCAGTAACCCTTGAATAACTATTTATGTTACCCTTGTTAATATGCATAGACAACTATAAATAAGCCATGATGAGTCTTTAACCAATGAATTGCACTTCTTCTTTTCATCCATCCTGTTTGCACTTCATCCCCTATTCTCTCACACTTTCTTTTTTTTAGTTTCCTCCTTTTTGATACCATTGTTGAGTTCAACCAGGCTCTTTCAGAGATTGCTGAGTATCCTGATGTCCTTGGTGTGTGTCTACCTTCTTCTGAGCACAGGGTAAAACCCAAGGACCTAATGCTGTCTTATCAGCAGTTTTTGTGTCTAAATTTAACAGAAGTTCAGACCATGATAAATAAGTCAGATTCTTCTATTGAGGTTGTCAGTCTTAATGGCATTTGAAAGGAAACCACATAGTGCTTGCAGTAAGCAGTTAAGTTGCAAAAGTTTTCAATTCAGCAGCTGACTGGTTTGAGACGGTTTCAACTCCAGACAGTATATTCTAATAAATAATTATTTAAATTCATTAAGAAATAAATACACTACCGTTCACAAGGTTGGGGTCGGTAAAAAAGGGGCGTTAAAAATAAAGTAAAAAAAGTTGAAAATTAAAAATTTAAATTGAAAGCTCTTATTCTAATAGCTCTTTGGCTTGTGTTCTGTGAAGGTATGAGGCCCTTTTTCCTCCGGTGCTGTCATGGCTCATGTTTGCATGGATCAACATTGAGCAGGAAGCCATGACCACTCAGGAAAGTTCATATCGAACTGAGGTAACGCTGTCCCTTCCTCTAACAGGGGATTCTTTAGGGGCTTCCCTTCAGCCTCTGAGAAATAGCCTCAAAAATGTTGTTGAAGCTTATTCCACTGTGTATAGTTTTCTTGATCTCGTCTTCTTAACCACTTCCATGGATAAATATGTCTGTTCTCTATAAACTTGTGTAACACATGAGTAGTACAGCATTGTTTCTCTTTCCTGTTTTCTCAGCTCTCCAGCATTGATTTTGCTGAAAACATTGACATTACCAAAATCAGGCAGCTGAGACTGGATGACATTCGGAGATCTTACTTTTTTGCATCCTTTTGAACTACAGACTATTTGATTTGTGTCTTATGGTTGCTGATATATTTAGTCCTTAACTGTTTAAACAGGTGTTTTTCATAATAACTGCATTCTTCGGTTGCGGTAACATTGCCTCTATCAACAGGTAAGCTGCTTGAAGAACAATAGTGTTATAAAATAAGACTTGAATATAATTATGCCTTGATCTACCCTCACAGTTTTGATCCAGCCTCAGTGTACTGCTTTCTGACCGTCTTCAACCCGTTCATCATGGGCGGCCTGTTAATGTGGAAGGTATTGGCACTCGCTCAACCTGCAGTTTCAAACTGATACTCTTTTTTTATTTTTTTATTAGTATGATTTATTTATCTTTTCACGGTTTCATCCTCTTTCAGGTTTTAATCCCATTCATAATTGTGATGTGCACATTCGAAAGCATTCAAGTGTCAACGCAGCTCTCATCGCGAAGGTACGTTGTACTGCAGAATAATTAGTACAGCAGGAATTTGTTTGTGCACATTTGCTGCAGACTGACCACTTCTTATAGCATGAGCTATATTTGGAGAAGCTTTTTTGTTCATCAGGACTTTGGAATCAAGTGTATTTGATAAACAAATGAACTATGGAGCCCCGTGGACATGCAAAAAAATTAACATACTTGAAGTATACTAAATTAGTCTGGCTGCGAGTATACTTTGCACATTTTTTTTCTCACCAGGGTGCCGTTAAAAGAATAAAATGTATCGATCGTTTCGCTTTTTAAGATCCTTATTCCTTGGCTGGGATCATGTAGAGCCCTTTGAAGCTGCATTGAAACTGCAATTTGCACCTTCAAACCGTTGTACCCCATTGAAGTCCACTATATGGAGAAAAATCCTAAAGGTTTTCCTCAAAAACCTTAATGTCTTTTCGACTGAAGAAAGAAAAACATGAACATCTTCGTGGCCATGTTGTACTACAGTAGTTCGTTCCCTTGTTTTAGTTTAATCAAAACGAGGGAACAAATTAGTTCAGCATTGCCACGGTTTACTAAAATGAGAGAATGTATTTTTAAGTCGTGGCCATGATATATATTGTGCAGGGCTCCATATGTTCCTGCACTGGCAGAGCAAAATATATATTTGTATTTATACAAAGTTTTATAACCTTATTTTAGGTCCACATAAAATTTGCATTTGTTTTCTAGCCTTTTCCTCGTTGTGCTCGTCATCTCAGACTTGATGGCACTGGTAAGCTTAGCATAGAGAATAAATTGAATATTTTATTATTGCATAAAATACCTCTTTATATTAACCATTTTATTTTAATATTTCTATTCTTTTTCACCAGCACTTCTTTTTCTTAGTAAAAGATTATGGAAGCTGGCTTGACATTGGAACTAGGTGGGTTAACTGTATTGTTAACTGTCTCCCATCTTGTTAACTATGTAAAACAGAAACTCACTTTTGGTTTGCGTCTGTCATTGCATGTGTGTAAATGCACAAATATGAAAAAAATATTTCTTCTGTTTTGCAGTATTAGTCACTATGTCATCGTAATGTCCATGACCATCTTCCTCATGTTGCTGAGTGTCATGACGCACATTTTAACCTCCAAGAGAATTATCATTGGACAGAAACGAAAGATGCACTTTAGGTGATGATGACCTTACACCTGGACCTCCCTCCTAATGTTTACAAGGTGCAAAAAACAAAGAAACATCCGACTGCATAGTCATGTGACGGATGTTCAGCATTGGGTCTTCCTGTTTCTGTGAATTTCTTAATATCAATATTACTTAAGAAATATATGACTCTGCACTGTTTAAACTGTAAGAGGAAGACTCTGTTTGGTATAACTAATAAGAAAAGTGATCTGTTATTAATACATTAATTTATAGGTTTTAGTTATGAAACTTTAGGGGGGAAAACACCTCAAGACAGGCACAGGTTAAAGGGAAAGTACTTGATTATGTACTGTATGATTTATGCCAAAGTTGAGGAATGTTACTGTACTGATATGACAGCTGATTTTAACTGGGATCTAATTCTCAGATGGTGTTATGGTAAATGTGTAGTTTTATAATACTGTATTTTTAATATTTTTGTGTAAATGTGCAAAAATTATTTATTTACAACAAACCTTTATATTAAGTGTCATGCTATGTTTTAAATAAAATCCACAAAAACACTGACCTTGATCCTTGTCAGCACCAATTTCAAATAAAATACATAGGAAATATACATTACTTTTCAAAATGTTGGGGTCAGTAAGAATTTTAGGGTAAAAGACAGATAGAAATCAATAGAAAAATATGTATATTTCAAATACATGGTGTACTTTTGATCTTCATGTTGATTAAAGAATCCTGAAAAGGTTTCCCACACAAATATTAAGCAGCACAACAGTTTTCAACATTGATAATAATAAGAAATGTAGCACCAAATCAGTATATTACAATTCTTTTTCAAATTTAATGTGACACCATGTGCTGAAAATTCAGTTTTGCCATCACAGGAATATTTTTTTTATTTTTTTATATTACAAATAGAAAGCAGTTATTTTAAATTGTAATAATTTTACAATATTACTTTTTTTTTTTTTTTTTTACTGTATTATAAATGCAACCTTGTTGAGCATAAGAGATGTAAAAAAAAAAAAAAAAAAAATCTTACTGACCCCAAACTTTTATGTAACATTATGACATATACAGAATTTTATTTACTTGCATATGTTCTCTTACATAAATATTGTTATATTTTGTTAAAAAAAATGAAAAATAAATATCATATAATAACTTTATACTTAAGCACCACCCTAAACCCCCACTCCACGTCACCCACCCACCCACCCACCTGCAGCTGTGACAAACATGCTGGGGAAAACCAAAAACCACAAACCTCGCTTTTCAGCTGAAGTCTGAACACAGGAATGGAGTGATATTAAGATTTGATACCTGTAATTTCTACTAAGAGATCATTTTAAGAAGCACTATTACAATACATTCAGACTATAAAGAACAGAAATGCTAGATGGCTGTGATCTTGCAGTATTTCATCGTAACTGGAATCTGAAAACGACAACAGAGTGGTTGGTTGGCAATGTGACTTTCATTGTTTTTGAGGTTGGCCGCCGAAACTGAAGAGCCAAATGTGCAACTCTGTGAATCATGAAACACCCAGAAGTCCGGCCTCCTCGTCAGAGAATGTGCTAAAATAGTGGTTACTGAACGAGTAGCAGAAGCAACAAACACATTACCTTACTTCCTCATCTGATCTGCATCTCCGACTTCTGTCTATTTGTTCTGAGGGTACGTATCTCGCTTCGATCTCTCATTAAGCTGTTAATTTTTATTATGTAAACTAATTTTAACATTTTAAATGCACTGTGTAGTAAAATATAGTTGAAATGTCTAGCTTTCACTTGTCTTTCTGAAGGAAAAAGAACCACCAAAAATGTAGAGCTACATTGTGGCATGGCACATTCAAATGAGCTCAAATTGTTATATTCTTTTTTGTATATTTACACAAAGTATTCAAAATTAAAGTTTAAAGGAATGCAATGAGGGTCTACAGAACACTGAAAAAACACTGTAATTGGTAATATTTTACAGTAAGGTCCTATTAGTTAACATTAATGCATGTTAACTTACATCAACTAACAATGAGCAATACATTTGTTACAGTATTTATTAATCTTTGTTGACGTTACTTAAAAATACAATGATTCATATAATTAAAGTTAGCTGCAGTTCAATTAAATAATATTAACAGAAGCTTTGGTTTGAATACTGTATTAGTAATAGGCATACTTTTAGATAAGATTAATGCATACTTTTCATAAAGGCCAGAAGTATTTTTTATAATCGTTAGTTCATGTTAACTAATGGGTTAAAATTGAACCTTATGGTAATACCGAATAGAAAACACCCCTGTGTCCTTCCAAGCCTATATGGCTTTCTGTGTCCCCCCTGTGAACATAAAATAAGATATTTTGAGAAATGTGTGTGTTTTGGATACCAGCATTCTTAAAAATATCTTATGAAGGCCTATTCAACAGAAGTGAGATAGTTAAACAGTTTTGGAAGGACAGTTTTGGGTTAACTATCCATTTAAGTTGAATTGTTGCATTATTTTTCTATCTCTTTGAATAATTACTAATGAATAAAACTGAGTTAAATCACTTCAAACTAGAACTTGTTGTGGAACATAGGCTACACATGATCAAAATGAAACATTTTACAATGTAATAGTGAGTTTAACTAAACCAGAAACAATGCAGATGTCTTTTCCACGTTACATGACTATCACACTCTTCTTTGAGTTTGACTTCCAGTATGTTTTCTTTCTAGGGACCATGACGACGAATACCATCACCAACACCACCACCACCAGCCTTGCAGTGACATCCACCTCTTCAATCCCCCAAGACCACCTCACAGTGAAAGAGCCCTACAGAATCGCCCTGATAATCATCTACTCCGTCGTGCTTCTGGTGGGCATCACAGGCTTATTTCTCATGATCAGCTTGTTAAAAGCCAACATTCGCTCGTTAACCACCATCGCCTTCCTGAACCTGATGGTCGCACATTTTCTGTTCCTGCTCACCGTGCCGTTCAGAATCTACTATTTCGCGTCTCTACAATGGCACCTGGGTCCGGGGATGTGTAAACTGATCAGCGCCATGGTGCATATCCACATATACATGGTGTTTACCATCTACACCATCATTCTTACCCTTCGTTTCCTGCAATACTACAAGAAAACGCAACGGACTGAGTTTTACAGGAGGCTACACGCGCTAGGCGCGAGCGCTTTAGTGTGGTTCCTACTTCTGCTCATCATGCTACCTCTCGTGCTGCTTCAATACGGCCAACACAAAACAAAATCGTCTGAAAGCAGTGGTAAATCGTCTGAAAGCAGTGATGAGAAACAATGTTTCAAATTTCAAAGTATGCTAGAGAACACTGCCGTCTACGTCCTGAACATGATTCTGTCCATCTTTATTATCAGTGTGTCGGGTCTTCAGACCTGCATCCAGGCGATCATCTTGCACGCTATGATACGCAAGTACGGACAGGCCTGTCGTTCCCAGCAGGAGTTTTGGGTCCAAATAAAAAACCTCATCTTTGTACTTATCTTGCTCACCTGCCTGGTACCATACCACCTTTTCCGGCTGCAATATCTGAACAACACTCAAGATCTCCATGCGATAAATGAGGTGTTTCTGGCCATCACGGGACTGACATGTTTCGACATGTTAACGTTCACAGGGAAGAACGTGTGTCAGGCGTGCTGGACCTAAGCTGTGGATTGACCATCAATCAGGGTCTGCAGTTGTGAAAATTGAAACTGTTTTTACAGGAAACGAGTGTAATAATTATAATACGGTGACAATCAAGGTAGCCTAAATGAGCACCCCAGCTGACAAAAAAAAAAAAAAAAAAAAAAAATGTTTTAAGAACGTTTAGCTAACGTTCATTAAGTTACGAAAGCGTTGATTTATAAATGACCTCTAAACGTTCAAAACGTCCAGTTAAAGAAAATAATGTTTAAAAAAAGTTTTTTTTTGGTTTTGGTGACATTTTGGGAACTTTCATTTTGTTCTATTTTCGTTGCATATGTTGGAAACATTATGTTCCCTGAACGTTGTGAAACTAGAAACATTTTTTTTTTTAAAAAACTGTTCAACTAAAATGTTTCACAATTGTGTCATAATAGGGCTAGAAAGGAAATTACTATAGGCTACTAATTATTAACTGTGTTAGCTGTGATAAAAATAAATGGAAAGAAAGACACGGAAGCTTACACAAAGTAGCCTACTATTACCATAAATGTAAATTTAATTTTAAATAGGCCTATTAAAGGGATAGTTCACCCAAAATGGAAATTCTGTCATCATTTACTTTCCCTCAAGTTGTTCCAAACCTGTATGGATCCCACCCCCACAGAACACAAAAGAAGATATTTAGATTGTTTGAAAAATATGGGTGACCAAACAGTTGATGGGCCCATAGTATGGAGAAAAAAATTACAATGGAAGGCCAATCAACTGTTTGGTTACCCACATTCAAAATATGATTTAATTGGTTTCAATTTCTTGGGATGATTTATGCAGAAGTCGTGTATGTAAGAGTTTAAAAACGTGGATTTGTGTTCAATTATAGCCTATAAAACAATGACCAACCGGTGCTCGACCTCTCATTGAAAAACAGAAAAATAGAGATTTGGCGCCCTCTTCTGGTAAACTTGGAGAACGTCAAAGACCCATTCGGAGGTTGGCTAGTTGAAAGGTAAAATTATAATTCTGCAAAACAATGATTTCGGCTATTAGCGTTCAGCCAAATTGTTTATAAGCACGCTTTTTTTTAAAAAATGTATTTTTTAAAAAATACCAAAATCTCTGTTACATAGGATATGTATTCGTATTAGGCTAAATTCAAATTCTTCTACTTGTGTACAGGCTTCGTAGCCTAACGTTACTGTATGTCCGTGTTCTTGACGTCGTGAACCCACGCAAAGGCAACACGATTCATGTCTTCTGTTTTATTGGGGCTAGTTACTGTTTAACATCTCCACCCAACTTTCAGTTTGTTTAGTAAATCGATCTAATGAGAGGCTCCCCCAACACCACCAAAAGTATTATCCAATGACATGTTAAACACTTCATGTACTCGAATTTGCCAACATCGAAACATCATATTTAGTAGCATAAAAGTTTGACCCATGTTGGTTTGGGTTTTGGTGGATTAATGCAAATCGTAGTTGGACGTGGAGAAGGTAAGACCTGATAGTTTTGAGTTGCGGTCATTGAATTGTGGGTCATTTCAAGAAAAAATAATCCGTTAGACCGTTTGTTTCTATATTTTACCTGGGAATGTAGGAATTTAAAGAGTTCCTAACTACTAACCTAACGTTACATGGGAAAAGAAAATATCGTCAGGCTGTGACGTCGACGTTCGTGTCTTTTTTTCTTTTTTCTTGTTGACAAAAATGTAAAGGATTTTAATTCTTGAGCACAAATAAGCAGTGGTTATATTTACAATTATTTTTCGTAATTATTACTATTTTATTTTTTATAGCTATTAAAAAAAGTTTAAAATATGCTACATTCAATCTAAGCACATTTACGTTCTCTCAGTTATCTTTGCTTTGTAAATAATTACTTTGCATTTTTCATTCAAATATGTCTTACTACTATTATTATACGTAAAAATGTTTTAGACGTAATATATTTATTATAAGTAGGCTTTTTAAATACAAAACTGAACGTAGCCAACTACCTGGATACTGCGAGTTTCCCCCCAGTCCTGGGGTGATATTTTACTTCCAAACAGTTCTAGTTTGACCTTGAATTTATTTTTCTTTTGAAATTGTATCATAGATCAACTAATGTAGAGTACATTGCAGTATGATTTTAAGTAAAGTATTCTTCTCTCTGCATTGGATTTGTTAGTGTGTAATGCAATGTATTGAAAATAGAGGGCATGAAATAGATGCCCTCATAGCAAAACTCTTTATCACGTGAACATTTGAGCACTTCCTCATTTAAACATTGTTTGTTGAAGTTAAAATGTAACCTGTGCAGTGTTTCCTCAGAGTATCCATGTGCTTACTGAATCTAATGTCAAATATTTAAAGTCTGATTTATTTCATATTTTGTTGTCTTTCTGGTTTTGTTGTAGGCTCTGTTTGTACAGTAATGGTGCTATTCTGTTTGACTTTCTATAGTAGATTTTAGTAAAGTAAGGCAGTTTAGTCGACAGAAAAACACAGTTCTCACACTTATAGATATTCTAAAATTAAATAAACTGTTTGGGATCCAAATGGCAAAGTATTTCATTGAAGTTGAATGTTTTTAAAACTATATTTTGACCAGAGACACTTGTCTGGTTTCCTTTATGGCTTTGCACATTCATTGTATAGGGCTGTCGTGCTGCACTGATGTCTTTTTTTGTGATGTTTTATTCAAATTTTGTCAGAAAGGTTTTTTTTTTTGTTTTTTTTGTTAGGTAGACAGACAGTTTGCCTAAACGGCTGCCATTTCTTTCCAAACCTGTATTCGTTTTGTTCTTCCGCAGAACACAAAATTAGATATTTTGAAAACCACTGCGGTTCAAAATAACATTGGACCCCATTGACTTTCATTGTACAAATAAATACTTTTTTTCTCTCCAAAATATATATTCTTTTGTGTTCTTGGAAGGGCATGAGGGTGAGTAAATGATGATAGAATTTCATTTTTGTGTGAACTATGCATTTAAGAAAAAATGGCATTCAAATGACTCTCTTATAGTTTAAATAACATGCAAAACAGAATTTGAGTCGTCTATAATAATCATATAATTACAACAGAGCTGCTGTAACTGAGATATCTAGGTTATTAAATATTGTGTACATTTAAATTAAGCATTAACCTATAATAAGCATAACATTTATGCAACTTCATTTTAAGCCATGGCACATCCCAAGCTGAGAAAACCCCATCGATTTACAACATCTCGTTTTCAAAAGGAAGCTCCTAGTTCTCCTAATGTGCATTTATAAATTTATTGTCCTGCAGTCTTTGCCATATTTTGTTGCATTACTTTGTTATTTTGCCTGAGAACAGGGCCTGTTGTTTGGGCTGCACCAATAAAACCTCTGGTTTCACTCTGGAACAAATGGGGAAAACTATTATCTCTTCATCCTTCTGATAAGTATAGGATAAGGGGGAGAAGATAAGTTCTGTGCAAGGAGGTGAGGAGTCTTGGCCAAGGCTCCTCCCTTGTCTTAGAAGACAACAAATCAGCATTCTGAAGAGATGGTCAACCTAAGGCTGCTCTCTCCTAGAGACACTGTCCCAGGACGACTTTAAGTAGAAATACTGGAGCAAGGAAGGGATGAAGTTTTCACCAAGTCCTCTCCCTAAATCCTTGTTGGACATGGATGTAGCCAATTACTGCGAGGGTCTAGACCCGACCTATAGCACACTGGGCTTTGAGAATGCAGAGGTGCTTTATTGTGGTGGTGAGTGCTGAGCATTTTGTCCAAAAATACGTTTTGAAGTACTGTTGAAGCAGATGGGGTTGATGCTGCTTGGACTAGTATGATCATTCTGGTCCAATTTTGTGTTTGCTATAGTGCTGTTACTGAACTGTTAACTGAATTAATGTCAGTTCTAACTGAGGTGGGTGTTAACTTGGCTTGGTATGACTGGAGGGGACAGGCGCCATGTCATGGCTGGTTTAATAGCTGTCTGAACTGTCTGGAATGATTTGTCCCAGCAGAATCATTTACCTCCTAAAGGAGATAACTATTTGCTAACTATTCTGAAAGTCTTTCCATTCAGTTTAAAATTCAACAGAGGGTTTCACTCAAATCCTGAGAAAAGAGTTCTGAGTCTCAGGATTAGAGACAGGGTTCTCCGTGGGTTGATAGGTTGGGAAAAAAAGACAAAACGGGATATACTGTATTTAAGTGTAAGTTTAATATATTTTTTACAACTTCAATGTTAAAGGGATAGTTCGGCCCCCCAAAAAAAAAAAAAAAAAAAAATCTGTCATCATTTACTCAGCCGAGTTGTTCCAAACCTGTTGGCCCATAAATTGTTTGGTTACCCATATTCTTCATAATATCTTCTTTTGTGTTCAGCAGAACAAAGAAACTCGTACAGGTTTGGAACAACTTGAGGGTGAGTAAATGATGACAGAATTTTCATTTTTGGGTGAACTATCCTTTTAATTCAAAGCAGCAACAACAATGAAGTTAAAAGAGGAGGGACATTTTGAAGCGTGAAAGGTTGTTTGTCCCATGATCCTATTTTGTACTTTTATTTAAAAAAATAAAACATTTACTGAAGGGACTGGGTCATCATGGGAAATTTCTTTGTCAAGGGTGCAATGTTGCCACTTCTAACTTTTAAACCTAGGCCCTTTTGGTTATCCATATCTTTAGCCACTTCGTCATCACAATCTGATGTGATTTATCCAGTTCGGTTCTCCATTAACCTAATGCTGGAATAAAATTGCTGAAGAGATTTCCCAGTTATCTTTACAGTTCTTTACAGTACATCTAAACATAGAGATAGAGAAAGGTCGTAAAATAACTGGAATAGAAACTATTTAAAGGCAAACACACACTCTCTGATGGACAGCTAGACAAATAATTAACTTAATTCAGATTTTCCTAAAATTAAACCAATCAGTACACATAGATCTGTCATACTAACTTGACTGAATCTGTTGCAGATAAATGCTAACTAGTGTAAGCATTGACAAAAAAAAAAGTTTAATGTGGTAACATCTACATTAACTGATTGTATCAAATAAAAAAATAAAAAAAACACTGCTGAATCATCCTCAACCAGTCCACTCCCATGCAAAGCATGCTGGGAACCGAAACTTGACTTAAGAATGAATGATTAAATAGATTTAGATTTAGAATAGATTTCACATAGTGAAACTAAGCATTGTGTTGAAACAAAACTCACATTTTGAGTTGATGTTTTTATGCAAAGTATACATTTAATACATAGGAAAGAGTTTGAGATGGATTGTTTGTCGCATTCAGCTAATTTGTATACATCTGGGCTTCTTTCAGCTTTTTTTTTAATAATCCTGTGCTTAAATGGATAGTTCACCCAAAAATTAAAATTCTGTCATCGTTTACTCACTCTCATATCGTTCCAAAACTGTATGAATCTCTTTCTTGTGTGAAACACAAAAGAATATATTTAGAAAAATGTCTCAAATGTTTTTTTTTTTTAAAATCCATATTATGGAAGTCAATGGTCACCAAAAATGTTTGGCTCCCAATATTCTTCAAAATATCTTCTTTTGTGTTCTGCAGAAGAAAGCAAGGTTTGGACCAACACTAGGGTGAGTAAATTATGACAGAATCTTCATTTTTGGGTAATCTGTCTCTTTAATTAAGCCCATAAAGCCATGAATGCAGTGAAATAGTTTTCCAACCCATTTCTCCAACACCTTACTCTGAAACTAAATACTTCAAACAGCCGACAGGAAGAAATTTCCTCTCTCTGAGACCACACGTGCCCTTTGCATTCAGATGATGTTTTATTCTGAAATGAGAAGGAATCACTTTGGGAATCAACTAAATCAGAAGAGATTGCTTTCAACCCACATTAACATTTATCCATGAGATGTCAATCTCCATTGAGTGTCTGTCTATGCTATAAAACAGAGGCTAATCCTAATTAAGTCTGTCCTACAACAGCGGGAGGCTCCAATCAGTCTCAGCGCATAAAAGGCTAAAGTCCCCTGCTGCATTTCTTTTGTTGAAATGTTATGATTTTGGATGCACAAAGGAATGATTGATTTCTCATCCTTGTCTATATGAACAGAAGGGTGCCACTCTCTGTTGCATTAGAAGGTCTTTTAGGATGAGCATCCTTTGTTCACTTATGCAGAACTCTTCCTTATTCCCCTCATTAGTAGTTATGATCGAGAGACCGAGTAAAAAGGCTGAGATTTGATAGATGTGTTGTGCTGTAGCTTTATGAGACTCACTAGGCTCTGTGTTTGTTAGTCTAGCTTGAATTAGCATGCTTAGCTTAGCATCTAGAAGCTTAGCAGCAGTAGATCTCCTCTATTAGTGTTCTGGATGTACAACAGACATGATTCTCTACTTTAAAAGATCTAAAAGTCACCCAAGTGAATCATCGAGCCCTCACTTGACTGAATGAACAGTTTTTGCTACTCAAACCAAAGTGTTCAGGTGGCAATAACAGTTTTGTGATGATCTCAATCCTGACTGTCCGTGTTGTTGTTCACAGAAAACATGCCGACAGAGCCTAGCATCAGTCAAGGAGAAAATGGCGTGAGCTCCAACTGCGCAATCTGTGGCGACAAAGCCACAGGTAAACATTATGGCGCGTCTAGCTGTGATGGCTGTAAAGGCTTCTTCCGCCGGAGCATCAGGAAGAGTCATGTCTACTCCTGCAGGTACGCTGTAAAATAAATATTGTGTATTGAAAATAATTTTTTATGGTGGAAAGAAAATGTGTTCAGTGTTATTTTAGTATTACATACTATATACTATGTTATTATATATAGTATATAATATACTATATAGTATGTATTATATTACTATATATACATATATACTATATATAATACATTTTTTATTTCAGTTTTACTAATTTTAGTACTTAAACTTATTTCAATTAGTTGTCAGGTTTTTTGAGTTTAAGCATTTTAAAGCAGTTTCGTTAACAATAACAGTATGAGATGGGAATCGAGAGCTGATTCTTTAGAAATGAAATCATTTTTTAATGACATTCTGTTGCGTTAATGGTTACCGCGAACATAACAAAACATGGTAACACTTTACAATAAGGTTCCATTTGTTAACATTAGTTACTAACAATGAAAATAGGTCTACCTCTGAAGCATTTGTTAATCTCAGTTAATTTCAGCATTTACTAATGCATTATTAATATCAGATGTTGTATATTCTTTAATGAACCTGAGCTAACATGAACTAACAATGAACAGTTGTATTTTTTTGAACTCATAAAGATTGAGATTATTTTTGGTAACACTTTATTTTAAGGTGACGTAGTTACACGTTGCTACATGTACTTACTATAGTGTATAGTGTAATTATGCATAATTACAAGTAACTAACCCTAAACCAAACCCTAACACTAACCATTGCTCTATAGTAAGTACATGTTAATGAATACACTCAGTACTTATTCAAGTAAGTACAATGTAACTATGTCACCTTAAAATAAAGTGTAACCTTATTTTTAGCTATTGTTAGTTAATGCATTAATGGGAACTACTGTTTTACTATTATAAAGCGTATATACTATTATAACAGTATAACCTGATTCACAACTGAGTGCCCCTTATGAGTTGGTTCTATGGACTCACGAATCAGTCCTGAATTGATCTAATGAATTACACCAATTCACTGAACCATAAGTTGTTACTTCTGTCATGTCTAAATCAAAAATGAAAAGAGAATCGTTAAGGAATGACTTAGGAACTGGAATTGGAATCAGAACCACAATTCCTTACAGTTCCCAGTTCTAATTACAAATAATTGACCAAAACGCACCAAGACTATTTTTTATATACATCATATATACATCTAATTTATTGCTGTAATGTTAACAAGGTGTTTACAAAGTTTGGTGTTTGCTCTTCTGAAAAAAAGAAACTTCTTCTTTTGGGCAGGTTTAATCGTCAATGTGTTGTTGATAAAGATAAACGGAACCAGTGCCGTTTCTGCAGACTTCACAAATGCTTTCGAGCTGGAATGAAGAAAGAAGGTAAACATTTTATATGCATGTAATTTTCCCCACAAATGCTCCCATTTCCCACAGTCTTGAACAGACATCTCATGGAGTAACAAGGAAGAGGGAAACTCAAGTGAGTAAAATAGATGATGCCATAAAACTTGCCCTGATTACACAAGGATGTTTAGTTTATTGGATGTATAACCTTGGCTTAGACTTTTATGATGGGCGATCATGTGCTCTCCACCTCACTTTCCGTGCGTACACGTTGTTCAGGACTGTGGTCAGTTAAAGTTTTACCTCTAGCTTATGCAGGGTTTTGTACGACAGTCATGCATTATTTTTTAATTTGCTCACCATCATTTCTCATTTCTTCTGAGAAGGAATTTCTTCATTTTTTGTAAGGACAGTATATTTATTTCCAGCTGCTATTTGCCAGTAGAAATCAATATAATTTAAACAAAGTATCCAAAAAAACATCAAAATAGGATAGAGAAAAGTATTTATAAAATGATTTAAAAATGTAATGCAAGTAAAGTAATGCAAAATACAGTAACATGGCCAGTAGGAAATATTTATGGCTGGCAATTTTTCCCAATTCATTCATCATTATATGGCAAAACACAACAAGTAATTTTTGACTCTTTGTACGTTTAATGACATTAAAATACATTAGAAGGAACGATTTATTCTGCCAGTGAACCCCTTATTTCTTGGCTGTTCGTGTGTGTTATTTCTTGGCGGTGTGATTTTCTGCAAATAAGCGTGAGAAACACACCCATCATCTTGGCTAATCAGTAATAACTCCTAACTGTTATTAGCTCACTAATCAGCAAAATTGTTTGTGCTTGTTTTAAGCTGTGCAGAATGAGCGGGACCGTATCAGCTCTAGGAGGAACATGCAAGACTCACATGATCTGCCGCCAATCACAGCCCTCGCTCATGCTGAAGCTCTCTCGCAGCAGGTAAACTGTCCTATCAAGGTTAATCGAAACGCTCACACGCACACACACAAAAAGAAAGAGAAAGAATATCAGCAGAAAAGGGCAGAGGCACGGAAAATGAAAAACATGCTTATTACGGTATCTGCGGCAGTAACATTTATTGCTTTTGAGCAATAAATCATTGGCATGATTGTCAATTATAGCAAAGGTGTATGGGTTTAATGCGTTCTGTTAGAGATAAATAGTCACCAAAGACAAAAATTAACCAGCGACAGGGCTGATTAAAGAAGGAAGAGAGGTTTCATCACAGTTACTCTGCTCAGTAGTTAATAATAACAAAGAGAGATAAATAACAACTGTGATTTGCATGAGCGTTGCTTTCTTTGAGCATCAGTCAGTGAGTGTCATCAACATTTCTAATTATTTGCATGAGTACCTGTGTGAATTTACTCCGAGAGAGGCAACAGCCTGTGCGAAAGCATTTTTAGAGGACACTGTAAATTCAGTTCTTCTCTCTTCTCTCTCAGCAGATCAACGCTGCCAGCCCAATGGACCCTGCTGATGTTTCAGAGAAAAAATCAGCCACTATCAGTGACGTCTGTGAATCTATGAAGCAACAGCTGCTTGTTCTGGTAGAGTGGGCTAAGTACATCCCAGCCTTCGGCGAATTGCCACTTGATGACCAGGTAATGGCCGTTGGAAAGCAACACTGGCTGTGCTAATTGGGGAGGCCCTTGGGTTAAATTGCAGGGCCGTTCACCGAAGCTCAATATTTGCTATTCTCATGGTTGACTTGGTTTAGCCTCCATTTAGCATGCTGTCTGTGTTGCTCTAAATTTCGGATTTCCCCCCTTGCATTTATTCTTATTGAACATGCAGAACCTTCCGGTGTTTAACTATGAGCTTAAAGGATAAAAATGGCATTTAGTTCATGTGTATTAGCTTTGAGGTCTACTGTATGGTAGTGTACTCCTAAAAAAAATGACTAAATTATTTTTAGCCATTGTAATGCATTCAAAATTGGCAGTTTTGGTTCTGGACCAAAATTAATGACTCATTTAGCATTTTGTCACCTGCAATCAACTAGTAATAGGCAAGATGGCAAATGTTTGGCTGCTTAGGATTGCCCAGTTAGCCCTCTGCTGGTAGAGATAATAATTACACTATTTGTTTCTAAAACTCAAGTCCATTCTAAATACATTTTTATATATACTATATATAATGATTAAATACATTTAGAATATTCGAAAAGATTTCTATTTAAAGGGATAGTTCACCCAAAAATTTATAAATAAATGCTGTTCTTTTGAACCTCCTATACTTCAAATAATTCAGAAAAAAACTATCACAATTTCCACAACAATATTAAGCAGCACAGCTGTTTTCAACATTGATAATAATAAGAAATGTTTCTTAAGCATAATAGAATGATTTCGGACGGATCATGTGACACTGAATACTGGAGTAATTGCTATTGACTATAGCTCAACTCAAGTCATACTGACCAAACATTTTTGAACAGTAGTGTGTGTGTGTGTGTGTGTGTGTGTGTGTGTGTGTGTGTGTGTTTTTAGCATTTCCTTATAGTATAGCATATTGTCATTACATTTCATTGTGGTTTGGTTGGTTTACAGAAAACTGTTAAACCAGGCCTAATTTTTTTTACAGGTTAGTTTATTACGTGCTCATGCTGGCGAGCACCTTCTGCTGGGTGTGGCTAAGAGGTCAATGCCATACAAAGACCTCTTGCTTCTAGGTAACTTCTAATAGAAAGTCATTTTCACCTTTCAACATAATTGTAGATAGACACACACACACACACACACACTCACACACTAACTCGAGCGGATCTTTTGTTTCTTATTTTCCTTGCAGGTAATGGCTGTGTTGTCCATCGAAACTGCCCTGAGCCGGAAATAGGTCGCGTATCTAACCGAGTCTTGGATGAACTGGTATTACCCTTCCAGGACATCCAAATTGATGACAATGAATATGCAGCTCTAAAGGCCATTGTGTTCTTTGATCCAGGTATATGCAAATAAAACAGAACATTCATTTAACACTTAATATCTATCTTAAAACACAGCCATACATGTGACTATTTTTCTTCTAGATGCCAAAAGCTTAAGAGACCCTTCTAAGATCAAGGCGATGCGCTGTCAGGTTCAAATGAGTCTGGAAGACTACATTAATGACCGGCAGTATGACTCGCGTGGGCGATTCGGGGAGCTTTTGCTGCTGCTTCCTACTCTGCAAAGCATCACCTGGCAGATGATTGAGCAGCTACAGTTTATCAAGCTTTTTGGTCTTGCCAAGATAGATAACCTGCTGCAGGAGATGCTTCTTGGGGGTGAGTATGAGGTGAAGCATTCAATTGCATGGGCTTTTGAAGCGGAAAAATGCTTCATGATCATTTTTTAAATTAGGTGAAAGCAGGTACTTTATTCTGAAACAAGTGTGCTTTGATCTTTTTCTTATAATACTGCATATTACACTGCAAAATGTAAAATGATGAGGCAAAATAATGTATGTGCTGTATACCATATTAAGACATTAGTCTAGCTAAAGCATGTAAAGGAAACATTACTATTATTATTGCTCATAATTAGCATTATGGATTTGATCAAACAAGTATAACATTTTGGCACATAATTTATGCTACGGACATGAATGCTACGTCAAATCATGTGGATTCGCCATAGCTATTTTCTAAATGTTATTGATCTTATTGAGATCCATGCATATGGCTTCAAGTTTCATTTTCTAAAAAAAAAATGTCATCAAAATATCTTAATCTTTCCCGTGTAAATGACAGACTTCTCTCTGGTGACTTGATAATATTCATTATAAATGGTTTATTCATGCACATAATTATTTTTGAAAAATTCATGTGCCCTGTCGCTCACATGAGATCGCAGCAATGGCAAACCACAACGATCCCACAATCCAATTCCAAAAGGAACAAAATCAAGTCCCGTCCTACATTTTGGGGGTCTAGGTAGGCCTCAGGGTTCAGGAAAAAATAGAAAGGATTCATTTGTTGCATTGCAGCCAGTTATGTACTTATGTATTTATGAATTGTCATCTGTTTCAAGTGGTGTTTATAGTACTGTAATGTATTGTATTGATGCGGGACAGTGAATGCTGTGGGATGCGAGACAATTTTTGGAAGAAGTTCCAACAGTAAATAATTTCACTTTATTTTGATGGTCCCTTTTACACATTCTGTTGACTATAAGCAACGTTTTACCTGCATGTCTACTAACTCTCATTAGAGTATTAGTAAACTGGTAGAGTTAGGGTTAAAATAAGTTGACATACTTGCAAAGTTACTTATAGAATGTCTGTTGGAGGACCATCACAATAAAGAGTTAGCAGATATTAAGCAGACAGTCTACTAATACTCGAATGAAAGTAAGTTGACATGAAGTTGCAAAGTTGCTTTTAGTCAACAGAATGGGGATCATCAAAATAAAGTGTTACCATAAAGTGAAATTGAAATATGAATTGAAATAAAAAATGTCATGCTGGTGTAATATTACCAAAGACTTTAGACATACAAAGACGGTGCACTCATGAAAGTGCAACATATACCAGAATAAGTCCCGCCTTCAAAACAAAAGAGCCAATCGCTAATTAGAAAAGTCATTGCGTCACGGTCCAGCCTGAAAAATGCTTTTTTTTTTGTTCATGATTTGAGTGTTTAGATACAAAATTTATAAGACAGTTGTTGTCAGATATCATTGGTGTTGTCAGCTCCACAGCAGACTTCTTCCCGACATTATGTCACGAAAGTGTGGATACGGAGGAAGATCGTGTGGGCTTAGGGTTCCATTTGGGACGGGGCCGATATTACTTCGAATGTTCACTATATAACTTTGGTATCTCTGTCATCATCTGTGATTAAAAGTTGGAAGTACTGTAGCATATCTGCCACCATATAGCCAGACCTTCTTTTCTTTACTTATGGATGTGATGCAACAGGCACAGATGAATGTGCTAAACTTGAAATTTTTCCGTCAAATTTGAGCTGACCGCTCAAAATATGAGTTTTGTAGGCTTACTTACTTTTTGAACACTGTTTTTTATATAGTAACTCAATAATTACATTTATTTTTGCAGGTTTAACCACAGAACAACCTCACTTGTATCACAATGGTCACCCTCAGGCTCCATTAACAGGACAGACTATAGTCATTAGCTCCATACCAGGACCTGCACTCTCACAGCAGATGGGTAAACATTTTTCTTTTATTTATCCTT
The DNA here is from genome assembly GCF_949319135.1 of Squalius cephalus. Taxonomy (NCBI): domain Eukaryota; kingdom Metazoa; phylum Chordata; class Actinopteri; order Cypriniformes; family Leuciscidae; genus Squalius; species Squalius cephalus. Next base: position 10,739,324 of record NC_137146.1, read on the forward strand.
TCATAAATATAGTCAGTGACCAGACATCATTCATTAGTGAAGTGTTATTTTACTTGATTTTATTTTTATATTTGAATTTGAATAATTTTCTCATGACATACCAAGCTATTTTAAGTGTGTTTTATAGATTTTCTGTTTTTTTTTTTTTTTTTCAGCATCCCCAGATACCCCTATTCCATCTCCCACTTCAGTACAGAACCAGGAGGCCTACAAGCCCCCCGACAGCCCGGCTCTCCTGCTAACGCCACAGCCCATGGCAAACAGACTCTCTCCTGAGCCTCTATGAGCCTCCTCTCTAGTGCAGGCCCTGTGTGTTTGTATATGTGTAAATTGTGTGTTACACCCTTCCCCTCCTCCAGCGCAACATGTTTAACTGATCCAAAGAGAACTTTACAAACACATTCTAAATGTATTGTCAAATTTTACCACCACAATTTGAAATAATTACATTGGAAAGATTTATTATTGGCAGACCTGGTTTCTCCTTATCAACTGGAAAACTAGTCAATGTAGACAATATTCGTTTATTAATAACAAATTATTGTCAGTTTTTGTACTATTAAAAAAGTCGAGATTTAATTTATTAAAAAAATTATACTATGCAACACTCAAGAAATGTAAATTTTTGCTTTAAAATGTGCCATTTAACAATAAATAAATACACTTTGGGTCTGAGTTGTTTTTTATTTATGGATTAATTTGTAAATAGCTCATGCTGCAAAGAGCTACTTTTGGGAAAGTATCAATATACTATACACTCGTTACAACCGAGGTATGCAGCAAAGCATTTGTGAAGCCACAACACGCACAACCTTGAGGCGGATGGGCTACAACAGCAGAAGACCCCACCGGGTACCACTCATCTCCACTACAAATAGGAAAAAGAGGCTACAATTTGCACGAGCTCACCAAAATTGGACAGTTGAAGACTGGAAAAATGTTGCCTGGTCTGATGAGTCTCGATTTCTGTTGAGACATTCAGATGGTAGAGTCAGAATTTGGCGTAAACAGAATGAGAACATGGATCCATCATGCCTTGTTACCACTGTGCAGGCTGGTGGTGGTGGTATAATGGTGTGGGGGATGTTTTCTTGGCACACTTTAGGCCCCTTAGTGCCAATTGGGCATCGTTTAAATGCCACGGCCTACCTGAGCATTGTTTCTGACCATGTCCATCCCTTTATGACCACCATGTACCCATCCTCTAATGGCTACTTCCAGCAGGATAATGCACCATGTCACAAAGCTCGAATCATTTCAAATTGGTTTCTTGAACATGACAATGAGTTCACTGTACTAAAATGGCCCCCACAGTCACCAGATCTCAACCCAATAGAGCATCTTTGGGATGTGGTGGAACGGGAGCTTCGTGCCCTGGATGTGCATCCCACAAATCTCCATCAACTGCAAGATGCTATCCTATCAATATGGGCCAACATTTCTAAAGAATGCTTTCAGCACCTTGTTGAATCAATGCCACGTAGAATTAAGGCAGTTCTGAAGGCGAAAGGGGGTCAAACACAGTATTAGTATGGTGTTCCTAATAATCCTTTAGGTGAGTGTATGTTCAAACATATATTCTTCTAATATATATTCTGAAAAATGTTAATGGGCCCTGCATTACAGGGCAGCTGTATAAATATGAAGCATTAAAAAAAAGAAAAAAAGAGGTAGTTGGGACATTACTTATACGTCCCAATTTGCAACTTTTGTCAGTTTTCTGAAGCAAACCCTGAGAGTGAAAAGCCACAGTGAGCTATACATGGAACCTATACAATTATAACAAAACGAGAAGCAGATGATCATAACATCTCATCTGAGTCAAGTGAAACGGTGCGCTCTCTGACATATCATGAATCTCTGTCACCTCATTGCCTCAGAAAGAGCGACAGACAGAGAAAGAGCAAGAAACGAATGCTCATTCGAAAACACATCAAATCAGGCTATTTTCTGCATCTAAACAACAGCGTTTGGTGCAGGTGAAGTCCGTGTTGTCAATACCTCAGCATTCATGGGAAACCGTAATAAGTTTTGGAGTGCGCCCTGTTTGGATGGTTTTCCAGAAAGCAATCTGATATCACTAGGTGTAAGTGCACAAGGCCTGGGGGCAGATGATGCCGTCAATAGCAGCTGTCTATTATACTGCGGGAGAGCTTGGAGGAAGTGGAAATGGAGACCGAGCAAGCTAAGATAAACAATGCAAACCCTCCAATCAACTCCATAATAGAGTGGCAGCTTGCGTGGGGTTAAACGGCAAGCTTGACGGGAGAAAGCTGAGCATCCAGTGATCCTTAATGAACAAGCGCACAAGGCTGAATGCACTTATTTGTATACAAAACATTGTCTTGGTATTCAGGGCACACATCTCATCTGAGGCGTTCAGCTTTGTGTGACGGTGTGGTATTAAGCCTCGGTAAGCCTCCTCTGAGCAATGTGGAGTGGATGGAATAAGCATATCTGTTCTTCACCTTTGTGGTGAAGGAAACTCTCACACACTACACCTTGACATTCATGACAGCGAGGATACTCAAAGTGATTGTAATCCACATTGCCGGCAAGCTGAAAAGGAGGAATTTTCCTCCCTTTTCTTGTGTAGAAACATCATTTGTTTGCATAATGACACTTCCAGACTGCTTCTATTCCAGTGCTGCACTTAAACCCCTGCTTTGGCTTTTTTTGTGTGTGTGCAAAATCTCAAACTGTTTTAATCTGTTATGAGGCAAATTTTCATTTTGGCATGATACATTTTCATATTTTGTGTCCACCCTGCCCCCCCCCCCCCCCCCCCCCCATTTTTGTAGCCTAACTACTTTATTTTAAATATTCTAAAAATGGTTTAGGATAGTGGTTCCTACTGAAATCATTTTAAAGTCATTTTAAAATTATTTTAATTTATTATTTATTAATTATCATTATTTTTCCCTTCAGTTAATAAAAAAACAAACAAACGGTGACCTCTTGCTGCTCAGGTGTTAGTTATGGGCGGGGCCTCAGAGGGGCATCAGACGTCTATCAGACAGCTTGGCCAAATAATCGCTAAAGCAATTAATTTTATAAAAAAAAAAAAAAAAAAAAGGTAAACACAGAATTAAAAAATTGGGAGTTGATGAAAAATTAAAGATGTTTTATTCTTATTATCTGCGCTGCAATATCCCATTACATTTCACGCCGGAAGTGGAGGCTGATGCTGAGGCCTAACTGTTAAGTTTCTTGATTAGAATTTGATACGTTTGTGATATACAAACTAAAAGATAGTCGGATAAATATTGTAATGAGAAGATGGGATTATCAAAAATGAAGCTTTCTTCGACTTTACTGTGGAAAGTCCGCGAAGGTGAGCTAGCCTAACGTTACTGTTTTTTTCTATCTTTTTGCTGTGAATCCTGCCGTGGTGTTTACTATGTTTGCTTTTACACTTTCTTCTACGTTAGTAAACAAACATGTCTGAACTGATATAATATTTTTTTCTACAGCAACCCCTTTTAAAACGTATTCCTTATTCCTTACTAGAGGCTTATTTCGAATTAAAAAGCGAATAGAGAATAGTTTAAATGTAACTTTTTTATATTTATTCCTCTAGTAACATGGATCTATTCAATATTTATAATATAGACTACTAGTATTTTTGCAGCTACAAGTCACTATCCCAATTATTCAGTTGTTGGGGGGAAAATGAATCCTGTGGGAATCTGTGGTTCCAGTTTTACTATTATTTATTCATTGTACGTATTTACATATCTAGCTATTAGAATCATTCCAGTTTTCTAGTAGCAACTTAATTTTTTTGTATTTTGCTAGTAATACTTTTAATTGATTTATAATGTAGTCATTTTGACTAGTCATTGCATATGACAATTTGAAAAAAGGAATTGTAGGCTACAACTTGAATACATAGTTGGCAGTGCTTAATTGATATCTACCGATTCCCTTGAATTCAATGACAAAAATTGGCCACTAGGTGTCATTAGAGGCGCATTGTAAATAGAGCCGCTGTAGTGATGGTTCTCATTGTGAGGAATTTCTAGTAAGTATCTCCACAAAGCTCACTTGATCTTTTATTTTATAACGTATGCAAACGTGGATCAGAATTGCAGCTGCCGTGAAGACTCTTAGCTTAAGTGTTCCGTGCTGGGTTATTCTAAAAAGCATCTTGTTCTTTTTTGTGTGCAATCAGGGAATATTTTTTTATTAACTCTTGCTCTCCATTTAAAATGAATGAATGAATGGTGGTCTATTAGCTGTGGTGGGCTTGAATTCAGGCTAGGCTGACATCGCACCCTTTTCAGGATCAAGGTTCGGGCAAAGGAGAGAGAAAAAAACCCACCACACACATACACTTGGTAATGTAAGTACAGTTTAAAATTAATGGTGTCTGTCAGGCTGGGGACCGGCTTGCCACTCAATGAGAGATTAAGGGTAAAGATTGCGCCCCATCATTATTCAGCTGCACATTTTACCCATAATTCCCCTCTAGATCAACTGAATTTTTTTGCTGAAAAGCAGGCGAAGGTGTTGAAACCCTGTGGCTCCCAACATTCAAGGAACGCATTCACATCTTGAATGATTCCCACCCTTTTTCAACGTCTGCATGTCTATCCTGATTAAACCGCAGTATTGCTTTGGAAAAGGGAAGTGGTGAAGCCATTTAAAAAGGGTTGAAATGCTAGTTTCTCTCATCAGAGCAGCGCCCTCCCTTTGAGGAGTTTCATAAATGTGGGCTTTAGTCTGAGAATAGCCGACTGTTCCTGGCCTCCTCTGACACCTCGCATTCTTACATTTTGTCCGTGCGGCACAGCTGAAAATGCTCGTGAAATGTATTCAATTCAAATCAAATTGATGTAGCGCAGAGTAATCTTTCTCTATTAGATGTGTCACTTTTGCCAATTGTTCCCTAATATCCTTTACTGTGACTATATAAGATTAGTGCTCTCCATGCTGCCAGAGTTTTTCGTGCCTTACTGAATTATTCACCGAGGCGTAACCTTCAGTTATCAGGTTAGAAAGACCTTGATTATAACAGGAAGTCAAGTGTAGAAAATCACTCTCTCCACCGAAGGAAGTGTTTCAGCCCTTTTGGAAATTTGAATAATTATGAAATGTACACACAAATAGTATAAGAAATTAATTACACAGGCACAATGGCTTTCTCTGTACTTGCAAAGGAGCAAAGCCTAATTTATGAGTAAAATAATTAGAGTTTATCTTTTTCTAATTCATTTTAATGCGTGGCAAATGAAATGTGGCCATTGTTATCTGGAACTTCCTCCTATTAATAATTGACACCATAAAATAAACTCTCTGCTTGATGCTTGTCTCTTAAGTGACAACACTCAAACGCAGCCAAAGTTTTGTGAGTTATTTAATTTCTAAATAATGTGCTTACCATCGTATTCTATCATATTTAGTTGTGGAGTCGTTAATCAAAAAGAAAATGATGATGACTCCCTGCTGTCTAGACTGATGTGTTGCTCTCTGCGGGGCACCGTGGCAAACTGCTCCACAGGCGTCTTCTGGAAATAAGGGAAACGGATAGCCGATCGTTCCGCACACCTTGAAATTATAGCCATCCTTGCGTTTTTTTCTTTTCTTTCCCCTCTCTCCCTTGAATAGTCATAGCAAATGAATTTAAGTTCATTAGCTTCCACCCCTGCTGGAATAATGCAACTCTCATTACATCTCTGATAGACAACATTTGACGAGGACATTTCTATTAGCATTATTCCATGCGGAATAATACACCCTTCATTATTTACTTAGTGAGCAAGGAGATTCCCGGAACAAACAGAGACGTGGTCTAACTCGTAGATTGTGTTCTGTACGTCCTTTTCATCGCCTTTATAGTGTCATTAACTCATGTGGTTACTGCACTTAGCAGTTAGCCTATGTTTTGCTTGTTTGATTTATAGTTGACCCTTATGTCACTGACCATTAAGCACCAAGTTCTCAGAAATGCGCTCTTTTTATTCATGTTGGTTTCACATGGTTTTAAGGTTTTATGTCATTTCCAAGAAAAGTTTCAGTTCAGTCATGGTGAAACCCTCAATTAAAAAGTAATGTTTGCTCTTTACCTTGAATGTACATTATGTATTGTAAAAGGTATGTTTGGGTTTTAAGGTTTTGATTGAACAAAGTCTCTAATGCTCACCAATGCTTTATTTATTTGATTAAAACACAGTAAAAACAGTAATTTTCTGAAACATAATTATTCATTTGTGATAAAATTATGTCATGCTTGTGATTTATGACATCAATTACTGCTTTATTTATTCAGAAACGGAAGTAACTTCAAGTTATTTGTGTATTCTATTCTACTTTAGATTTTTTATTACAGCGCCTCCACTAAATAAATCTAACATTCTTCCGGCCGGGCACTAGGGCCTGAAGGAGGCTGCTGCTGCTGTGAGTGACTGTGAGAGAGTAACTGTTGATGGGCATCGCACGACGGACGCGTCCTTCTGTGCTCGCATTCACAAATTCAAGGCAGCAATCGAAAACTGTAAATATAATAACCACACATGCAAAAATTGACTTCAAGAATGACCACACTGCTGACGTCATCTTATCGCTAAGCACACCTGAGTTATTGCAGGCGCATATCAACACATTATCATATCGGCATCATTTTTTCATATCTGCAGATTGTTATATTTTAAGCCTTTATCGGCCGATTCCGATGTCGTGTTTCAGAATTTTCATTTATTTAAAAAAACCCAGTATTTATTTGAAATATAGATTTTTTTTAACATTTTAAAGTCTTTACTTTCACTTTCACAAAAAAAAACCTCAAATTTTTAATGGTAGTGTAACATGTAATTTCCACAAATATAATACATTATGGCAAGTTGTAAGAAAAAGGTCAAATTATCTGATATTTTACTAAACTTTTTGACCATTATAGACTTTATGATTTCACTAGACTATTTGATTTTACTTTCCTGTTTTATTATTATTTTTCTGCGTGTTTCCGCAGAAGAGTTAGTTGTTACCGAGTTAGTGTGACCACATGACTGAAAAAGGTTTTTCAAATAAGCAGTGAATCAGTTTTGTTAAAATCGTTTTTTTTTCACTAAGAAAATAGAAAAATGTAGAGAATTCTGCAGGGAGATTCAAGATCAGGACTTATGATATCAGGACAATATGATTTTTGATTAAATGATTTGCTTTAGCACTCCACTTTCCTTTACACCTCTTTTTCAATCTGTGAGACTATGCTTGCCTCATCATCAGGTGTTTTTCTTTTATAGTCTGTTCATTGAAATTGAGCTGCAACACAGTCAGACTAATACAATATTCAGATGCATGCTGAATTTCACCCCTTTAGAAAGCACGTGCATGCGTGTGTCTGGGGAAAAAATGCAAGCTGCATTTTAAATGCATTTGTGCATTCAGCACGGTGTTCTGTCAGGCATGTGTCTGGGACAGATAGTCCTGACTGCTTCAATACTGCCGAGTGTGCTCTGGAGGTAAATGACCTGCCTGGCAGAGAGAGATTGGTGCCCAGCATGTCTCCTGATAAAGTCAAGCGCTTCTGCGACTTTGCCTCGCCGCATCTATTTGCACTCCATATTTCAACACGGCGCAGATGTAACAACTTAATTTGCCACCAGTCATAATTCTGCCCACCCACACATAATGAGGTGATGCTGGTTATTTTAGACTTCGCTGCATGGACGCCTGAGGTAATTTGAGTTCCGAGGTGCTTGCAAGTTCCCATCTCGAGCAAGATCTCCAAATTCACGGCCCCGCGCCCCAACATGTGTACGGATGTTTCACCGGCTGAAGTTCCTGGCCATATAATTTGACTAATGTTTTTAAAACACAACCCCGATCCCACAATTCATCTTGGCACATTCTGGAGAAATCCCACCACATTCTTCACTGTTATGTGCTGGCCACCTCTGCGGGAAGCATTTTTGGGGCTTTTTTTTCCTCGTCTTTCTTCTGCAGATGTACGTTTCTTTGGCCCAAGCTGTAAATTGAAAACACCGGTTGTGTTGCTCTCTCATCGCACACCTCGGAAATGGACTTCATTCGTTCACGTGAACTTCCCATAACCCCTCATGTGTGAGACACTCATCATCTAGCGAAGGCCTCGTAGTGAAGGCCGGTCCATCATGACAATAGCGAGAAGAACCCGGGCGAATGACACCAGCACCCTTCTACCCTTTGAGATCTGATTAGTCGCCTCCATACAATCTAGCACGACACAATGCGCTTTCATTACCCCACAGATGTTGTCATCTCTTTCTCTCTCTCTCGCTCTCTCACTCTCTCTCTCTTTCTATTTTTCCATCAGCCTCTTTTTTTGAGAAGTGTTCATCTCAGAACTCTGATCAGCGGCCTCACTTTCATCAGTCTAATGCATGTGCCTATCCCCGGGCCCAATCTTACGGCGGTGCAGCATGGGGTCTGGTCCTTAATCTCATTTCTTTAACCTCCTTCAAAATTGGTTCCCCTCTGCGAGAGGCATCATCAAGATCCAGAACTATTCGTTTCCATATTGTTAATCACCTGCTCCTCCGGTTATGAGGAGAGGCTTGCAGGAGCTGCAGGGGGGATCGTAGCATCTGATTGGGCGGTCGTTGCCCTCTGTCGGGGTGACATCATTGTTCCGATCTCGTCCCATCAACTCGGTGGACTCGAAAGTGTCCAAAAGTGCATAGATATATAAACATGTCACCCGGCTTTAATCAAATATGTGTGTAAAAATACCCAAATAATGGTTTTGTTTGGTGTCCGGGTGCACCGTAATCATGCAATTACAATAAGAGCCCTGTTAATATTCCGAGCTTCTCGCCTTCACAGTACTCAGGTGAATTAATTCGCTCAAGCAAACTCTGCTGATTCCGCTGCCCCCTCTGCCCCCGCCTGGGTATTCATGCTTTTCAACTGCCACACTCTCTCCACAATATCCTTTATACTACAGGAACCCCAGACTCTGCCTCCAAAATCAAATGCTTCATTCATTATTCATTCTCTGTGGATGACTTCCCCATCATTAAAATTCCCACAAAAGCAGTTTTATGGCAAAGACTCTGGTTTTTAGTTATGGTGGAACGATAAGCTGTCATGTTTTGTGTTTTTACTCTGTGGGTCAGCACATATTCTGTTGAGGAGCAGCCTTTTGTCGCCGTGTCATCATGAGTTAGAGTAGATGGATGTATTTTAGTTCTGATAAATGAATATTAATTCACTGCTGATAATATTTTCAGATAAGATTCATTGTTTTTGAATGCCAGTGTGATGGTTTAACTATGGGGTATTATTGGGTGTAAATTTGCTTCAGTTCCATAGTGCTCCAGCAGAGTTATTTAACTTTTTGGACAGGGGCATTCAAATATTTTCTTATTGTTTGCACAAATTTGTCAGTTTCGAGTGAAAAGCAAAGTGTAAAACTGCATTGTAGCCATTTATATATATATATTTTTTTTTTGTATAATGTTATTACATACCCTACTCTCAAGTTTGGGGTCGGTAAGATTATTTTAAAAAAATTGAGAGAAGTCTTATGCTCACCAAGGCTGCATTTATTTGATGATAAATACCGTAAAAACAGTAATATTGTGACAATTTATAATAGATGTTTTCAATGTATATATTTTAAAATATAATTTATTTCTGTGATGCAAAGCTGAATTTTCAGCATCATTACTCCAGTCTTCAGTGTCACATGATCCTTCAGAAATCATTCTTTTTAAAATGATAACCAAAGAAATTGCAAATTTAAATTGATTTATTCATTAATACTATATTTATAACACAATATAATTAAAATTAAAGAAAAATATTAATATTATCAGTGTTAAACAGTTGTGCTGCCTAATATTTTTTGTGGAAACCATGATACTTTTTATTTTAGAAATTTTGATGAATAGAAAGTTTAGAAGGACAGCATTTATTTGAAATGGAAATCTTTTGCCACATTATAAATGTCTTTACTGTCACTTTTAATCAAATGAATGTGTCCTTGCAGAATAAAAGTATTAATATCTTTCCAAAAAAATATCTTGCCTCACAGAGTGCTTTACTGAAAGCTGTCCTCTCTCCTTAGAACCATAAAACAACATAGGCTAGTTCCCATGCCTGCAAGTTTATAAATTAAAAAGTGAATTAATAGGAGAACAGAACACGTGTTCTAAAAGTTTGAGATCACTAGTGAAGATGCTTTTATTTTTGGCATTTATATATATTTTGAAGACAGCAGCTCTCAAGCTACATGACAATGTACAAGCATGACAAGCTACATCCATTTGTGTAACTGTGGATAATGATCTCTAGCATGCTTTGAGATGATCTAAAGAGCATGTTGTGCCTAAATAGAACATCTGACCCAAGTGTCACATGGACCTGGTAAATGTCACATTTGCTGACTCGATTAGTGACCTAGAAGTAATGAATAACATTCAATTATTTCCTTGTTTTAAATTCTTAAAAATGCTAAACATTTGACATTTATCCAGGTTTAAATGAAATGATCTAAGACTATTGGACTCCACTGTAATTAAGTTTTGGCATAGACTTATGTCCACTGAGGCAGATTGTGGCACACACCTTACCTCACACGGGACGGGTCATCCTGTACAATAACATTTACGAAGTTCGTTTGGTCATGTGTCCACACAGCCCAGATTCATGACCTTTATAAGAATGTGCTCTGTCTGTCTCGGGCTAACAGTCGCTGATAGTCTTGGTCAACTTTGTTGCGCTCGTGTTTGCTCATCGAGTCCCTGGGCTATTTGTGGCCTCTTCCCAGAGAGGGCTGGATTTCCACCCTAAAACCCTCTCAAAACCTGTGTTTCTCAATGTATGCATGAACACACTTACCCAAACTGTTTAAAAGATTCACAATTCATTATTCCCCACCCAACCTGCATCTCTTCCCTACATTATACATGAATGAATACCAGTGTTCCTAGTGAATGGACTCAAATCCAAGTTCATTAATCAGCGCGGGCCCGAGGGGGCGCGTTAAAATGTTTGTTAAACAGCGTGTCAGGCGCGCACGTTTGACCGAGAGGTAATATAAACAATGGAAGCGGTATAAAAAGGGGTGTGTGTAGAGCGGGTTAGCATAATCTACATAATGGTTCCAGCGGTTAAATCACTCCTTGTTGGTCTTCCTGATGCGATCTGCAGTGCTCAAAATGCGTGACTTTAAATTACAGCGAGATTCTCGCGACTGTAAGCCACCTCCATTGTGGTGTGGCCCTCTCCCTGTCTTCATCAGAGCCGGCTGTCCAATGGGATTACTGTAAGCCTGCGGTAGGAGCAGCTGACCCGCCACTGATCAGAAATTCATATCCCTGGATGCTAGATTGCTCCTCTCCCCACTTTGCCCTTGTGACGGCAGAGACTGCTGTCATGGTGTTAGACGAGAGGGGGGGAAGAAAAAAAATTTGCATTCGCAGCCCCCCAAATTTCTCTGTCCAGCACATAATCAGAAAAGAAAGTGAATGAATAGTAATTCAGTCTGTCAGAAAATGAGAATCAGCACGGCGCAGGGGAGAAGAATCTCTGGTCGGAGAGGAAAAAGAGAGACTATTTGTAATGGCTGTGGTTATGGCTTCCCTTCTGCAAACCTCCATTTTGACTAACTGGCTGCTTTGTTTTCCTTTAGATTTTTTTTAATTCAATTTCCCCCCCATCTATAAATGCACATCCAGTCCACATGTATACATTTGAATGTGTTTGTTTATTGTTTGTATCGAAGCAAGTTTGGTTTGTGCGCCTTTTTGCGGGCCAGCCGAGCGCAGGGCAAAGGGAATTAATCACACAGAGAGCGGGAGGTCACTGACTGGCTCCCGAAACATCACGGTGGGTCATGCGTCTCGGGGCCACGGCTTCATACACACATCACACTGTCTTATCCCCCGTCTGCTTTTTCCCCGGTCCAAGAAGAGGCTAGCTCAACCCCAGACACACAGGCACGCTCGCACACACTCTCTCAAACACAGTCAAATAGGGCGGTTCAGAGGACGGAAACATTCTGGTAAATATTTTTTTGAATGTCATCTCTCTCTTTCTCATCGAGTTGCCAAAATATTGCATGAACCCTCGTGCCGTGTGGTTGTTTTACTATCTTGTCTCTGTGGTTGGTTTGCAGTATGCGTGTAATTTGGGTTAAATGGTGGTTACTGTTGGTACTGCTGTGTCAGAGTTTGGAGCGCTGCTGTAGTAATTCCATGTGCTTGTAATTCTGCGCCGTTCCTGATGAGGGATGTATTGTTCTAGCCCTCCGTTCAGCTCTCGGGGGGCACCGACTGCCCATTGTAATATACAGAAGCTACCCTGTTATTTGCTTCAACTTAATCTCCCTGCATTAATTCTCCTTTTATAAGTGAGAGCGAGTCACGTTGGCTGACGTTTAGGGCGAATAGATTTACGGTGGGCAGTCTTTCTGTTTTTTTTTTGTTTTTTTTTGTGGTGGTGGTAATCATCCAGGGAGATCCATCATCTTTAATCACGCATGGGGCAGTATTACTTCATCTGCCATTGGCCAGTCAGGAGTGCACATTTGCATGAGCACAGAGTGATGCGTGTGACAATCGCAGTCAAACGATCATTAAGGAATGTAATTTGCAGGCAGGCAGAGGCGTCATTGGTTTGCTGATGCTCATTCGGGGCAGTGATGTGTATAAGCCGAAATGTTCGGCTGAGGGGGTCTTGTGCCTGTTAGAGCGCACTTCCCCAAGCCGAGACTTAGCGTGGATGCTACATGGTAATAAGCCAGGCTTGCTCTCACCACTCACAGGGCTTTAACAAACACAATGTCAGTCAGCTACTCGTAGCGGCTTGATCGACACGCACTTTTCCTGTGCTCCGATTCTCTTCATCTTTACTCCGCTGTTTCTGTTTGCATACTGATGAGGGCACTTGCTAGGAACATGGTCATTTGTAATTTGTGACGCTTATTTGCTTTTTTAGTGTTTTTGTTTTTAGTTTTATATTCTTAATGCTCCATGATTTTGTGGAAAACATCTGCATTTACAAAGAAGGAGTTTGTGTTGTTAATTTACTGTATAATATAATAGCTTTAAGGAACAGCCTTGAGCGAGTGACACAATCCTTCCATTTCCATATTTATATACACGCACACCTACTCAAGTACTATGATATATATTTTATTTAAATGTGTAAATTTTATTCCGTTCCACTCCTTCTCGCAGAAACATCTGGTTTTGTTTTCACAAGCACCGCAAATTCAGAAAATATCTTTTGTTTAGTCATATTTAGAGATGTTTTGCAAATATGTTGAGTGAAAACAGATGAAATGGGAGATCAGGACTTAACTGTTAATTATGGCCCGGGAAAAAGTTTGTGCTCGAATGTGATCTGATGAGATGCATAAGATAATTGTTCATTTTTTTTTTCTTTTTTTTTTCATGATTTAATTTTTTTTTTCATGTTAAAATTTTTCATTCACATTTATGCAATTGGCAATACTATTATTTATTTATTTATTTATTTAAATCTAAAATTGTATCCATTTCATCTACTTGGCAATCCTATAAAATCCGTATAATATTTTAATTATTTTGGATCTGAACCAGAAGTAGGTTCATATATATATATATATATATATATATATATATATATATATATATATATATATATATATATATATATATATATATATGCAAAAAAAAAAATATATATATATATATATTATAAATATATAAATATAAATATATATAAATATAATTTTTTTATTTTATTTTGCAAGCTTTTAAAACCTTGGTAACACTATTTTAGGGTTCAATTCTCGCTATAAACTAGTTGCATGCATATTACTAGGATATTGGCTGTTTTTTTGGTACTTATAAAGCAAATATTAATGCCTTATTCTGCATGACCTTTTCCTACATCCCTTAATCCTACCCAATCCCTAAATTTAAACGCTACAAAAACTACCTTACATAACTATTCAGTAAATTAATAGTTTGAGGCAAAAGTTGTAGTTAATAGTGAATATATGTGTTCCCCCATAATAAAGTGTTAACAAAACCTTTTTAAGTAAAACCTCTTTAAAAAAAAAAAAAGCAAAAAAAAAAAAGCAAAACACAAAAAGGTCCTTTCTAGTTTTGGTTCCCTGCATGCAGTATTATGAGGCATTGGTAAAAAGGAAAGAAAATGCATCCTCTCTCTCTCTCTCTCTCTCTCTCTCTCTCTCTCTCTCTCTCTCTCTCTCTCTCTCTCTCTCTCTCTCTCTCTCTCTCTCTCTCTCTCTCTCTCTCTCTCTCTCTCTCTCTCTGTGGTTGACATGAGGCTAATGAAAACAGGGTGTGGGTTTCCTTCAGCTCCTTTCATACGCTTCAATAAAAGGTGCGGCAGACATTTTGGCTACTACCTCCATGCTGTCACCCTCCTCTTCTTCCTTTACCTTTGTCTCGGAACGTGTGTGTGAATATGGAAATTCAAAACACCTAACTACAGGGCTTAAGTATAATCACGCCGCCAGGGCGGAGAGACTTATTTTACAGTTAACTGCTCATTTTTGCAGTAATCCTTTGATTATTCTTACAGTATTACTATACCCTTCATTTGAAGACTACTTCCATATGATGTTCCCTGTGGCGTGATTTACACATCAATATTTTTTTTTTAAAGCTAATTTACTGCAGTATGGCTTGAGTCCATTGATGAATAATTTGCGCTTTTAAACATCACTGCTAACTTTGAACACACTCTTCTCACTAGAAGCTCTGTATTTCTCTCCAAAGGGTTTAGAAAGCAGTACAATTGTGGCTGTTTGGGTCTCAATGTATTTAATGCCTCTTTACAGACATAAAACTGTCATTGGTTCCACCGTGCCATGCAGCAAGACCTGCGCTGAGCTGTTTAAAGGCTGAAATGTGCATGGAATATGTGTTGCACACACCCCGAGGAGCTCTGTTACTTAACATGTAGGCTATTTGCATGTTTTCTTATGCGTTTTGAAAAGGTAACCCTCTAACATGACACTTTTGCATGGCCAGTAGATGGCAGTGTTTCCCCAAGCATTCAAATTGTGGGCGTGAGGCAAGAAATGAACTTCTTGAACCTTTTTTTCCTAATGGGAAATTGTAAACAAGGCATTCTTTAACCACGATTTCTTCAGATCACGAAAGTGACGAGTGCAACTGTTTGAACTATTTGTGTCGTCGAGAGAGCATTTGTGAATTTAAGATTATAAGTGTATTTTATGATGAATGAAAGACAAATGTAAATGAGTCTGAGAATGATGTTCAGTTGGTTGCTATTTATTCCCTCACTAAATCTGCTTTTTGAGTAACATGATTCAGAAAAAATGAGGACGTCACAATAATTTGAAAATTCTGAGAAAAGGCTGACTGTAGTTTCAAAGCCAGGCTTGGATGATGATGATGATGATGATAATAATGCTGTTTTCCCCCTCCCTCTTTTTATAGTTTTTAAATCTACAGTTTGCCCTAATCAAATCCATTTCTAATTTCTGGGGATTTCTTCCTGTCTGTAGCAGCTCTGACCCTAAACTTTAGGATATAATGTTCTTAATATCCAGATTAAATTTTCTTTAATCTGTTCTGGAACATGTGAAATTATTTCTGCAATAAAATGCAAAAGTCCCCAGAGCCCTCTGATTGCAGTCTAAGGCTATTAATATAAGGCCATACACTGGCATTTTTTTTTTTTTTTTTTTTACATACCACCAACCCACAATCAAAGAGAAAAGCCACGAAGGTGGCATTCTGCGGTTATCTCCACTAATGAAAGAGAGATTAAAAAGAGGTTTTAAGATGGATTAACAGTGCCCACACTGAGACAAAAGATCTGAAAGGGCCTTAAAAACAAGCTAAATGAACACACACTTTCCAAAGCTTCATTAGCATAATGCTAAAACACTTACACTAAATGCTTGACAGGGTAAGAAAGGCTTTAGAACTGAGCACATGGACGTTTGCCTGCTGTAAATCAAGCTTTCTGTGCCATTTCACATGTACATGTAGAACCCAAAACAGCTGTGTTCTGAGGGTGAAATTTGTGTTTTATATACAAAAAGGACGACGCACACACCAATGTGAACATTCACACACACACACACATATATCCAGTGAACCGTATTGGGCTGTGAGTTAAGGCTGTGCCCTTTCTCCTTGGTTTCCCTGTAGCTTCTGAGTCTGATGAACAGCTGTTTGTAATGTACTCTATAGGAACGGAGCTTTATAAAAAAAAGTGTGATTTCCCTTTGAAATGGTTGGAGAGAAATAGGCATGTTTTAATTCAAATTGTTTTAGAAACACTTTCCATATATATATATATTTTCCCCACCGGTTCAAGGTGTTTTTGAGGTCCCACGTCACGGAGGGATTCTTGTGTGTCGGCGCAGGAAACGCAGTGGTTAGGCTGGACAGCTGCTTTTTAAAAGCACTGATAAGAGGCACCCTGATGCTGAACATTGCAAATTGGAAGTGAAGATTGCCTTCCTGTAGACTTTATCTTAAAGCAGTAAAACAAGAAGCTGTGACTACAACTGCAGGTATTGATTTTACAATTTCAGCAAATTAAGAACAAGACAGAAAACCTATTTAACCTTTCAGTGATTGCCATTGGTACTTTTTGGTGATGTTGAGGCTGACATTTAAATTAGCCCCCTGCCCCGGTTCTAGGGCCGGCACCTGACTCCCAAACCCTCTGTTGATTATTCAGCTGAATAGGGGAAAAGAAGCTGGTTATGAATGAATATGGAGGCCCGTGCATGTTTACCCCCACACCCCCCCATATGCATTACAATATGTCACCAGGCATATATTACGGATGTATAATATTTCCACCTCACACATCAATTCATGCATGTCGCCGCAGCCATATAGTGCAGTAATAAGGGAAGGTGGCCATCTGCACACAGTAATAACATCTGTGGCAATAGAAGGAATAATGAAAGGAATAAAGGCCATTGATGAAACAATCAGGGTTGCTATTGAATTAAGGCTCCTTATGTGAAATAATAAGCGTTCTTTTTAAGTTTTACCCCGCTTCTAAAGTCTAACACTCTGTAGGGAAATAAACCACACATGCAGAGCGAATCTGGCTTCTTATTGCCGATTAACAAATTCGACTGACGTGATTCTCAGCAGTGTCTGTTTTGAATGTGCACTGTTAGCCGTGCAGCTTGAAGTGTGCCACTTAAGGAGATGTATTTGCGACATGATCGATGGTGCGCTTTCGGATTTGGATTGTTTTTAATATTGTTGATCAAAACGAATGGAACACAATAGGGATGAAGATCAGTCTCAGGGCTGCACCTGCTTCAATAGTTTTGTTCAAATCAAATTGTACAATATTATTCATAATAAATGGCTCTAATATGAGGAGAATGATGATGGAGGAAAGTCAAATATTCAGAATAATTCCTCGCGGAAACATGGTGGACAAAAAGAAAGCGAGAGGAAATGAAAAAAGTGAGAGGGGGGTAAAAAAAAAATCAACACCACGAAAGGTGTGAAAGGTGCTTCAATTCACCAAGGGATATTAGTAATCTTAATTGGTACAAGTGCAAATGACTTTTTATTCTGTGCACAGAAGGTGTCAGTCTGAAGGGCTGCATGCTTTTAAATGAGCAGAACAACACTGAACATGTGGGAGAGTCTCCTAATTCATTGATTGCCCCTTGGAACTGATGGCTGCTAATTGTTAGGTGATTAACATGGAGTCGTAATTACGTCGGCCCAAGGGGGAGATTACTGTTTCAACATGCCATATTATCACAGAACGGAGCTCGCAGGGCCCGGATTTGGAAACAGATGGCATATTGTCAACAGCAAGGCTGTGTTTTGCTCAAGCTGAAAAAGTGCACCAGGGGAACTGTCTCTTTGTTTCAGCCTCATTAATTAAGTGCTAATTGTGTGTAATTATTTACAACACTGCTCTCTGAATAGAGACGTCAAGTGGTCGTGACATAACGGAGTCATATCTTCCTAGCATATGGTATAAATGTGTCTTTGTAGCTTTAAACATGGTAATGATCAAATAAAATAAGTACAAAAATATGAACTAAGGAAAAAATATATACATGAATTATATACAATTATATAAATATTATTAGTGCTGTCAAATTAATTGCATCTAACATAAACATATATGTATATGCATTACAATATATATATGTGTATATATGTGTATATATGTGTGTATATATATATATATATATATATATGTATATATATGTGTATATATATATATATATATATATATATATATGTATATATATGTATATGTGATTAATCGTAATTAAACGATTTGATAGCACTAATTATTATATAAAATGTATAATATATTTATGCTTTTATTGTTATTAAGCATTTTTATTCTTTTTTTCTACTATTATAATGAATTTATTTTAAATGTCTTTCAGCCAGTCCTCAGACTGTTAATCTGAGTTTAGATAGATATATTCATGAACTGTCTCCTACATGTATGTCATGTATGATACTGATCAGTCTGCGAAATCACTTTGGCAATATTCCAAACATTAACATCTCCATTTAATAGAAATGTCAGAATTTTGACCTGACCTAGAAAACATATTTCCACATGACTGACAAAGCCAAGGTCCCATGAGCTGGATCTAGAATTGGCTGGTCCATGTGGTCATGACGATTTGCATCTTGTGCTATTATTAACTTTTTTTTTTCATGATGAGTTGGTAAGTCACAGGTGGACCAAAATGTGCCATATATTTATTTTTTTGTAAAAATAAAAATGCCATATTTTGGTCCACGTGTAACTTAACAGCTTATCTTGATAATATGAAATCATTTCAATGTACGAATAAAAAAATCCTCATGCAGTTTGGATGAAAATATTTTATTTGTAACAATTAGAAAAAATATTTTTGCCTGAAATTTCATTTTATCTGTTACTCATTCAAATATATTTTCCCGAAAAATATAGCATATTGCATTACATGTTGAGCAATGTGTTTTTTTCTTTTGAAAGATGAAAAGCAAAGGTACACTACACATGCAATCAAAGTGGCATGCTTTTGAATCTGCTCCCAAAAATCTTAGATGCCAGGTCACATAGGCAGGTACAATTATTTTATTCTGACCTCTCCAGAATTGCCTCAGAAACACAAAGGCAGCCACTGAGAACAGCTCCCAACAAATTTACCTTTTGTAGGACTGAAGCACCACCATTTCCTTAATGGCACTGTGAGGATCTCAACGAAAATATTTTTGCTTGATGTACATTTTCATTAGTAAATGCTGCGGGAGTGAATTGTGAACCGCATGTAAAAGATAAGGCTCCCTAAATATTCAAGACTTGTACACTAGGTGCGGCAGACACTGCCTCTGAATCCCCCCTCGAGTCAACTGCCGAATTAATTTCAGCTGGCAGCATCATGCTGTGGTCATTTTGTCTGGAGAGACATGTTGTTATCTTGATTTGGCCATCACAGTTCTAAAATGAACACTCAGCATGCTGGCGAGCGCTTGAATTTAAAACATAACTACAAAAGACTTGGAGTTTCCTTTCAGAATTTATATAAGGGGAGAGAGGGGGAAAAAAATCATGCCAAATTACAACTGCCATCAAACAAGATGTCCAGTGCAGGGAGAAGCAAACTGACATAAATGCGGCCCATTTTCATTTCCAAAAGAAAAGGCTGATTCAAAGGTGTGTAGCCTGGAACAGAAAGAGACATTGTTGATATTTTTTTGACATATTTTATTCATATGAACACCTATAAAGTTACTGTAAATTTAGTTGTAAATTTCTCGTTACAGATCTGAACTGAAACCTAAAACTTAATTGAAAATATAATTTTTTTCAAAATAATAATCAAAAACTTCCTTTTGTTTTGTATACATCAAATTTTTTATGTTTAGTAGTATGCGCATCCTTCTGGATACCAGTGAGCGAAATCTTAAGTTTAAATAACATTTTTCTCTATTCATTTTATGTCTTTTTCTTTTTAAGTTGCACCATTAATTTGCTTTTGTGAAAAGATTATTCCCCCCCCCCATGAAAGTCAGAATTGACCTAGTAATTAAAATGTTGCAGAGATTAAAATGAATGTTTTTTCATGATGTCAGAAAGATTGCGAAGGGTTTCCATAATCAGATGTTACATTTTAATCAGGTGAAAATGGAATATAAATTATAGATTTTAATACAAACGTGTATATGTAATGTGTGCTCACAGAAATCCAATTCTTCGGCATACTAAGGAGCTTAAAGCACAGATGCATTGATTCAGGATGAAAAATGAAAGTGTCTGATATTTAACATGCAGGATTATGACCAGATTTCCCAGAATATAATATAAAACACATAAGTTGTCTTTCTGTCCTCCCATAACTTTAATCCATGTGCAGTATGCAGGAAAACTGCTGTGTAACTATACAGATTTCTTTAGAAATCTATACTTCATCACAGTTTAAAGTTTTCTTCACTGTCAGTTTGAAAGTATGAAAATGAGATGAATAAAATTAAAGTGATCTTTTGACCTGTGAGCAAGACATCGACATAATTTACATAAGATCGGTATACTTTTGCTGCATGCACTATTTTGTGCCTTAATGGTAAGATTGTCTGCTTTTACATTTGTTCACAAATAGTTTGTGTGTATACATTACCATTCAAAAGTTTAGGTTCAGTATTCATTTGATCATTTAATGTTTTTTATTCAGCAAGGACGCATTGATTAATTGACAGTAAAGTCCTTTTTTTTACAGAAGAATTCTATTTCAAATGCTCTTATTTTGAAAAAAATGTTTCACGGTAAAAAAAAAAAAAAGTGTTACAACTGTTTTTGGCATAATATTATCTTAAATATTTCTTGAGCACCAAATCAGCATATTGGAATGTTTTCTGAAGGATCATGTGACACTGAAGACTAGAAAATTCAGCGTTGCCATCACAGGAATAATAATTGAATAATAAATAATAATAATAAAAAAAACAACTTTTATATTATTAAATAATATATTAAAATAGAAAACAGTTATTTAAAATTAATATTTCACAAATATTAATTTGTAACATTTACTGTTTTACTGTATTTTTTAATCAAATAAATTCAGCCTTGGTGAGCACAAGCAACTTTCAAAATCATTAAAAAGACCTCAAACTTTGAATGCGTGTGTGTGTATGCAAATATATATTTGTGTGTTTTCATAATCTGAACTGAAACAAACATAATGCTATTTGACAGAGTGTCATTCTATGGTTATGTTTACTGCTCTAAAAAGTTTTGAAAAATACATCTCAGTTAGATATTTAACAACCATCTCTAGACAAATGAAGCCCTTTGTAAAGGCCTTTAAAGGTCTCTATAGATTTTTCTCCTGTTGTCCTTTGTTATTTGAAGCATTGCAAATGGAAGTCATGGTCTTTATGTCCTTAAATTGGTTTCACACTTCTCCAACAGTTTGTTCATCCAAATCTGGCCATGATATATCATTATCACTACTTTTGGAGGAAATCCATAGGATCAATACATTTGCCAGCTACTGGGCTTTGGATTGCCTACATGCTGAGTGCTTTGTTGCACCACAAGTCAAGTAGATTGAGCCACAGGCAACCGCAGCCAGACTCACAGCTTCTGTCTGTTTCTGCTCCTCATTCAGAGGAAATAAGCCAAGAAACGTCAGGAGTTAGCGCTTGTCGATTCACAGAGAAATTCTGTGGGTGGCAGAATTTGTTTTGTTTTCAAAACTCCGTCAAGTGCAATCGTTACAGCAGAGCAATTGTTTCGCTTACAAATATTAACCTCCATCTTTTTTGCAGAAGTCATCACTGACTGGTTGAGAGACCGAAAATGACTGTTGTCAAGTGAGCATATTTTCGGCATCAGTCACATCCACCGCAAGCGGGTCAGAGTGACGGATAGATTTTGTAATTAAATTTCTTTTTTTTTTTACACGTTTCCTTGTCTGGCTTTAATCATCAGTGACCCCATCATTTAAAATGCAGTGGTCAAGCTCATGGATGGATTGATCGCTCAGGCCCTGTGCTTTTTTTTTCTTTCTTTTCTTCCTTCATTAATGCGCTCTGGTCAGTGAGAGCCAAAAAGCTGGGCACTTCCGAAGTAATTACCATCCCGTAAACAGGTCAGCAGTGTGTTCGGCCACAGCTGCTGCCACTGCGGTGGTAGACACTTCAGCCAGCTAAGCTTCCAGTATTGATTGGGCAGTCTGTGACATCTCCTAAGCCATGTCACCCAACTGAAAGAAGACTCCAAATTGTCCAATAATAAAGTGTTGGAAGTTGTAGCTGCTCCCTCCTGAGACTTGCTCATGTTAGGATGGGGGTGGGGGACACCTTCAGGACCATCAATCCTCCCTTGAAGGCTCAATATAGTGCTAAATTAGCCAAAGGGAGAACGGAAAGACCACTGGACATCTGCTACAGACCTTTGACATATTTTCCCCTATGCTCACTTATTTAAATGCTGCTGTAAAACAGTCAAAGCCTGGAGGAGTATAATACCAGGATTTACTGTTGAAAAGAGCCAGATTCAGGGAATCTTTTAAATCCCTTATGGCAAGTCTATAAGGGCAGGGACCAGCATCCAGAAAACAAAGCCAGATCCCAAATCAACACAGGAGACTCCTTTTTTTGGGGGTCCATTTGTATTTTTCTCTGACACAATGCACACTGAACAAGCATAAATTTAGAAGTAGTGGAAAAACTTAGCTTTTTTGGTTTCTGTTCATTTATTTCATTTAATAGCCTACATTTTAAATTTAAATTTTTCCTTTTTTATTTTTGTATTTTTTTTGTTCAGTTACTTTTATTTTCTTTTGATTTTACAATTTCATTTAATCATTATTTCTTTGATTTATTATTCATTTTAATGCATTACTTTATTCATTGTTTCTTTATTCATAATTCACTTATTTTATTTATTTCATTTACACATTTATTTTTAAGTATAGCGCATGCTAAAATCGAATGCAAATTGGTCATCTGTGTTAATTTCTTAATGAGGACCGTTTTTTTCTACCATTGGAGCAAGTATCTTTGTTTGCTAAATTAAAATGGGATTAATCAGCACGTCATGTAATTAATTCTAAAACGTTTTAATCAATTGACTGTGCTAATTTGTATTAATTAAAATGCAATGAAAGTGCTTGAGTTTGTTTTTTGAATAGAGACTTCAGAGTGACGTTCGTTTTAGGGCAAGTTTTTCTTTCTCATATATACGCAGAGAGATCTAAGCAGACATGATTTTGAATACTCATTGGTGAAGAGTGGAAATTCCCTAAAAGCACCAGTCTTGGCTGTGTGAATTAGGTCTTATAAAGCTCTTGATTGGCATGCCATCGACAGTGGTGTAAACACAAAGTGACAGAACTAGAATGAGTACATAATCATTTAACAGCACAGTTACTTTCCTGCTCCCTTCCCATCTAGAGCAAGTGTTCTACCAGAGTCGCTTGATTTATACACTTCCCGTTTCCTCTTGCCCATGTAAAAATGGGGGGAAAATGCCAGTAATTGTTAGCTATTTCATGTTGATTCTGGTACTTTTCTGATTGCACTGTCCTCCCCGTTAGGGGCCAGCGAGCACACAAGCGCCTTAGCTCACTTCATAGCAAAGAGCAACAAGCGTAGAAGTTGTTGGTGTAGGAACGGAGAAAGGCATCCACTATAAATATTTAATCCGCTATGACTGGCTCTGGATTTCAGCTTTGTCTTTCATTGGATTACGCATTTAAGACTTCAAAAGATTAATGGAACTGCAAATAGAAGAGGGCTTCTCATCTCCCCACCGCATCTCAAAGATAAATGGAAGAATTACCATACAAATATCTATTTCAAGACACTAGGCTTTGTTGAGCATTTAGAACGATCAAAGGAGTATGTTTACAGATCGATGTGTTTTCATTCAGCGTCGAGAAAGAGAAATTGTATAATTTTGTTACTCTAAAGGCAGCCACATTATTTGGTCTTTAAAACCTAGAGTATTGTATCATCCGTGCAGTGAGGAGGCCTGTTTGTTTGGACTCACTGTCAATTTAATTAGAAATCAGTGAAATAGCAGTTTGCGTTTAAGGAGATGATAGCTCTGTTTCTGCTCATTGATTTTGCATTATTGCTAAAGACAAACCATGGTTCCACTCAACACTAGGGGTCTATTGGGAAAACCAGGTAAAAGGACTGCTGATGTATTTAAAATGATTTGCAAAAATCAATTTGTTTTGTCTTGCATAAAATGCAAAGCATGGATGCGTGCTGCCCCTGTGCTTCTCCATCGATGGGCTTACTCAACACAAACATATTCTGCTAATGATATATATCAGCTTATAAACGCAATCTGGGATCATTTCGCTTCATCAGGTGACGTGAAAATATCAATAATTAACAGCTAAGATCAAAAAGACACTGAAACAGGTTTTGGAATTGGCAAGAATGATTTTTTGCCCATGTACAGCAGCTTACATATAATATTTTGCATTCATTTTTTAATTAGTAAATCAGTGCAAGATTTGTGAGATGGAGTAATTCTGAATTCACCAAACACTTGTTTTCAATGAAAAGTTTGAATCTGCGTTAATCTGTTGCAGACCCTCACAAAATGTTTAGCGCACTTTAGCGATGCCATGTTAATCTGTCAGGCTGTTTAATATTAGTCACTGGTGTGGTGCCATGTGTTTTCAAACAATTATGTCCAATTAACACAGGCGTTAAAATGACCAATCGCTGTGAGTCATCTCTTTTTTTTTTTTTTTTTTTGCACTTCATTTGCATAACGTGCATTCAAGGAACGTTACAATGGCAATGACGACAATTAACATCTTGCCTAGATGTCAACTGCCCCATGCCGCAAGCCACAGCAATTATGTCTATGCTAATTAGACTTTATGCTTTTAGGGAACAATTAAATGATTTAGCATGCCTTCGTTATAAAGC
The DNA here is from genome assembly GCF_949319135.1 of Squalius cephalus. Lineage (NCBI taxonomy): Eukaryota > Metazoa > Chordata > Actinopteri > Cypriniformes > Leuciscidae > Squalius > Squalius cephalus. The sequence goes on from NC_137146.1 coordinate 10,764,202, forward strand.
TGGGGGACATCTCCACCCCCCTGAACAACTCGACACACTCCACTGCACATCTTGGCCTCTTGGTTTGTCCCTCCAGAAAACAAGATGGACTTTGTGAAAGACAGAAACAATTTCCATCTGATCTCAAGAGCCTCATTGGTATGACGGGTGCAAATGAAAGTGTGTGTTTAATAATACAGTGGCAGACCGTGCCATCAGCGTGCCTATTGACATTAGGATTTGACGCTCGTATCAGAGGCAGCTCGTGCCTGGGATCAAAATAACCTCATGTTTGGTGCATTTAGATGTACTTTACTTATTTATTGTGATATTGATGTTTTTGTGTGCATCTGTTGTTTCTGGGTTAGTTGCATAGATTAGCCTACGTGATGATTATAAACAACCAACTTTATTTTATTTTGCTGTGTGTATAGACTTTCTTAGTCTACACAGCAATATCTATCTACGGTAATATCTAATCTTAATATCAAAATTTACTAGGAATATTTTGTTTGAATTAAAAAAAAAGTTTTGTAAAAATTTTTTTTCCTTTAACAGTAGGTCATTACATTGTTTGGAGCATAAGAAACAACTGGAATAAAGACATTTTTGAAAAAAATATATTTTATTCCTATGTTATGCTATGTGTCCCTCTGTAGAGGTAGAGGGAAATTCAAATATATTAAAGGGGTCATGAACTGGATTTTTTTTATGTTTTATTATTTTATAATGTTTCCTGAGGTGCACTTATATGATTTTGACATAATTTTTTTTAACAATTTAGAAATAAATGGCTATTTTCTATCCTGATTTTAGTCCTCTCACATGAAGGGTTGCGGTGATGAGCATGTGAACACGTGAATACAGTGATCTCATCATTGCAATGCCATTTCTGCACTTTCATGAATGCTTCATTGTGCAGTGTAACAGCATCATTGATTACATAACTGGAGTTTTGGCAAGTATCCTGATAAACTCGTGCTGTGTGATTGACAGCTTCAACGATTATAAAGGGAGTGTTCCTTGATTCTTTTCTGTATAGAATTTAACCACAATTCAATAACAGATTATTTTCATGCTACTAAGAGAAACAATGTGAAGTTGATCATTTAGTCACTGGATCGATTTCCTGATGCATAAAAAGTATTGAACGATTGACAATTTGAGACAAAGAAAATCTGTCTGAACTTGAACTAATTACACATCAGAAATCACTGATCACAGATCAGGCATTCAAATAACACGGTTACTTGCATATTTATGGCGTTGCTGGCAGATCCATATCATAAAAGTCTGTTTGCAAAGTCTGCGCCAAAATTGCGACTGAATTACATAATCGAAAAGCGAAATGTACCGAATACAAACAATGCACTGCTGAGACTTTCACATAGTTTAGGGTAAAAAAGAAAAGAAAAGAAAAAAACACTTTCCTAGCATTAGGATCCTTTGGAAGGTAATGTTATTGATCCTGTGAGGATCTTTTATCGTTCTCATGTCACTATTCACTAACGCACCAGTAGGTGGCGCCAAAGATTCGGTGATGTAGGCGTTGATCTTCTTCTGCAAAGACGGTCTTTCGTGGTACATGACGTCATAATTCCCCACTTTTCAGATCCTGTCATTTTAGTTTCAATAAAAGCTGTTTTTGGAATAACAAGGAAATGTTGAGTTTTGAAACTTGCAGGATATTTTTGTAGTATAACAACCTCACAACTGTCAGAAGATCAAGGGAAATTTAAATTACCAGTTCATGACCCCTTTAAAAGACGGATAGACAAAATAATTTTTTTTTTTTTGGTTTCAAGCTTTTTTTTATCCAAACAAGATGATTCTCAACTATGTTATAAAAGATAGCCTATAACAGAATGATTTGATATATCATTTTACTTTATGCAATATGCATGTAAACATGGCCATACATGTCATTCCTATTCTATACAATGCTTTTATACACTGTTTCGAATTTGCATATTAATGTCTTCTTGGGTCAAAATGTAATGAAAAAAAGACATAGTATAATAATGGTAGTAATAATTAGTAATAATTAACCTATTCACTTGTTGTGTCTCAAAAATACCTAAAATGCCATGAAGCAAGTCCTTGTGTCCTCTACAGAGGTCATGTATGAAATCAATGTTGTTTTCTGACAAACAATTAGAAAATTAGTCCGATTTAAATAATTGCAAAAGATGACCATATTTCAGTGCTCAACTTGATAATTCAGTCATTTTTAAAGACCAAGGAGATAGAGTTGTCAAGGTGAAACTTCAAATCATTTTGTATCTCTGCAAAGCCCTTATTGTGCTTTTTACAATACATCACAGACTTAAAACTGTGACATGTATGTTGTCAGAGAAATTCTGTAAAATATAACGTTCTTTACAGAGGCAATACGTCTATTCCTGGGTCTCGGGAGGATAAAACTAAAATCAGTAATGTTACAAGTGAATTTAGGAATCATAATATTATAATGTACACTGTACAGTATGGAAAATGAATATTCATTTTGAGATAAAATGTCATGTTGTTGTCAAGTGAGCATTAGATGATGGCAAAGGTCATTTAAATGTATAAATGAGCATGCACAATAAAATATTTAATAGCAACTATTACTGATAAAATAAAAAAAACTATGGTTGGGATTATATTGAGCATCTCTAATATTTTATCCAATTTTATATCCTATGTGTGTTTTTAGCTAATTGTTTGAAATCATCTGAGTTTTTCATACAAGGTGTTATCAATATAGAGAACACCAGGTCAACAGATCTTTATTTTTATGGCACTTATGTTTATTGCTTATCAAAATTTGGCATCCTCAATACTGCTTTTAAATCGCAGTCTGAAAAGCTGCCCTCCAGAGCCACGGCAATAAGCTCAGTGAAAGGTTTGCCATTCTGAGAGTCCTGGTTGTAAGTTGAACAACATAATTCTATGTAATCTACCTCAATAAAATCCATAGACATCGTAAAAACATTACAGCACACGTGGCGGTGGCCTCGGACCCCTGGAAAAAAAGGTCTTGTTTTGGCAAATTTGTGAGTGTTGCTACCATTTACGCTGATCGATACCCACATGTCCCTGTATTGATCCTCACATCTGTGAGGGAACTTGAGAGAATGGATCTGTTTGAGTTTTCATTTAGACCACACATCGGGATCAAGAGAGATCAGCACTAAAGAGACTAGTGAAGGTCTCTCTCTGTAATGCCATATTGGACATGACAGTACAAGAAAAGAAAGATAGAAATGGTCAGAGGTCTTTTCTGTCAGGTTTATTTATTTTATCGATAGCCCCCCGTTTATGCATCACACAAAAAAAGCCTTGGTGTTGTTGTGTGTGATAACAGTTATTGCAATTTATTTCAGCACATCAAGTGTGACTGATGATGTTTACGTTATTTGGCTTAATTGCCAATTTAAATATTTAACTGGTAATTAAAAGCATCCTCAGTCTATGATTACATCATCGAGACAACATAGTCCACAATGCACTCAAACTGCCATGCCGTAACATCAGTCTTTATTTGTCACAGGCCATTTGAAAGCGGTTTGGATTACATCAGGCTTCATTACTGCGCCGTGACAGAGCCCCCGAAGACATTATGGAAACAATCCTCACCACATAATTTCTCTTAATTACTCAATGTCAGATTGAGCATATTCAAGACCAATCAGCCCTCTCATTTAGAGTCAATGTGTGTTCATATTTTTTTTTTTGGGGGGGTACTGGAGGGCTCTTTTCACACCCCCATCCCCTCCCGTCACACTGACCTCCCAGAGTGCCTAGAGCTTCCTCATTAATCTCTACACGACAGCTCTTGACCATTTGACTGTGCGTGTGACTTCTGCGGAACAAAATCTCGGGCCGACAGACGATGATGGGACTATTCCCAAGTTTCCTTCCTCGCTTTGAAGCGGCACCCTTTTAAATTGACTGACATTATTACCATGTCAGGGTGTCACTCAAGTGATACCTGTGCGGAATCTGGAGGAAACCAATTAAAATGACTCTTTCCTGAGTTTTTTGTGTTTTCTATTCATTACTTTAGGATTTGGTCGTTTCAATTAATTGTTTTGGATTTTAGGGTTTGTTTAGTCTCTTGGTGAGGTGAATGTTTGGGTGAGATGTCTGAAGAAAAATCTGAATGCATCTCTCTTCCCTCTTGTTTTTATTATGTCTTCCCTGGCCTCTGATCCTCTCGCAATGTTTTAATCATGATGCCGCTTGTTTGTAATTATAAACACCTACGAGCTACATATATGAAAAACTGTTTGATGGAATTTGAGCCTATGGGTATCTCCCGTTTGCTTTGAAAACGGGCCCCTCAACATCAAAAGCCGGTCCTCTTTTGAGGTGTCCATGTTGCTTTTTGCATATACCTTTAAGGCCTTGAGTTTTGAACAGCAAGGTCAACATTTGTTGTTGATGCACGGAGTCAAAACGGGCCTCTGAGGCCAGAGGAGAGAGGATTACAACTCTCATCTGCCCATCCCATTTTAAAAGCATAGACATTAAAATGCACCCAGAACATCTGAAGACTTTAACCTTAGAGAATTAATGGCTTTAAAAGCTTTTCCAATCAGAAACTAGTCAAGCTCTGCAATGTTATGTTGTTGTTTATTTTTTACTTTTATTTGTTCAGTTTTCATTCTTTTTTTTCTTTTTCTTTTATTAACAATTATTAAAAACAATTCATAATAAATTAATGGCATATGGAATTACTTATTTCTTTGTTTATAACAAAGCTTTTTCCAATCATAAACTAATCAAGTTTATCCTGTTTTTTTTTTTTTTTTACTTTTTAAAATTTCATTTAATTATTATTTTTATTATATTACGTTACTAAATATCAAAAACAATTCATAACAAATTAATTGCATATGGGAATACTTGTTTATTTATTTAAATTTTATTAACAACTGTTTTAAAAATCAAACTTTTCCAATCAGAAATTAATCAAGTTGAATATTTTGTTATATTATATTATGTTATATTATATTATATTATATTATATTATATTATTATATTATAAACAATCCATAATAAATTAATGGCATTCTTGGCTAGCAAGAGTAATATATTGTATTGTAGTGGATAAAATAAACAACAAGTGGAGTTCAACAGATGCCAAAAACATGACCAACATTGTCTCTCATGAAGGATTAGGAGCTCAGATTTAATCAAGTAAATAGATCTCAGGACCTCCACATAAAAAACGCATTCTAGTGCTTTGCTTCAAATTAGATATGTTTACAGCTGCTCATACTGTCATCACAAGATTGAAATCCATCATTTTACAAAGTAAACTCTTTACGTTGTCTAAGTATTTATTGGCAGAGAAATGTGACCTGTTGACGTATTAACCTCCTCCATGTTGTGTGAAAGAGAGATTTAAAACATAATCAACTCAAGATCATTTTAATGTAATTGAGTAAAAATATTTGTAAAACCTTGTGCCCTCAGTGAACAGTTACCTAGTAGGCCTCCTATGGCCTAAGAAAATGATACTGAAAATGTTTCCGTTTAGCATTTTTCTGATTAGTTTTTTTCCCCCATTATAAATTATATTATTTATCAGCATAATTTCAGAATCTCCTTTTTCAGTATTTTGTGTCTCTCCCTTTTGCTTTACCAGGCTTGTTTAAAACCTGATGATTATGTTCTCAATCATGATTGTGTGCTTCAGTGGAAGCAAGAACATCTGGGTCTTTGTACAAAGGAATTTACTGTATCTCTATCACAAATTTGCTTATTTGATTAATGACCTAGAAATGGTGCAGAATTTAAAATATTTCTTTTCATTTAAAGGAATAGTTCACTTTAAAATGAAATTTCTGTCATCATATACTCACCCTCATGTTGTTTCAAACCTGTATGAATTTCTTTCTTCTGCTGAACAGAAAGGAAGATATTTAGAAGAATGTCAGTAACCAGACAGTTTCTGGGTCCCATTGACTTCCATAGTATATATTTATCCTACTATGGAAGTCAATGGGACCCAGAAACTGCCTGGTTACTGACATTCTTCTAAATATCTTCGTTTCTGTTGTTCAGCAGTAGAAAGAAATTCATACAGGTTTGAAACAACATGAGGGTGAGTATATGATGACAGAATTTTCATTTTAAAGTGAACTATTCCTTTAACATCATAATGTTTCTCTGTTTAAAATTTCTCAAAATCCTACAACTTTCCAGGTTCAAATTTGATTTTGATTCCCAGATTTTACAATGTGATCTCAGACTTTTGGGCCTTATGGTTGACAACTAGGGATGTGTGGCACGACTAATTTCATTAACATTTAAATGGGGGTTATTTACAAATCATACAGAATAATTTTTTTTTACTGTATTCTGGGAATTTGTTCAAGCGATTCATTTGAAATAGCCTACTATTAAATCTATGAATCAAACAGTCAAATCCCATACTAATGCCACTGAAAAAATATCATATATATGTGCTGTGCATTATGGTCATATACTTAAGCATTCACTTAATCAGTGTTAGCAAATATAGACATACTGCCTATTGAACAGTTGATTTTAATAAGAACAAACTCGATTGTTGAGCCATCTAGTCTCGCACATCCCCAGTGGTGACAATAGTTGCTTTAAAGGAGTCCTTAATTTTGTTCTGGTATACATGGATTGATCATACAAGGCAGTTAATCAAATGATACAAAAGTGTTTTTTGTTGTATTTTTGTGTCCTGCTATTCGGAAAAGTCATTGCCCAACCTGTGCTTTATTGAGCGAACTGTATTTGTGAGATGAAGAGTTGCAAGTAGTCTTGTACCTAGTGCACCTTTGATTTCACCTTTGGTAGTGTGAATGCTAAAATGGATGTCTTTGACTGACCTTGGTTGCATTTTAAAGCACTTGAATGGTGAAAATATGCATTTTTGGCTGAGCCGAAACTTTTCTTGTCTCCAGAGTAATTCCCATTCACCTGTAAACATGCACTTCTGTACTGGTAAACAAGATTCAATGTAAGAAAAAAAAGAAGTGAGACTTACTTGATAGTCATAAAGGATTTTTTCATTTCAGTGAGTAAAGATCAAAGCCGTGCTGATTTCTGAAGTAGCACATAGCCTGAAGCACTGAAGCATATATTCACAACAAATCTTGTTGCTTGTGCAAGGTATTACTTAAATGTAACTGCTCTGATTGAAGGACGGGGGCAAAACGAAATATAGATATCACACATCTTCTGTATAACCATTTGCTATCAAAATAATGTACCACCTGCTCCTTATTTTTTATTTTTTTTTACTTCAAAATCAGTTTTGCATCAAAATGAAAAATAATTTTCCTTCATCTATAATCCTCTCTAATAGTCAACCACCAGTTTTAATCTTTAGATGCATTTTAAATCCAAGCTGTAATGTCTTAACTCTTTCACAAGGTCAAATATCTTAGCAAATAGAGCTTAAGCTTTGTTTTATATGAACAAAGTACATGATTAATACTGAAGAATTAATCATGCACTATTCATATACAGCAGATTGGGTAGTGATGAGGATTAGATTGATAGTTCCTGGCCTACTTTTTCATATGACATAAATTGACATTGCAAAGTATAAACTTTTAACTCTTTGTGTAATGTGTATGACCAGAGATTGTGAAACGAATATCAATAACACAGAATTAGTTGCATAATTAATTACAAAAGCAATAGTACTTTGAAAGTGTACTTAAAGTAAGACTTGGCCCATTGGGAGTACAACTTTTTGTCTGCAGACATACACATGATCATAGTATCGAGAGCTGTGCACAAACCAATACATGTAAATTTATACGGCAAATATTGTGCATTTTGCTCGCTGTGACTAAAGTTAAACTCGTGAATGTTTTGACAGAAATATTATCTGATGTATTGTATTTCAGTGAAGTGTGCGCAGTGTGGTTTCTCTGGATGGCCGGAAGAATCCTCTAAGGACCTGGCCTGACTCATCTGCGTCTGTGACAGGTAAGAAAAGATACCAAACAACTCACAGTAAGACAAGCAGAGAGCTGCCCTGCACAATGCGCCCTATTTTTTTCCCCTTTCTTTTTTGCGGTGACTAGATATTCATTTTCACACCTCACTTCTCCATATTTATGATTGCCCATGAGAACATTTTTTATTTATGTTGACTTCTTTCATAAACTGGACAGCGGGTTCTTTTTTTCTCCATGTGTGTCAAAACAATCTCTGATTTATAATTTATGTGATTTATGATCGCTATAAGATATAAGATTTTATACAAAAATGTGTATAAAAAAATCTTTTTAGAGAGAGATTTTGCCTTTAGGGGTTTCTACCTGAATCCTTAATGTGGTGTGTAGTTATGTTATATAATCTTTGCAGTCTATGCCATGAGCAACGAGTGCCTAGAGAGAGTAAAAGAGAGAGATTTGAGAACATGTTCAGTTCTCTGTTTATCATGTCACCTGACCTGCACTTTGAGCATCTCTCACCTGGACTTATATATACAGTATTCTGCTGCTGTGGGTGGAATGTGGTGTTATGGTGTTTTGTGTAGGCTAAATGTCTTAAAGGCCCTTGCGCTAATGTTAACGCACCGTTGGCACTTGACTGTCATTTTCTGACAACGATACAGTAATGCATCACTGTGATCTTTTTGGAAGTGGAACGAATTTAAAGCACAACATTAAAATAAAACGTCCAGCCGGTGCATTTTTCTGTTTTTTTTATGTTTGCACATGATTGGTGATTTGTTAGCCGGTTTGTGCAGCTATTATCATAAAGCATGTCAAAATATTTGAACCGTGCCAATGACAAATGGAACTCACTGTACTTTTATGTAAAGCGCTAGTAGTTTTCACTTACTGTGAGTTTCACCCTATGAGGCCGAGTCAAATTGACTTTCATGTCTGCATTGATTGTAGATATTATTACATGATGCAAATATGCATCTAAACCTGGCTATTTGGCATAATTGAAGCTGTTTGACAATGCGTTGTGTTCTGCAGAATAACCCACCTTTCTGGATCCCTTCCTACTGCATTTAATGCTAAAACATATTGGCAACTGACATTTGTGGACTCCATTAAAAGACTGACAATTACTTAAGGAAAAAATTCTGCTCTCTCCCGTATGTTTGCATTTGATTGTGCTGGTAAGCTGCAAATGTGGGTGTTTTTGAGTGCTTGGTTTAAATTACATGTAAAGTGCAGTGCTGTGTTTATTTTGGATAAAATGAATTGATTAGTTGTGGTGAATTATGTTTCTTATCAGGCAGGTGATGTAGTTTACATGACTGTCAGACCTTTTCTTACTACACAATTGTTTTAAAATGTATAATTCACTAATGTCCCTAATACACTCAAAAATATAAAAAACATTCTTATCTTAAATTTGGCTGTATTTTTTAATTTATAATTGAATTAATTAAAAAATGTTCTGCCATAAAGAAAATGACTTTTTATTTAGTTTTAAGTATTAAATTAAACTACACATGAATGATTTTAGATTTTAAAATTAGGCTGTATTCCCAAAAATCATGTAGTTTGAACACAAATTGATTTAAGTACTTGATTTTACTCATTTAAATTGATTGCATGCAGTGCAAATCTGTTGCAAAACAATGTTTTAGTTTTCCCTCATTTTTATTTAATAAAACCAAATGTAGGATTTTTTTTTTCTTCTGAATTCTGAAATTAGACATTTTAAAATGGTAATATCCCATGTTAGTTAATGAGGAACTGAAAAGAGAGATGTTTGAATCCATAGAGAACTGAAGTGGATCATGTTGTAAGCACTGTTTTAATGGACCCAAACTTATTCCAATTCGAGTCAAAATCTTTGGACTAATCTTGCATTCCGGAGCTTCTCTAAGATGTTCAAGTCCAAGGTCTTCAGAGATCGACTCATTAGTTTAGCCTGCGGTAGTCGGCTGCTTGGTCTACAGCTTTCAGTCACGGAACTAGGGCAAATGTTGTGAATCATAACATCTGTCAATCAAATTACTTTAATGAGTCAGATTTGTTGATGAAATCTGGTTGTCACTGGGAGGGGGGTTCTGCTATAAGAGGTTTTCTCAGGACAGATTAGACCTAAGATCTTCTTTTTTTTTTTTTTGTGGAGCCAAACCTCAATCAGGCCTCATTGGAGCAATAATATCATGTTCTGAGAAAAACATGATTTGGTCTGTCAGGAAATTTTCTGGAGAACATTTCAAATTGGAATAATTGTGAATTTGACTAATACAGCACTGTCTGATATAATCTGAACATCCGTTGTTCCATTAACAAGATTGATATCAATCTAAGTCTTGATCTGCCTAAGAGGACAGACATCGGAATCCATTGTTTCTGTACATTTCTCGTTTTGGTTAAATCTGAGATTTCTTTGATTTTCTTTTTATAACCCAACTCTCCACGATGGCACCAAAACGTACATGGTCCTGATTGTTAATTTATGACAAAGTAGCTCAACAAGAGGTATTGTAGTCTAGACCACATTGTTTCCATATGATTAAACCGTGTGCCATTGAAGGCTTACGTCATTCGTGGCATTGTGGTATATTCTCACTAGTACCTCTAAATGAATGTCAACTTGTTTTACTTCTGCTGCAGCCGATCGATACTTCATTAGGCTGAATTGTCTTGTGTCCATGCAACCTTGAAGCTGTGGCTTAATTACCTCCAGTATTATGCAGGGGCTCTGGATGTGAGGCAGGCTCAGCTGTGTCCCCCTCCAACAAAGCCCCTCGGCTTCCTAAAGGTTGGGCTCGGGGTGGGGGCGAGGGGAGGGGGGATGCGAAGAAGAGGAGGAGGAGGAGGTGGAGATATGAGCCATAGATGCAGCGAAGCTCAGGGGGCTGCCATTCTTTCAAGTTGCCTGGCCGTTTTATTCATTCCAAATGGACGATTGAAATGAGGGGAGATGAACATTTGGAAATGTCACCAAGCTTAGGGTTTGATGGTCTGGCTGTGTGTATTGTGCTGAGTGCAAATCTAATTCCCCGTCTGTCCACAGAAAGGTTTAGGCTTTGAGGAAGGCAAAGGAGAGGAGAGTGAAGGGAAAAAAAATGGAGAAAGCAAAAGGAAAGCACTGATAAATTTGATTTCCACGCACATGCTAGATGCAGTTAGGCAAATTTGGATAATTTAGAATTAATGGCTATCAATGTATCATTCATTTGTAGGCAGAAAAGCCGGTGGAGGAGGGGGAATGGGAGTGCAGTCAAATGGCAATCATGACAAATGACATCCCCTGTCTGAGAGCCACTTCTCCTCACTGGGCTGATTTGTCATCTCCACTTTTGACATTTTTCATCCTAGTATCAAATCACAATGACAGTCTGATATTTTCTAATTCTCTGTAGCCAGGAGCGCACCAAAAGAATGCCTTATATATGCTTTTGCTGCACTGGGCTGGAGAAAACTGCACTAAAAATATATCAGACCTTTTCTTTAAGTAGCATGTATGTTATTCAAGGAAAATACACAAGAACCATGTTGGATTTAGTATTTGGTTTAGCTTTAGTAAAAAAAAAAAAATCAAAAACCGTTGAAATTTTTTTTTTGATTCGATCGTTGCATGATCTTTTAACCTGTTAAATCTGTTTATATACAAATTACAAGTAGTATATGTTTTACAATTTTATCAGATGAAACCTCATCTAAAAATGTTTCAGAAGTTACATGATGTATAATTTATGGCCTATAATAATCTGATCATGGCCGTGATCTTCTTGATTTTAGTGCAGTGTGTGTGAAGATGAGGATTTGTAATATTTTTTAATTACATTTGTTAGTTTTGGATGAAAATTTAGATAAGCTGTGGATACAATAAAGCTATTCTTTAGAACTAAAACGATTTTAATAATAATAATACAATTGTATTATGAAATTACTTTTTTTTTTTATAAATTATTATTATTGTCAGTATTGAATTATATTTTATATTGTATATATACTACTGGTTATATATATATATATATATATATATATATATATATATATATATATATATATATATATATATATATATATATATATATATATATAAATATAAATATAAATTTTTTTACTTTTTTTTTTTTTATATTTTTTATTTATTTATATTTTTATTAGATTTTTTTGTATGGTGGACAGTAAAGTTCCCCTAATTGAGATTCACCCATGATTTATGGGAATTGTTGATACTTAAACTTTTAGTCTAACAAATATTTAAATTGTTGAAATACCACTGTGGTGTTAAACTAAGCTTTCCATAAGTCTGAAATGAAGACACATTGTCTTAATACATTTCTATAAAACGTATGCGGTAAGATTAATCTGTAATGCCCGCTGAGTCTATAGCACATCTATCTATAGCACGATCAGAGCGAGAACTGTAGGGCTCATTTGAGTAACATGAAATCTTTATGAGTCCTGCTCAGTGAGGGGAGATAAACATTGGCCAGAATTAGTGTCATTCCGAGCTCCTAAAGTCTCACATTATGTGTGATGTCCCTCCGGGGTGGTGGCAGGCCCTCCAGGAAAGCAGATGGCAACTAATTCCTTTTTTCCTGCAGGTCTCTTTCATTTCATCTGATCCCGATCGTGTCTAAATGGTGTAATTATGCAGCAAGAGGTTTTTGCTGCTTATTGTTTTATGTAATAAATGTCAAGTATGCATGGCTTCACATGATTCGTTAGCATCTGCCGAGGCTCCACCAGTGCAGGCCACTGCCTGATTTCTGGCATTAATGACAACTGCAATTATTTCAAATCCGTACGTGGACTAAAGACGGTATTTGGCTCTGACAAGGGCTGTTAGGTTCTGTTTTTCTTTCTCTCCATCCATCTACAGTAAGAGATACCGGTATGGAGGTTGACAGGAGCACTGGCTTTCTGGTGCAGGAACACAGTCCCATGGTAAATCAGGTTTCTCTGCGGATCACCCTTCATGTAATGAAAGCTTCATGTGAGGGATCTCGGGCCCCGAGCGCCCTCTCCCTCGCTCATTCTGCCATAATCTCTTCCTCTCCCACTCGGGTCATGTCCATGAGTTGGAGTGGATAACCCAAAGCGCCCAAATCGGCCCGCTACCACTGAAATCCATGTTTAAAGAGGCTGTCAGGTTTACGATGGAAAGGAAACACATGAAAAAGTTGCTACCGGGTCATTTCAGTGCAAGAAATTGATGCGGTGAGGTGGAAGTAAATCTGTATTTTAAGTACACTACCGTTCAAATGTTTGGGGTCTGTAAGATTTAAAGGGATTGCTCACCCAAAAATTTAATTCTGTCATCATTTACTCACTCTCATGTTGTTCTAAACTTGTATGAATTTCTTTCCTCTGCTAAACACAAAAGAATATATTTTGAAGAATGTCAGTAACCAAACAAGCCCAAGACCTTATTGACTTCCATAAGAAAAAAAATAAAATTAAAGGTCAATGGGGTCCATCTACAGTTTGGTTACTGACATTCTTCAAAATATCTTCTTTTTTTGTTCAGCAGAAGAAAGAAATTCTGAGAGTGAATAAATGATGACATTTTTGGGTAAACTATCCCATTAAGATTAAATAAGAAGTCTCTTATGCTCACCAAGGCTGCTTTTATTAAATAAAAAAAATGCAGTAAAAACAGTGTGAAATACATTACAATTTAAAATAACTATTTTAATATATTTTAAAGTGGAATTTATTCCTGTGATGGAAAAGTTATTTTTTTAGCAGCCATTACTCTTGAGTGTCATATGATCCTTCAGAAATCAAAAAAATTAAAGTTTTGCTGCTTAAATTTGTGTGTGAAAACCATGATATATTCTTTCAGGGTTCTTTAATAGTTCAAAAGAACAGCATTTATTTGAGATGGAACTCTTTTGTAACATAAATAATGTCTTTACTGACACTTTTGCTAAAAACACACACAGTACAATAAGTGTCTATATTTGTGCATTTAAAGTGTATCCACCTAGTAAAACTTGTTTGTCCTTCTTTTGTCGTTTCTTTGTTGTCTGTAAGTAACAATTAGATTAGCTTGTGTAATAATAGCATGCTAACTGTAGCTACCAAATTTTCTCAGCTGAACGATTTTCTTTCTCTCGTACACAACTACAAAAAGTACAACTGAGAAATGAGAACAGGCTGACGGGGAATACAAATAAAAAGCAGGAAGCAGGGGAAAGGAAATATCTATGGCAATTCATTTCGGAGCAGAACAGTTTTGTGTTGCGCAGATGGCAGCCATTGCACTTGTTTTTCATATTACTTTTCTCATCCTGGAGGAGACGTGATTGATTTTTCCTGGCTGTGTGATGACTTTCAGTTGGAAAGTTGAGATAGCATCTAACTCGTGCCCAGAACCTCCCAGGCTAATCCGTTTGAAATTCGCCTTGATTGTTTCTGAACTGCCATTTCCAAATTTCTTCCCGCGTCTCCACACGCCTGTGCCATTTTTTAAAACAGTCGGAGTCTTTTGGAAAACCCTGATTTGACTGAACGGATAGACAGGGGACGGGGGGCCAGTGGTCACCCTCACCTTGGAGGCCTTAGGGAGGTGTATGTGTGTGTCGGTGTGTGTAAGTGTACCCCAGCTCACTGCCACCTCCTGGGAGCCAATGTGACTGACTGCTCCTGGCTGCATAGACTTGCACACGCACCATCATTAATGCGTATTATTGCTCTCCCACTGTCAGGCGCTGAGACAAACAGCCACCGCCAGATTCTTGTTTTGTTTTTTTTTCTCCCTCGTTCTATCCCTCCCTCTGATTTAGACTGCAGAGAAGGCAAAGAACACAACCGAATTATTCGGGAGAAGCTTCATTTTTCCGTTATCTCTGCCGACCGGCTGATAACAAAGCTACACGCTAATATGGTTTGATTTGTTTGTCAGTCATTTATCATGTGACCTTTCCCAGTATCGCTAATACTGCTGGAGGATTGTGGAGCGAGATGGAGAAATGAAAGAGGGTTGCCAGATTGCTTTTACAAGTACCGGTGGTCAGCTTTGGCAATTCACGTGCAATACGAAGAGACAGGAGAGGGATTGTTCTTACAATCTATTGTCACTTGCATCCCATTTTTCTCCCCTCTAGCATTTCAGACCAAATTATGTTTTTAGAAAAAAGTCTAGGCCTAATTTTACTAAAGTGCCTGATACTAGGAGGATCACATATCATTACATATATTATCACATGTATCTTAATGTCTGTCTATATCATAGCTTCAAGTATGCTGATT
This sequence comes from Squalius cephalus, assembly GCF_949319135.1. Taxonomy (NCBI): domain Eukaryota; kingdom Metazoa; phylum Chordata; class Actinopteri; order Cypriniformes; family Leuciscidae; genus Squalius; species Squalius cephalus. Next base: position 10,779,360 of record NC_137146.1, read on the forward strand.
CAGAAGTGGATGTGTATATATTTTTCGGACATTTATACAGAAACCAAAGGGGAATTCAGCAGTCAATTCATTTTCAGTGCATCTCCTGAATTGATTTAGAAATGGAAGTGATATTGACCTGAACCTGAACAGGGTCAGTATCAATCAAAATGCTAATTCTAGGACTCTAGCTTGGTAAATAATTATGAATTTCATGATGGCCTAAGCAAGCTAAATCCATTGATTTTTTTTTTTTTTTCTCTCCCCCAAATATATCATCATCAAATATGTCATCATGTTTTCAAAAAATTTTTACGTCAATATATTAATTACTATTTTATGATGTTTAAAAAAATAAATAAAAATGGAGACTGCAGTTTGCACTCAGTGGATTTTTATAATATGTTATGATTTACTTCAAATATTTGTCACAGTAAATAATATATATATTTTATAGGGTTTCCATATAGCACAACCTATATATTTTTTTAACTTCCTATTAATTTGTCTCTAAATGATTTAGTTATGTTTTAATTTACATGTAAACATATAGGCTAATGTTCAACAAAGACAGCCAGACCTACAACATTTCTCATCAGTGTCAAAACCTGCCAGCTACTAGTCAGCACTGCGTTGCCATGGAGACCGGGTCAGGAATAAGCCTTTACTTCTCAGATGTCCGAGACATGCTGATGTCACTTGTGGAACAATGAATTTTGAATACAGGTCAGGAGATGTATATCGGGGAAATAAGCTGGGAAATGGACCATAATGGCAGCCTGCGTTCATATGTCTTTGAAATTCATGATTCAATCTTAAAAACAGCCATTTTCAATGACCTTTTTATTGCTTTTAGGTGTAATTTGCGTATAATTCGAGAAACTGACCTATAGAAAGGGGAGAAATGAGATGAAATGTAACAAGATGAGCATTTTTAAGTAATATATGGGAAGGAGAAAAATAATAATACAGTAAAAACTTTGCAATCGTAAGTAGCTTGAGCTCTTTGTTATTATAAGTATCTTAATTTCAATGCAATTTAAGCCATCAGCATAAATACTTACTGTATTTTGCCAGATTTTAATAATGAGGATATTTTGAAATGGACAAAAGAAAGGGTTTATGTGGATAATAGAGATTTGTCATAAACCCTTCAAATGGATCAAGTGCTCCAATCTCTTTGTGTTTCTTCACCAGATCGGTCTTAAGAATTTAATACTGTAATGTCAACACAAGGATGATTATTTTCCATTTCATTATTGATGTACAGGATGATGATGATTTAGTGTTTTTTTTTATACATGATTTTAAGGTAAAACAACAACAACAAATGTAATCGATCACCCAGTTTGTCCAGTAAATGTGTGATCTATTTTTACTTCATTTTTTTTTAATCCGCCACATATCTTTCATAAATGAATGGTTGTTCTCACCTTGAAGCACCCCGTCCTTCATTTAATTGTCATTAAATAATTCAAACAGCGTATTGATTGCACTTCAGATTTGACCCCTATATAAATTTCTCACCTGATGGCTGACTACGGCTTCCTAATCAGAAATGTTTTATCTAATGGCTTACAGAAATTCATCACTTATTCTCTCAATAACGGCGTTTTATGACAGGATCCCTATCATCCTGTCTCCTCGGTTTCACCCTTTCCTGACCTTTGTGACGCCCAAACGTGTCTGGGTTATATATTTTCCGTCCCGAGCGCAGTCCTCGACCATTAGCTAGTCCCTAAACCGCTAGTGAAAAGGATCAACTCGGAGCATTTCTACAGTTCATTCATTTTGTTGCTCCCCAGTGATCAGTCGGCCTGCCTTTAAATCCCTCTTTTATTGTACACTGCACTGACAGAGGCAGCCTTGTCTTTCATTTCCTTGATGTGCTTTGTACAGCTGTATGGCCTTTGTTTGTATTGATACTAACATTACCATAAACCACCACCTTGGGGCCAGAAACAATCGACTAACTCTTACCAAATCCAATACACTTTAGCTTCTCAACCTCTAAGTTTGAGTTTGGTTTGGATGACACACGCTGCATGCGGTCTGAGCTTGAGCTGGCGAGTTGAGAGCCTCTGCGAACGAGTGTCAAGAGGGAATCGAATCGGTCACATAGATCACTGTCTTGATTTCTGATGACTCAGATTACCCAATTTTTTTTGTCTCTTGCCACTTCAGTGCTTCGTTGGCTCTCACCTTCTGTTCAGGTTCAACAATAGCGGGATTACTCTTTAAAAAAAAAAAGAAGAAAAAAAAAGCAGCAGTTCAGTGCAGAAAGAGGGATTTAGCAGAGATGAGTATTTAAAATGAACCGCCTTTGAAAAGAGGGACATTAATTATCGCCCCTGCAAAAAGAGTCACAAACGCTTTACTCATTACCAATGGAAATGTGTGGGGGTTTTGTGAGGGAATTTCAAAAAAGTTTCTTGTATTGTAAATGCAAAATGGAGCCTGACCCTTTTTTTGTGTTCTGCCTAATGGGAGGGTCATATTCTTTTTGGAACTTAGTGGGATCCCGGAGTCAAGCTTTGTAAAATGGGGCCATTGAGAGTTCAGTTTCCGATACATGCTTCAAAGGCGTCAGCTGCATCTTTGATGTGGCCTCTTAAGTGAAGTAATGGAGGAATTGTGGCAGGCTGAAAATAATGGAGGTGAATCTAGCGTCATTACATGCTTCATTTCTTCAAACATTCTAATCCCTCTGATTCCACACATTTATGCTGTCATTCTTAGCATGCATCAATATTTATTACTATACTAATGCATGGTGTTTCGGCCCTAATGCTGAATGTATATGCGTTTGGTGACTTCACACTGTTGTGGTGTCCTCGCTGGTCATGTATGAGGCTCAAAATAGTCTTGTGCTTTTGTTTAATCCAAATGTTCCGGATGGAATATGTGAATTTTGTGTTACAAAATATATAATATATAAAAGCTGAAACACAGTGTCTTGTAAATCCAGGCTGGTTCCTCTCATCTGTTTGGAAATGATCAGAACCTTAAGATATTAGAATTAAGATTAAAGAAATGAAGCGAGGTATTGCCTCACTTTTTTTAGTTTTTAGTTAAAACTATGTTTATATTTTGAAAAATGTGGCTTGTCTGACCATGTGTTATGAAGCCAACACACACACACACACACACACACACACACACACGCACACGCACACACAAAACAATATTAAGAACTTAATATCAATATTTTTGAATTATGAGTAAATCAAATTGAAGGGTTTGTTGTTGCTTTTTAATTTAAAGCCACTTTTTCTCACCTTGAACTATTAACACTATTATTTTTCTCTGTTTACTCATATATTTGTGTACCTACCTATAAATATTTTATAGTAAACAGTATTGAGTCACTTTTTTTATTTCTTTTAATCATAAGACATGTAGAAATTCAGTTTTTAAGAAGACAAACGCTGATGTGAGGGTAATTTAAAATCTGAGTGTGCCTTGTCTCATCATGTTTTGCTGTGTTTGGGAGCTATCATTCATTGGACTGTGTGAGACGCAGCAAGCTTGATGATAACTGGGGCTCCTTAATCTGGGTCCGCCATCTCCTCTGATGTGAATGCTTTTAAATGACATTACTGAATCAGACTCCATTCTCCAGGTCTCAGCGGCAAAAGCCTCATTTATTGTACTTAATGTGCAGATTTATGTAAGGAGACAGTGGTCAACATTCATAAGATATCATTCCTTCTCTTTCTCTCTTAACCTCACCCCCCCCCCCCACACTTCACCCTCCCACCCACCTCTATTTCTCGCTGTCTTTCTGCTCTCTTAGATTGAGCTCAGCATGCAGTGTAGGGTGACTGAATGAAACAGGCCAATAGGAGGCATAGGTAGACCGTGGAAATTAGAAATGCTTTAGGACCAGCCTTTAACAAGACAATGACTTTCAGAATGCAGTGCAGCAAACCAGACAGAACAGCGGATCAGCGGATCATGCATGCGTTGTATAAATATTTAAAAATTGGTTAAAAAATATAATATAATGTGCTGTGTACATATATTTTACATGTATTCATTTCCCCCTGTTGGTTCAGTGGATAGGTTGTTTAGTTTTTGGTAATATTTTCATGTGTTTTAAATAAAACAAAATTCAAAATATTTATTAAATATAAACTTTTGACATTTGCACATTTTCATTTATATTTAATATTTTTGCATTTCCACACGGGATTTAGAATTAGTATTATTTGTATTATTATTATCTTTATTAATATTATGTGTTTTTGTGTATTTTATTGATAAACATTTAAAATAATTTTAGTCTTATATGGTCCTTGCCCAGATTTGTTTATTCGGCTATATTTTCTCCAGAATTGAGATCACATTTAGGTTTTTCCTTTGTGAGAATACTGGCAGTGCACTAACACAACACATTTCTTTCTTTATTCTTGAAAATCCTCCTTGAAGTGATATTTTGTTCGTATGATGAACAGTGTGAATTTTTTTTTTCTGATTTATGAGAAGTATTATACACAATATATGGCTAGAAGAGAGAAAAATCCTAAATGAAACTCGGTACAACTGCTTCCCATGATGCTTCTTTGACAGAGGGTTCGTATTATCACATCTTACATGGTTAAAATATGGTGAGCTTGTCACAGCATTTATGAAGGATAAGATTCACTCCCATTTAGATGGCTCGTGACTAAAAGGGAAGCTTAGATGCTCGGTTGGAGAACAAAGAGAAGCCTTGTAGGAGAAGTGTGAAGACGACATGCTTAATTACATCAGCTGCTGTGAAGACCAGTGCCGGTCTTTAATTTATGATGGTGGTGGGAGAGGAAGACTGGGAGGCCAGAGACAGAACTGAGAGGAAATGATTCAAAAGGCAGAGGAAGAATCAAAGAGGTTTGAAATGATGGAACAAAAAGAAAAATGCTGCCTTTAGAATCAGAGCAAGTCACTGTATTATTAAATTCAAGAAGTTTATTAATAACTAAACTGCATTTCCTGAAGTAAATACCAGTGCTTTCATGGCAGCAAAAGGAGAGTGTTAAAGTTTGAGCTGGCTTAGGTTTCAGGCTTTTATTTCATGTTGGGTAAAAATCATCACACAATGTAACACCATCTTTACAGTCTAAAGGCAGCTAAGAAAGAAAAGACCAATCATTTGTGACCCTAGACCACAAAACCAGTCACATGGGTACATTTTTTGAAATTGAGATTTATACATCATCTGAAAGCTGAATAAATAGTTTTTTTGGTGTATGGTTTGTTTGGATATCGCAATATTTGTCCGAGATACAACTATTTGAAGATCTGGAATCTGAGGGTGCAAAAACATCGAAACATAGAGAAAGTCGCCTTTAAAGTTGTCCATTTATGTTTGCGATTGTTCTGCATTCACTCACAAAAATAAATGTTTTATATATTTACAGTAGGAAATTTACAAAATATCTTAATGGAACATGATCTTTACTTACTATCCTAATGATTTTTTGCATAAAAGAAAAATCAATAATTTTGACCCATGCAATGTATTGTTGGCTATTACCACAAATATACCTGTGTGACTTGTGACTGGTTTTGTGATCCAGGGTCACGTATGATATGCAAATACAGGTAGATATGAGAATGAAGACCAATCAGAATTCAATATGCAAATTTTACAATGAGGTCATCAAATGCCGAACATTTTATGGGAGCATTATAGCATTTGCATACGAGGATTTTCAAACTTTGTTAAAATAAATAAATCTGCACAAATAAATCTGGAATTATCTACAAATTACATTTCATTTTCAGTTTGAATAAATTAAAATAGACACATTAAATAGTGGTTCAATATTTAGGGTTAAGGTATTTGGAAATGATATGGAAAAAGATGAAATGCATTATCTTGTCAATTTGTTCCATAAAACCCCAGTTTTTCTCTTTTCAGATATGGCTAAAATGTATTTATATGGGTCTCAGACATTATTTATAACGTAGGTGGCTGCTGGGTATTCATCTAAGAGCCTGTATCTTCCTGAGCTTAGCATGCTGGGATAGAAAGACGTGCTAGAGCCTCGCACCTTTAGCCTGGGTATCAGTATGACTGCGGAGTCTCCATGCGACGTGCTTTAAAGATGAACTGTTCGGTGTGATCCGAGCCTGTACGGGGTGGAAGGCCTCGGGCGAGGAATAAGACATGCTCTGCTTCAGGTGCCGTGTGGAAAGCAGAAGATGAGCTCCATTGTCTTCTCTCTCTCGTCTCGTTTGCAGAGGTAAAGAGCAGAGGAGCATAATGGCCTGTGTTAGCTTTTCTCGCGCAGCTAGCCGGCCCCGGCGTAATGCTCGTAGGTTAGACGCTTAAAACCAGAGGGCATTTAGATCAGAGGACATTTGTTCCCCCAGCTGTCTTGCTGTGGCCTAGCGGGGCCCCTACGTCATTTGTTTCCCATTTCTGTGTCAAAAATTTCGCATCTGGGGAGGAGTACTTTACCCTCAGATTTCATTTATTTCCCTAAACATACGTTCAGCCATTGTTTTTCCTCTCCCTCTCTCGTTTTTCGCAGTGGACTCCATTGCTTCAGTAAGATGGATGGCGAGTGTGTAAAGGAGCTGACATCACAACACTTACTGGGAGGCAGCGCCAGCAGCCCCCCGGTGACCTGCAATTCAAGCTCCAGATTATGGTTGTTCATTGTTTGTTTCTCCTCCTCGTTCAGGCTCGGCGACAGAACGCTGTCCTAACGGCGCGCACAAATTAAAGCCTCGTAACTAAACCTGCGAGTGAGACTTGTCCAGTGACATAAAGATGGGTTTATTCTTAACCCATTCGGTCCGTTTTTATGATTGTGGTTGAATTGTGCCGTGATTATCATTAACGCTAAACATCTTTAATGCACGAGCCATCTGCGATATCAGAAACTTTCTTTCATATTTAATTAGATGGCTGTTTATGTTTGCGCAATATCTGCATTTATGCAAGTGTTAATGTATTATTAAAGCAAACACTAAAGACTGATCAAATGAGTCAAATCTCTGTGTCAGAGGGATTGAGTTCTTCAGCCTGCCAATGTACAAATTCAAAGCAGCATTTCATCACCATTTTCTGCTTGTATAACTAAGCATCTACAGTATTATGGCTTTTTGTGATTTCGCCCATCACCATTTTGCTTGAACTGAAGCTCGAAGTCCGCTGTGTGTTTTTGCCAGACGCGGTTGCAAAAGCGAGTGCAAGATTGACCCGTATCAATGATTTATAGTCCCCGTGTGATTGGATACTCATGGTTTTCACATGGCCAACAATCTGTTGTGGTGTGTTATATATAACTGATAATTTCAGTTTCCACTACAGCACAGAATAATGTAGATTACTAGTTTGGTTCTGTCGTTCAGCTCTTGTGAAGTGGGAACATTGACTAAATGAGCCAAATCAGACAGAATGAAGCATTTGCACTCACTCAGAAATTATATCTAATGCACAGATATATTCTTAACCAGTGGTTTCTTAACCTCAAAAAATGGGCTGTAAGTATGTCCTGTTCTAACATCAGGGGAAAGAAACTGTGGAAAATGCAAATAATTAAAATGCAACTAACTATAGTATCATGCATGCATTTAGTTTTTAAAACAGAATTTTAATATCGACCATTTATTGTAATTAGACATGACATTAAAATAATTATTGGAAATTTATTTTGTTGCATCCCTAATCATGCATTTATCTTTGTTTTAGTTGACGTCAAAGGCCTTGAGTCTAATCAGATATTTTTTTTGTACCCTTAGTACCGGATTTTATATTTAACTGAAAATTAATCTGTCTCTGGGCAGAAGCGAGGCAAATTAAGTAGAACAATAAAATGCAACTAAATATATTATCATGCATAGGGATGTTGACACATGTTATAGACGATATTGTATTGGATTAGTTGATTTTGGATGTTTAATTGTACGTTTGTTTTATTTTTACATGTACTGTATATGAATTTTTTTAATGACATCTAATATTTATCTTTAAAAACACTAATAATTTAACACTGTTAAAATCTTTAGAAAACCTCACCATTTTTCATACTGTACATTTATAATGTTGTGGTGACTAAATTCACACGTAGCATGTGTTTTAGTTTTTAGTTTTATTTAGATAAAATCATATTTTAATATTGATCATAAGATTAAAATAACTATTGGAACATTTTAACATGACTGAATCCTGATTCACCCATAGTCTAATCAGACTATGCTGTTTTTTTTTTAAAGAATATTTATAAATTTGAGTGTTTGATTTTAGTTTACATTTGTATGATACAAATTTTAGTTCTGTTGGGTGCCATTTGAGTTGAGAACAACTGATCTACAGTATTGTGCTGCAAATCCATCTGTCACAGGCCAGAAACAAGGCAAATTGGGTAGAACCTCACATGGACAGGTTGCTTGACATTTCAGTTTTCTCTTGTATGATAAACAGTTTTGGTACTGTGTTGCGGTGCAACCTGATGTCCAATGTCCTGAAGCAAAACCAGTTGAGAAACACTGCTCTAAACAACACGTTTCTTTCTAGTGTTGATGAGAACACCCAGGATTTGACTAGTTCCACCTTACAAATGATAAGGTGAAGCTTTCATCAGAATATATCCCCCGCTCTGGCTGTCCTGCTGCTGTTGATCTGATCTGGGCCAGTCGGTACTTGAGCAAAGAGGCTTTGGACTTCACATGAACAGCAGGTGTGCTGCCCTCTGAGTCAATTTCCCACCTATGGCTACATCCCACGGCGACTTCTCAGCATTGCAATATCTAGCACTGATATTCCTACCTCCTCTGAGGTCACGCTATATATTATTGTAGTGCTGTTTGGGAGATTGCACTTTTTTTTTCTTTTCTTTTTTTTTACATCTGAACCATATTTTGTCTGACTTTTTTTTCTGCTTGTTTTGTCTTGTTTCTGTTCCATATCCTCCCACCGCAGCTTTAGCTAACGGATTTAACATGTTGCTTTTCTTATGTAAGCCATTATGAAAATAATGCCCACTGACATACTTTTCTGACTGTGTTGTTGTGGATCAAATATGATTAATTATCAGATCTGTTTCCGTTGCGTTTATGGAGCGAGAAAAACAGAAGAGAAAGAGGTTTGCGTGAATGGAAGGCCGAGTAGGTATCCAACGCTACAGTCTTCAGTTGCCCTGAGATCTCCATGGTACTACTTCATCTTACACTCTTAATGACTTAACTCATCTAATTATTTGTTCAGTGAGAAGTCTATTAGGAGATTCCCAAGGTCTTGAGCAACTGCTAATGTGAGAGCTCAGAGAATGAAAGGTGTAGACTAGCACAAAAGAGTCAAGTCAAGTATATTTCTATAGCGTTTTTCACAATACAGATTGTATCAAAGCAGCTTCACGAAACGTCTCAAAATGACCCTGAGAATCACTATGATATTACCACAATGGTATTTAGTTTGTGATGGAATGAACTGATTCATAATTTTAATGGGAAAAATATGAAACCGCTGAAACGATGTCATTTACAATCATGTTCAGTTTGTCTTTGTTGTTTCTCTTCGGTTGTTTTTAAAAATGCACTGGAATTAGTTCAAAAACGAGGCCAGAACGTATTGTTCGTTTTCATGAGCCAAACTGAGCATCAATTTGAATCCAGCCTCACATTCAGTATTAATTTCTCATCAGCTTAGAAATAATCTCTATTAGTTTGGATTTACTGACCCATTAAAGCTGATTTTTGCTTGTACCATATGTAGATTTAACATTAGCAAGTAATCCCGAGCTTGTCTGCTACCGAACGCTCCCCGCACATGTGTCTTGTCAAAACATAATCTCACATGTGCGATCATATCATTTTGTTTTTTTCTGCAAATAAACAAGTCGTGACAAAAACAAAAGCATCCTTGCCTCGGGTTCGCCGTGTCAACATCAGGCACAATGCAAAACAAAGCTAATTGTTAACATGTTGAAAATAAAGATTTTTCTCGTTTTCATCAAAGCAAACATTCTCATTTGCGTTTAATTAAAAGCGAAAGCCTGGTAAATCTAGGCATTGCATGGGCGGTGCTTGAAATAAGCAGACCCACAAAGGTCACGCTATGAAAGAAAGGCTCATCTGTAATGATCAGTCATTCATATAGAAATAAAGAGAGAGCGAGGGAGATGGAGAAGTGTGTATGCGGGGAGCAGCCTCACAAATTTCGTAATGTGTGTAGCCACATGGCTCAACTTTCAAAGGGACTAATTAATAAAACAGCATTGGCCTCCTCATGTTGCTTGTCAGTGTTGACAAAAGCAGGCCTGTTAAGCTCCGGACGCCCTATTCCCCTGCCAACTAACTCAAGCCGGCCAAATGATGGGAGGCCCTATTTTGCCACGGGCAAGGCAATCGCTAATCAGCTGTTAATGAGCTTAATTAGACGTTAAAATATCTGAGTATCAAACAGGTCCGGATTTGACATGTGTCTGATGCGCTGTCAAGCTTGCTTTGAAAACGAGCTTCATCCAAATTAGTATAATTACTAGATGTATCTGTATATTTATTATATTAAACAAGTATGTTGGCTTATTACATATTTAACAAATAATTCCGAAGTCTTAGCCAACTTGTTTTTCTGTGCGGAAGTAAGCTATTTCTAACAGGCTCGTTGAAAAAACGAGCATGTGCTAACATTTCTGCGAAATATTACATTGCTTCTTGTGTATTTCGCAAAACTTTCAAAGTGAAAGCATGTTTATGGAAGTAAAATAATGGCACATTTTTTTTAAACGAAAAAGCTTGTTGAATTGCACTACTTTTTAGGGCTGAAATTTGAAATTTAAGCTGTGAATAGTTCAATTCAAAACATTTCAAAACACATTTTCATTATTACAAATTCCATAATCCATATTCAACTTTCAGATTTTTCTTCCAAAATGTTCTTTCTGTTTAAAAAAAAACAACCTATAATATTCGACAGGCAATTTTCGGCTTATATTATATATATATATATATATATATATATATATATATATATATATATATATATATATATATATATATATATATATATATATATATATATATATATATATAAAAGCTGTGTTTACATTTAAGTCTTCATGGTTACTCTTGTACATTTAAGCAGCTTTCTCTACCGTGAAAGAGATTATAATGTTATTCCTCAATGCTGACGTATAGATCAAACCTTACGTCTGAGATAGAAATATATTTATCTCGATTATTAAGTTCCCTTAAAGGGATACTTCACCTCTGGAAAGATGAATGTGTATTTAAAATAGGTCATTTATGTAGAAGAAATGTGAAATTATTTTTGAATTTGGAGCTTTCTAGACTGAGAAAAGCCAGAAAATGTATTTTTGGCTTATGTGGATGAAAGACAACTCCCAGAATGCACTTGCTTCGCTGCCCTAGGAGGCCACTCCCAAGCCACGCCTACCAGTAAGAGAGTGCAGTTGAAAACAACAGTTGAGTCTCCGTGACGAGTTTGCCCGGGATTTCGAGATCGGCCAAAATGTCCGGGATTCGGCTTTTGCGTTCTACAGTCGCCATTCATTGTGTTTACTGTTGCGAGCAGGACGAGGCTGAGGGGCGCGGGAGAACGGCGGCGAGGCCGGTGGCGTGATTACCGTGAGACGCACCGGTCTCGTATCTCTCACGGAGGAGCGGGAATTTTCTTAGCAATGTTAAAACGTACATCAACCGATCACTTGTTTAGCGTTCATGTAAACACTACATTCAGATTCACCAATCGGAATGAATTCAGTTAGATTGAAACAAAAGGTGTGCATGTAAACAATGAATGGCGACTGTAGAAAGCAAAAGCCGAATCCCGGACATTTTGGGCGATCTTGATGGCCGGACATGTCCGGGAAATAGAGGATGGTAACCCCTACTACTCAGCTTTCTCCTACTACTCAGCATTCTCCACAGAACAAGAGCCTGCTAGCTTAACTTCCAAAGAAAGACGGCTGATACTATGTGTACATTCTGTGAGTGAGATCCCACCCTCTATGGGCGGGTTGAAAACATGCGGGACAGCCCCTATACTACTGGCTGTAGTCTTTAGCCTCTGGCCAAAATATCCTCCGATGACGCAAAATGACGATTTTTGCGTCATCGGAGGATTCTTTCCAGACAAAAAATACATAAATCTCTCGTCTCAGGGGGATATGAGGGTGGAAAGCACGGTAATTCGAAAATACTACAGGTTTTCTACTAATACAAAGCTTAATGCTAAATCCTGAAGTATCCCTTTAACTTTATATCGCGGCGCTGTGTTGCAGTTCTGGGGGTTCCCTCAATATCTCATACTACATGATTCCCCTGCCGTCGGGACGCTTAACGTAGCTTAATGGACTAAAACAGTGATATAAAAGACCAAACTCGCACCTTATTGGGAATGTAGGCAAGTGGACTCAGAATATGAACGTAATGCGCAAAGTTTCACACTAAGCGAAAAACTGGCATAAAGTTGGCTTGACATTGGACGTTCAATATTTGCAAATTTAGGGACCGTCTCTAAAGTTACATACGACATGGGTATACACGTTTCTAACTTCAATAGCATTTGAAGAGAATGCCTTACAGTCATAAAACCAACTGTAAAGTGTTCATGTAGGTGTCAGGCATGCACACCTTTTAGATTGTTGATATTCAAATAAATATGAAAAATAGTGAAAAAATAGCAATATTTACACATGATTTGACAGTTTATTTGATTAAATATAAAAAATCTAAAAGGTGTGCAAAAGAACCTATTTTTTCATGTTTGTTTTGCCGTTGTTTTATTTATTTTCAACAAATTGTACCACAAGATCCAGCTCTGGATGCTCCATATTTAAGATTGTTAAAAGCGCCCACTATGTTATAAATGAATTTTTCTTGCATTAATTGCAAGCTTTGAAGCTTGAACCCCTCAGTACATTGCCAATTTGGCCCTGACCTGGGACTGACCTCTCCAAGTGCCTGTGCTGGAGGGGACGTCATCTTCGCCCAAAACTCAGAAGTGCACACGCAAAAAAAATCTAATAAAGCATATTATGGAAATAGAACGTGTGCAAGTGAAAAGAGAGCAGATTTATTCCCCCTCTCCGCCTGCTAATATGTTTATACATGATGCCGTATAATGGCTCACTTTGAACAGATGCTCAATGGCAACAGGGATAGAAAATACAGCTCTGTGTTTGTAGGCCAGACTCGCATTGATTGCTATAACAGTGCCGTACAGTCGTTGACAGGGATCTCATGAGGAAATTGAACCAAGAGGCCTGTTCTGTAGTGGCAAACCACTCTGTAGAAACGTCAATATTTTAATCCGCCACGTTAATCATTTTCATCAGTCTGCTTACATCTTAATGTGTTACATCTTAAGTTTTGAATTTTTGTCCCTCAAATTTGATTTATGGGCTTCATTTTATCAATTGATAATGCGTGAAGACTGCGGGATGCTGTGCTGGTAACCGCTGTCCGTTTCTCTTTGAATACGCATGAAGGGCAGGTCTGGATAAAGTCGTGTGTTCTTCACTGACAATGCTGGTTTCATTTGGAGTGATGATTTACTTTAGGGTTGTTATGCAGTGACTGAAAGCAGCAGCTGTCAGAAAGATAGGCAGATGTATCAGAGATGCCGTGACTTTAATTGTGTTGATTATTGGAGATCTTTCATAGTCGTATTGACTTGCTGTCTTGCTGCTGTTACTCACCTGATAGTTTCATTGTTTAAATGTAGATGTAGATGTATATGGATATTGAACACTGCCAGGGTTATGCAAGATGAGAAACAATCCAGTCCAACTGGACATAAGAGTGAAGGGGCAATTTGCAAACACTGTAAGGCATGATTCAGTTATGCATTTGCATGTTCACGTGAAGAGTTTTATTATGTGTGCATGCTGAAAAAAAGATAAAATGCCTTGCGGAGGCTTCTTTTTTCATTTTAAGTATTCCAACTTGTGTGTTATTTTTCCGTTAGCTGGTGTTTTAGCTTTTTTGCGGTTTTAATTGGGACACATTGTTGTCCATTAAAATCTCTCCAATTCTGGCTGATACAATAATCATGGGGATGTTATATTATTGATAAATGGCCAAATATTTTTAATCTATAATATCTGTTTTTTTTAAATTAAAACATTAAATCTCACTGAAAATTAAAAGTAAAAGTGAATTAAAGTGAAAAATATTTAGTACATCATAATGTAGGCTAGTCTTTTTTTGAAACCTGTCATAGCTTTACTGTTTGAATAAGAAACAATAGCACTCAAGATACTAGAGGAGAGATCTCTGGGATGCTTAAAAAAAAGTTTTAAATTAGTTACAATTATGGATTTAAATGAGAGAATTTATGCTCTTATGCTTACCAAGACTGCTGTTATTTGATCAAAAATACATTAAAAACAGTAATATTGTGAAAAATTGTTAGAATCTTTTATTTTAATCTGTTTTTAAATGTTATTTATTCTGCAAAACTGAATTTCAGCATCATTACTCCAGTCATCAGTGTCACATATCCTTCAGAAATCATGCTGATTTGGTGCTCAGAAAATATTTCTTTTTTTAATATCATCAATGTTGAAAAGAAAACAGTTGTGCTCCTTAGGCTAATATTTTTTCAAACCGTGATACATTTTTTTTAGGTCTCTTTGATGAATAGAGCATTCAAAAGAACAGCATTTATTTGAAATCGATTTTTTTTTCTTTTATAATGCATCCTTGCTGAATAAAAGTATCATTTCTATTAAAAAAATCTTTTAATGATCTCAAAGCAACCTGTAATAATGTGTGTCTAGGATACCAAAAACATTGCGTTGTTTTTCCTCCCAATATTATTTGATATTTTTTATATTTACCATAAAATAGATTTGTGAATCATTCTGCAACCATGTCATCAGGTTTTTTCTCTCCCCCAGTTTTGGTATTTTATAACCACTCGCTCCTTTTTTTCACACAGGTGTAAAATGCAATTTCTGAAGCAGCATGGCTGCCGGTGTTGATGTATTACGGATTCATGCGGTGTGAATCTCCTCTGCTGATTCCTGTCTGGGCCTCATTTGCTTTGGGGGTGAAGATAGACGGGGTGGGCGGTAGTGAAAATTTAGATGCAATTTTGCTTCAGTCTCCCTGTGAGCAGTGAGACCGAGTCCAAACCTTATGTTGCAGAGAGAAAAAAGAATCCTTTTCAAGTTGATTTTTGGTCAAAAGAAGAGCTCCCTTCCAATGATTCCCTTCAAATAATTTTCCCCTTGATTGATCTGACCTCTATTAAAACAAATTCAATGTTTTGTGCAAGGCATAGAGAATATAAAGGAACTGCATTGCTTTTAATGCTGATAAAACATTACAGTGTTTTCTCAGTTCTGCAGTTTTTAATGCTCTTTCTACATTTACACACAGATTCTCTTTGCACAAGAGACTGAAGATAGCCAAGCTCTCGACCTTTACACCACAACATCAAAAAGTCAAGGTCATTTTTGTTGAGGTACTTAATAGTATTCACCCTGACCTGCAAATAAAGTTTCCACCTTGCCAGTGCTGAATTCTGATTTGATCAGCGAGCCCCTCAAAGGTCAGTCTAAGCATTATTTCATTTTTTTTTTTTTGTCCTTGCTTGATTCCTTGTGTGAGATCTCAAATGTTAGATTAAGACGTATTGATCTGTGTTTACTGTTGGGGTTGTTTGTGAGTGAATGCACATGTATTATACTTAAATCAGAATTAGACCAGATAACAGAAAAAATAATAAAATATTATTGTTCCATTTTGATTTATTTGTTGAAATGGAGGTTCATGACTCAACATTCAATTTGTAGTATTTATTTAGAGATTAATTTCTAAGTCTGACCTACTATGGTTATGCTGGTCTCTTTAATAAAACCCACTTGAGACAGTTGTCATGGTTGTAATATGTTGGTTGATTGCTAGATTATTATAAAATTACAAGTTTAGTTTTTACTAAGAAATTCATATTAGGGAAAATTTATTTTGCAAAACTAATCTGGTCAAGAGTGATTGGATTGGACTGGTTGTGAAGGTAGTTGTTAGAACCAATTATTGCATACAATATTACCACATCAAACATTTGTGCTTTTTATATTTACTGTATTACTAATGATTAATTGCACTTTATTTATTTGAATACTTATTTATTTGAATAAATGTGCAGCTTGCTTCATTCATTCTTTCAAATGTTTATTTATACAAATGTTTATTTATACAAATGTTTATTTTTATTTAAATGTTTATTTATTTTTTAAGCAAATTTATTTTGTCAAATATTTATTTAAACAATATTTATTTGAATGAATGTTTTATTTTTTTCACCACTCTGAAAGTTGTTTTCTAAGTCTAGCCATACAGATCATTTTGTATTAATTTAACAAAACAAATATCAAAACAGAAGCCAGCCAACTTGATTGAGATATAAAAGTTTAGATGCATCAGTATGTTTTCAACTTAAATGATTTCAAAGCATTATTTAGATAATAGCATTATAGATAAATAATATAATAATTTAAAATAGCATTATTTAGATTAAATCAAAATTTGTTTATGAGCAAATGCTCAGTGGTACACACATAAAAGCAAACCAGTATTGAGGATGTTTATTTTTATTTTTTCACATAGAAGAAATTGAAGGAAGGTCATATGCTAAAAGACCACAAGCATCCACAAGCTATTATGGTAAATAAACTGTTACTGCGTACTGTAGCTAAAGATGCAAATCTGACTATAGATTTATTGCTTGGTTTGTTTGTAGTGGCTTTTTAAAGGGGCAATACTGTGGTCCATTTCTGGGAAGCAAACAAACAAAAAAAGACAAAAATATATATTAGTGAGAGGTTATGCTTTGTGCACTGTGGCTGACTATAATATGTATGATTGTTGAAGTTGCATGATGCATGAAGTTTTTTTTGCTATGACAGATATGCAGACAAAGTTTTAGCACAAAAACGAATTGAAGTTCATTTTACAACTTATTGTGCTTACAGTGCAGTTCTGTCCAGAGTAATTTCCATGAAGTTTTAGCACATAATCACAATCATGAGCTATCAATCCATTTAGTTTAGTTTGTTGGTGATATTTTATTTCGCATTAGACCCTAGATATCTATCGTATTATACGGAATATTCCCTGGAAATAGGAATTCTTATTGCCTCGGCCTATCTCTAAATTCAGACGAGCTGCCGGGGATTAGACCGCATGGGGAGGATTATCTGCATGTCCTCCTCAGTTCAGTTTTTTCCTGCTTGGAAGTAAAAAAAATAAAAAAATAAATCATGGGTAAAAAACAAAAGTCCAGCTGTTCCTTTTTAACTTGACCAAACAGTGTCCTCTGCACGTTTGCCCCTCTTCCAAAAGTCCTCCCGTATTTAACATACGCAACAGACTGTGTTAAATGCTTTTAAAGGCTAAGCCAATTAAAACCGAGTCAAGAATTAATTCTCAGGACTGTTGTGACTATATGCTAGGGCTGCTGGGAGGTGATGAGACATTGAGTTTGTCCCATCTGACTCGTCACGATGTAGAGTGAATCAGGACGAAAAACCGTAACATGGCCCGGAGAGGATTAGATGGGCCTCACGGCCCTGCATCCAGAAATCAAACCCCATTGTCTCGACGGCATTTGAATAACAATGCGCAATGTAAGCTGACATTCTTTGATTGTACACCAGCAGGCACAGCATGGAAATGCTGCTGTTTGGAACATGGCTGGAGTCTATGAAACAGACGCCGGCGTCAGGAGATAAGGGCTTGCTGAGCTGAGACAAAACGGCCCGTGACTGGTCTGGCGTGCGACAGGCTGCAGGGCCGATCTTCAATAAAGCTGCATGATGAACACATATCAATGGAGTACATATCATTTGTTAATTGATTTGTTGAGGGTAATGCCGTGCAGGCACCCTGTAATCCTGATCAGAGGTCCAACCCGGACCCCTTAAATGCATATTGATATATTGATCGTGTATGTTGCTCTGAGCTCTCTCATCCGATGGGGATCTTTACACCTCACCCCTCGGCTGCTAATCAGCCAATGCAGAATTATGCTTTTATGCAACAGCTGTTTGTGTTTTCTTTCAGTCTTGGGATGGTGTCACCCAGTCGCCCACTGTCATTTTTTTGTTGTTGGTGCTATTGACAGATTTTGATGTGGGCCAATGATGGGTGTGCATGCCCAAGTTGTTTATGACCCACTCCAGCTAAGCAAAGGTGGATCTGGGTCAGTAAAACACATCATTTTGTCACCTTCAGAGTATGTTATATCTAATTTATGCATCTTCATGGCCTCTGGGACAAACCTTGATGTTCTAGTATGCTTCTTGGCTGCTTAGATGTGAGTAAGGTGGAAGAAATAGAGCAAACCTTTTCCTTTTTTTCCAACATGGTAGTGTTGGATATTTAAAGGCCCTGTTAAATTAAACTTTTGTACATGCCTGTTTGCTTTTTATGCTAGTGTGGTCCTTAAAGCTACAATATGTAATTTTTTTCGCCGCTAGGGGAACCTCTTACAATAACAAAGGCGTTGTCAGGCTTCTGGGAGGATGAAGTAGGAGACGAACACGAAGATGATGAATTCCAAGATTTTAATTCTCAATATAACCAAATACAAACAAAAAGGGAGCGTGTGCTCAGAACATAGATAAACCTAACATAAACATTGACCGACAAGTGAAGAGTGAAAACCAGGAACTTAAATACACACACAGATGAACACAAGACAGGTGATGCAGATAATGATGATGAACCGGTGGGTAATGAAGGGAGTGAGTTCAGGTGTGGAAACAAGGAGGATTCTGGGAACTGTAGTGCAGACAGGACGATGACAGACAGTGAATGTGACATTACTCCCCCCCTCCCGGTAGGCGCGTCCTCGCGCCGTAGAAAGACCAAAGGGGTGGGAGGGTGGGCGCCCTGGAGGCTGACGGGGAAGACAAGGCAAGGGAGACAAGGCAGGAAGCCTCCAGGGCGGAGCAGACTGTGGGTGTGGTCACGGTGGAGCAGGCTGTGGGCGTGGCCAGGACGGAGACGACCCCTTGGGCGGCCACGGCGGTGAGGACCCCTCGGGCGGCCACGGCGGTGAGGACCCTTCGGGCGGCCACGGCGGAGAGGACCCTTCGGGTGGCCAGGGCGGTGATGTCCCCTCAGGCGACCACGGCAGTGAGGACCCTTCGGGTGGCCATGGCGGTCCGGACCCTTCGGGTGGCCAAGGCGGTGCGGACCCTTCGGGTGGCCATGGCGGAGAAGACCCTTCAGGTGGCCACGGCGGAGAAGACCCTTCAGGTGGCCACGGCGGTGAAGACCCTTCAGGTGGCCATGGCGGAGAAGACCCTTCAGGTGGCCACGGCGGTGAAGACCCTTCAGGTGACCATGGTGGTGAGGACCCCTCAGGTGGCCATGGCCCCTTGAGTGGCCAGGACGGAGCCCTATGGCCCCCCCCCAAAAAATACTTGGGAAAAGTCCCGGGTACCAGAGAGGGCTCAGTGCTGGGCAGCGATGAGGGCTCGGTGCTGGGCAGATCCAGCGACGAGGGCTCGGTGCTGGGCAGATCCAGCGACGAGGGCTCGGTGCTGGGCAGATCCAGCGACGAGGGCTCGGTGCTGGGCAGATCCAGCGACGAGGGCTCGGTGCTGGGCAGATCCAGCGACGAGGGCTCGGTGCTGGGCAGATCCAGCGACGAGGGCTCGGTGCTGGGTGGAACCAGCGGTGAAGAAGGCTCTATGCTGGACGGGACCAGCGGTGAAGGCTCTGTGCTGGACGGGACCAGCGGTGAAGCCTCTGGGCTGGACGGGACCAGCGGTGAAGAGGGCTCTGAGCTGGGCAGGACCAGCGGCGAAGAAGGCTCTGAGCTGGGCAGGACCAGCGGCGAAGAAGGCTCTGAGCTGGGCAGGACCAGCGGCGAAGAAGGCTCTGAGCTGGGCAGGACCAGCGGCGAAGAAGGCTCTGAGCTGGGCGGAACCAGCGGCGAAGAGGGCTCTGAACTGGGCGGAACCAGCGGCGAAGAGGGCTCTGAACTGGACGGAACCAGCGGTGAAGGGTCTCTGCTGGACGGAACCAGCTGTGAAGAAGGCTCTGTGCTGGACGGAACCAGCGGTGAAGGGAGCTTCAAGGTCGGCGGAATAAAAGAAAACAAAAGCTCTGCGGGCATGACGCTGTCTGTCACAGGCGCAGCGGGCATAACGCTCACAGTCTCAGGGGCGGCGGGCATGACGCATACTGCCTTGGCTTCGGCAGATCTGGCGTGAAGTGCAGGCTCGGCTGGACTGGCGTGAAGTGCAGGCTCGGCTGGACTGGCGTGAAGTGCAGGCTCGGCTGGACTGGCGTGAAGTGCAGACGGTGACATGGCGTGCCATGGGAGGAAGCTCTCCAGACAACAGGAGAGTGCCTCTCTCCAGTCCTGACCGGAGAGATCTGGAAGCTCCCTCGGGTCGACTTCCTTGGCCCCAAGCCGGTAACACGCCTTGATTATATCGTCATCCAGCGAGCATGAGGCAGCAAGAGGGACAAACCCCCAGGTGAATTGGAACAGATCGCGGCTATCCCGAGCCAAAGCCGCGATCTGTCCAGCGAGCTCCCAGCTCATTATTTTGGTCGGTCAATCTGTCAGGCTTCTGGGAGGATGAAGTAGGAGACGAACACGAAGATGATGAATTCCAAGATTTTAATTCTCAATATAACCAAATACAAACAAAAAGGGAGCGTGTGCTCAGAACATAGATAAACCTAACATAAACATTGACCGACAAGTGAAGAGTGAAAACCAGGAACTTAAATACACACACAGATGAACACAAGACAGGTGATGCAGATAATGATGATGAACCGGTGGGTAATGAAGGGAGTGAGTTCAGGTGTGGAAACAAGGAGGATTCTGGGAACTGTAGTGCAGACAGGACGATGACAGACAGTGAATGTGACAGGCGTAGGTTGATGACGCATAAGCGGAATTATGGAACTTGCCGTTATGCCGAAGGATCTGATAATGTTTATGGATGAGTGAAAACGTTGTTTTTAACATGACTGTGGTATGAAGCAGGGTGCGATTGCTAATGAGAGACGGATATCAGCGCCACACGCGAGTCCCGCGGATATAAAGGAATAAGGACATTTCATTCTACCGAACTACCCGCAAGTGCTGAATTACTACTCGCATAGGTCAGTTTATTTGACGAATTAAACTTGAGGTAACGCAGCGCTGTTTCACTTGGTCTAACGTTACACTATCTCACTAAACTGCATTTGAGTGTGTTGAAAGTTATGATGTTATTCCATGTGTTAGTTTGTTTGGTATATGAGACTAGCAGTAAGCTATATCAACATTAGAATAACATACTGATCATATTCTAACATTTCATCATGTTGAGCTATATAACATTGATTTGTTTTATGTACAATTGCTCACCTGTCTAATAAAGTACATGCAGGAGTGGGGTCTCTGCCAAGTCGAAGTTTGTCATGGACGTGGAGCTCTCGGCGTCTCGAAAACACCACGCTGATATTGATCCTCGTTTTAGTTCTCCTTTTGTCCCAAAGTCTGCTTGCCATGGTCCATAATGTTTGAACGAAACAAAAGCAGCGTAAGTGTGCCGCTATACATAACGCAGTTGTCCATGTCTGTCGCCATGGTTACTATGGCAGTACAAGCAGAAACCTGGGATAACGCGGATATTGCGTCATTGACAGGCGACAAGTGGGACAGGGCAACAGGGACGAGCCATTATTTAAAATTGGAATTTCTCTGAAATTAAAAATCTTTGGGAACTTTTGGGATATAGTAAGTACACAACTGCAGGAAATATATCACACTGTGCAAGTGATTTTTGGATATTTTATTACAAAAATCTTACATATTGTAGCTTTAATTTTGAAAACATGCACTTTTTGCAAAAATATACTTATTTATATTTTTTTATTTATTATTTATATTATATATTTATTTTTAATACATTTGAATTTCTCTTATTTTTTTGCCTTATTTATTTTGTCAATTTTTCTTTTACTTTTTCAGAATACAGTGATACAACAGCCTGGAACATGGCACAATAATATATTATTAGTATTTTTTGTCATTTATTTCCTCTTTTTTTTTATTCATAATTGATCAAAATTACAGTAAAAAAGTAATATTGTGAAAATGTATTACAAATACAAATGAAAGGGCCATTACTCCAGACTTAAGTGTTGCATAATCTTTCCAAAATATGTAATAATATACTGTATATGAAATTATATTATTGTGTTGACGTGGTGCTCAAGAAACTTTTTTTATTATTATCAATGTTGAAAACAATTGTTCTGCTTAATATTTTTTGTGGAAACCGTGATACATTTCCCCCCCGGATTCTTTATACAAGTGTAAAAGAACAGCATTTATTTGGAATAGAAATTTTTTGTGACATTATATAGTAAATGTCTTTACTGTCAATTTTGATCAATTTATTATATTCTTTCTGAATAAAATAACTAATTTCTTTAAAAGAATCTTAGTGACCTCAGACGTTTGAAGGGCAGTGTATTACATTTAGATCCATCTTAATTTAATTTTAAATGTGTACTCATACCAGTCTTTCTTTTCTGAAAAAAATGGACAAAAAATATTGATGACTCATCTTGCACTACAGAGCTTTTAGTCCAATCAAATGTTCTCTAGAATGAGAATCTACTGTACTTCTAGCATAGCAAATCTCAGTTCATAGATGTGACGTAATTAAAGATGATTGGTTGTTTAAAACAAAATGACAACCCTTTTGATATGTCCCGTTTCAAAAGGCAAGGAAACGGCATTTTATGGAAATCAGATACTGTTTCAACTGTAATTAAAACACATCTGTGGATCCAGCAAGATCTGTTTCCAAGCAGTAGCACAGATGAGGAAAAACAAGGAAACAAATTCATCAACCTTTAGGTCAGTCGTGCACAAAAGGTCTGTTCCTCTCCGTGTAGAAGGTGTCTGCCATTTTCACTTTGGCGTGAGACGCACAACCTTTACGCTGATGGAAGTATGGCAGTACATTTATCTTGATCGGTCACTTTCAGATACATTTATAACAGTTGCCAGCCCGGCCTCGCAATCAGGGTCTGGAATCAATGAACTTTAATATGATCAGGAAAGATAAATTATAAGAGTGCATTAGTCATACACTGTAAAAAGCAGTTTGATAAGGCCATGAAGCGCTGCATAGATGCCAAGAATTGGTAATGACTCTCTCATTTACATTTTATCATCCCTCCGGCAGCTGAAAAACAGAGAGAGCAATTAGTTAATTTGTTTAAATAAACTCCTTAGTCTTTGCAATTAGCGAGTAGCAGATAATGGGGAATAATTCATCAGTTAGCGATTAATCGGGTCAGTAATCTCAGTTGTTAGATCTCAAACTACTCTTCACACAATGTCACTGAGCTTTTTTTTTTGTGCGCTAATTACGAAAGACAGCTTGGCTTATAATACAGAGAATATTATATGAGCAAGCCATTAAGGAATTAGACATTCCAGTTTTGTTCACAATTAATGTCCAATCAAAGAGTTAATTACAGCTCTTCTCTGAACGAAGTAGCTAAACCGAACAAAGTGTTCAGTTCCTGTGTGGGTGACATAGTGAGCGTGTTGATTTGGTACAGTGAAGTACATTTTCCTCTCAGCGCTGGTGTCTTTGTCTTTGCTGCTATGGAGGTTGAGAAACCTGTTCCTGTTTTACGTTCTGTATGTGTCAAGCAGGCCGAGCAACCTCAGAAATATACATCGGAGACCCTTTTGATGGCACTTTGGGGGGGTTTTACAGGGTGCAGTAATTGAAAACAAGTCCAGACCTAAAGAAAGGGCTTTAAATGTCAAGTCAAGGTCAAGTTTACAAACTCTTGTATGGGCTGATAACACAAGTGTATTACTGGGGACTGACGCAGTACAATGGCCACAGTAGTGCAACTCCCTGAAAGTGAAAACAATGTTTTCATGAGCTGGAACAGTAGGGGGGAGAGTGGGGTAAGATGTGTCACTCGCTTAATCTAGCAAACAGTGCACAATTTTTGACAAGTTTCTTTATTATTATAAAGGGCTCGTTATGCGCAGTTGCACATGAGAAGTCTTTTTTTATGTAAATATTGCCATAAATTGTCAAAAAAAGTTCTACATGGCATGTAAGATTCATTTTAAGTCAATGCAACTTTATTCAAATAAAAAACATATTTAGCATGTTGGTGGAATATAAATATTTTAAAAATCATGTAAATTATTTGGCTAAATATGAATCATGAATTATTAAATTAAGCATTTCCCCCCCAAACCAAGATTTGCCTCTAAAAAAAAATAAAAAAAAATGCAATTCTAATTTATTTATGGTCAAAGATACTGAGTATTAACTTTTCCTGTCTAGTTTTTTGAAAATATGAATAATGTGCAGCAAAATAAGACTTTGATGTCAGGTGCAAAAGTTTGAGGTCAGAAAGATTTTTTAAAAATATGCCAGCAAAGACATTGAATTGATAAAAAGTAACACTAAAGACTTTACATTGTTACAGAAAAATGATATTTCAAATAATTTTTTTATTTAAAGAATCCTGAAAAAAAGGTTTCCACAAAAATATTAAGCAGCACAACTGATGATTTCTGAAGCATCATGTGACACTGAAGACTGGAGTAATGAGGCTGAAAATTCAGCTTTGGAATAAAATACATTTTAAAATATATCTTTTTTTTTTTTTTTTTTTATGATTTTTTTTTTTTTGTCATTTTTATGGTCCTATAATTTTTTTTCTTCTAATTTCAATTGATAGCAGACATCCTATATAATTCAACATAACCTTTCACCTCCATCTCTTCATCATCCTTATAGAGAATAGGAACTTGAATCAAAAGTTGCACAGCTTACTTCATTCCTCCCTACATTATGATGTGTATAAGTCGCCTGCAAGCTTAACTAGAATAAAACAAAGAGCTGCTGAGATATTAATAAGCACGTGTGGACACACTGCACTGTTAATTAAAAAGTCTGAGTGAAAGAAATAATTACATATTGTGTGGATGCCTTTAATTCTAATCGCAGGTGATTTAAATTTCGTCCTTAAAAAAAGGCTGGTGGTGTTGCTGGAGATGAAGTTGCAGGCAGACGGGCCACTTGCCCCCAGACCAAAGGAGATGTTAACCTAGAGGGAGATCGCCTGCAGTGAACTCGCATGCTAAAGCGGCATGAAAGTTACAGCCCTCATGTGGGACAAACAGCAGAGAAGGGCTTCACACAAGGCAACACATGCAAAATTGACAAGAGGATGTGGGGAAAAAAGGGGTTGGATGAGGATGAATAAAACAAATCATGGTGCTTGACTTGAGGTGATTTGAAAAATTCTTTGTCTTCATTTACGCTTGAGAATAATATAACGTCCCGACAGGAGGCCAGGCTAGCGAGGGGCTACAGTCGCACGCAGGGGATAAAAAATTAATTAAAAGATGAGAGAAAGAAGAAAGGATGGATTAAAAATAAATATGGGCTGCAATGCCAAACAGTAGGGTCGTTGTTTCATTGCGAACGCGGTGAGCCCACTGTAAAAAATGGATCATACCCTGCCTCAGAGAATTAAACTTTTTTTTTTTTTTCTCGGAGTTTGTATTTCTAGAGAAACTTTGTCAGGGGAGATGAAAGCCACATCTGCTCCATTTCTTTCCAACTATACATACGTGTGAAAACTGTTGGTCTGGCAGACCAGTATGGACAAGTAGACCCACCGCCATGATGAAAGACAATGGGCTCGGGCTTAAGCCTATTAACAGTTGGCAATGTGGGTCCTTTACCCAGGGCGCTGAGCGGGCTCCACGCCACACCTCGAATGTCTGTTAGATGAAGCCGCTGCTGCTCTAAACTGTGAGGTGATGCTTTCGTGAGCTGATTCATTTCCACCCTTCGCTAAGTGGACGGGGGTTTAACTGGAAACACATTACCTGTCATGGAAAAGTGTTTTCACGTGCTGTGACACACCGCAGACGTGGTCAGACAGGCAGCGGGGTGTTTAGGGTGTATGCTATGGACATGTACACTGTGCTGATAGACCCTGGGTGCTTGCTTTCTGCCTGATAAGGCAGTTTACACTGAACTTGTGTGGGCTGAGCTGGACAGCACTTGCTGTGTTACATTTGTTTGTGTGGTGACTGATATTATATGTCTAGGTATGTACATGTGAATGCATTTGAAGTTTAGGAATGGTAGATTAGAAGCACCATATGAATTGCTCACTGTTGTAGATATGCAGTCATGCAAAAAAAGAACTTGGCAAAGTTTGAATTTCATGTGTTTCAGGTCATTTCTCAGAAATGTAACAAAAGCAGTAAAACTTTTTTTTTTATAATTAAGTACTACTTTAAAAAAAAAAGTTGTGGTATGTGTAAAATTACATGTATTTTAAATGAATGTGTTTTTAAGAACAGGCTTTTAATTTATAAAAGACAGATACTCTGTACCGATTCTTTCCAAAAACAGCCGAGCTCCTTGAGGAGGGGACGTCATCGCGTTATCCCTGGATAACTTTTGATTCACTATACGTTCATGGTGTTTACATTACATTATATGCCCTTGTGCGCCAATTGCCAACAAAGCACAGACATTTGATGTTACTTATCGCCTGCAATTCCGTCTCATGACTGGGATATTTTAGCGCTGGGACTGCTCCATCTTTCAGTTTCAAACGTTCAAAACATTTGTCACTGAAATGCCGGGAACAAACAAACACACTTGCACAACTCTCTTGCTTCCCTCTGAAAAACTAACTGCATCCACTGTTCCCCTAACGCTGGGTTCTTTGGGAAGCTGAACACGATTATCTTTCCCTCACAACCAAAAACACACTTCTTTGGTGACATTGTTGATTTGGTGGTCTAAAAACGAAATGACAGCGCTGTCGACGTCTTCCGTAACTCGAACGAAGCACATTGATGGACGTTGCTCTTGCTCTCGTTCTGGTTGATGTGCAGATGAGCACGCGCTCTTCCGGGAGAAGTTGACGTCATACAGGGCCATACTTGGGAAAAAAACTTTCAGAAACTTATACGAATCCTAAAGGAGTGTATTTGGCACAGAAATACTGTCATACGTCCAACTCATTTTTTTAAACTTTGGCCATGTTTAGCATGAGAATCATTCGACATTCCCTTTAAGTAAGTTTTCACATAGTACCAAGATTTTAAGTTTAGTTTCTCTGTCTCTTTTTACAACCCCAAACATGTGTACCTAGACCCTTTCGACAGACCGATATTCAACAAATGCGCAAGCTAAATAGCTATAATCGTTAGTAGTAGCGATAGTAGTTTTTGAGGCTGACTTCACGGTGAAACCACATTACTCAATAGCAGAAATCCGGCTGTTATTTTACCAGCGGCCAGTGAGTCACTTCTTGCATGATGTATGAAGGTGTGAGGTTTTTTAAAAAGTCACAAGACACCAGGCTGTTTTTTATTTTGAAGAGCATGTGGAGCTGTTCAGTATCAAATTGGCTAATGTATTGCAATCCACATCGGTCACACCAATATAAATTGTTTGGAAGCTCAGGCTGCCATCTGAAAAGACAGGAGAGCTATGAGGTCATTAACTCAGTCCTCACGGTAGGGAGCAATTTTAGGCAAAACCCACTCTCTGGCCCATCTTTAGAAACCAGACCACGATATACAGTTTTGTCAAAATGTCCACAAATTTACCCTCTCTAACTGGAATTTCTCCATGACTTATTTGACCTAATGATCTAGAACATTGCAATTGCTCCACCCCAAAGGCAATTTCGGAGGCTCACTGGGCCGATTTAAATGGTCTGTGGTTACTCTTCCACCCCCATCAACACCTCCACTTCCCCAAACAGAGGCTGGTAAGATGCACCTTCCTGTTGTGGATGCTGCAGTTTCTCTCTTAGTAAACACATGAATGCACGAGGGTCTATGGAGGCCACATCCAGGGCTGAGGTGGGAAAAGCTTGAAATGGTGCTCAGAGCAACACTGTGAAGGATGACTATGCGGAGTTCATTGAAATGACCGTGCGCCGGGCTCACTAACGGCTATGGTGAACTTGTGTGCATCAGAAGAACGGTTAGTAGTAGTGAGAAAGCAAGGGTCAGCGGCATAGTCCGTTTCTTACTGCTAAAGCAATCAGTGTTTTGATGAGTTTGATGGGCCTCACTCCTGATTCGATGCCTTGACTTTGATGCAGAACCCAAAAAGTGTTATTTTACTGAAGCTGAACATTTTCAAAGCATTTATTGAGGTAAATGTGGAATGTAACTGAGGCATCATGCACTAGTTTTTCAGAGGGGGCACCACTGGTTATCCTGCCAAAATATGCTCACTAAGTTGGATGAAAACATTTAACTAACATTGTGGTTCTTAATGTAAGATGTTAGTTTAGTGGTGCAGTTTTTGACCTGGGTTCAAATACCAACCTGATGTATCTTTATTTATATATTTATTTTTATTTTTATATATTTATTATTTATATATATTTGGATGGATGGATGGATGGATGGAAAATATTAGCTTTGACATTTTGATAACACATTTTGTATTCCATAGGAAAAAGTGACAGTGAGTAACATGAGGGTGGATAGATGATGAAAGAACATACAGTGTTAAGCAAATTATCCGGCATAAGGTGCATTTAAAAAAAATGTTTTTTTATTAAAGTTTTTTTTTAAACATTTTCGTTTAAAAGATTGCAAGAAAATGTATCAACAAATACAAATTGCATATTGCAAGGTAGACGAGATAAACTACCCCCCCCACAAAACTATAAGCATATTTGTTTGTGTCCTACAGATTTACTTTTTATTATCCTAAAAACTTTAAGTTATTTCATGATTCTATTTATAAAGCAGAATAAAATGGTCATAATGTGAAATTCTGTATAAAATACTTGTTTTTTTTTTGTAATTTTCTCATATCCTCTACCACCATCAGTTTAAAAACTGAGTATTTCTGTCATCATTTATTTTTAAAAAGTTTTTTTTTTTTCTGTGACAATGTTTGGCCTACTGAGATGTACAACATCAAATTCTAGACCAGTGCTTGTACTGATCCTATTCCTTTCTTTTAGCGAATCCTTAAATCTTGTTTAAAAGACTGGATTTGATTTAGCATGCAAACATTCTGTCAAGAGCCACTGTCCTTCCCCATTATATGTTATAAATTGCCAGTGAACTAGTTAAATCTGAGCTTAGCATGGCAGCTTTCAAACCGAGCCATGGCATGTCATTATCTATTAAAGGCTCATGTTTCAGATGTGTTTGCACTTCAGTGAAAGCGAATTGTTTACCCTCATCGCTGAAAGACTGCCTCTAGGTACATACAGCCACACAAAGGTTGCATTATTTTTTTTACAAAAGTCAAAGGTGAAAAGCCAGGTTAGTCTCATTCTAATTTGGTATCTAAAATAATTAACGGGAAGACTGCAGGCAAGTTCTTGAAAGAGCTCTGGCGCTGTTAATTTTATTTTCATTTATTAGCACGTTTTTTTCCTGGAGGTATTTACGCTAATGAGGTCTCTGCAAGCGGATGGGTGATCTTTATACAGTCTGTCAGTAAATTATTGATTTTTGGAATATACTTTTCAGGGAAGACAATGGCACACTCAGCCTCTTCACAGTGGAACAAGGCGATCTGTCTGCCACGGCTACGTTTATTTGTAGCTCAGACTGCTATTTTGCTAAACCCAGACTCCATTGTTTGTGGGAAGGCCATGTGTGACTACACGAGCACGCTGGTGATAAATTTTCCTCCGTATAAGCGCTCAAATTTGGCTTTGTGCTGCAAGCAACTGTTTTCATTACGCCACTTCGGTTTGTAATGAAAGAGGGGGAAAGCCACAATATACTGCAAAATATAACTAAACAAAATTTCATTGAAAATAGGTTTAATTCATAAATCACACTGGCATCTCTGTGATTCCCCTCCGAGTGAACCAGAGGGCCTCTCTTTTGCTTAAGTTCTCATTATGGTTTGTTGATTGTGCAGAATTGGAGAACTCCACAACAGTTACGGGAAAGAACCCTAATCGGTCAAAACCCAGTTGGCAGTGATGATTGTCCAATAAAATTTGAGGCCAAGAGCCTCTGTTTTTCAGTAACCCGTGATTTACACCTCCCCATATAGACAATAATAGAAAGGAAAAAATATGGCTGCTTTCATGACTATGCAGAAAGAATATTTATTTTTTAATTACATTTTTTTTTTTGCAAGCATTTTATATATTTGAAATGACTTTATTTTTTAAATATTTTTAAATCTCTTTAAAGAAAGTTAATGGATTTTTTAAATTCATATGCAAACATGCTCACCAAGGCTGCATTTATTTAACATGCCGATTTAGTGCTCAATTATCAGTAATCGAATCTTACTATCAAATTTGTTGCGTAATATTTTTGTGGAAACTGTGATACATTTTTTTTTTCAGGATTCTGAATAGAAAGTTCAAAAGAACAGCATTTATATGAAATAGGAATCTTTTGTAACATTAAAATGTCTTTACTGTCATTTGAATCAATTTAATGCATCATTTGCCATTACAGGAATTCATTACATTTTAAAATGTATTCAAATAGAAAACAGTTATTTCTAAATTGTAATAATATTTCAGATTTTTACTGTATTTTTCATCAAAGCACCCTTGGTGAGCATAAGAGACTTCTTTCAGAAACAATAAAAACCTGAATTATTCTAACCTTTTGACCCGGTATCAAGTTTTTTTTTTTTTCCAATGTTGAATATCCACTGTTAATGATGGCAAAGTCGGCTTTATTGCAATTCTGAGCATGTCTCTCTCAAGTATGTTTGAATTGTAAACATAGATAAACACCCCGATTATTTCCGCAGCAATATTATGGATGTGTTAAATATCACTATAGTCATATATCTGTATCATGTAACACGTTGCCTTAATCAGAAATGTTAATTAACTGGAACATTGAGTGATGATAATTCAAAGTGAATTCCATCAATGTATATTATATTTACCTGCTTTAGAAACATTCCAGGAAACATTGCTTGTAGGGATTAGAAGTGAAAAGGGGAGACAAGGTGTAAACAAACCTGAAAAGAGGTGTGAGGATTTGAGGAGAAAACGAGAGATTCTAAATGCATTCCAGTGAATTATTAATAGGATATATTGTAGATTAAATTGGGAGAGCGGAGCACAAATCCGCAGTATGTTGTCTTTTTTTATAGCGGAATACAAAGGGGAAAAAGATGATAATCAGGAGGAAACGAATGCAGCGACTGAAAAGAGCTCTCGCCATAGATATTCTTGTTATACCACGTCACATTGAAATACCAAGTCTGAACATGAAGGAAATTTTACAGCTCGTTCAGGATGATTTGTAGTGCAACCTTATGATTTAAGTCTTTTTGAGTGGAACTTTCCCAAACCGGTGCCGTCCATAATCTAAAACGCAGTATCATTAGGCAAAAAGTGGATAAAGTCAGAGCTTCAGTACATCTGTGTTTTGAATGCCCTACAAGTCTCCTTTAACGGCTGCATCAATAAAGCTATTCCTGTTTTAATCCCTCCTTTTTTCTGCCATGGATTTGGAATGAACTCTTAGTCAGACAAAGGCAGTGGAAGGCATAGTCTCTGTGGCTCTGTGCTTTGACCCTGGATCTGTGACAGTGACAAAGGAAGATAGATTGCACTTAGACTGCATAGAGGTGACCTAAACAGCATTTAACACCAGACTTCCAAGGTGTTTGTAATGAAATAAGAAGGGACACCTTTTTCTGAAAAATCAAATTACATTGCTTTACATCTCAAACAGCCGGCAGGGTATAGGCATTTATTTGTGGGTGCCATTCATTTGCTTGTGATGCGTTGGCTGCCTGTCTATTGGCGGTGCCAAAGTTGACGAAGTCGTTTGCCTGATGTCCTTGTGAAGAGCATGTTTTATCTACTTTCTTTTTACTAAAACAAAGCATCTCTTTTGGTTCTACGTTCGAGTGCTAGACCCCTTGAAAACAGAAAAGCACACTTTTAACAAAAAAACCTTCAGGTTTTGATTAACTGATTGTTAACAGAGGCTTTTATCCACCCATACTGAATTGGCTCTCAAGGCAAAATGTTTACAACTGCCATGTTTATGTTTTCAGAATGAGCTATGTTTATCCAAATGACACTTACCCTTTTAGAGGCCATGGCGTTTTTTCTGTATGTGTTGTGCGGCTTTAGTCATACAGGGCTCTATATGTAACTACAGTATCCTTTTTTGTTAGGGTCATCATTGACTGAGGGTTTATCAGACTCGATTAAGGGTTTTTCAGACTTTTCTCCGAGTTTAAATAAAGGAAAGAAAGGTGTCCGTGCTACTGCAATATTGGCTTGTAATTGCAAACTGTAAAAGTTTGTTCTACACTGAAAAAAAAAAAAAATATATACTGTATATATATATATATAAAAAAGGAAAATGTACTGGTAATTTTCCGCTAGGACATTATCCAGCAATTTTACAGGAATTTCTGTTAACCCTTAAATGCAACACAATGCTATACGTAAATCAAAATACAGGTAACGCCCGTTAAAAATATATACTGTATACTGAAAATTCATATTTATACAGTACATTTTGCACTATTTCTACTGACTTTTTAAACAATGTATAGACCCCTTTTCAGTTGGTAAACATGGTGACCTTTTTTTGTGGGCGGAGCTTAGGTGGAGGCAGAACGATCCCTCTGGCCGCTTCACTAACGTTAGTGTGGAAGTTTTGTTAGCTTGTTTTTTAACAATGACTGGAGAAAATCCGATTTTATCTTAATGTGCAAGGTCACTCACTGTCCAGGACCGCGATTGTTATTTGCAAAAGTTAATTTTAACGGACATCCCTGATTGGCTGACCCGTACACGCTCAGTCAATAGATAGACGATCTGACTGGATTAACGTCAACGATACCTCCGGTTGAGTGGCCTGACTTCTACACCTACCCAATACTGAGGGTAAAGAGAAACTGAGGGTATATAAATCTTTAGACGCCTATAACTGTACTAAATGGTCACGTACAAGACTTGTGTGGTAGCCTACGATCCGCAGTTTTGCCAAGCCAGCGCCACGGCCAGACAGAAGACGACAATGTAAAGAGTGACGTTACGGTGCAATTTAAATGATGTGAATATTTTCTAGAAATAAAAATTCCAGATACAGCATATTCATTTTTTAACTATGTATTTGATTACACTTTCTTACCAGGTTCTTCAAAAAGTCTAGTCACAATCAATCAAAACAATTTATACAATCATAGATGATTCACAAATAATCACAATAATTTAGAAAACATTATGCGATAAAATTTCAAATTGGAGCCTGTACTCTGTCGATTCTTGCACCCAACAACACAACAAGATGACATTTAATAACAATAATAATAATTTAAGCTCCTTATTATGTAGCCGAATCTGTGCTGGTTTGTATTGGCCGCCTCCAGTTTTCCGTTTGTTTTGCCTCCAGCTAACGCTGTGACGTAATTGTGACGTCGGCGCAAAAGGGGTCTATAGAGCAGGGGTGCGAAACTTCCTGAAGGGCCACAGCCCGACAGAGTTTAGCTTCAACCCTAGTTAAATGCACCTGATCCTTCAGGTCCTTCAGGTATGTGTGTTGGAGAAGGGTTGGAACTAAACTCTGCAGGGCTGTGGCCCTCCAGGAACTGAGTTTTGCACCCCTGATATAGAGGAACGTTTATCTTTTTAAATTGTTAAGGACTTGCGTCCTGACCAGAACTGGTTTTCTTACAATGATCTGTACATGGAGATGCATGTTATGTAGGATCTTGTAATATGATATAAGAGAATATGTATTTGAGCTACAGTGTTGTGTTAATTTTATGTTAGATAATAGTTTAGCGAATGAAAGTAATGTGTTGGATGGGCTGATGGATATCACATCGGATAGCTCATGTTTTTGTAGGTGTTGTTCTGTCACTTCCTGGACCACACACTGTATATCGTTCTTTTGCTTGCATTCAGCTTTTTGTGTGACTAAAAGTGTATTATTGTAGCTGGATGTCTCTGGGCGACACAAACAAGGCATCCTCCCGTGTCCTGTCAGCCAGAATAATGCATTCAACACAGTTTTTTATTTAGTTATTTATTTTTTAGCTAGGAGCAATGATTAGAGCAGAAATCCTTTCATTATCAATCAGTGCAGATTTGAGTTCGTCTCCAACTGCTTTTCAAGGCCCCACGTCTGATGGTTCCGTAATGATAATCTTATCTAACACATTTGCCAGAATATTCTGTTACATATCAAATTCAGCCATTTTCTCATCATTCCAGTGGCATCAAGAAAATAGAATCATTTGTGCTTTCAGCAATTATTGATTGGCCCTGAGCTGAAAAAGTACTGCCCATTATAGTTATGCTATCCTGGTTTTAAATTGAGTTTTAAACATATACATAAATATCACTTTGCAGTTGTACACTAAAGCATTTGGTTGATCAAGGGCCTGGCTGCTGCCACCAGTTCCATTAACATGCTTTTAATTCGCAGTCTGTTTTTGGCCCACTGTTTTTAGGGTGTTTGAGGGACTGGGTTCTTGATTCCCCTAAGGCTTACAAGCAAAACAATGTGACAAAACATGTTTCCAACATTGAGTTGTCTGCATCTTGACTTCATTAAGGATCTTGTCATATAATCTTGGATTCAAACATTTGTGGGTTTTTTTTTTATTATTAAAATAAATTAATTATTCAGCAAGGATGCCTTAAGTTGATCAAAAGTGAATAATTAATCACAGGAATAATTTACATTTTAAAATATATTAAAATAGAACACGGTTATTTTAAATTGCATTAACTGTTTTAACTGTGTTTTTATTAAATAACTGCAGCCTTAGTGAACATAAAATTAAAATTCTCAAACTTTTGAACAGTTCTGTACATATTTTCCATTATTAAAAAAGGGCCTATAAGCAAAACAATTTAACACGTTTCCTGCAGCTGAAAATATCCAAATGTATACATTCTTCAACATTGTGATGGAAAAAACTGCTGTAATTTATAGAAGTCCACTTGCTCTCCTGCAAGAAGTGCATTACTCTGTGATTCACAAACAAGCTGGCTATGACTTTGAAAGTGCTTTGAAAAATCAATATGGCCTGATCACAGCTCGTTCTGTAAGTCCTCTTCATCACCAGCCAACCTTTAGCCCTGGGCCGTTGCATCGTGCAATGGGTTCCTTTTGCTCCTTTGCGTTGTTCTGAGTGTACAGACACTGCAAAATATAAATCAGGTCAGAAGCGAACAACTGCGGCTCGTAAGTGTGAATGTGGTCACTTATGATCAGAAGAAACCTATGGATGACAGGCCACAGCGGAGCTGGTGTCTCAGGTGGAAGCCTGGTTGAATAGTGGCGTGGTGCCCAGGGGAACGTGTCTCGTCTTGGACTACAGAGAAAGGGGGCAGTACAGTGCCTGGGGCTGGTGTTCATCAACAGAGAGGGTCCTCTTTGGACAGAGTGCCAAACACACCGGGCAGCACCATCCCTGGGCTAATAAATAATACGAGTTTTTAATAATGAATTAATAATTACTCTCTCGCTTTCATCCTTGTTGACTGAAGTGGACAAATTAGCACAATCTTCACGGGCTCGTGTGCCTCCAGTGGTGTGGGAGCCATAGGCAGTTTTGGGTTCTTCAAGCCTGACTTGGCACCATAAGCCTGGCACATGGGTAGCATGGTGAGGGACATGTAAAAAGCACATGATGGGTTTGTAGGAGTTTCAGAAAGTACACTGTACGTGTTGCCTTTGCTTATAGCAGATGGGATAAATCCCCTTAAAGTAACACAACTTTTGTCTAGCTGTGACTTTGTCTCTAACTTTATGGGAGGGACAGATGATGTTCTGCATCACTAATCTGCCATTACATAATAATAATAGTTTTTTATTTTGCAATTATTTATAATGTTTTGCATATAATAGCTGGCCTTCAAAAGCCTAGGCACAGATTTGGAGTATTATTATTATATTAGTATGTGTATTATTAGTAAATGTTAATTGAACTGGTAATACCGGTACCAGTCTGCACAAAAGTAAAAAGTTGATGGGACCAGCATTTCTGTTGCACCGAGTACGGGGTATATTTGGTACCTACTGATAGACGCTGCTTTCATACAAAATTGTTCGTGTTTGTTTGAGCACCTTCTAAGCATCAAAGGTTTCTATTTACAGTGAGTTTTTACAAGCGTTGAACATTGTAGTCAATCGAGCATCAGGCCTAGGTTGCTAGTCAGTAAATTAGTTACTCTGGTGAAAACACACAAGGTTAGGTTTTGTTGAACGTGAACTGCATATCTATAGAGAGAGGTGTGTGTGTGTGTATGTATATATATATATATATATATATATATATATATATATATATATATATATATATATATATATATATATATATTAGTGGTGGGCCGTTATCGGCGTTAACGCGAGACTCTTATCGCGCGATAAAAAAAATATCGCCGTTAATCTATTCTCATAGTTGGGTTGGGACTCCCAACTTGGGAGCTGCTCTATACTACACAAGCTATGATGACGCAATCTACCCGCGGCCGCGAGGTACACCCGGCTGCAACGCATCATATTAGTCGTCATCTTAAGTAAACTGCTGAAAGTGAAAGCTGGTGAAAAAGATAGGTGCAACATCCATTATTTGGACTTGGTTCGGATTTAAGCCGTCCGACGAGCAGCAGCAAACTATAGACAGAGTGTGTGGGGTAACAGTTCGGTAAGTTAACACACGACTAATCCGTTCTACCATCTCAAATTCAAACCGAAACATGATATCACTGAATACCAGCGCGCGCGTATTATTCCCAATATATCTTAGTGGTGTAGCACATAATCGCTGTCTGCGCCCGATTTTAAGAATCGTTGTTGTGTTTCTTTTTAACTGAAAAGACATCAGTTAGACAATATTCTAATTTTAAATTTGGGGTTTCATAAGCTCCAAGCCATAATAAACATTAGACCTACTTAAGTCTCTGCAGCTAGTGTACTTAAATTTTATTTATCTGCAAAATTATGTTGTATACTTACAGTTTTGCACAATATATGTTCTCAAAACTACATACACCCTTTAAAAAAAAAAAAAAAAAAACATTTAGCAGTTGTTTAGCAGGGTCTGTGTAACCTGTTCTGAAATGTTTTTTTATAATATATATCGTTATCGCAAGAGGCTGCAATGTATATCACAATATGGATTTTAGGCCATATCGCCCATCCCTAATTGATAGCCTATAGTAGTTGATAATAACATAGGCCTACCTAATGTTGCCTACGGATGGTAACAGTACAGTAGTAACCTTTTACAGTCTATGAGTAGAACAGCTTTCTCAAGCAGTTTGTGATGCATTTTGGAAACAGGAGATGAGCCCCTGGTCTAATGCGCCACCTGGCTTGAGAAACCCGTTCTCAAAGACTTACTTTTATAGTCATTATTTGGGTAGCACACATATTCTGAATGCCTTCGTCAGAATTCAAATGAGCCATTTTAATCTAGATTAATCTAGATTAATTTCAAAATTAATCTAGATTAATCTAGATTAAAAAAAATAATCTATGCCCACCTCTAATATATATATATATATATATATATATATATATATATATATATATATATATATATATATATATATATATATATATACAGTACTGTGCAAAAGTCTTAGGCATGTTAATATCCCCACCCCAAAAATGTCCCCAAAAATGGTTTTAAGTCAGTTATTTATATCTTTTGCTGTAGTGTGTCAGTAGGAAATATCAGTTTACATTTCCAAACATTCTTTTTGCCATTAATTGTAATAATCCAGTGAGATTTCTGTATGCACAAGGAATCTGACAACAGCCAGGATGATCTGATCTCACCATCGAGTCCGTCTGTGATTACATGAAGAAACAGAAAAAACTGAGACAGACTAAATCCAGAAGAACTGCGGGAACGTCTCCAAGATGTTTGAAGAAATCTTCCTGCAAAGCTACAGTACTGTGAAAAGTACTGGCACTTGTGTTAAAATGCTGTAAACTGAGAATGCTTTCAAAAATAAAATCACAAATTGAATTTATTTATGATTTAGCTTCTATTAACTAATTCAAATCAATATATGGTGTAACGACCCTTTGCATTTAAAACGGCTTTTGTCCAGGTACACTTGTGCATAGTTTTTCAGGTAGCTTTGCAGGAAGGTTTCTTCAAGCATCTTGGAGACGTTCCCGCAGTTCTTCTGGATTTAGTCTGTCTCAGTTTTTTCTGTTTCTTCATGTAATCACAGACGGACTCGATGATGGTGAGATCAGATCATACCGGCTATTGCAGGGGTGGGCAAACTTTTTGGCTCAAGGGCCACACTGGATTTAAAAATTTGACAGAGGGCCGGCCCAGTAGCAGATTATGAAACACGATCTCATGAAAGTGCGTATCTATACCACAAATTTTATTTCTCGTGCCATTTTTACGCCAAAAATGTTTTTTTGCGTGCATATGCTACGCACTGTAAACCCCTTGGTTAGGATTAGGGGTGTGGAGTGCGTGCCTATTACACGCCATAAAGTGCGTATCATATGCACGTGAAAACTGCGTTTCATAAGCACTACAAATACAATTCGACTATACAAATTTATTTTAAGTGTAATAAAATAAAACATAAAAAGCAAAGGCAGATCAGAACATTTAATGAACAAAACCGGGTTCTGTACATGGCAGACAGGGGAGCGTAGTCGAAAGCCGGGCGATAAAGGTCAGTAAACGGAATCAGTCATACATCCACAAATCCAGAAGAGGAAAGAAACTAAATAGCAGACAAACCAAAGGAAAAACTAAACAGGTGTGCAAGCGGTTACCAAACATTTTTTTTCTCTGTGAGTTTCCAAAAAAGGAAAAAACATTAACGTGCAACAAGTCTATGCGCTTAAGTCGCTGTCTGTTTGGTTTCCATGGTCTTTTGGTTTCCAATTTGACGCGTCATTGCTTGTTATGTGACACCGCAGCAACAACAGCGCTGAATGAACGATTATCTGCTTTTATGTAATTTTTCCTTTTTTACATTTGTTGGCTATGGCATGAAGTATCTGATATTCCGATTGTCAAATATATGCAACGCAATATATATATAATGCAAAGTATTGCAAGAAAAAGGCAAAATGAATGCGATCTTAAGACAACTTTTTAAATACTCGACGGGCCGGATTAAACAGCCTAACTATGTAACAGCTAACTCGTTAGCCTAGTATGTGGCCCGCGGGCCGTAGTTTGCCCACCCCTGGGCTATTGTCAGATTCCTTGTGCACACAGAAATCTCACTGGATTATTACAATTAATGGCAAAAAGAATGTTTGGAAATGTAAACTGATAGTTCCTACTGACACACTACATATATATATATATATATATATATATATATATATATATATATATATATATATATATATATATATATATATATATATATATATATATATATATATACACACACACACACACACACACACACACACACACACACACACACACACACACACACACACACACACACACACACACACACACACACACACACACACACACACACACACACACACACACACACACACACAATTGCAAAATGAAAAAGTTATTATTATTATTATTATTATTATTATTTAATTGTTTCTATTATTTATTTTTATTGTTGTTGTTGTTTCTGTTATGATTTAATTTGCAATTTTGTTAGATAAATTAGTGATGCAATCTACTACCACCACTTATTTAATATTCATATTTTATTATTATTAGTTAGGACTAATAGGAATAATTGCCTAATAGAAATGCAATAAAATGTAATATTTATAATAAATAGTGATGATTATTTTTAAACAGTTGTCAAAGTCCTGGGCCGGCCAAACAAACTCATAGTCCTGGCCAACAATCATCCATTCCATTGGCCAAGCCAATTTTGGGTTGGTGCTAGTCTCTGCATAAGGCAATTAACTTTAGCTATTCTCTGCATATACGTTTTTCTAATGTTTAAAATATTAATATATCAAGCTATTTTCAAGCAAATGATTTTCAAGCAATGTTTATGGTCTAATTGAGTGGTCTAATTTCATTCTTGCTTGTAGAATTGTCCCACAGCTATATAATTTTCTGTAAACCATTCCATGTCTTTTGTCTGTGCAAACTACTAATATGAGTGGGACACTGGAATTTAAGCATGTGCAGGCGAAGGCAAGACGAGACAGTGTGGCAGTATAAAGGTTACTGCCATGTTTAGTTGTTGACTAGGAGATCTGGAATGCCACTGTCTTAATGAATTCTCCAGAGAGCCTGACTCAGAGGCAGCAGGTTGAGTCCGTGCTGGGAGAAAGACTGAAATTAGTTATTTCTCCAAATAACCTCTGATGAAAGCTTGCCTCTGACTGCCTGACTTGTCACTAGCTTCTCAAGACAATAAACCAATTAGATAAAGCTGCATTCTGGGCCAGATATTCCCTTGGTTTTAGGGAGAGTGAAGAAAGAAAGAAAGAAATGAGAGTTGCATTTCATTTAGGCTATGTTATTTAGCGGATTTTAAAAACATTGACATAATTCAAGATGGTCTCTGCCATTTGGTCTGTTTACAAGTAATTTATCTATATCCAGTGTCCACTTTTTTTTTTTTTTTTTTTAGACACTAATTTTCATTCTAAATAATAAAATAACTAGCTTAAAAACATATATGATATGATATATGATATTATTAGAGGTTAGAAAGGGGAGAAAATTGAGCAGGAGAGTGATGAGAGAGTTAGATAAGAAGTGATATTGTTCATTAAATCAGGCAACCAGATCATCTGGATTTTTAATTTCAAGAACAGAAAAAAAGGTTTTTGCCACACAAGTTCTTGTCACATTAAAGATATCAAGCGCTATGATATTTTGCTGACGATTTAAAATATGGCATGATTTACCCAATTTACTACTCAAGGTCGTCATCGTCAAAGCGACGGATGATTATCTGTATAGCAGCCTCTGATTCCACTATTTGCTATTTTGTTAAATTTCTCCTTGTGTATTTAATGAATGTAAAGCATTCATCTGTTGAAAAGGCCTCAAGTATGAAAGGAATGTAATTTCATCTGTGTGTATAAGAACACACTTCAATTAGCTCCAGTCCTATAAATCGCTCCTCTGCTCTTTTTGTGCGTCTGCACGCTAAAGCGTCAGAGAAACGGCAGCCAAATGTCATTTTTTAAATGTTACGTGACATTTCTAACCCAATCTTGGCGCTCATCAGGAAGGAGGTAGCATCATGTTTAATTCCATTTAACTTATGGCTGCATGAGACGCTCAAATAATTGCATATATTTGTCTCTTGATGGGAGTGTACCATAAGTAATCAAGCATATTTATTCACCTCGCTTACCCCTGGGACAAGAGGAGAACAAAGGTGAGGGGCCCAGTTGAAATAGAAGCCCTGAACCCAATCTACACAGGTCCGAGGAACCACGGCATTAGCCTGGCCTTTCCAACCCCCAATATTAATGACACAGAGGCAGTTTACATATTAATGAATCAATGTAGATTTTAATATGCTGGGCAGTAAATCAAGCAGGCTGTGAATGCTTTTATCTTGCTTGTATTACACTTTGAAATATGGTACTGATGAAAGAAAACTCATCTTGTAGGCAAAATCATCTTCAGTGCGAGATCTTCATTAAAGTCAAGGTTGGTTTATGGTTTAGGAAAATCCTTTTAATTCACAGACAAACAAAAAGCACGCCGCTGTGCCGATTCCGGTCATATATGGCATCTTCAGAAGTTCTGCTTTTTTAATCACCCAGATTCAGTCTTGATGGGTACAATAATTAGGAAAATTCCCTTCGGCCTCCGTGCGACTCGCCCTCGGCGGAATTTGCTTTAATTAAAACAAAGAAGGGACGTCCAACAGGGGAAATAAATCAAGGTTTGTTGGGAGGATTTGAACCCCTCTCTCTTTGAAGGATAGTGTAATGGTGGAAAAAAGTTCTTTTAGGATTTAAAAGGTAAATTGGTCTTGAGGCAAGGCATCAGCTGCTGGGATCAAACCATATATATTTCCTCATTATGCTGATTGAGAGATTATCCCCTGCTGTGTCCAGGAGCACAGCGCTTTCGCTATCTTGGGTGGATTCTGGTTTGGTCTAGGCCTACTTGTTAGTGGCACTATTACTATTGCTCACATTTAGGGTTAGAGGAGGGTTGATTGGAAAAATTCAACTTTGCCAAGTAACTTGTCCCGCACTGTTTATGTTACAGAGAAGGGTGATGCCTCAAATCATGTTGTTGTTTTTTTTTTTTTTGAGGAGAGTGCTCATT
Organism: Squalius cephalus; assembly: GCF_949319135.1. Taxonomy (NCBI): domain Eukaryota; kingdom Metazoa; phylum Chordata; class Actinopteri; order Cypriniformes; family Leuciscidae; genus Squalius; species Squalius cephalus. The sequence goes on from NC_137146.1 coordinate 10,821,587, forward strand.
TGCAAAGTCACATTTATGCATCCACCCTAGTAACAACATAGTAACATGCATAAAAACACTCAAAGCAACCTAGCAACTGGATTGCAACATCCTGGCTTTATTAAGGGGTGTGTTTTGCCATCAATCATGTAATTGAAATGGGAAGCAGAAGACAAAAATTTGGGATATACAGTACTGTGCAAAAGTCTTAGGCATGTTAACCCCCCTCCCCCCCAAACAAATGGTTTTAAGTCAGTTATTTATATCTTTTGCTGTAGTGTGTCAGTAGGAAATATCAGTTTACATTTCCAAACATTCTTTTTGCCATTAATTGTAATAATCCAGTGAGATTTGTGTATGCACAAGGAGTCTGACAGCAGCCAGGATGATCTGATCTCACCATCATCGAGTCCATCTGTGATTACATGAAGAAACAGAAGAAACTGAGACAGACTAAATCCAGAAGAACTGCGGGAACGTCTCCAAGATGCTTGAAGAAACCTTCCTGCAAAGCTACCTGAAAAACTATGCGCAAGTGTACCTGGACAAAAGCCGTTTTAAACGCAAAGGGTCGTTACACCATATATTGATTTGAATTAGTTAATAGAAGTTAAATCATAAATAAATTCAATTTGTGTTTTATTTTTGAAAGCATTCTCACTTTACAGCATTTTAACACAAGTGCCAGTACTTTTCACAGTACTGTAGCTTTGCAGGAAGGTTTCTTCAAGCATCTTGGAGACATTCCCACAGTCCTTCTGGATTAACATGCCTAAGACTTTTGCACAGTACTGTATGTTACCATTTTTTCAATTCAATACCAATTACTGCCAATGCTAATGTCACCGATAGTGATACCAATAGCAATACCCTTATTAAATGGAAGGTTTTTGTGTTTCTTAAGGTTAAAATGGGAAATTGTAGCCATTTAACATTATCTTTGAAAGTCATCATTTACCATATTTTTTTTTAACGTTAGTCATATATTAGCAATCATTACAAATTTTTATTTACAGTCATCACACAAACCCATTAAAACATATATCATTTTTAGCTTTGCCATTATAATAGTGTGAAATAACTCCATCATTACATTTTTACTTTTCTCTTTCTGTGTGAATGTGTGCCGTGATTGGATGCTTTTTGTGACTACTACTGTCTTCAGCATTTTATTTTATTTTATTTTTTATTTTACTTATTTGAAGGTGAAGTGTTAAAGATGTATGGATAATTCAAGATGGATCCATCCATTGCTTGTGAAAATGTTTCTCCCTTTTTACATTCCCTCTCCCCTTCTTCATTTCTCCCTCATCCTCTCTTCTCTAATCTCTGAGTCTCTGTATCTTTGCATTCCTCGAACATTGTTTATCCAAATGCTTCATTTTATGGCCTGTGTTTTATCAAGCCCTAAATAATAAACGTTATCTGCTCATATAGGTATGTAGACTGCTGTCTGAAGGCGACGTTTCGTCTGCCATTTCACAGAGTCGTTTCTCCTCCTGACCTACAGCAGCCATTTCCTACGCTGACTGCCTCCTGTAATTGAAGGTACTTGTGGTGATTTCACACAATCAGAGTCTCACATTCAATGGGATGAAAGTGATTCAAAGATGGGAGGCCCATTTGAAAAGCTTCATAGGAAATCGTCAATTATCTATACAATAGGTTACTAATACCTGCCCTCCTCCTCATGCGCTGCCTATTTCCACATTATAGATTTATGGCATATTTTCAATCTATAAGAGCTGTATCTGCAATGATCTGACTGTGGCCCTCATCTTTTGAATCTTTTGTAATGAAACCATAGAAAATGTCTTTTGATGGGTTGATTCTGTGCTCATCCTGCACTCTGATAGTGTGAATGGTATAGATAACCTCTGCTTCCTTGATATATTGATAGTTCACCACAATCTACCCTGAAAGAAGTTCCAAGATAGCTGGAGAGAAGAGAAAGCAGACATTACCACACAGATAGAACCTTTAACAGTTACCAGTTTAATATGAATATTTTTGTTCTTGTTAACATGGATTATAGGGTTTGTGACTTTTGGTTGCCACATTGCATTTAAACGTAAAGAGATAGACCAAAAAAATGTAATGACTGTATGAAAAATTGTATGACTGACTGACTTCTGTGGAACACAAAGTTTAAATATGTAGAAAACGGTCTCCATGTGTTGTTTTTATTTTGTCCTTTCAATGAAAGTCAATGGGGTCCAGTGTTGTTTTGGAACCCATTGACTTTCATTGTATGGACAAAAACTTTTGTGTTCCACAGAAGAAAGTCAAATTTATTTATGAGTGAATTATAATAGGACATAGTTTTACAATATTTTTATTAACTGAATGGTTTCTTTTGCATACATTAGCGATTGGATGTCTCTGCCGTTCATTCATTCATTCATTCATGCACAGATACGCGCCGCACTTGAGAATGAAAAAAAAACTTACTACATTATTCCATAGCCTTGGATCTGTTGCTCCTCGTACTTCTGAGGTAAATTTTCCATTATAGTATTATTCCTCACAGCGCTGCGAGACTGTGTAAACAAGTACAATGATCTGATGTGTTTTCTCGAGCTGATGTGGGCGTTCACAGTTTGCGTGGATTGCCTCAGACATTTGCGTTTGAATAGCGCGCACTCTCCGTGGGCGGGGTCACATTACATCTGAATGAGCTCTAATTAGCTCGACTTCAATCGCTCTCTTTTAATGCAGATTTCACAAGATGAGAATATTTGTTTTTTATATAAATTACTTCATTTAAAAGAAGAGAATTCAAGCCTCATGCCTGTGTGTCTGTATGTCTGTTTGACTGAGTATTCGCTGAGTTATGGTTCATTTTCGGACGCGTTTCAGAATTGACTTCACTGACAGAGAGAAGGCAGAACTCGCATCATGTTTATTTTTCTTTATTTGGCGAAAAGCACAACACTTTGTTTTTATTGTGAGCAGGGCTTGACATTAACTTTTTTGCTCACTAGCCAATGTGGCTAGTGGTTTTCCAAAGTTACTAGCCACACAGCATTTTTACTAGCCACATTTTTGTTGTTGTGAAATTACCTGATAAAAGTTGACTATGGCGTGCTAAAATTTACTTGAACTAGATTTACAACCCTTTTAAATGTAAAACCACTGTACACACCCAAATCAAGACTACATAAATATATAACAATACAGGTCATTATCATTAGCTCTGATAAGGTTGTGTGTAAAGCTCCTTTTTTTAAATAAAACCATGTATTATGTATTATATGTTGCCACATAGCTCCACCAGCATACGACTAACTCCAGCAGGGCAGCTAGCTGTCTCTTCTTTCTGTGTTGTCGGTCACAAGCGCGCAAGGCAACACTGTGTGCATGTAATACTCATTAGGGCTGTCAAAATTGCTCAAAAATGACGTTCGAATATTCCCTCTAAAAAAAACAAAAAAAAAACATTAGTGGGCAATAGGCTAAACACATAGCCTATTGCCTATTCGAACTATTCGAACATCTGGTTGCGCATTTTGTCAATGACGCGCGCTTACGTCAATAACAGGACAAATGAATAGAAAGAGACATAACTACTTGTATAGGTAGTTTATTTAAGTTTCAACATATTTGACAACGTATTACCTACACAAAAAAAAGTAAATCAACTTTCTCTCGCTCGCCCTCACCCTGCTGCGTTCACTCCGGACACGAATAGCGTGTGTGATTTCAATGTAAAGACGCGTTTATGCGCGTCTGGAGGTCTTGCGGCGCGAATGAGGCGTCACGCTCTCTGCACATAACGGTTTAAAGGAACAACAACAATAAGCAAATGTTGAGTGCTGATCAAGAGTTTTGTGCAAGCAATTTAAGGTCGCGACTTATATAGCAGGCTTCATTCAGTGATTGAAACAAATATTATTAACATTAATTGAAGTTTTACAGTATATAGAACCTACATTGAACGCTCCGAGTGAGCTGTGCTGTGGTAAACATGGAACTTTTCCTTGACATGAAATGGTAAATAATCAAACCAGTGGAAGCCTGCAGTGCATGAAACTGCTGTATCTAACCTACCTTATTCATGCAATATCTATTCAGTCAGTACAGTAGCCTACACTTTAGTAATGTTTCTGTTTAATGTGTCAACGCTTCTTCCTGTTACCTGTCCCTGATCCCTCAGGCAGCGCGCCCACTCGCAAAGCAGACAGCGGCGCCTCTGCTACCGCGGGTGTGTTTTTCCACATTCGAATATTCATTTTCACCTTCGAAATTCTGTTTTTTAAAACTATTCGAATTTAGAATATTCGTTGACAGCCCTAATACTCACGGGAGTTGTAGTGTTGTAGTGTCGTAGTGTCACACTTATTTCAGATGCCTTTTGAAAAGACTACAATTATTCAACCCGCTAAAGTGGCTAGTTGGAGTGACTATGTTACCCGCCACGAGCAAAATCCACCCGCATTTGGCGGGTTGGCGGGTGTTAATGTCAAGCCCTGATTGTGAGTATACACAAAAATAACATACACTTAACAGGATCGATTGATGTATAACACAAGCATATAAGATAAAAAGTAATATTTTATTTTATTTATTTGTTTTCACTGATAAGGAAAAAAACGAGCCTATCGCGCCGGCGCGATAGCCGACCTCAGAGGGTTAAGAACAGTTTTTGCTCAGATTTTTTTTTACCCCCAGTAATCTCATATGTTCCTTCACTAGATTGTCTGAGTTGATTTGCCAGGATGCCAATGTATGCTGTATGTAATCAAAAGTCAGATTTTGATTATGAACAAATGCATTTTTGTCATTTATTGCAAAACTTGAATCATCCTGGCAATGCAATAATTCTCATGACGATTTAATAATTCACAAATCTGTATGACTTTTCTTTTCCCTATTGCAATCTTGTTTAGGTGTAAGGTTTCGGTTGTGATTTAGGTTTAGGATTTGGTTGTTTTGATATACAATTTCTCACGATATGGTACCTTCTCGTATGAATGACATTACCATTCATGTCCATGCTATCTATATAAATCTCTTTTTTTTCTGTTTATATTTCTCCTCAGAATTTCAGGAGAAACATCTGTAACAAAGTTCATACTTAAATGAAACATAACTGGGAACTCCATTAAGTCTCGTGAGCTATGAAAGAGCAACCTCTGAGCAATAAAAGTTTCCTCTGGGGAATCCATTAATTGCTTCATTTGCACACAAGAACATATGAGAGTTGAGACGGGAGTTTTTTTTTAGGAGCTTTAGGATATAATTCACGACAGAGTTATTTTGATGTATCTGCTCTGATGCTGCCTGAGCTCTGGATTCTGCCTTGGGAAGCATTGGGATCATGGGACGGAGTTTTTGAAGTATAAACCCCTTTTTGAAATCCTGTTATTGGCTGGTATTGGTTGCACACTAGAAAACAGCATCTTATTTGAACATATACATAACATACCTTAACTCACCATGCTACAAATAGGTCTATAAAAAGCTGTTTTTCTTTTTTAATCTCATGATGTTGAATATTGTTTTTAGTGAAAAGTCTCTTATTTTTCATATGAAGGGTCTACTGGGAAATTAAGTGTTATAATGAAAAGCCCTCTTCTTCTTGGATAATATTAGCACAGCGTAACACACTTTAAATTATTCACATCAAAAACTCATTGTTTGTTACTTGACAGGGGTGGAGAGGGATGACGGCAGAGTGATGAATTATACATCAGGCACAAAGTGTCTTTGAATGAATCATTGAAATGGGCTGTTTAAAATGTAACTGTGTACTTTGTTGCAGTGTGTCCTGTTTGTTGTGAGGTGACGGAGTCTTTGTGTCACCTCGTTCTGATGTGATGTTATTCACAGCTAAGTAGGCGACCTCGCACGTAAAAGAATATCATCACACCTCTGAATCCAGAAAAGAGAAGGTAGAAACAGGAAGATGAATGTGGAATCACTCAGAGACACAAACAACTCGCTGTGTGTTAGTTACATCATTGATTTAACAGAGGCTTCATTACTGGTACATTATCATCATGTACCAAAACAAGTTTTATCTGGATAAAATCATTCGTGTTCTGCAGTTTTGCTCTTTGTAACTACACAAGCATATTAATAAATGAATACGCTTGTGCATTTTTATTAAAGGGACACTTAGGCATTAAAACATCAAAATCTAATCAAAAACCGATCAAATCAAGAACCATACAGTTAGTAATTTTAGTTAGAGATTGGGAGTCAGTTTAGTTTTTCTTTTTAAACAATAAATATATATATATACACACACATTTGTATATTGAAGACAGCAAACTCTTTAATATTTTATGCAATATTGAGTCATTTATGATATATATCATATAAAATAAAATATATATGTCATATATTTATGGCATATAAAAATGAACTGCGAATTAGTGATGACTCTGCTTCGTTTTGATGGTGAGTTCTTGTAGTGGAGTGGCAGGAAGTCATGAAACCAGGTTTAGGGCCTGCGGCACTAATGTGGAAGATTTAAGCATGAGGAGTAAACAGAGGTACAACAAGAATACCAAATGAATGTTCCATTAGATCAGCGTAAAATATGCATCATGCTTAAAACTTTATAAAGCAGAATGGTAATTACTGCTCACGCTGTGTGGTGGGGCAGTTCCACACAAAGTCTGTTAATTAATTCATTGTGTTAAGTTGTTTTATGTTAATCCCTGATTGTGAAATTACCACCAAGTGTATCACTTTAACTAAATGGAAAAAATGAAAAATGCATTAAAAAACACAAGCGGTTACTGCAGGGTGATTAAGTTTAGGGCCAATGATTCACTAAATATTTAACAGCTTTGCCTGGTACAAAGTATATCATGAATTATAGATTAGGAGAATTAGAATATCTTGATGTAGAACACTGTTTAAAGAATTAACCTGCAATAGGGAGGAGCAATTACCATTGTAATAAATGATTTTGCGAGCGAAGAAGGAGCCACCATTCTTTATTTTTAATTAATTTCTCCATATTATCACAAAGGAAGAGATTCTCTCCCCTCATTACTCTCTGTCACTTTTGGGGTCCTTTGTTCCTGATAAATGGGAGTCCATTTGTGGAGAAGCTTGTCGGTACGCAAACCTTTCCTCCTCCCATAGCAAATGCTTAGTAACTCTAAAATGCTTTATTTTAAACTTATAGTCATATCAAAACCATAATTTATAAAAATACATCATTAATGACTACCAGCCTTGCAGTGTGCATATGCTACTTTTGTCGGGGGATCGCTATGGCCTCCCTCTGGGGTCCGTAATGGGGGCTGTATTTAAATGAAGGTCATTCCCCTGTGGCGAGGAAGAAATAGGGGGAGCTTCTTAAACAAACGGTCTGTCCAGAAGACCCTTGCTCAGAGGATAACGGTCTGGCCCGGCTTGGGATGTGAATGGAGTTAGCTAATTGGCTTTCCATAGATTTCCACAGGTTTGAGTCTGACCCAGACGGCTCTTTTGTAATAGACCCCACCCCTCTCTCGCTCACCTATGCACCCTCCCCCCTGCTTGAGTGCTGCACCACTGCTATATACCACCAGCTATATCTGACCTGAGTCCACCATCTGGGCCTGTTTAAATGGAGATAGTGTTTAACTAGAAAGTGTTGTTTCAGACAGGCCACAATAAGAGTGATGAGGAGGGGAGTGGCCTATGTCATCTGAAATGAGACCGAAGGCCTGTTCAAGTTCAGATGTGTTTAGATACAAATTTACCATGCTAAATAGGTGGTGAATGTAGAAAATTAGGATCACATGGTGCCCTTGATGAGATAAGGGAGGGGGAGTGTTTTCTTAAACGTATTAGTTTGATATTCACCTTTGGCAAAATTGTCTTTCAATTAAACATGGCTGCCTATACAGTAGAAAGATGAAGTATTTTTGAAATCGGTGCTAACTGACTATAGAAAACTGAGATAAAAGGCTGTTGTTGTGTTCCCTTTTGCCAAATATAGGATAACTTCAACACCCATAATGCACTGTGCATGCCACAGTCCAAGGCCACTCCCACCAGTCTGCTATGGATATGCTTACCAGAGTTAAATACCACCTTACTTATGTAGGAAATACTTATTAGCAAACTTTTAGCCATAATGGTGTCAACTTGTATTGTTCCCAGGTGCAAGAATTCAAAAAGTAAACGTTAGTTGCGAGTGAGTCTGCAAAGATTTGTAAATATGGAGAGAACGCCGCGACAGAAAATAGGATCAACATTTCAAACTGGATGAACACTGTTTTAGGGCAAACGGAAGGGGAAAAGCTGAATCAAAAACCTGATTTTTAAGAAGGATGTTGCTATATTGGTCCATTTTTATCACAATGCTGTTTAAAGAGTAGACAAAGTATGATACAATTTTCAGTGATAAACCTACTCTTACAATAACTGTTCTCTTAATAACCCTCTTTCCGTGGACGTCATGAAAGCCATGGAGCTGTCAAAAGTTTTGCTGACAAATAAATGTGAATTTCTTATCCAGGTAACACAGAAGTCAAGTCAAGTTTTATTTATAGAGCACAAGTTTTACACAACTGTTGTTGATCCAGAGTGCTTTACAATACAATAAATAATAAAGAGAAACGGAGTAGAGAAAAAAAAAAACTGAAATGAAGATAAAAATCAAGTATCAAACACATTCAAAATGTATATACATACATAACGTAGAACCAGCTAATTAAAAATACATACACGGCATCACTCGAACGCTAGAGAGTAAAAATAGGTCTTTAAACTGGATTTAAAAGCATCCAGTGATGGAGAGGCCCTGATGTTTAAGGGTAGACTCTTCCAGAGCTTTGGGTGAATACAGAGAAAGCTCGATCACCTTTTGATTTGTTACGATAAACCGTCAGGCTTTTATCCGTCGATTACCGATAAAAGTAACCGATCACAAGATAACGAGTAAACATTGTTAATTTACATACTACCGACATTGTAACAATAAAAAGTGGTTGAAAATCAGCAAAGTTTGTCAAGACAAACTGAATGTTGGCTTGACAAAGCCTTATTTGAACATTTGAAGTTTGAGGCTTGACAGACACGCGCGCACACACACACACACACACACACACACGGATGGATAGGTATGTAGGTTTCATATATTTCATGTTCGTCAGTTTATTTCATCTGTATTTCAATACTTAATTCAACAATTCATCTACTGACTTTTGCTAAGCAAGTCTGACATGAATGGCAGTTTTGCTGTTGCAGCGACAACTAACAACTCTTTTGGTTGCTAAATTAGTCATCAGACCTTTATCATGCTACTTTTAGTCTGTTACTCGTTTTAAATTCACAGGTTTTGCCATCCGCCTCTATGACATAAAAAAACAGTAAGATCACTGATATCAAACATCCTTCCAATTGTTTTGATTTCCCTAGAGAATATTGAGGTGTACAGAAACACAACACCCAATAAATAAAACATCAACATCACATAAAAAGGAAACAAAATAGCATGAAACCCTTCAAATATGACGCGAGACAAAGTCAAGATTTGGATAAAGCTCATTCAAAATTTGTGGTGTTTGCTGATCTCTGTATCAAGCACGGAGCTGTTTTTTTTGTAGTTTAATTATAAAACTGTCAAAAAACGTGTCCCATTGTGTCTCTGGCATACATATCTGGGCCAAGTTCCATTATCCTCCCATAGGTCATTATGATAACACTCTTGTATTAGCAGTTAAGCACCTTAACGTAGTGTAAAGAGAAACAACAGGACTAGTCCAGGCCTTCACCTATGGACGCATAACTGAACGTCAGAGCAAATTGAGCAGTTCATCTGTAGATCCTTTAAAGTTAGCAAATATGCATTCAGGGCTGTCATTTAAAAAGGTTTAGGCTAATGCATTGTGGGAAATTACATTATTATCAATTATTATCTCTATATATTTCATTATATACAGTTTTTGCTAATTAATTTTTTTTCAAGATTCTTCGGTGAAAAAAAAGTTAAAAAAGAACAGCATATATTTGAAATGGAAATATTTTCTAACATTATAAATCAATTTACTGTCACTTGTGATCAATTTAATGTGTCCTTGCTGAATAAAAGTATTAATTTCTTCATTTTACTTACCCTAAACTGAATGGTAGTATATCACAGTTTCCACAAACAATATCACACAGCAAAAACTGTTTTCAACATTGATAATAATAAGCAATGTGTCTTTAGCACCAAATCAGCATATTTGAATTTCTGAAGGATCATGTGACACTGAAGACTGTGATGCTGCTGAAAATTTAGCTTTGCCATCAGAGGAATAAATTACATATTAAAATTCATTCACTTTTAAGCAGGTATTTTAAAATGTAATACTATTTTACAATATTGCTTCTTTTAATGCATTTATTCAAATAAATGGAGCCTTGGTGGGCATAATACACTTTTTTTCACTAAAACACTAAAAAAACTTAATTGTTCAACACTTAGAGTACCGGTAGTGTACACGTACACACTCACACATTGGGTTTTATAGTGACTTTCCATAGATGTTGTAATTTTTATACTGTGCAAACTGTATATATCCCTATCCCTAATCCTAAACCTACCCATCACAGAAAACTTTCTGCATTTTTACATGTTCAAAAAACATTATTTAGTATGATCTACAAGCTGTTTTCCTCATGTGGATCAAAAAATGTCCCCACAAGTTCAAAAACTTCTTGTATTACTGATGTTTTGTCCCCATAACATAGGGAATACCTGAAGACACAGACACACAGGTATATATTCCAGTCTTTATACATTGCCTTTATTATTTTTCCAGGAAGTGTATCTTTTAGTAGTGAATGTGAGATGTCGGTGTCATTTTGATTAGCGGATATTTCAAAAGAATATTTGTGCCTTCATGGTCTTGTGAAATAATCAGATTCCATTTTTTTATTGATGATTTCTCTATACTTTATTTGATTAGACTTTAAAAAAAAAAAAAAATTGCAGGAGCATAGTTGCAAATGGCAGAAATGTTAGATCCTATTTTAGATGTGAGCTGTGAGCCTGGCAAGCTTTCGCAAGTCTCGTCCAACTGACCACCCTCCATGCTTTGTTTCTGTTTGACCTTTGGTCAAATGCCGTGCTAAACCCCGCCAACCTTTTATGTGAAATGTGTACCGTATATCATCACGTTCCCGGAAAACGGATTCCTTCCGTCGGAAGTTCCCCTGAAGGCTTATTAAACCCATGAAGAAAGGAAATAAATAAATTCTCAATGTGTTTCTTAGTTGAATGATAATGTTGTGTGAATGATATATTTCTTGAAAGGAAAAAAAGAGAAGGATACTTGAATATCATTATAGTTCAATGTGGAATCCTTTGACACCAATGAACATCTCCAGCTAAGGCAATCTCAGAGGCCACACCAGCGGGATGGAAAACACTGCCGTTTGATGTTTTCAATCATTCTCCAGCCTTTGTGTCTCTCAGCCAGTCCCTGCAGGTTGACTCTCTCTGAATAACATGTTTTTCACTTTTTGAAAAAAACTTCATTTGAAAGGAAAGCCTACTGTTGAGTCTCTGCATGTTTACTTTCATTAGCTTTGGTCCTCTCTCCCTACAGAGAGTCACATGGTCCTACCTCTGTTGCCAAAGGGGCGGAGCGGAGGAGAAGCCAAACGGTACCCTTTAACTGAGGTAAAGCCCGGGCGGCCGGGATCGTGTGATGTTCTGCCGCCTTGCGCCACACGGTTGCGTTTGGAAACGACGACCAGCTGGCCGCTGGGGTCATCCATGTTGCCTAGCAAGGAAGATCCTTGCCTACAGCCAAAGAACAGGCTCTCGTTTATGAGCTAACGGCTAATCCCGGCACCCCTTGTAAATACACCGTCGAGTGCTAAACTAGGGACTGAGAGGGAACACATGGGATGAGGCTAATAAAAAGGCAAAACAGAACAAGGGTAGCTGATATTCCTCTAACCTTCGACCTTCAGGGTGTCCCGTAGAGTATGATTGATGCCGTCATATCCGAACAAATGCTGCCTGACAGTTTTGGGGCGATTACCCTGTTTTTTTTTAGACGGCGGAAAAACGTATTACGTGTCTGAAGCTTTCACATCCAGATAGCATTAGAAATATAATGATGATTTGTGTGCAGCGCTGCAAAAAGAAGCCCACTTATTGTACGTAAGTGTTATAATTGGAACTTTATTGCATTACCGGGGCTGCAGAGTGTAACTTCCTGCTATTTGTCTAATGCATCCTTAAGAATAGTAATCTAATAAAAATCATTAGTTTTTCCAGGGCTTTTAGACATGATTTAAAGGAAAGTCATTTGCAAAATGTGTCTAGCGTGAATTAATACCTTACCTTGTACGAAAAAAAAAAGGTGCATGAAAAAAAAAAAAACGCTATCGAACAATGCAATTTCATAACAAAAGACGTACATGCTTTCAAGATTGCCACAAGCTTGGATCATCTTTGATAAGTGGCTCCTCTCAAACGCAAATGTGGTTTTGTTCAGCTACGCTGTTTTTCCTAATACTCAAAGCGTCTTTATTAGATTTATCATCGAGCCTCTATTCTTCACGCGCTTTGACGCATTCGACATGTGACCTCAGATGGATTCATAAGGTTCATCCGCTGGTAGCTGAAATGTAAATGCTCGGCTTTCTTTTTCTTTTCACCCAGAGAGCCTCAGCGGCCGGCTGATCCTCCAGTTCTGACAAGGTGGAGGAATGCCTGATTGTGGTGTGATCTGATGGCCGGTGGCTTGTGTGTGTGAAAGGGTCTCAGCCTCAGAAACACACCCCCCTCAGCCTGTCCTCTCTCCCCCGGGGAAAGAATAGAGCGTCTTGCGCTTACCATCCCTATGAAGAAATGAATAAAATAGAAATGAGACATTCAAGTGACAGCCCCAGCTTTAAATGATGCTGGCGAAAGCCATGAATTGTCAGTGGGTCTCTGCTTTGTTGATGAAATGAAAAATGTATCGTCGGGGAGAAAGGATAGTTTTTTTTGTGTGTCTTTTCTGAGAATAATACGTTGTGATGAGTGCCCATCTTGAATTTTGGGAATATGCTGCATGGCACATTCAGCTGGTCAATATAATGTAATTCAGGTAATGCCTGTTAATTCATATAAATCTTGTGTTGCGGGTGTTTGGCCTCACCTGCCAGGGTTGACCAATGGCTGCCCTCTGATCTACCTCTGTCAAGCTCTGTAATTGAGTGCTTCCTTAATTTATGAGGCAGCTTCCTCCATTAACAACAAAATCTTGGGAATTAAAGAAGAAACAGACCTTCGCACGCCCGTGCTGCTCTAAGGATAAGGAACAAACCGTGATAAATGGCCGAGCGCATCTGCAGCCTTGACTTTGAAAAATACTGTCTCTGAATTTCAGGTCAGACTCTGACAACAATTAGGAGGAGAAGAATAAATAGACAATGACCCTATTTTCTGCTGTATTTCCCTCTGCTGTAAGATACAGGCGAACATGATCTGCCATTGACAGGATGTGCATATGCAAGGGAAAGCAGTCAGGGTCGCTTGTTGAGTGATCATATCATTAAACTGCTAATTTTGCAGTACGAGGCACAAGGGAGCTGTTTCTGGCATTAGCCTTGAATTTAGAATTAACCGTCTCTTCTGTACAGTAAATCTTGCGCTAAGCATATGAGCCCATTCACTGCTACTAGTGGCTGTTGTATCTTAGTACATTTTAAAGTCAACATTAGAGATGCACCGATATTAAATTTCTCAGCCGATACCGATAGCCGATTATTCAGAGTAAAATCGGCCGATACCAATAGTGTTGTTTTTTTTTATGGAAAAAAAATCTCATTTGGTACACTATAATATTGGTTGCAATTAACAACAGAGGTATTATATTAAACTATTTATTTTCAGATATAAGTATTACACCCAAATAAAAATGAAATGTTTGTATGCAACTCGGTTGCGCATACAAGGTAGTTTTCATAAGCACTTGTCTTCATGGCAAATTTATTCAAACAAACATATATAATTAACAGTAAATAAGCTAGTGTTTTTTTTAATAGCTAACTAATAAACAGATGACTTTCCTGAGGTAAATGCAATGTTAAGTGACATTGTTTACAAGCTGTTTTATTGACATCTTTCCGCAGTCGAAACACCGATTGAGAGATTACACGAGACATGATACGGATTTTGGTTAGTTGTACTGTACCTTTCAACATGCCTTCTAATATTCATGCATGTTTTTCTAGATATAATTTGTATTAAAGTAGAAGAAAAGACTTGCACTCCGCACTGCCGCTTGAACTGAGGCTCTACAGCGATCTGTCACGTCACATTTAAGAGCGTCAAAACGCCATTTATTTTTGAAATTCGTAATAAAAGGGACATCATTTGGAAGATGACACTTTGTTTCTTTTTAGAATTAACAAAGCACAGAGCTATTTGCGATTATTGGATGAGAGGCGCTACAAATAATTTTTAGTATTGGGAAAAACTGCAGACCTGGCAACCCTGGCTTGATCTACAGGTGATTCATAGGGTCAAATAGAGCCTGCATTTATGTAGCTGTTTTCCGCTGTTAATGCGTTATTGTCACATTAACTTGCCCTAAATTCAACACGAGAGTGTGAGTTGCAGTCGGACACGTTTTTCTGCTCCCTTTTGATTGACAGGATATAATCGGCCCTGATCATCGGCTGTTTTTATACAATCTTTTTTTTGGCCGATACCGATTATTGGCCAATACATTGGTGCATCTCTAGTCAACATCAAACCAAAATTGACCCCATTTACTTAATTGCACGCTCCTGGTCTTATTGTGAAGGATTTGTCACTGTGTGTTATTCCAAAGAACTTTATAATCTCATCAAAATAAAAGTAATAACTTGCTCCTCCTATGAAAAATCTGTTCTTTTATGATGATGTTAACCAATAGCAAAATAGCTTCTTAGTGTTTTGTTTATGATGTTCGGTTCCTGTAACAGTTCTCGCACATTTATTCGGAACACCGCACTAGATAGTTTTCCAAATGAGCTACTACATAGCAGCACCACAACACTGCTAATCTACAGTGTGAAGCAGACAGCAGTCTTCATGTATGAACAAATTAGGGGTAATTTACACAGAACGTGTTTGTATTCCTTTGCACTGCTTTTCCGTTATATTTCTATGTAAGCATACACTAGACAAATGTCATTGACTGTAGCACTCTAGTCTTGCATCTTTTGCAGCATCTCACACGAGAAGGCTCTACAAAAAATGCAGCTTTCTAAAAAGTATATTGAGACCTTGTGCTTGTTTTCATTACTCTGTCCTGTCTTGCAATTTATTTATTTAATTTACACAAAATGCATTCTATGTGAATGGGCCCTTACGCGGTCAATAAAACAGTCCTTGTAATTGTGTCAAAAACATGCGTGACCAGTGCAGCCCGATTCCCGAATGAAGGTCTCAAGTGAGTCACTTCATTTTAGTGAATCAAACTAATCATAGAAGTTACTGACTGGTTGTTTACATGGCAATGTGTAGTTAACTTTAAAGGTGCAGAAAGGGATTTTTTGAAAAAAAGTGGATCGGACCAAGCACCACAACAAACTTGTAGCCAATCAGTGGTAGGGGGCGTGTCCACTCATGATGGGAGAGGAGAGAGAGTGATGCGCTGTAGTTGAGTGTGATGAAAAAAATAGCCAAGGGTCTCCACAAAACCCAAATGCAAGTGGTCACAGAAGACGCATTAGAAACACGTGATGATACCATGTGTAACGGTAATATGTGTTGGCTGATCACTTGGGATCGGTTTAACGAAAGTCTTAATACCAATTGGAAACAGATTTTCTCACTCACTCAGTTTCCGGGATATTGTATATACTGTATTTTGTGGGTGTCAGGGCGTCGCTATGTGCGGGCGACTCCTGGACCTTCCAGGAGAGGTGGGATGTCTGGAAACGTTAACTTAGCCATTGTTTAAGTAGATTCACATTGTACTTGGTATGTAAGGTCCCGCTCCTTTTTTCTTTTTGATTTTCCTTTTTCAATTGGAAATATGTCTATTTTACATACGTAATGTGGTTGCGAATTTCACCTCACATTAACTTTTAGTCTTTTTTTGCACTCACACATAGCAGCCCATAGATAAAGCAGTACATCTTCATGGTTATAGGTTATGAGGCCTATCTCTTTTCTTTTCTTTTTTTTTCTTTTTTTTTGATGAGAGCATATTGATTTGGGCATTTCTTGTGGGCTGCAACTTAATTCTCTCTCTCATTTCAGAAAATCCTCAAATTCACTGCTTACAGCAGCCTTTTAGCAGCCACAATCCTCTGCCTGAATAAATGACATGACTATAAGCTTCCCTAGATGCCATGGTGTAAATGTATTAGCTGCACTAAGAGACCTACTCCTAGTATAATTATGTTAGGAACCAATAAGACAGCTTGGAAATCAATATGCTAAGACAGACAGAGAACAGGGCATGGGCAGTGAACTGGGGATAGATTAGGCTCGCAGGTCCCTGGCTGTGCATTGCTAGCATTAAAGCTAAGTTAGACTTATCGTCTCGTGCAAGGAAATCATCGGGGCTTTTCCCTTACAATACTCGGGGCGCTGGATTAGGTCCTTCGAGCAATTATCTTCCTCTTTTCTAATTACATGATTTTGACCATAAATCCTGCTCATTTTAATTTTACTGATTTTTAACTCTCCACCCCCCCTTGTAATTTCAGTCAATATGCAGTGTCAGTTCCCTGTAAGTAGTAAAATGTTCTGCTCTGGTAATTAATGCATGCTCTTCAATTACTTAAATTTAAGCCGTGATTCAAGTGCCGCTTTTTTCGCCGTCTCAAAAAATGAGCCAAAACGCATAAATGTGATCAAAACTGATTTTAATCAGTCGTGTTATGATTTCTTTTCTTTTTTTTTACCGTCATATTTGGTTACGGCCGGTGAAATAAGGAGTATGATGTGTTTAAAAGGCTCTCTGTGTAAACAGAGACAGAGCTGTAATTTATATTCAACTAGAACTAAAATAAAAAGCAGTAGCCGAGGAAACAAAAGCTGTCCCTTTCTGGTACAGTACATCTGCTCAAACCCAATCAAGCTTTCAAAGACATGGCAGCGAACAATAGCCCCCATCATCCAGGAACAAAGTCACAGACATAAGTGGTCCGAATAAGTGTGCAATTTCTGCCCATATGACTGTCCTGACACAATTGCCCTAATTTTCTTCCTTTGAAATGACTGATAAAAGACTTAGGTAATTGCTATGGAGACAGCATTTCTTCTATCAAGGAAGGAGGGAGGGGGGGTCGCAAGTAATATTGCCTCAGGGCTTAGGGACAGAGTGTCAGTTTCTGCACAGTCTTATATTAATACTTGTGTCTTCTTCAGCCCCACTTCCCAAAGATCGTATTAAGTGATTGTGATTCGCTCTGACGCTGTATCGGAAATCACTCAATCAAGCAAGCCGCGGACATGGCGGAAAATATACAAAAACATG